>NC_045429.1:190277281-190960138 GCF_902635505.1 Sarcophilus harrisii
GAGGTGTGGTAACAGAAACTATAAAAGGGGAAATGTTAAAATTCCTTGATGAGATGTATTTCTACTACCAAAAAAGCATATATATATATATATATATATGTGTATATATATATATATATATATATACACACACACACACACACACACACAAATATATAAAGAGAAAAATTACGATGTTTTTTGCAAAAAACAAACCTTATATTTTATTTTATTTTATTTTTTTGCTGAGGCATTTGGGATTAAGTGACTTGCCCAGGGTCACGCAGCAAGGAAGTGTTAAGTGTCTGAGACTAGATTTGAACTCAGGTCGCACCACCTAGCTGTTCCTGTATTTTATTTTCTAACAACTAACTTTTAAATCAGAATTGCACAACAAAAGTGTGACTGAATATTTTTATGGATTATTTATTTTCACAGGAAGAGTTGACTAACATCGTATGATTATGCGATTTGAATGGCAGCAGTGAAAATAATTATGAACATTCCCTTTTGTTGATGAAAAGTAAAAGACAAAAAAACTTAAGTTTCCTATAAAACATTAGCCTCTAATATTCATGAAATGCCAAGGTATGTGCAATATTTTGGCCAGAAGTGAGTACAAATATAATAATTGAAAATCAAATAGTCCCAATTATTGCCGTCAACATTGAAGTCAGAAATAGTCTAAATCTTCCAAAAATCCTCTTTACCAATTACAACTGTTGACCTCAAAAGCAATACTAGTGACCACTTATCAAGCTACTAAGGTAGTGAAATTTCCCCCCAAGATTGAGTACTATATTTTGTTTTTAATTTTTTAAAAATGCAGATGATGCTTTTATGGTTGTTAATACTACTGCAGGGGAAATTGTCATAGGGGAAACCCTAACATAGATACCACAATTCTTTCAAATTATATAGTAAACTTTTTTGGAAAGTATTTTGTTTTAATCAACCAAGATCCATCTTTCAACCTTTTACCCCAACCCTAACTGAGAACATAAGAAAAACAAAACAAAAGCCATTCTAATATAACAATATCTGCCTCCAATTCGTATACCAGTAACACTGAAGGATCGAGTATTACAATTTACTATATTTTTTAAAAATTTCAAAGTAACTTAAATTTCCATTTAATATTTTTTCTATTATGAAAGTTGCTAAAACCTTAAGCCAATCTGTATATTTACAATTTATGCTTCTGAAAAATAAATGAGTTGATGTTTTACACTAGTATTACATTTAGATATCCATGCAATGTGGAATGGAATTTTGCATAAGCTCCATCTACTTGGTGTTCTACTCAAGGGAATTTAGTTAACTTATATAGTCAAAGCCCATCAAATGTGAAGCACTAAATAGACTAGATTATGGATCATAGAATGCCCTCATTTTATATATTAGAAAATGATGGCCAAAAGTTTAAATGACGCATTACCCAAGGTCACAGAGGTGTATAACAAGTAGTAGAATTCAGATTTAAACTTGGGCTCCAGCCACCTCCGATTTCAGATACTGTACTCTTTTACAACAGGCAACCTCTCAGTGTGGCTGCAATGGGATAATAGCTAGCCTTGATAGGAAATTAAAAGATTTGCCAGGCACTTTACAAATACTTCATTTTTTCCTCACAATTCACAAAAGATACATTTTATAGATGAAGAACCTGAGACAGAAATTAAGTGACATAGGACAGAGTCATACAGCTAATACTGTGTCACCTAGTTTCCTGCTTTACCAGGCTGCCTCTCATAAGGAAACTACAATGGGATATAATAACAAAAGGTGCTGTAGAAAAATATTCAGACCCAAAGGCTTGAAAACTTTGAAACATTTAAAATATTAATAATTAATAATTTAAAATATTAATAAAATGCATTCTTTTATGGCCAACAAAATACATGTTCACAATGTCATACTTCGCCTAGACTATTTAATGGTTTTATATTAGACCAGCCATTCTTATCCATTTCAATTCTCCATAAGTTAAATTTTGGAGTCCTCTAGCAAATTCTATCATGGTTGCATAATCCAAAGCTAGATCAGAAACCTCAAAATCTAAACAATGTTCATTATGGGGAAGGATAAACTAGTGATCATTTTCGAAGGAAAATAATCAATAGGAAAACATGTCAATAGAGGAAAGGAAGAAAGGGTTTCTATGATAAAAAAAAAAATGCACCATCAGCTGCTTCACTGCTATTTAAGACCTAGGTTCTCTAAATCAAAGCTACTAAAAAAAAATAACTTTCTAATGAGCTAAAAATATTGAAGTCCACCCAGATGTAGGAAATGCAATAAGGATAAAAAGGGCATAATATATAGGAGTTCACAGCATCACCAAAAGAATTGAGATGGAAAAACTTTGGAAAACATTTAAAACACTGCCCTTTCTGGCAGTCTGTTGAAACCTCTGGATATCCTTTCAGAATAATATTTTTAAGTGAATAAAATAAAACACATAGGAGTACAAAAGAAATAAATTATATAGGTCATAAAATATTTTTTTAAAAGTTTATAGAATCACGTTAAGAATCCAATCCAAAATAATCTTATTTCTTAGATGACAAAATGAGGGATGAGAGAGGTTAAATAACTGTTCAAGGATAACACACAACAGTAAAGCAGAGATACCAACAGTAATTCAAATCTAGATCCTTGGAGATTCTGTCATATTCCCCATTATAATATCCTGCCTCATTTACACACTAAATGAAGAATTTGCTTCAAAAAAAGGATTTACATATATTATTTTTAAAATTTAAGTTATTTCAAAACTAGATACAATAGGAAATTTTTCTATCAGGAATGCACTAGTAATATAAATATGGAGTTACTTCTGGAATGCACTAGTAATATAAATATGGAGTTACTTCTGAGGATAGGGACTGGATCTGGGACTTCATTAATGTAGGGAACTTCCTGGTTAACTCTATCAATGCAAGTAAGCCCTTTTCTGTAATTTATGCTTTTAAGAGGTTTGCCTAGTGTGTACAACCTATGTGAAATTGCTTGCTTTCTCAATTGGCCTGAGAGAGAGCACGAGGGGAAGAAGAGAGGAAAAAGAGGGCAGAGTAGAAAGTTGAGACCTTTGAACACAAAAATTTTAAGAAATGAATATAAAAAATTTTTTTACATGTAAATGGGGGGGATAAGTTTGTTTGTTTTTAAAAGCGTTTCCTGGATAATTGAAAAGTTAAGTTAAATTGCTCAGGGTTTACAAATTTAGCATGTACCAGAGGCAGGAATTGAACTTGCATCTTTCTGGCTTTGAAACTAGCTTGTCATTCAATATACCATTTTTACCTTAGATTTCTGAGAGTAAAGTATTAAAAAAAAAAAAAAAAAACTATACCTAAAACAATAGTCCCATTACTGATATTTTACACCAGCAATTTCTGAGATTTAAGGAGACATTTTATAATGAGAAAGATATTTTAACTCCTAATCATACCTAAGTTAAGTCAAAGCTAATATTCAAAGGTTTTGTCAGTGGTCATAAAAGCTTTCTCTAAATTTGGATAGAGTGCATCTAATTAGGTTTATCTATTTGTAGGAGAGTGTAATACAACATGCGAGTCATTTTCTGGTGATGAATAGAAATTAAAGCTTGGATAACTGTCATATCTGTTTCTAAAGATAGAAAAAATTTTTTTACCTTTATTATGTATGCAAAAAAAATGTATAGAGTTATAAATCTTAAAATACTGCTGTTCAAGGAATGCTGCAATCATAATCTAGAAGTCCCAAAAGCTTATAGAAGATTTTCTGAAACTAAATGAAGGGATGACCATTTTCCTCCCATGTGACATTTATATTATATGTAAAAGAATTTTGATATACTTTGGCATCTACTATCCTGAAACTGGACCTGGTGTCACTTTTTTGGGTAAAATTAAAGAACTTCTTTTCCTTATCTCCCAATATGATTTGAACATTTAAGTGCCCAATCAGAGAATGAAGGGGAAAAAAAGACCAAAGAATTCTAGTATTAGGCTTTTTTCTAAATAAAAATGTGTCTGTACAAAATAAAATAAACCAAAGCACAATAGGCCACCTTGATGCAGTATATTATTCTGTTTCTCTTTAGAAATTATAATTTATTTTAATGAAAATTCTAAAATCATCTCTTAGGTTTGAAACTTTCATAAAGAATTTATATCTATGTTATAACCTTTAACTTTCTTAGTCTCTATATCTCAGACCATTTATACCATGGGGCTACTTTCTACATTTTCTTACACTCGATAAATTGTTCCTTTAAAAATGTATCGGCTCTTATAATGATATAAAAATAGCTTTTGTTCTTTAGTGAACAATAACTTATTATACGTTGATAGCAATAAATTTTTAAACATTTAGCATTAATCCATGTTATACTTCCATTTTAGTTAATGCTGTTATATAAAAATTATATATATATATATATATGCAATATACACACAAACACACAACATTGCTGAAAACTTATTCTTTTTATTACAAACATTTAAATGATTTAGAAGAGGAAAGTCCATTTCTTCAGGTTTTAGTCAACTTTCTTTCTCCGAAACTAGCCAAATTGTAAAATAGTGAAAGGTTTTGAATCCCAAATGGAGTGAATTTTTGCATTTGCAGATATCTAATTACTTTGTAAAAACTGGCCAGTTTGGTATAATACTTTTTGGATTGTGCTCAAATCTTATGATAATTGGAAAATAAACTTTATATTGGCAAAAATATGGTTGGTCTTCATTGTGTATGTTTCTGTAGATCTTTCAAAAACATTTTTCAAGTAAAAAAGTATCACTCCACATTGCCAAAGAAACAGGACATGAATAAAGAGATTGTTATTTTAAATGTAATTATGATAATTATGAAATAGTTCTACCTATAAGCAGAGGGCAGTATGATCAAAGGACATATGGTTGATTGTTTTAACTGAAATATAAAGACCTAGAGAAAAACAGAAAAATAAACCAGTATGTTCAACAGCATTTTGCATAAACATTTATATATGTAACTGAATAAATTATAATAGAATGAAAGTTTCATCTTAAACAACTAAGAGAATGCCATTATGTTGTAAATTATGTAAAATAAAGTATCATATTTAATAAGTATGCACTTTGAATTTTCAAGTTGCCAGATAGTAAAATACTGCCAAAAAAATAGAAGAAAACTACTCAGTTTTCCACAAAACTTTCCACACCTCTTTCACCCAAAAGATAACAAATCGTCCACACAATTTATCATTCTTTCTGATAGTTCTAGCCATGTTTTTCTAATATGAAAGTACCTTCTTTGCACCTAAACTGAGAAGGGAGGAGAATTGGAACAATTTTCACTCTTCTGAGTCCCTCTACCCTATAAGACTTTCCATTTCCTAACTCCACTCCCTCCCCCAAGGTGAGCAAATTTGCGAATTTAGAAAAAGATAGAGCCAAATCAGAAAGTCATCTGGCAAATACAGACACAATCTTTCCAGGTGCACAAAAGCTATCTTTAAGGAAGATCTTAATGTATATCCAAAATTATTTGCATACAAATCTAGTATTTAACTACATCTTCAACATTTGCAATGACTTAAACTTAACAAAAAATATAGACTAATCCTGAGGTTGAGGGAAAAGGTATTATTTTTGTTTTTAATGTGAATAAGTGATAAATTGCTAGCCTACTCTAATAGACTTTTGATAAAGACAGTCATCTGCATGCACAGAGAGGCCTGTGAGGATTATAACAGTATTTTCACGTTTGTTGTTGTTGTTGTTGTTGTTTCCTTGTTTGTTTCTTTCCTCACATGTGGATATATGTTTAGCAGAATTACACATATTTATGACCTATATTGGATTACTTGCAGTGTAGGGGAGGAGGAAGGTGGAGAGGGAGAAAAATATCAACACAAGGTTTTGTAAAGGTGAATATTGAAAAACTATCTTTGCATGTACTTTGAAAAATAAAGATATTATTAAAAAAATGAGTGGTAACTTAATTAGCAGTTTATTTTTAGGGCATACGTGGCAGGAATGTTAATAGAAAGGGAACTAAGAAAGACATTGAATATTTTTTTTCACACAGTTATGGTAATGTAAAATTGTTTGACAAATGTTTTCAAGTCACAAACAGACCCATTACATTCATAGATAAGATTTTAAGCAATTTAGTTCTATTAGAAATGGAAACTGCATGAAGATAAGATTTTTGTCTATTTGTGCGTATAACTGCAGCTTGGTGCATGCTTAACATGCCTCTAAAGAAAATAATCACCTTTTTTGGACCTAGTAGACCCAGAATAGCAAAAGAATTTAAAATACAAGTTATCAAGTTCTCTCTAATTCATTCTATTGTACTTGGGGTTGTGATTCAAAATCTTCAGTTAATTTGGGTTGGGGGTTTATTTTTTTAGACCCTGCAAATTACAGGCCATTCAAGTGTTAAAACACACTGTAGACCTACAGTGGGGAATATAAAATGGAAGAAATGACTGAATTCTGCACCACTCTGCTTGTAAGAGCACTGGTGACATTTGTGCCTTACATATTTAGTGTGCATACATTTCAGCTCCTGCCCCATTAAAGGCCTCTTTTGGCTCAAAAACAGGAATTCACACTGGAACAAGTTCAGGAATATGAACACATTTCATAACTTAGCAGCAGCAAAGCATAAAATTTAAGTATCAATCTTCCGGGGAAGGCTAAGATCTATGCTTTATTTTTCTTAATTATTTAACATAGCACAAGAAGTTAAAAACAGAGATACCAGAACTGATCAGTACCATAGTTTAGTAACCAAAAAAGATTTCTGGTCCTAATCAGACTGCAACCCTTCAGTCTAGCTTGAGGTATTTTATAATCTTTATACATGCTAAGTAGCTTCCACAATTTCCAGACTTTTCTTGTGAGAAGCCTAAATTTTTCTCTCATACACAATTGTGATTTGATTTTATGTCTTTTTTTCCCTCAGTACCAAAGTTCCTGCCCTAGGTCTCAGAAATGTCAGAAAGCTTTGATTCATTGTTAAGAAAGGATACTTGCTGGGTAATGATCTTGTTTTACCGTTCTAGTGTTATTCCTATAATGCTATCTTTAAAAAAAAAAAAAATTTCCAATTCATAAAAAAGAAAACTTGCTGTAACTTTGGAAAGCAAGTCCAGTCTGACAGAAGCCCGGAGCATTACAAAACAGGATCAGAGTCTTTATTTATCCCTGATGAACTCGGGAGTGGTTCTCCAACATTTTCTCCAGCTTTTCCTCTCCCCTGATGCTCATTTCTTTTTGTTTCCATTTTTCGTGGATCCATGGGACTGCACAAAGGACAGCTCCTCCCAGCAGGGGTGGGATCCCAGCGAGGTAGAAGGCCACATCATAAGAACCTAGGTGATCCCGAAGTAAACCTAGAGAAAAAAGAGGTTATCACCAAAAGGAAGATCCTTAAATCTCTGAGTTAGCTCATTATAAGACCTCAGTGTAGCTTTTAGGGAAGGATTAAATCTGAGTGTCTTGAAAATATTCTCTTTTTTCACTATTTTTTTGCCCTTAAAAAGCTTTCAATTGAATAGTATACCTTTTTTTGAGAAGAGAGTATGAACTGCAAAGTCTCAATTGACATGATAAAGAAGGGAGGGGGTTCTGTTATTTTTCAGTCATAAAAGTCTGATCTTTTGGGTTTTCGGGAATCTGGCTGTATACATCAGGCCCTATCACTGTGTAAAAATACCAATAGCAGATATAACCATGGTAGTAAAATATTCACAACAAATCCCTGTCCTATAGACCAAGAGCATGCTGCTTTTATTTTGCATACCATAAGGTGTTTCTTTCTTATGGTGACTTAAAAAAAATACATCCAAGAAATATATTAATATCCATTATATCTTATCATCCAGTTTTCAAGGAAAGAGGAACATATTCTAATATTCTAAATATCTTGGTAAATGCAATTATAAGGAAATGAAGAATTACTGGAAGGAGAGGAAAAGAAATTTAAATATATTTAAATGTCTTAATATATATACACACACACACATACACACACACACATACATAGAGGGACCTAACTATGTCCCTCTAAAATAAAGACATTTCCTCCTGGATGACCTTTTTCCACTAGTCCTCTTATCAGTTCATGACTGACAGATCAAGCATTTAAAGAGTTGACATGTGAGAAAGGGATATTTGTGATGAAGGCATGCTAACTTGATTTCATCTCTCTTTTCTTTCCCATATATTTTCAAACTATTCCTTTAATGATGTTTTAGCCTTTTGCCAAGTAGTAAACTCATGTTCCCAATCCACAATTTGCAGGCTCTATTCTTTTTTCTATTATTGTTCTGTGCTACAATTTACATGATAGGCTCCCTCAGGAACTATTCAGATACACAGTGTTGTTTGTGCCTACCATACGTGGATCCAGACTATAGGTACTACTTTGAGTTCTTGTTTCTACATTTTACAGATTTTCTTTTTATCATTTTAATTTTTGTTTTCATTCCAAATTCTCTTAACCCCCCCCCCATTCTCCCATTCTGTATTATATATTATAGGTTTTCAATCTTTTCCCTTGTTTTCAGTTTCTTATTTATAATTTCTTTTTTTTTTTTTTTAGAGTATATGCCTTATTTCATTACTTGTCCTTTCTTCTAATTTGTTTCTTCTGATCTTCTGTGAGCTTAAATTTGATTAAGTAGTATCTGAGTAAGACAGTGAAGGGATCTCTTAAGAGTAAAGTGCATCAATTGCATGTACTTTGTGATAAAATGACTTTTTGGTTACTTCCTTGTCTTAAGCTGCGTTTGGTTAATTGAGCTTCACCATCTGTCATTAAACTTGATATTATTCTACCATATCCTTAAAGCAACATCACATAAAAATGTATAACATATAAACACTTTTCTAAATAGACAAAAACCTCCCGACTCTGCAACAATCTAAGCTAAATGATCTTTTTCAAACACATTTAACATGTCCTTCCTAATGAGGCTGTACTTTTAACCCTCAAGAATGAACAATAACCAAGATTTCCTCTTATAGAACTAAATATTGTGGAAGGCCATTTGCCCTGGCCATCAAAGGGTTCCTAAAATTTAGCAGGTAAAAAATTATTGAGAGAGCAGCACAGCCCATTAGATAGAATAGACTTGGAAAACTTGAATTCGAGAGCAAACCTTGTTGACTCTGAAATTTTGGTTATTTGATTAAAGGCAAATCAAATGATTTCTCAGTATCCCAGAAAACATAAACAGAGCAGATACTGATTTGCATTGGAAGAGGGAGTTTCCACATTTAAGACTTTCATACCCTGATGAAATTAAAGCCTGGACCAAAATATTAAAAATGACAACTATAAAAATGACAATGATTTTGTTATATTTAATATCACACACTTGTATGCATGTATATATACACATATATATATCTACATACATATACAAATGTGTTATATATGTGTGTGAATATATACATACATATATTTTTTATTTATACATAGGTGTACATAGGGTGTCTCTCTTATTAGACTACTATGAATTCCTAATGAACAGGTTTTGGTTTGTAATTTTCCTTAGCACATGCACAGTACATAGTAGTAAGTGCTTAATAAATGCCTGAGGACTTCTCTTGGCAATTATTACATTATATAAAAATCTAGATTTTTATCAATAATTTATTTACAAAGAAAAGGACTGGAAAAACATTTGTGAAAACTACTCTACTTACATTTCACTTTCTTGATGTGATGTCTTTGTTTTCAATTATTTTCAAATATTACATGTAATACAATGTGTATTAAGACCAGGAAAAGCACTTGTATAACACTTTTTAATATCTTATTTGTTTTTTTGAGTTTTCGAATTTTTTATGATGTATTACATGTAATATAATTACTTATTATGGCTAGGGAACTCAAAAGCTTAATGTGGTTCTGCTTTCTCTGAATGCTTAATAGTCTCACATCTCCTATTCAACTAGAATAAACCTAGGGATTATGTGTAAAACTAAAATTTATTGTCTCTACTTCTAATCCTACTAGAGTGTTAAGATAATGGCAAACAAAAAAAGCATAATATTGATGATAGTTGGTCGATTAGAGGTGATGTAAGGAAGCAAAAGTAGGAAATAATTATCTAATAATAAGTAATACAATGCTACATTTACCTGCAATGGGTGGGCCCACAGTCATAGGTATAGACATGAATCCAAGCAGAAATCCTATAGCTTGGGAGACATCCTGGGCACCAACTAACTCAAAGGCAATGGGTGCCATGATAGAAATGAAGCATCCATCAAAGAGACCCATGAAAAGGCAGACAGCTATGAGTGCCCCAAAGACATTACACAGTGGAATCATCATAGACATCAGGCCAATGAACAAAAATGAGATAACCTAGGGAACAAAACCAGAATGTCAGTGGTAATTACGGAAAGGAGAAAACATTGTCAATGAGCAGCTTTAAATCTTGGGAGTATAGATTTTTTTTTCCTATACACTCAAACAACATACATAATGACATGCAAATGATTATATCTTTGATTTTCTCACACTGTTTCATTTCTTCTTGAATTAAATTTGGTTTTTTCAAGTTGGGAATTTTTTTTTTTAATTCTCCAAGCAAATTTGAAATGTAGTTGTTATACTTTCAATCCTCAAACTGTATTACATAAGTAGTAATCATCAAAACCATTTTGTATTTGTAAAAAAAGAAAAAAAAAAAAAACACAGGCTGTGAATGGAATGGACCAGACAATGGAGAATCAGAAATAATCTAATTCAATAACATGGTGTGATGAACCTCCAAACATAAAGAATACTGTATTTGACAAGAACTACAAGGAAAACTAGAAAGTAATCTGACAGAAATTAGGCAGAGACCAACACCTTATAACATTTTCCAATAATTTTTTAACGGTACTTATATTAAAAAATATGCCATAAAATTTTTTTAAAGAGCAAATAATATACCTTTCACAGGAGACACATTCTTAACCAAACAAGGAATAAAGGCAATTGTAAAATATAAATAATTTTGACTGCATCAAATTGAAAAGTTTTGGCTTAAACAAAATTAGTACATCCAGGTAGTGGTTCACTGGTAAACAATCTTTTTGATGAGGGCTTGTTATTTAAGATGTAGAAACACCTAGGAGAACATTAAAATCATTCTCTAAAAGATAAGCGATTAAAGAATATTAATACTTCTCAAAAGAACTGCAAACTATCAAACATAAAAGAATTCTCCAAGTTATTAATAACAAGAAAAATGAAAGTCACCAAAATAACCCTGAAGTTTTACCACACACCCTGAAAACTGACAAAAATGACAAAAAAATGGGAAAAGTCATTGTTGGAGTGATTGTAGAAAGATGGGCACTCTACTGTGTTATTGGTGGAACAATGAAACATTATAACCATTTTAGAAAGCAACCCGGAAATGTGCAAATACAGTGGCTAAAATATCTGTATCCATTGACTCAAAAATTCTAGCAGGTAAATACCATAAGGAGGTCACTGAGGTTTCCACATGCAACATATTTATTGGGTGTACTATTTGTGGTAGAAAAGAATGCAAAACAAAGTAGATGTGATGTGACGTGTGAATGTATAATGGAATATATATTACTATGCTGTCAGAAGCAAGATGAAAAAATATAAAGTGATATAAAGTCAGAGCCAAAAAACAATATACACAATTTTGATAATATAAATGTAAAAAAAGTAATATCCACAAAACATTTCTTTAAAAAGGTTGCAAAATTATGGAAGACTGGACTGGAAAGAAGAGATAGAAGAAACCTTTGCTTACTTCTCCCATTATCTTTTAAGATATGAGATGTTGACAGACATGAAATATGGTATAAAACTTTAATAATACTTGATGTTTAAATTAAGTCTTGCTGATAGTCTATTATTTAAAAAAAATCATTATAAAAAATTCCTGTCTGCCAGGGAGAAATAGAAGGGATACAGGAAAAAATTTTAGGCAATAAAAAAAGATATCAATAAAAAAATTTTAAAAATAATTTCCATGATGCAAACTGGTTAAAATCTTTCTGAAAAGCTGGGTAACAATTCACAATACTATAAAATTGATCATACCTTTTGATCCCATGATGCCATAATCAAAAGTATGCTCCCAAATAATTTAAAATAAATGAATGGAAAAAGGCAAAGAGAATAAGCATTTATATAGCACCTACTATGTGCCAATCACTATGCTAAGTGTTTTTGCAATATTATTTAATTCTCACAAAAAAGGTGGGGGTAGATGCTATTATTATCCCCATTTTATAGTTAAGGAAAATGAGGCAGGAAATGTTTAAATAACTGAACCAAGATCAAACAGCTAATAAGTGTCTGAAGCTAGATTTGTCATGTCTTCCTGACTCCAGGCCACATTATTTACTGATTGTACCCATGAACTGTTCTCCACACAAATACAGTTGGAGCTATATTACTGGATAAGTAGTTGTAGTACATGTAAATGTATCACATTACAATGGCAAATGAGGGATAAATAGAAATGTAGAAATCCAAAAATCAAAAAATGTAGAACTAGAAAGACTCTCTATCTCTCAAAAATTAATTTATTTTTAATACACATTGCTTTAATGAATCAGATTGGGAGAGGAAAATCAGAACAAAAAGAAAAACCATGGGAGAGGGGGAAAAAAAAAAGTGAACATAGCATGTATTGATTTACATTTAATCTCCATAGATTCTTTTTTCTAAATTGGAGTTTTCTTTGCAAAGAGACTGGAAGGATTTACCATTTCCTTCTCCAGCTCATTTTACAAATGAAGAAATGAGGCAAACAAGGCAAAGTGACTGGCTCAAGGTCAAAAATCAACAAATGTAGAACTAGAGGGACAAATATATATACTCTATTCACTGTGCTACCTAGTTGCCCTATATTACACAATACCTGTTACTTATATGTGGATGTTTAACCAATGATCAAAAGGGGGTTTAGAGGAAATGGCTTATATTATCATCTATTGTGTACTTTTGATTGCAAATGGTTTTGAAAGTGGTGCTCAATAATTAGTGATGCTAACAATTTTTTTTTTTTTTGAGAAAAGAAATACTTTACTATTTTTTAACCAAAGTTGCCTCTAGCTACTTACTTCCTGTGTGGGATAGTAGTATGATGTAACAGAAAGAAAACAAAAGCTAGAAGAAACCAGTCCTGATTTCTGAAAGTTAGTTTGGAAATAATTCTTTATGTGAGTTTGAGGAAGACATTTATTCTTGGTTCTGTCATCTGTAAAATGGGGTATTAGAAGAAAATTAGATAGATAATACAAAGAATCTTTGTTAACATGTGAATGTAAAAACCTATGTATGTGTGAAAAGGTAGCAGGGGTCTTCAAACTACGGCCTGTGGGCCAGATGCGGCAGGTGAGGACGATTATCCCCCTCACCCAGGACTATGAAGTTTCTTTATTTAAAGGCCCACAAAACAAAGTTTTTGTTTTTAATATACTCCGTCCCTCCAATAGTCTGAGGGACAGTGAACTGGCCCCCTATTTAAAAAGTTTGAGGACCCCTGGACTATAAGGGGTTATTATTTTCATAGGCCATAGTCATAATAACTCCTGAAGTTTTTAACTTCAAGCTGATTCTTAACATAGCTATAAATATAAAAAGACATCCAAGATTTTAATCTGTCAAAACTGTTTTCTTCTACAGAGTCCACAACCTCTGAAAATTTTGACTTTGCTCAGGAAATCTTGTGATGATCAGTCATATGATATGATCCAGATCAAAAGTCAAATTACTTCCACATTATTTTCAATCACACCACTAAGATTTCCCCATGTTACCTTAATAAGGAAATGTTTTACTTCTTATATTTAGCATCTTTTCCTTAAAAAAGGAAAAAAGAGAAAATATTTCCCCCGGTATGATTGCCATACTGAACTGACAAAATCTGAATGCCATATAAATATTTACAATTTCTTTGTTTATCTCTTCCAAGGAAGAGTCTTCAAGGTATCTTATCCTTCTTTGGCCAATTAGTTTCTCTTTTATTGTAGTTGCCACTGCCTAGCTAAGCCAAAAGATATAGATTATAGCTTCTTGGACCACAATTATTCCTACATGCAGTAAACAGAGTAGCCTACTTTGGCACAGGTTGCTTTATGCAAATATTTTGTAAACATATGAGCAATAAAGAAAAATATTAATCACTTAAATATTGATTTGTTACATTCCAGATGAAGGTACTAGAAAATTCTACAGTTAGTTTTTTCCCCCAAAAAGTACATCGTGGGGAGTATAGAACAGTTGGGAAGACAAATAAGATTGTCTTAGTTTTCTAGTTTCCGAAAGACATAAAATGCCAAGATCTCCAGTCATGATATGTTTCAGGTTCTGAGAAAACAACCTCTTTGGAGTCAGGTTCTGGAGCCAAAAATAAAAGTATTTCTTATTATTGCCTTTTCCCCATCCATCACAGGGAACAGACAAGAAGTCCTGGCAAGAAGTCATCTATATACCTTGCCTAGAGGTTTGACTCTGAATCAAGAAGAAAATGAATTGCAGGTGTTTCACCTGACAGAGCAAGAACAAACACATTCATGGGGTAAAGCTCTCATTTAGATGCTAATGTTCTTCTAAGCTTCTTTACTTTGAGAGTATTGTCAATCTAGAACCCGTAGCTCTGCATTAAATGATACAAGGTAATAGAGCTATGGCTTCCTAACCTAGACTCAAATCACAAAGCAAGAGTCATATATGTGCTATTTTGTGTGTGTGTGTGTGTGTGTGTGTGTGTGTGTGTGTGTGTGTGTGTGTGTGTGTTAGCACCTATCTCCCAGAATTGCTGTGAGGAACATATAAAATAATAATTGTAAATAGCTTAGGACAATAGCTGGCACACAGAAGATGCTATATAAATATTAACTATTATTATTATTAAATATGGGAAACTAGAAAAGACAAATATAAATATAAAATGCTATCAGTAGAAAAATAGCATAAAAATTGATAGTTGTATGTTTGAATAGTAAATATTTTGTCAAATGTACATTAATGTTTCTTTCCTCTTTTTTTCTGATCCAGACCTGCCATTACATTTATAACTTACCCAAGATTATACAACCAGTATATATGAGTCTAACAATAAAGTCAATTTTGAGGTTTTAATCTTAGAATTCATAAAACAAAAAAATCTCAATAATATCATAATTAGAAGAGTTCTCAAAGATCATGTCTAGTGTAAGCCATAGATAAACAATTCTTTCTACATCATTCTCAACAAGTGTTGAAATTATCTAGTGAGGGGGAAATTTTAACTTATATTTGATTTCATTATTTGCTTATAACGTGATATCTGTCTATTTATTTGCTTATAATATGATATTTGTAAAAAGCATTTAGCACTTTAGTACATAGACTATAATAATGATCATCATATTTAATTGTGCCCCATTCTTTGTGATAAGATTTTGGTATTTTCTTAGTAAAGATATAGGAGTGGTTTTGTCATTTCCTTTTCCAGCTCATTTTACAGATGAGAAAACTGAGGCAAACAGGGTTAAATAGCTTGGGTCAGACAGTTTGTATATCTGAGGCCAGATTTGAACTCTTCCTGACTGCAGGCCCAGCACTGTATCCACTGTGTCAAACAATAATTAAAACACAAGAAAGACCCTAAAAATGTTACAAATAATGAGAAGAAAAGGAAATAGTTCAGAAATTGGAGGATATGAAAGAGAATAGCTGAAGAGGAAAAAGAAGGGACATGGAGAAAGAAAGAAGATATGAAATAGTAGTCAGTCAAAAAGTATCTACTATGCACAGGTACTGTGTTTTTCAACTTTTGTTGTTTTTCAACTACTTTCACCAAATATTTATCTTACATTTAGAGGTGGGGGGAAATATATATTTCCGCCCACACCATTAAATGTAAGATGTAAGTCTAGAAATGTTGAAGAGAGCCTTTTTATTTAAAAAAAAATGCATTGGCTTTTCTTAAATCTGTCCATGGCTCAGTACTTTAAATATACAAAATCTTAGGGATACATTGTAGAAAAAAGTTAAATAAGACTGTGGGTAACAATTATAGCCAAAATTAAATATGCAACCCACAGTAGTTCTCTATGAACTATCATCCCTGTCAAAATAATGATTAAGTGTGGAAAGGACTATGCAAGATATTTTAAGATTAATAAAATAAATTATAAAAACATTTCCTTTACTATGTACCAGGCACTGGGGTAAGCACTTTGCAATTATTATTTCATTTGATCCTCTGATAACCTTAAGAGGTAGATGCTATTATTTATTATTCCCATTTTACAGAAATGGAAATTAAAATGAAGTTTGCCCAGATAACAGAACTAGTAAGTATCTAAAGTCAAATCTGAACTCAAGTCTCCTTAAGCCCAGTCCTCTATCTACTGGGCCATCTAGTTCCTCCTAGATTCACTAGGATCTCCATAACTCAAGGATCATACTGTTTAGCAAAATGGAAGTTAAAGAAAAAAAAAAAAGGTCCTACATATATTGATATAAATACCTGAAATTGGCAGCCCCTTGTCTTGTAGCTAAGAACCAGAAACAAAGTAGATGCCCACTGAAGGAGGATTAGCTAAACAAATTGTGCTACATTATGGCTTCTACTACACATTAAGAAATAAATATGATTAAAAAGAAGCAAATTAAAACAGATTTTTAAAAAGTCAAATTGAATATGGCATAATTACAAAGGGCAATCTTGGCTCCAGAAGAATTGAGAAAATATACCTCCCTCACTCCTTTGCAAAAGTTGAGAACTATGTTTATGGAATATTGTAAATACTATCAGATATAACACTATACCTATATATTGTTTGATTTTTTTCAAACCAATTCCCCACCTTTTTATTCTTTTTTATCATGAATGGTTCCGCTGGGATGGTGGAAGAAGATATTTAAAAATCAAGATGATATAAAGACAAAAATTTTAAAATAATTTATCAGTATTGTGTAAAACATATCACAAAAAAGTCATTGTTTTGTTCATTGGAAGAAATAAAAATTTTTTAAATCTAAATCATATCATAAGTTATTTAAAAAAAAATAAATAAACCCTTAGAATATCTACAATCTTTTGCTAGGAAAGAAAGAGAAGAAGGTAACTATCCACAAATATAGAATGGATGTACCACCCCCAATGGCCATTAGAGGTCTCCCTTGGCCTTCAGAGATGTAACATGTTTTAGAGCCTTCTTTGGTTAAGTGGCTAAAATACTTCTAAGTTCAGGTACTAATATATTAAAATATATTCTAAACAGTTATTAAAAGAGTGTGGACAAAATATTTATTTCAAATGCCTAATAATAGTAATTAAGAGCTTATAAATGACTACTGTATCTTTTGAACTTCATATTACAATAAACTAAGGAAGTTAGGGAAAACCTGAATTTAAATACTGCCTCAGACACCTGTATAAATTGCTCTTTTAGCCTTGTTTTCTTTGTATATAAAGTGGAGAAAATATAGCACCTACCTCCCAGGATTATGAGGATTAAAGGAGATAACATATAAAATACCTAGAGTCTCTATATAAGGGTCAGATATCAAGAAAAAACTGAGAACCATGAAAGCTAAGTAACTTGTCTATTATTAAAACAAGTAGTAAGCAGGGAAATCAGGGGAACTGGCACCCATTTTATCCGGCTCTATAAAGCAGTTTCATAGTGGATAACAGGGATTTTTGTGATTCAAGAACCAAATTAAAATCCAATTAAACAATTGTGTGCTGAGTAACTACAATGTGCAAGCTCTGTGTTTTCAAGGGAATATTCATCAAGTTGAATTAATTCATTCAGGTGAATTTTCATGGAATATATATCAGTAATGAGCCAAGAATTCCTAAGAGTTCTCAACTGACTGGCAACACTACTGGAGGCAGCTCTCACAAGGCAAAAAAGCATAGATTCCACACATGATAACAAGAATTAGGCCAAATAAACTACCCTTCCTTGAAAAATTATCAAGCAAA
This sequence comes from Sarcophilus harrisii, assembly GCF_902635505.1. Classification (NCBI taxonomy): domain Eukaryota; kingdom Metazoa; phylum Chordata; class Mammalia; order Dasyuromorphia; family Dasyuridae; genus Sarcophilus; species Sarcophilus harrisii. Next base: position 190,295,226 of record NC_045429.1, read on the forward strand.
GAAAACATTTTGCTTCCAAAGTATTCTGAGCTGGGAGAGAAAAAGAGAATGTTGTTTGATCTCTAACTTTTCAGTAAGCTATTTCCTATTTTTACAGAACCTTGGGTTTTTCAAAATATTATTTTAATTGTGGTAGAAAAACAAAATGGCATTTCAACAAATATTAGTCAAAGAAAATTTCATTATTATAAGTAATAGAAAAATAAGATACCTGTAAGTAAACTTTTTTAACACCAGGCACAAAGTCTGCAATTCTGCCAAAGACCAATCGTCCAACTCCTGAAGTGATTCCAATGCACATTAGAGTTACTTCTTTATTTGATTCATCTGCAAATCTCTCTTTTATATGATTCATCTTTAGGTTAAAAAAAGAAAAGAAAAGAAATAAACACCAGTTAACATATTCAGGAAATTCTCCATGTATGGCATTGCACATGTTATTTGTTCACATTGTATTTTCAAGCTGTTATACTCATTGAAATTTTACCTCAGACACTTCTTAGTTGTATGATCCATGGCACATTATTTAACCACTATTTGCCTCAGTTTCCCCATTTATAAAATGGGAATACTCCCAGGGTTATTGTGAGTGAAATAATAAGATGCGTAATATAGTACCTGGCACATATATACATTTTATATGTGTATATATACTATAAGTGCTATATACATTTTAACTATTATAATGTAAACTATTATTGTATGGTGATTTTCCTACAAGCATACACATGAAAGGTAATCTATATGGTATCAAAAGCTGAAGGAAGAAGGAGCAAGATTCATGAATTCCCTTCCCAAGCATTACTGAGGGGATACCTAACTTATTCTCAACCTCACAGAACTCAGAATTGGAAGGAAACTTAATGGATATTCTAACCTAGTGTATACTGGAAGCTTTTCTATATTATACTTAATAAGTAATCACTCAGATTTTGCTTACAAACCTCCAGAGAGGCGTGACCATAATTCCTACTCTAAGGAGTAGCTCTTTTGAGCTCAGGAGCTCTGAACTGTACTGATCTACTACTTAGGTAATTGTAAGTAAATACTTAAACAAAATGGTGGGCCTCCAGGGCAACCAAGTTGCCTAACAAGGGATAAACTGGTTCAGATTAGAATTCAAGCAGATCAAAACTCTCATTCTAATTATTATTAGTGTCATAGCTGGCATGAATACCCAGAAAGAAATAAAGAAAATTAAGGAACCCACTGTCTCCTGTGGCAGCCCATTTTACTTTGAGATAAATGCAAGAATTTAAATGCCTACTACATGTAAGACTATGCTAGGCTCTGGGAAATTCAAGGACAAAAGATCCAATTCCTGTAACTTAAATTCTACTAGAGAAAATAATTTAGAATTTAGAAATTTCTCCTTATATAATGCTAAAATTACTCCAACCATCACATCATTCTGCCTAGTAGGGTTAGAACCTATTTCTTCTTCCAAGATAACCCTTCAGGTAAGACAATTATCATGCATTCCACTAAAGCTTCTCTCCTCTCAAAGCTAATTATCAATCAGTAAACATTATTAAATGCCTACTAGGTGCCAGGCACTGTGCTAAACCCTGGGGACATAGAAAGAAGCAAAACACAGTCCCTGCCCCTCAAGTAGCTTACAGGCTAATGGAGCAGATCACATGCAAATAAATAGATACAAAGCAAACTGGATTAAGGATAACTGGGAAATAATTAACAGAAAGAAGGTATTGGAATTAAAAGGTGTTAGGGAAAGTTTCCAGTAGAAAATGGGATTTTAGTTGGGATTGTAGAAAGCCAGGAAAGTTGCAGATGAAAAGTGAAAATACTCCCATGTGGGACAGTCAGAAAAGTACCTTGTGCCAAAATATGGAGCACCTTGTTCTTGGAATATCCAGGAGGCGGGGTCATCTAAAATTTTCTCAGGGGAAAAGTGGAAAAAGTTTAAGGGGGAAAATGCCTTCAAAGTTTGGCAAGTGGAGGATTACAGCACTAATCTCATTGCTGTATGATGCTAATAATTTAGCAATAAATTGAGGAAAAAAAATCATCTTTTCAGTTGTATGATAGTGTATGATAGGCAAGTCACTTAACTTCCTTTGACTTATTTATCTTACTATGAAGGATATAAGAATCCTTGAATTTAGGACTATAGTGAGGATAAAATGAAATAATCAATATAAAGTACTTCCCACTATGTAAATCTCAAATTATATTAGTCACTTCTATGACCCAGAGACTGTAGGAATCTAATTGTTCTTTTAAAAGTATGGATCCTACTACATGATCAGGAGACTTAGCTAAAGTCTTAATGCCTAATACAAACAGTGGAAAATGTATCATTTATTTAATTCAACCCATCCTAGGTCTAACCGAACCAGGATGGTTCCCAAATGTTTTTGTTTCTGTCAGTTGAAACTAATCAATGGAGTAATTAAGTTTTAAAAACTCATGTTACATTAAAGGTTTGCAAAGTGATTTTCTTTTTGTTGAGCACTTTAGAAGGTTGGATTGTTTTGGAAAACACCCAGTGAAGCATAGTAACAACTCACATTTGTGTGACACTTCAAGGTCTATGAAGGACTTAGATCATGTATTTCTAATTCCATTTTTTCTTTACCCAAACAATCAGGAAGGCATTTTTGTAATTTTGGATTCCAAAGATGTACAAGTCAGACAGATTAAAAGAGTAATACCATAAGTAGGAGGTTTTAGGGAAAGAGAAGTTAGCTCCCTTTGAATTGATTTCAGGTTACAGGGGATTTTTAGTCCTTCCCAAAGTAAATCCAAGCACCCAAAATAGTATTTCAAGAGAATAAATTGAGGTGGAAGGAAGTGAGCTTATCATTATCATCATAATGAACAATTATATTGGGGGAAAAGGAAAGCTCAGAGATGATTAGGAACGATCTCTTGGGATGGATGTAAATGGTAATGGGAGAGAAGACAATTTTTTTTTCACTTTTATTTTTTAAATAATTGACCTTTCCCTCCTAGAGCCTAAAATTCCTCCTGTAGTCCTCCAAACAAAACCAATCAAGACAAAGAAAAAAATTGACTATACCTAATGTATCACACCTGTGAATCACCCTACCTTTACCCCAATCTCTGCAGAGTGGTAGAAGGGAATTCTCTCCTTTGGGACCAAAATTGATATTTGTAATTTTGCAACATTAAATTAGGATATATATTTCTCCTAATGATTTGGATAAAGGCAACTTTATCAAATTTGCAGATGATACAAAAGGAGGAGGGATGGTTAAAGTTTCTAAATCTATTAAGAGATAATGCAGTAGGTTTAAATAGACAGGCTTAACCTTAAGTTAAATACAAGATAAGGGAAGTATTATTAGAGAGCCATTCAAGTTGGGGTTTTTAGATTGAAAGTGTGAGTCAACAGTGAGACAATGCAGCCCAAAAAGCTAATAGTACAATAAGATAGGGAAAAGGGTCAAAGATCACATGGTCACACATGTTTGACTCTGGTAATCTGGAGCAGGACTTCTTAAACTTTTTCCACTTTTCCCCTGAGAAAATTTTAGATGACCCTGCCTCCTGGATATTCCAAGATCAAGGTGCTCCATATTTTGGCACAAGGTACTTTTCTGACTGTCCCACATGGGATTATTTTCCCTTTTCATCTGCACCTTTCCTGGCTTTCTACAATACCAACTAAAATCCCATTTTCTATTGGAAATTTTCCCTAATACTTTTAAATTCCAATACCTTCCTTCTGTTAATTATTTCCCAGTTATCCTTTATCTAGTTTGCTTTATCTATTTATCTGCATGTGATCTGCACCATTAGCCTGTAAGCTACTTGAGGGGCAGGGACAGTATTATTAGCTGGTCATTGGTAGCATAATAAAATTTTTGCCTCTCAATTTGGAAAAAAAAATTTTTTTTAATCTGAAAAAAATAGAAAGTTCTGAGTCCTAGAAATCTCATCTCTCCATGACTAGTCTACTGTCCCTTCAGACAACCAAACCTAGAGCTTACTCCTCTCCCCTGATCTCCATATTTACATTTCCAGCTGCCCACTGAACATTACTACCTGATTTTTCCCGCTGGTACTTTTGGGTCTATCTAATCAGTCTGCACCCGTATTCTACGTCTTTCTCTCTGTCCCTCCCTAACACACCCTGGAAAGGTACCAGCCACTCAGGGGGACAGTCCTAATACTGATTGACTCTGAAGATCTTACCTACTCCCATTTTTCTTACCTGGACTGGTCCATCCCTCCTTAGAAAGCCTGGGGGAGGAGGAGATCCTCCACTCCTAAGGGCTCTTCACATTTGTGCCAGACTTCATGCAGACACCTGATTGACTTACTTTAGACCTATGGCAGCTCAATACTCCAGAACATATTAGTTACAGCCTTAGACAGCAATAGGGATTACAAGCATATACCATCACTGCATCCACTCCAAAATCTTTTCTGTCTCTTTCCATTCCCAGTATTGCTGGCAGTGCCTTTTTCTATTTATACGACCACCACACCAAAACCTTAGCTAATTAAACCTAAACTATTACAATGACAAGTCTTTCTGTCCTTTCCCATTTTTCAGTTATGACTTTTAATGCCATTGGGATCAGTATTCCAAAAATATTTTGACAAAACTAGAATTAAAAAATGACCAGAGCAATGAAATTGCATTCAACAATTCATTGTTGGCAATGAAGGCAACAAAATTCAGGTCACATGTTAATATCAGACTGTCAAAGTTAAAGGGAAAGCTTTTCTTCTTTCTGTTAATAAATCAATAAGCTGTTTGGGGAGGAATGTAGTTGTATATAAATAAAATATCACTTTACCACCCCTCCCCCCAATCAAAAACCAATGGATGGTTCTTTGTCTGCAGAATTCCTAAACTATCTCTATCTAACCTACATTTCTAACCTATGTATTTCACTAGTCTCTAGCCAAATTCATTTACTTATTGGCTTCTAAATATGCTTGTGCTTTCTAACCTCTATGTTTTATTCGTACCTTTTTCCTTACTCATCTGTCATTTTAAATTCTAAACACCTCTTCAGACCTAGACTCCCATGAGTTTTCCCTGACTACTTTTTCCCAGTGATTTCTCACTCTAATTTCTATGATCACTATTTAGTAATTAATCAATCACTTAATGAATTATGATCATTCTCTGGTGGCAACGGTAAACTAAATGGTATCGTTATTTAAATTCTGTGATGATATATTTTTTCTATATAAGCTATCCTATCTTTGTATTTATGATCATGTTAATCACCATCCTATACCTAATCCAAAGGCATTAAATAAGAAACTCCCAAATCACCTTCTAACCTGCAATGTGATTTAATCCACAGGTACCTTCTTTTCTCTTATGTTTTGTCTTTTTAAAATTAAAGCTCCTCCTAAAGTGAAGAGTTCAAATTTGATCTCAGACACTTAATACTTCCATCTTGATTGATAAGAAAGGGAAAATATTATTTGGAGAGAATCATGTCCAGAAGATTACAAAGTATATAAAATTAGAAATAGAAGCAACTTTAGTAATCATCTCATTTTGCAGATAAGGAAACCAAGGCCCTAAAGGCTAAGTGGCTTGTCCAACAATCACATGGCATAAATACCAAAGCTAGGATTTTAATGATGAATATTTTCTGAATCGAGGTCTACTGCTTTTTCCATTACAACACAGTATGGGAAATTGGAGAGTAGCAGCAGTAACTATAGGTTAAATAAAATGTCTGGTGATACAGCATACACTGGAATTGGTCACATAAAAAGAGGCAGCAGAAACAACAGGATGCTATTTCTATCAGTATGTTGATTGTTATCATGGTTTGTGCTATCAAGACAGCCAACAGTTTAATTTAAGTATATCTTGAAAGCTTTTTATGTAAAAAGCATTTTAACTAAAACCTAGAGCAAGAAAACTGTGGCAGTTGCCAACATTGGTACCCAAAACTGAACTATTTCAACTGAATAATAGATTTAGTTACCATTTCAGAGAACATAAGCATCACTGGAAAGGGCTCCAGACAAGCTTTAAATACCTAAAGCAGAGCATGTGGGGTATAATTTTATGTACAAGAGAATTTGTTGGGAATTTGAATCCTAACTCCATTCAATGTGTTAATCCACCTCTGAGAACACTCACAGTATGTATTCTTCTATGTTTTTAATAGACATTCTTCAGTGTTGGCAAGAAAATGAATTGCCATTCATTGCTTTGATGTGATTAGGAGCACCTGGCTGCCAAATTGCTATTTGAAAAATAATTACCCTCCATTAGTGGTTGATTTTTCACCTGCTCCACTTCATAAACTTTGAAAAGGATCTTTCAGTAATGATTCAATTTTACAGGTAAATTTCTACCTTAAGAAAACATGATGAATTGTCAAACAAATTATGTTTAAATGGAAACCGATTGTTGCTCTCCACAAGGAATATATAGACTTGTTTGTTTAAATAAAGTGCTTCAATGTATTAGGTACGTGTGTGTGTGTGTGTGTGTGAATTAAGTAACATATGGAACAAGAGACTCTAGAATGCAAAACCCTAAGACTCTGGACCCTGGGATCTAAGAACAGCTAAAGGTAGAGGCACCAGGAAAGTTAAGTGCTGCTCTACTGAGACTTATGCTACCTTACTCTCCTGACCATCTCTTTTTTTTCATCTCACTTTTCCCCACTGAGATGCTTGCTAGGCAAACATAAAAACTGAACAAAAAGACAGAAAACTCTTAACACATTCAATTTAACAATTAAGCACCTACCATGTGCCTATCTAGTCATTGTAATTATTCTTTTAATGATATTGGTAAAACAACAAATAGATTAAAGCACTTTCACTACATAACACTCTAGGCAGTCAGTCATCAATAACCTACTAACTGCTGGGGATTCAAAGAAAGGCAAAAGGCAATTTCTGCTCTAGGGGAGTTCATAGTCTCTTGGGGGAGACAAAAAGCAAACAACTAGGTCCAAAAAGGCTATCAACACGATAAATTAAAGCTAATCAACAAAGGGTACGAGGGAAGTGTGAGATTCAGAGTTGATGTGATCTTGGCAGGAAAATGAGTGCATGAAAATGATCTCGGAAATTTATCTGTACCTAAAATAAGACCAGATTACTGAACAATCACCAAAAAAAAATATTCAAAACTTTCCCTGAAGCACAGTTAAAACAGACCACTTTTTCCTGTGGTTTTCTTTTGGGGTAAAAGAACATCCTGAGAGAGAGAAAAAGCTACAGAAATACTCTATTTTTAATTCATTAAGGTTTTTGATCATGTCCCACATACAATCTCATTGACAAGCTAGGGAAATCATGATCTTGGCTTTGAGGACCCAATTCAAATAAAGTTAGGGTACAGAATGGCTACCTACCTATTAGAACCAGAACTGAGTAGTTTCTTTACCAGTTTTTTTTTTCAAAACAATGAATTTCAGAACCCCTACTCTGTTTCTTTCTCCAGTTTATAATCAGATGTACAGGTGACACAAAATAAAATATGGTTATTAGAACTCTGGGAGACAAGTATAAAGTACAAACAGCCCATAACCAATTGCATGTAAAAAAGTTTTTGCAAAAATAGGATGAAATTCCATAAAGGGATTTATGGACACAAAATAAAGTTTAAAATGAATGAAAGTTGGTAGGGCATAAATGTAAAAGAAAAAGATCTGAGAATATGATTCACTCTGAAACTGAATAGAACTTTGTCGTCTTCTCTGTTTCTTCTTTCTCCCTTTCTTATACCCAATATCCAGTTGGATATTGTCAAGTCTTATCTGACCTACCTCCACAACATTTCTCCTATCTGAACCTCTGCAGACAGAGCTTCATCAATTACCTAGCCAGTATCTTTATCCTATTAAAAATTATTGAGGATCTCTCCAAAAAGTTTTTGTTTATCTGGATTATATTTATAGAAATTTACCATATTGGAAATAAAAACTATTTTTGAATTTGTAGACCCTCTAAAAGAGTTTCAGAGATCCCCAGGATTCTCTAGACCATACTTTGATAGATCTGACCATGTCACTTCCCCTTCTCTCAAACTGGAAATCTTCAATGATTCTCTAATGCATTTAGAGTAAAATATAAAATTTCCACAATCTGGGTCCCACTTATCCTTCTAGTCTGATTTGTTATAACTTTCATTCATACATTGTGAAAACTGGCCTATTAGCTGTTCCATTGTATTCAAGTTGACGATGAAATGTAATTTCAAAGTTGATCATCCATATCTTCCTACTACAATTCTTAGAATTCGATCCTTAGCTGGGCAGCTTTGAAAACAACGGTTTTGATCACGTCCCACTAAAAATCTCATTGACAATGTAGTATTTAGTATATAGGTTTTCTTCAAATGGACTTTTACTACTTTATATTGAATCCTTTCTTATGTTCTGTTATGAACATGACAATGTTCTTTTCTTATTTTGTAATTTTTAAAATAAAATTTAAAACTAAAAAAAACTAGAATTTGCTCCTCCCTCATCTTTATCATTTAGAATTTCCATCTTCCTTTAACATAAAACTTAGCTACCACTTCCTCCCACATGAAACTTACTGATCATTCACATTTAACAAAATGACTTATTTTGTAAAAATTTTGTATATATTAAAATAAGGAGTGCTACATATACCCTTTGCCTTCTTAATAAAATATAAGATCTTTAACAAGATGGCAGCCCTTTTTGTAGTGGCTAGAAACTGGAAACTGAATGGATGCCCATCAGTTGGAGAATGGATAAATAAATTGTGGTATATGAATATTATGGAATATTATTGTTCTGTAAGAAAAGACCAACAGGATGATTTCAGAAAGGCCTAGAGAGACTTACATGAACTGATGCTGAGTGCAATGAGCAGGACCAGGAGATCATTATATACTTCAACAACAATACTATATGATGACCAGTTCTGATGGACCTGGCCATCCTCAGCAATGAGATCAACCAAATCATTTCCAATGGAGCAGTAATGAACTGAACCAGCTACGCCCAGAGAAAGAACTCTGGGAGATGACTAAAAACCATTACATTGAATTCCCAATCCCTATATTTATTCCCACCTGCATTTTTGATTTCCTTCACAAGCTAATTGTACAATATTTCAGAGTCTGATTCTTTTTGTACAGCAAAATAACGGTTTGGTCATGTAAAAAAAAAAAATCTTTAACAAGAGAGATTTTTAAAACTACTATATGCACAGTGCTTTTGCATGTACTAAACAATTATTTTGTGAATTTAAATGAGGAAAAACACCCACCCACCCCCCTAAAAAGTATACTATTTAAAGTACAGGAATTAATTCTTCTGAAGTGAGAAGACTCTATGATAACCAGGAAAAGAATGTAACACAATGGAATGAATACTCAAAGAGTCAAGAGAATGAATTTCAGAGATTCTTTTCAAAGTCTGATTCTACTTTAATAATATCTTAACACCTCATTTATCTGTCATTGGGGAATGTCACTCCTAGCTATGGTCATATTGTTTCCTCTTATGATATTTCTTACCTTCTAAATATGGAACATCCAATCTGTATCAAGGTTAAAAAAACCAAGCTTATTAGAAACATCTATAAAAGTAAGAAGCTGTCATGAAAGTCTGCTGGTTTTTCTTGTGATTAAACTATATGGAGCTAATAATATCACTTTTACTGACTTCCTAGTTCTCAGTGATGTTCTGGATAGTTGACATTATCTGATAAGCCATCATCATTAAGCATCAGATAAATGATGTGCTACTACATGTACAGTATTATTACTAGCACAATAAAACACAAAGAAGGGGTTTGAAAAGAAAATTATTCATATATGATAACGTGTTTTATTATTAAAATGTTCTATTGATAGTGAGTCCTGCCTCAAAAGAAAGGGTCTGGTTGTCATATGAGATAAAAGATGGAGGAGTTTGAAAGTTGAGGGGGAATTTTGCCTTGAAAGCAGCTTCCATATTCACTCCTTCCCTCATCTCTCTGATTTTAGTTGGGGGAAAAAAAAACCCTGTGATGTTTATTTTTAGACTACTACTATCATATCAGATCTTTGGCTAGTTTAAAAAAAAAAACCACCATACAACAAACAGAATTCAAAACACCTAATTTCCCCTCTAATATGGAAAGGGACTCTACAAATATTGTAATATTCTATACCACAGTACAATATAACAAACGGATCAAAGACTGCAAAAAAAGCACAAATGCCACATATGTGACATCTCCCACTTACTCTCACCTATACTGAGTTCTGAACATTCTTTTCACAAATTTGTTCATTCATTACACAGAGATTAGTTGCTGGCTGTTTTATCCCTTCTTTAAGCATGAAGTATAGTGTAATTTCTAGCAAGAAAATTTCTTTCTTATTAAAATGTTTTTTATTTTAACAAAATTAAGTTCAAAACACAAAAAGGACCTAACTTCTTAAAGAAAATAACACTTACATACACAGAGAGAAGTAACTTAGATACACGCTAAAAATCTGTTAGAAAGGTTAATGGCTAATCTTGAATACAAGATGTAAATTAAATTTTATACTAGGATCTGGCCTCAGAGTTCAGAAAGCTGGTGGAATTAAGTAGGAAAAGTATCATTTAGGAATTTTTGCACAGATTTGGGAGCTGCCCAAGGTTTTTTTCCTTTCTTTTACCAAAAGGAGAAAAGGAAGCAAGATTAGATCATCTGGGACCTTGTACTTGAGAAGCTAATATAATAAAAAGATTACATATGGGATAGAACTGCCTCAGTGGATTTTTTTTTTATTTAATAGCCTTTTATTTACAGGTTATATGCATGGGTAACTTTACAGCATTAACAATTGCCAAACCTCTTGTTCCAATTTTTCACCTCTTACCCCCCACCCCCTCCCCCAGATGGCAGGATAACCAGTAGATGTTAAATATATTAAAATATAAATTAGATACACAATAAGTATACATGACCAAAACGTTATTTTGCTGTACAAAAAGAATCAGACTCTTAAATATTGTACAATTACCTTGTGAAGGAAATCAAAAATGCAGGTGGGCAAAAATATAGGGATTGGGAATTCAATGTAATGGTTTTTAGTCATCTCCCAGGGTTCTTTCTCTGGGCATAGCTGGTTCAGTTCATTACTGCTCCATTGGAAATGATTTGGTTGATCTCGTTGCTGAGGATGGCCAGGTCCATCAGAACTGGTTATCATATAGTATTGTTGAAGTATATAATGATCTCCTGGTCCTGCTCATTTCACTCAGCATCAGTTCATGTAAGTCCCTCCAGGCCTTTCTCAGTGGAGTTTTTATAATAAACTACTCTGAAGTTCTAATGTAGTAGAGCCAGACTTTTGACTCTATGTTCCCAGTAAAACTTCTAAGAAAAGTTTCTGTTCAGTTGTGGAAAGAATGCTGAATTTGGAGTCATAGACTTCTATCTGTGTCTGAGTTAAAAGTGTTCCACATTATTAGGCCCCAATTTCCTCATCTGTGAAATCAGAAGGTTAGATTAGATAGCTTCTAGTTCCTTCTACTTCAAAATCTATGATCCTTAGAGATTGAACAGTAAATATGTATAAAGGCAAAATATATCAGAAATGGAAGAGACTTCAAAGATCATTTAGTTCAAATGCTATTTTATAGTTGAAGTCACTGACTTCCTGTTAGGTGACTTATCCAAAGTACTTATGTAAGTAGATGGCAACATATGTATGGAGACATATGTCTGTCCCCAAATGAGTATAGTGTTGTCCTAAAGAATAATCTCCTAGAGAAGCTATATATTTATTCCAAAGATACTATGATTTAATACATTTTTTTGCAATTGCCTTCAGACACTGAAGTACCTCTGTATAACCCATCTTCAGGGTTCTCTTTGGATACAGATTTGATTTTTAGAAACAGTCCAAAAAAAAAATCTGCAGCAACTCTGATAATCAAAGCTAGTTAATAAGATTTTTTTAAAATTCTGTTTATAGTTTGTTTAAAAACAAATTCATATTTTATAATGTAATTTCATAAAATAACTGTTTAGCTATTCCAAAATAGTAATTCCAAAAATATTTTAAGCAGTGATAGTACTTTTTAAATAAGTATATGGTCTCCCAAGGAGATGGCTTCCAACAACAATACTCTTTTGATTCAGTTAATTATTTGTGTGGCTATTACAGTCACATATTATATTGGTATGAAATTTTGAGCTAAATATTACAAAATGCAGACTTTAAACTTGAGGCAGAGAGAAGTGACTTACTTAAGCTAGCACTACTAGTTAGTGACAGAGTTGATTTATCTCTCTGAGTTATAATCCAGGTCAGATAGATCACTACACTCAATTATCCATGCTTATAGAGCACAGCTATCTGAATCATGTGGTCCCAAACATAGGCATCACTTCCTAATGGCAACTATCCAAATTGTAGGCATTAGAACAAGGGGGAAATAGACCTAGGAGGAAGTAAACAATCTCTGAAAGGTCAAGAAACATCATAGGCTAAGATTTCACTATAAAAAAAAAAACAATCCAATGCTACTGTGAAGTTCTTTATAATTAAGTTGCTGACAAAGTTTTCACAATACTGATTTAGATTATATAAATAACTAATAATTTTTCAATTGTTATTTTTATATAGCCTACAGTTCTGTTAGATTATTTACAGATTCAATAATATTTATAGACATTTACATAGAAATTTAAAGTTTCCAATGGTAAAAGTGATTCCATTACAACATTCTAAAACACAAGCTTGTATATGTTAATATTTTACAAAACAAGAGAAGATTTTTTTTTCATTAGTGAAGATGCAATATTTCAATAGGACAGCTAGAAAAGCATATTTATTTATCTGACCAACTTTTTCATGGGAGTGAAAATATCCGCAAGATATGCCTCATATCTATATGATGATCAATTCTGATGGACCTGACTATCTTCAGCAATAAGATGAACCAAATCAGTTCCAATGGAGCATAGGTACAATATTTCAGAGTCTGATTCTTTTTGTACAGCAAAATAACAGTTTGGACATGTATACTTATTTTGTATTTATACTCTAATATATTTAACATGTATTGGTCATCGTGCCATCGTGCGGTGGGGAAAAGGAGGGGAAAAATTGGAACAAAAAGTTTGGCAATTGTCAATACTGTAAAATTACCCATGCATATAACTTGTAAATGAAAAGCTATTAAAATAAAAAAATTTTAAAAAAAAGATATGCTTCCAGAAAAAAATTGGAGATAGGTAAATTTTCCTTCTCTTTTATAGGAAACTTTACTGATACCTGGAGTTTTTTAAATACTGAATTGTGAAAAGTGAGGTTTTACTGTATTAAAGCAGATTATTCTCGATTTGTAAATAAGATTTTATTTTTATTCAACATCCTAAAAAATCAGTGACTAACTGCAGGTAGGGCATAATTCTATCATTAAGATCAATTCCTCATTCAGATCCTAAGTTTCCACATCTTAAAATGACTCTGAGAGTTGGAACTAGATTATCTGTAAAGGTCTCTTCTGCCATTAATATTCTGTGATTCTATAATTATAGGACCTGTATACAACTGGATTGTTTAATGTTTAATAGCCAATTTTCCTTTCTAGTAATACTCTTTTAATGAGGTGAAAACTTTAGGTTTTCTTGGAATAACTATTTTTTTTTTTTGCAATCAGACATATATATGCAAGAATAGTTTTCAACATTCACCTTTGCAAAACATTGTGTTCCAAATTTTTCTCTCTTCAGTTCCCTTGAAGCAGTAATCCAATATATATTAAGCATGTACAATTCTACTGTACCTGAAATGACTAATCTTGAATGACATCAACACAGGGGAAAGGAAGAGAGAAAAAATTATATAATGCCAATTATATAGATCAGGAATTCTTAAGCTTTTTCCACACTCTATCCCTTTTCACCCATTTACCTATAGCAAATCATAGTTTCCCATACTTATTTACAAGACCCTTTCTGTGATCTACAGTTTAGAAGCTGGAATTTAGGGAGACAGAAAAATAGTATGGAAGAGAAAACTTATAATGAATCTTTATCAGGGGACTCTGTCATGTAGTTATTACCTTCAAAGAAAATATATGGGAACCTCAAGGAGAGGGCAGAAATTGGTATAAAGTAGATTCACTTTGGATCCAATAAAAATGAGACAAGGATACTGAAATACATTATCTTCTCTCTGCACTGGTCTTATAGCTAAAGTGTTTGTGCCACTTCCATATTGGAATCTTGTTATATTAGTATAACCAAAATCACCAAGTTCTCATCCTTAATTCTCAGCTAGTTTGGGTGAGAAAATGAAAGCTGATCTGAGATCTGATAGTTGTCACTCTTCTCCTGGAAAAGAGTCAGCCCAGCTGACTCTTGAAATAGCTCTTAGATAGCCTACATGAATAAGTAGCCTGACTAGTATTTAATACAACCCCTCACAAAAAGCCACCACAATTCCAAGAAGATAGGTAGAATAAAACTGTGTCAGACAGCTGGAAGAGAGGATGATAATAGGCAAGGACAAGGAGGAAGAAATGAATGAATCCTTTGTTTGATCACCTATTTTTGGTTTGATGCTCTTAAATAAAATTAGGAGCTAATATCTCAGCAAGAATTTATTATAGTAAAAGATTTCCATGTGAGTTATTAATTCATTAAGTACAATATCACTTCATTTATATGGAAATCTTTCAAAATGAACATAAACAGAAAAGAGGGCTGATTAGTTGGGATTCACCTTGAAATATTATTGTTTTTCAGTCAGAGTTACAAAGAGAAATTCCATTTAAAGTAACTACTGATAATATAAAATATTTAGGATATAAAATATTTAGGAATCTATCTGCCAAGGGAAAATCAGAAACTTTATGAGCAAAATTACAGACCACTTTTCACACAAATTAAGTCTGATCTAACCAATTGGAAAAATATTAAATGCTCTTGGATAGGGCGAGCAAATATAATAAAGATGACAATATTACCTAAACTAATCTATTTATTTAGCGCTATACCAATCAGACTCCCAAAAAACTATTTTAATGACCTAGAAAAAATAACAACAGAGTTCATATGGAAAAACAAAAGGTCAAGAATTTCAAGGGAATTAATGAAAAAAAAAAAATCAAATGAAGGTGGCTTAGCTGTACCAGATCTAAAATTATATTATAGAGCAGCAGTTACCAAAACTATTTGGTATTGGCTAAGGAATAGATTAGTTGATCAGTGGAATAGATTAGGTTCAAGGGATAAAACAGTCAACAAATATAGCAACCTAGTCTTTGACAAACCCAAAGACCCCAGCTTTTGGGATAAGAACTTACTGTTTGATAAAAATTGCTGGGAAAATTGGAAACTAATATGGCAGAAACTAGGCATTGATCCATACTTAACGCCGTACACCAAGATAAGGTCAAAATGGGTTCATGACCTAGGCATAAAGAATGAAATTATTAATAAATTAGAGGAACACAGGATAGTTTACCTCTCAGACCTGTGGAAGGGGAAGGTCTTTATGACCAAAGCAGAACTAGAGATCATTACTGATCACAAAATAGAAAATTTCGATTATACCAAACTGAAAAGTTTTTGTACAAACAAAACTAATGCAGACAAGATTAGAAGGGAAGCAATAAACTGGGAAAATATTTTTACAGTCAAAGGTTCTGATAAAGGCCTCATTTCCAAAATATATAGAGAATTAACTCTAATTTATAAAAAATCAAGCCATTCTCCAATTGAAAAATGGTCAAAGGATATGAACAGACAATTCTCAGATGAAGAAATTGAAACTATTTCTAGTCATATGAAAAGATGCTCCAAGTCATTATTAATCAGAGAAATGCAAATTAAGACAACTCTAAGATACCACTACACACCTGTCAGATTGGCTAAGATGACAGGAAAAAATAATGATGATTGTTGGAGGGGATGCGGGAAAACTGGGACATTGATGCATTGTTGGTGGAGTTGTGAACGAATCCAACCATTTTGGAGAGTAGTTTGGAACTATGCTCAAAAAGTTATCAAACTGTGCATACCCTTTGATCCAGCAGTGTTACTACTGGGATTATATCCCAAAGAGATTATAAAGAAGGGAAAGGGACCTGTATGTGCACGAATGTTTGTGGCAGCCCTTTTTGTAGTGGCTAGAAACTGGAAACTGAATGGATGTCCATCAGTTGGAGAATGGCTGAATAAATTGTGGTATATGAATATTATGGAATATTACTGTTCTGTAAGAAATGACCAACAGGATGATTTCAGAAAGGCCTGGAGAGACTTACACGAACTGATGCTGAGTGAAATGAGCAGGACCAGGAGATCATTATATACTTCAACAACAATACTAGATGATGACCAGTTCTGATGGATCAGGCCATCCTCAGCAACGAGATCAACCAAATCATTTCTAATGGAGCAGTAATGAACTGAACTAGCTATGCCCAGAAAAAGAACTCTGGGAGATGACTAAAAACCATTACATTGAATTCCCAATCCCTATATTTATGCACACCTGCATTTTTGATTTCCTTCACAAGCTAATTGTACAATAATTCAGAGTCTGATTCTTTTTGTACAGCAAAATAATGTTTTGGTCATGTATACTTATTGTGTATCTAAGTTATATTTTAATATATTTAACATCTACTGGTCATCCTGCCATCTAGGGGAGGGGGTGGGGGGGTAAGAGGTGAAAAATTGGAACAAGAGGTTTGGCAATTGTTAATGCTGTAAAGTTACCCATGTATATATCCTGTAAATAAAAGGCTATTAAAAAAAAAAAAAATAAAATGCCTTCTAATCTAAAAAAAAAAAAAAAATCAAGCCATTCTCCAATTGAAAAATGGTCAAAGGATATGAACAAACAATTCTCAGATGAAGAAATTGAAACTATTTCTAGTCATATGAAAAGATGCTCCAAGTCAATATTAATCAGAGAAATGCAAATTAAGACAACTCTAAGATACCACTACACACCTGTCAGATTGGCTAAGATGACAGGAAAAAATAATGATGATTGTTGGAGGGATGCGGAAAACTGGGACATTGATGCATTGTTGGTGGAGTTGTGAACGAATCCAACCATTTTGGAGAGTAATTTGGAACTATGCTCAAAAAGTTATCAAACTGTGCATATCCTTTGATCCAGCAGTGTTACTACTGGGATTATATCCCAAAGAGATTATAAAGAAGGGAAAGGGACCTGTATGTGCACGAATGTTTGTGGCAGCCCCTTTTGTAGTGGCTAAAAACTGGAAACTGAATGGATGTCCATCAGTTGGAGAATGGCTGAATAAATTGTGGTATATGAATATTATGGAATATTACTGTTCTGTAAGAAATGACCAACAGGATGATTTCAGAAAGGCCTGGAGAGACTTACACGAACTGATGCTGAGTGAAATGAGCAGGACCATTATATACTTCAACAACAATACTATATGATGACCAGTTCTGATGGACCAGGCCATCCTCAGCAATGAGATCAACCAAATCATTTCCAATGGAGCAGTAATGAACTGAACCAGCTATGCCCAGAGAAAGAACTCTGGGAGATGACTAAAAACCATTACATTGAATTCTAATCCCTATATGCCCACCTGCATTTTTGATTTCCTTCACAAGCTAATTGTACAATATTTCAGAGTCTGATTCTTTTTGTACAGCAAAATAACGTTTTGGTCATGTATACTTATTGTGTATCTAAGTTATATTTTAATATATTTTTTTTTTTTTTTTTTTTTTTTTAATTTTTTTTTTTTTTTTTTTATTTAATAGCTTTTAATTTACTGGATATATACATGGGTAATTTACACTGTACAATTTTCACCTCTTTCATTTTCACCTCTTCCCTTAATGGAGGATGACCAGTAGATGTTAAATATATTAAAATATATTTAACATCTACTGGTCATCCTGCCATCTAGGGGAGGGGGTGGGGGGGTAAGAGGTGAAAAATTGGAACAAGAGGTTTGGCAATTGTTAATGCTGTAAAGTTACCCATGTATATATCCTGTAAATAAAAGGCTATTAAAAAAAAAAAAGAAATATTATTGTTTTTGTTTTTTGATTGCTATAATTGGAGGGTTTTTTAATGTAGTTAGATATTTTGAATAGCTCAATTGTTTTATCTATTCAGTGGTTTGAATTGGCATAAAATGATTTTTCAAGTGAAATAAAAATGGTTCAGTGGCTCTTGGATTGTTTTCAATCTCTCAACAGGTAAAATAACATAATAAAGTAGTGTTCACAGGGAAAGGAAGTATTTTAAGGAAGTAATAATAGTTGTTCTGAATTGCAGGAAAAACTAGAATACTAGAATAGGATAAGGAACTATGAAAAGGCATTGGAGAGAAGATAGGTAAAAGATGACACTTCCTCAATTTTCCTCACAAACTGAAATTTAGAGGGGACCTCAGAGACCAATATGCTTATTTTTAGCCGAGGAAACTGAGACTCAAAAACGTTAAAAGGCTTCCTCAAAACCACATTAAAGCAAAACAGGGGCTGAAATCCAGAGCCTTTAAATCCAAATCCCACCACTTTTTACATTGTACCAGTCTATCAAAACCTAATTTAAAAAACATATCTAAGGATCAAATAAGACAACATATATAAAACTCTTTGCAAACCTTAAAGCAAATTTCATTATTATTTCTATTATCATTGTTATTCTGCCATTAAGATTATTTTGCTCTACTATTTTGATGCTTTATTAGGTCTTCTAGCTATCAAGATGCCGAGAAAGAGGTATCATTTAATTGGGGAAAAAAAGAGGTTTAGTATAGTATTTATTTCAACCTTTAATACTATTGAGGATAACAAATTTAATATAAATGGGTTTCTGGGAAGCACAGTGGAGTGTCGGACCTGAAGTCAGTAAAACTCCTCTTCCTGAGTTAAAATCCAGCCTCAGACACTTATTAGCTGTGGGAACCTAAACAAGTTTGCCTCAGGTCCCTCAAAAAAAAAAATAATAATAAATCTCTTTCTGGAGAAGGAGATGTAAACCCCCCAAAGGACTCATGAAGACTTGGACACAATCAGGAAAAAAAAAAAGACTCAATATACAGGAAAATGATTTAAATTATTTAGATGATAACTAGATCATAAATATATATATATATATATATAGAAGCTGGATTCTCAGATCTGCTTTAACATTTAATCTGTTAAGCTGACATTTCTCAAGAGTCAAGCAGGGTCAAATTATAGGAAAATCTGGAAAGACTTACATGAATTGATGTTGAATGAAGTGAGCAGAGAATATCATACACAATAACAACATTTTAAGATCAACTATGAAAGATTTAGTTCTTCTCAATAATACAGTAATCAAAGATAATTTCAAGTCTTGTGAAGGAAAATGGCATCGACATTGAGAAAAAGATTAACTATAGAAGCTGAATACAGATCAAAGTATAGTGTTTTCACTTTTTAAAAATAAATTTGTTTTGGTTTGTCTTTTTATTCTGATTTTTCTTTCACAACATGACTAATATGTTTGACATGATCGTGCATATATGGCTTATGTCAGAGTGGAAGGGAGTAAAAATGTGGAACTCAAAATCTTTGTAAAAATGGATGTAATTTGAAAAAATTACTATGAGAAAAAAAGAGAGAAACAGTGCCAGGATCAGAAGAAAAGAGTTAACACTACTAGCTGATCAGAGTTACATTAAGAGAGAACAAGTTTTAGCAAAGATAAATTTCAGCCGGCTTTCCAACTAGCTCTCATTGTTGTATGACAAATTTTCTTCTCACAAATATAATATCCAGTCAAGTCCAATTAATACTCATTTCTAGTAGGCTTAACTCATTAATATTCTGAGTAATGTAAAGTATGAAAGATCTTCTCTAAGAAATTAACTTCCTAAGAATATTTTTAGTGTCCAGTGCATCTGCTGTTCTACTTGGTTTTCAATTCTGAGAACAAAATGCCCTTCCCACCGGTAAACTCATCACTGCTTACTCAAAATTTAATTGACATTATTTCCCTCAGCTTCTTCTCCCCTCTGACTGGAGGGGAGTACCTACTCTTGGAGATTGGAGTACCTAGCCTTGCTCCTACTCCTAGAGTCCCTGCTCCTACTCCCCCAGAAGTCTTTCCTTGTGAAACTCAGAACCAGAATTTTAACTATCTCAACATTGCTTTTAATACTTTTCAACTCAAGAGGACTCAGATGGCCCCTGGGTAGATTCCTTTTTGTGTGTCTCTCTACCCCTGCCCTCCCACTCTCTTTTGTGTGTTCTCATTAGATAGATACCACCATAGCAAGGATAATAGTATCATACTGAGAGATAACATCTAGTTTAACTAAAGAAAGTAAGACTAAAAAAAATAAAATGACTTGTTTAAAGTCACATTAGTAATAATTGCAAAGCAGAAATTTAAATGTCAACATCAAATCCAGTGCTTTTTCCATCATCACATGTTGATAAAACATATGGAATCTAGTGCTTGCTCAAAACTGTTGCTACCTTTACCGACAATGAGGAAGTATACTGAGGAAAACTTTCCATTTCAGTTAAGGGGGAAGGGATGATATTTGCTGAGGTCACATCAGAGATACTCTAGGTTCAGGAAGAAATAGCAAAATATATTGTTTCCTGAAACAAAAGGAAAACATGATAAACCTACCCTGGAAATATGGAAAGGGCATTGCCAACTATTAGCTGCTGTTGGAGATACCCAGGACTTCAGAATAAGATTTATGTTCCCAAAGTATTATTGACTATAAATTTAGACAAACAAAATCTTGTAATATCTCTTATTTGTCTAAAAGAAAGGTAATCATTATATCCAGAAACATTTTATGCTATTGAGAATGGTAACAATGTGTGTCTTTGGTTTCATAGGGAGATCACACTTTCTACTGTTTCCTCCAGAATGTGTTTCTCATTTAAAAAAACAACCAAAAAAGATAGCTAAAGTCATTCTTTAGGAGCACTAGGAACAAAGCTGGGACCAATCAGTTTAGGGAAGTCTATTTAAAGAAGAATTGGCATTTCAATGAGAGCTATCAGAAAAAAAGAACAGGCTGCTTCAGGAAATTATGATCTTCTACATTTTACAGAGAAGTTGAAAAGCTGTTTTCTGGAAGAAGAATTCCACTTGTTTTGCTTGGCCCCAGAAGGCAGAGAAAACAGGAGGTCATAGATGAAAACTACAAAGAAACAAATTTAGACTTGGTCTAAGAAAGGATTTCCTAATTTTTAAGCTCTTAAAAAAATGGCTTCTTCTAAAGACAGGGAGCTCATCCTCACTGGAAGTCTTTAAACAAATTCTAATTAACCACATATTAGGGACATGAAGAGGAACTTGTTCAAACATTCGTTGAACTAGATGGGCTCCTTTTTTACTCAGATTCCAAGATACTCTGCTACTATTCACTGAACTTGCAGTCAATCCATCTATTAGCTTTGCCTATTCAGCAATTAAAATGTAAATTCTTTAGTCACAAAATCAAGATTATGATTTTTTTTTTAAAGCAGGTCAAAGTTTCTCCTGAGCAGACAACAGCTATCTGTTACAAAAGCAACACACCTCTATTTTATTATCAAGATCTGTTCTTTGAAAACATGACAATAAAATATAGATCACTGACTTTCCAAGAGTTGAGTCACTGTTTTCCTATTAATATGTTTCAGGAATTACATATGATTGGTGAGTAAAATAAAATAACAAAATAAAAACTACAAAATGGTTTTCACTAAACCTCTAGAAGAGTGCATAGAGGAGACAGTAGCTGAAAGCTTCTGTGAAAATCCAATATAACACAATTTCTAGGAAACCCAGAAATCTCTGAAGGGTTAGAAACAAAAATTTTATCACTATAGTATAAAAATATTTATAATAGATGTTATACAAAAACTCTGTTAAACAGTTGAGACTATCTAGGACCATGTACTTTCAGAATTGAAATGAATGGATCTAAAAGAACATAAAATCCACCCCACACCCCATTTTATAGATAAGGGAACTGAAATCTCAATAATGAAAAGTAATTTACCCAGGTGGAATTTGAAACCAGTTCTTCTGATTCCAGACCCAAGAGATCTTTCTATATTAAACACATCTAATTAAGTAGTTCTTTTTTAAAAACAGAACCTGTAAAACTTTAAAATATCTTATTTCTTTCAATTTAAAATAAATGTAAATAATATAAAATATTTGGGAGACTACCTGCCAAATCAGGAACTATATGATCACAATTACAAAAAACTTTCCACAAACTGGGACATTGATGCATTGTTGGTGGAGTTGTGAACGAATCCAACCACTTTGGAGAGTAGTTTGGAACTATGCTCAAAAAGTTATCAAACTGTGCATACCCTTTGATCCAGCAGTGTTACTACTGGGATTATATCCCAAAGAGATTATAAAGAAGGGAAAGGGACCTGTATGTGCACGAATGTTTGTGGCAGCCCTTTTTGTAGTGGCTAAAAACTGGAAACTGAATGGATGTCCATCAGTTGGAGAATGGCTGAATAAATTGTGGTATATGAATATTATGGAATATTACTGTTCTGTAAGAAATGACCAACAGGATGATTTCAGAAAGGCCTGGAGAGACTTACACGAACTGATGCTGAGTGAAATGAGCAGGACCAGGAGATCATTATATACTTCAACAACAATACTATATGATGACCAGTTCTGATGGACCAGGCCATCCTCAGCAACGAGATCAACCAAATCATTTCTAATGGAGCAGTAATGAACTGAACCAGCTATGCCCAGAAAAAGAACTCTGGGAGATGACTAAAAACCATTACATTGAATTCCCAATCCCTATATTTATGCACACCTGCATTTTTGATTTCCTTCACAAGTTAATTGTACAATATTTCAGAGTCTGATTCTTTTTGTACAGCAAAATAACGTTTTGGTCATGTATACTTATTGTGTATCTAATTTATATTTTAATATATTTAACATCTACTGATCATCCTGCCATCAAGGGGAGGGTGTGGGGGAGTAAGAGGTAAAAAATTGGAACAAGAGGTTTGGCAATTGTTAATGCTGTAAAGTTACCCATGCATATATCCTGTAAATAAAAGGCTATTAAATAAAAAAAACTTTCCACACAAATAAAGTCAGATCTAATCAACTGGAAGTGCTCATGGGTAGACCGAGCTAATGTAATAAAAGTGACAATTCTACCCTAAATCATACTATACCAATCAAACTCCCAAAACTTATTTTCAGAGCTAGAAAAGTTCATCTAGAAGAACAAAAGATCAAGAATTTCAAGGGAATTAATGAAAAATGCAAATGAAGGTGGCCTAACTGTACTACAGCTAAAACTATATTATAAAATAGTGTTTATCAAAACCATTTGGTACTGGCTAAAAAATAGAGTAGTTGATCAGTGGAAGAAATTAAGTTTACAAGACTCAATAATCAATGACTATAGTAATTTATTGTTTGATAAATCCAAAGACCACAGCTTCTGGTATAAGAACTCATTAACAAAAATTGCTGAGAAATTGTAAATAGTATGACAGAAACTAGGCACTGACCTACAACTAACACCCTATACCAAGATAAGGTTGCAGTGGATTCATGATTTAGATATAAAGAGTGATACTATAAGCAAATTAAAAGGAGAGTCTACCTTTCAGATCTCTAAGGACTGCCTTCTCTGTGGCCAAAGAATAACATTATGGAATGAAAAATCGATCATTTTGATTATATTAAGTTAAAAGGTTTTTGTACAAACAAAACCAATGGAGACAAATTAGAAAGGAAGTAAAAAACTGGGGGGAAATTTTTACATCCAAGAGTTCTGATAAAGGCCTTATTTCTAATATATATAGAGAACTGACTCAAATTTATAAGAAATATAAGCCATTTTCCACTGGATAAATGGTCAAAGGCTATGAGTAAATGAAGAAATTAAAAACCATTTCTAGTTATATGAAAAATGCTCTAATCATGATTGATCAGAGAAATGCAAATTAAGACAACTCTGTGATAGCACTACATACTTTTCAGATTGGCTAAAATGACAGGAAAAGATAATGATGAATGTTGGGGGGGAAGGGGAGAAATGGGATACCAATACATTATTGATAGAGTTGTGAACTGATCCAACCATTTTGGAGAGCAAAATGTGCATTATTTGATCCAGCAGTGTTTCTACTGGATCTGTACTCCAAAGAAATCATAAAGGAGGGAAAGGATCCATATGTGCAAAAATGTTAGCGACAGTCTTTTTTGTAGTGGCAAGAAACTGGAAACTGAGTGGATGCCCATCAGTTGGGAAATGGCTGACTAAGTTATGGAATATGAATGTTATGGAATATTATTGTTCCCTAAGAAATGATTAGGAGAATGATTTCAGAAAGGCCTGGAGAGACTTTACATGCTAAGTGAAGCAAGCAGAACCAAGAGAACATTGTACACAGCAACAAGATTATTCGATGATAAATCTGACACATGTGGCTTTTTTCATCAATAAGGTGATTTAGGCCAGTTCCAATGGACTTATGATGGAGAGACCCATTTGCACCCAGACAGTGGGGACTGAATGTGGATCATAACATAGTATTTTCACTTTTTTTGTTGTTTGCTTGCTTTTGGTTTTCTTTCTCATTTTTTTCCTTTTTGAATCTGATTTTTCTTGTGCAGCATGATACTTGTTAAAATATGTAGAGAAGAATTGCTCATGTTTAATAAGATAAGGAATACTTACTGTCTGAGGGAGTAGAGGGAAGGGAAGAAGAAAAAAATAATTGGAACACAAGGGTTTGCAAGGGTGGATGTTGAAAACAAACTACATATATTTTAAAAATAAAAAGCTTTTAAAAATAAACTAAGTTCATTGGGAAAAAAAATCTCTCAGTTTTGTTCATGGTCATTTTATCATGAGATATAAGCTGCTGCAAATTTAATAGTGTCTACAAATAATTCCAAAGTGACAAATACTACTAGAGATCAAGAACCTGTCCTCAACATTCAGACATAGAACAAACAGTGTAGAGTGCTCCTTTTGAATTATATGTATTAGTACATAGCTGGAGTATTTTCATAAATTCTTTGCCTAGACTTGTTGGGGTGAGGAGAAGCAATACTTTTCTGAGAAACTTCCAAGGTAATACCACCATAATTAGACTAGAATAGAGCCCTGGTCCCAGAAGAAACTATTATCAGAAAGGACTCCAACTTGGGAAACAAATTGTGTAGTAGTTTCCTGGCCTTTTAAAAGTTAAGACGTGTTCTACTGTAGCCACTTCTCCTTGGGTAAACATAGAAGCAAGGAAAAGATTGTGCAAGGAATCTTAAGTCAGAAGAAACTCATCTTTCTAATTTAGACCTTAAAATATAATACAGCCAACAATTCGGAATATATTTGCTCTCTCTTTTTTTTTTTAAGGGGTTGTGGTGGTGGTATGGTGGTGGTATATCTTAAGTGATTTACCTAGAGGGAAGAAGAGAAAGAAAAGAATATATTTATAAATTTCTTCAATCAACATGCACGAGAAAGAAAGAAAAGCAGAGATGAAATCTCGTTTGTTACAAGAATTAATGGCACTATCGAATTACTGTTCTGTATGCTAAAAGCCAATTCAACTTATTATATTATCATGAATTCATCACATTATGGGAATATAAAGTTTACAAACAATATATATTCTTAATGAAGAATAATTCTAATTTTTTTCAAACAAGATAATCAAGTTTAACAGTATACTCAAAAATATATATAATTACACATTGCTGTATAAGGTAGATAAACAAATCCTAAAGGAACAACTGTCTCAGAATAATAGATTCCTGGTACTTATTTTAAAAAACCTACTTCCTAAGCATATATCCAGAAAAATTGTTTCACAAAGTATATTTCTTGAAAAGCAATTGATTTTGCCAGCTGCCATTGCTTAAAAAGGGGATGTGTCCTTTAGCCTGTATTGCAGTAGCTTGCTGGTTGCTTTCACCGCCTCAATTCTCTCTCTACTAGTCTATCCTACATTCACTTATCAAAGTGTTCTTCTTAAAGCAAAATTCTAACCATGTCAACCTTATGAAAAAGGTATGAAAAACTCCACTAGCTCCCTATCATTTCCAAATCAAATATAAAATTCTGTACTTGGCCTTCAAAGGTCTTCATAACCTAATCCTCCCTACCTTTCCAGACTTCTTACACCTTGCATGCCCCCCCCCAACCCACATAATCTCTGCAATCCAGAGATATTGACCTTTTTGCTGATCCTCACACAAGAGGTCCCATCTCATATCCTTGTGAGTACCTACCATTCTCTCCCTCTTCAATTGTCTCCTGGCTTTCCTAAATTCCTTCAAGTCCCAGCTAAAATCCCATAATGTACAAGAAGCCTTTTTCTAGTCTCCTTTAAAACTGGTGCCTTCCCTCTCTTACCTCTGATTTATCCTATATATTTTATACATACATATAAATATGTATGTAAATGTGTGTATCATTTGTATATAATCATCTTTATCAAACAGTGAGCTCCTTGGCAAACAGCACAATACCTAGCATTTAGCTGAGGTTTAAGAAATGCCAATAGGTTGAATAATGATGTAGGCCCCCCAATAAATCCATTTAAGAGGAGAGGATAAGAGTTCTAAGGTTTTGTCTGGAATTAATATAGCTACAACATAGAAGAGGAAAGATGATGACGCATCTTTTTTTCAAATTAGCCAAAAAGAAGGACTTAAAAGCAATATTAAATTTGAGAATAGTTGAGATTAGGATATGGAAATTCATTACATCCATGTCAGAAGATCATATGTTTTTCACTTGATCTAGTTACAAAATCCCTGGCCAAGATTAAGTTATTAACAAAACCATTATCTTGTTAAACAAAACAATGGCATTGTAGTCTTGTCCCATACCTCAACACCCAGTCATTCTCCCCTGGTTTACTTTGGAAGCAGGAACATAGGTCGTCAAAAATTCCAGAATATATGTACCCTTCTCTTGCCTTTCTCAGTAGAAAGAAGATTGAGTTTACAGTTATAGAAACTAGATTTCAATATTGGCTCTGCCAGCTATTATTTTTGTAAAGTTGGACAAGTCACTTCCTCCTCTGGGTTTCGATTCCCTGACTTTACTATGTTTTGGAGTTTACTCTGCTTCCAAATCTATGATTCTATGATCTTCCAATCTTGATCTCTACCTCCTTTCACAGGTAAGAATATTAGCGGCCAAAAAAGTAAGTTTTTAGAATCATAAAATTTAAAGCTGAAGGCCAATTTAACTCAAATACAACTGAAAAATATGAACTCTCTCATTTTACACATAAGAATATTGAAAGTAGGAGATTTGAAATAACTTACTCAAGAAGGTAAGGTTTTAATTCAATTCCATAAGTTACTGTAAAAATTAATATTTATGGTTGTATTCATACTAAGTCCCACTTTATAATAAATGTTTTGAAGACACTTTAAAAAAACATTAGCACTGAATTCAAGATAAGTTTGATACCAATCTCACAAAAAACAAAATAAACCATCACACTGATGACTCAGACTGGATTTTGACTCAATGAGGTCTAAGTTCACTCAAACACATACACACACGTATACACAAGTAATGACATTGTCAGGATTCCATCTAAACTAGCATTTGTTTTTATCATAGATCAACTCTCAACTCTATTGAGTTGTAAATAAAGTTCATTGGTTGGTGCAGGAAAACAAAAATGGGACATAACCCACCTTGTGAATAAGTAAAGTTTGCCATAGGACAAATATTTTAGCTACCATTCAGCTTCAATACAAAGAGGCTGAAATATGCTCTTTGAAATAGGAATATACATTTAAAGGAATTTGAAATCCTAGCTTTCTATGAAATCTTAATTCTCTGGGACTTAATTTTTCCAAAGTAACTGTCTGAGAACTCATGATAAAAGATGCTACCTACTTCCTGACAGAAAGATGACATTGATTGAAATATGAGTATTATTTGAACATGACCAATGCTAGAATTTGTTTTGCTTGACTATACACAATTTTTTTTAAAAAAGGGCTTTGTTTTTCTCACTTTTTTTGTCAGTAGGAGAAAAGGAAAGGGAAAAGAAGGAAGATTTTAATTAAATGAAAAAATATTATTTAATTTAAAAAACAGATCTTAGGGGAATATAGGTAATCCTCCTTTTCCCAGAACTTGTCCCTCAATGTGAATGCACTACATATATCTATTATGTAATTTCTGCATCTGTCCTGTGAAAAATTATCTATTAATAAAAGTCACTTACATTGTTTATCCTCTACTAAGATTACTGTCTTCCCCAAAAGAAATTACTTCATGAAAAAAGACTACCAGAGACTTGTGATTGGAAATCATCTGTTCCAAGTTTCTTGACCTTTTTTTCACCTATAGTCATTATTTCAGTTTTAAAAATAGCTTTTTAATTGATTGGATTTTTTGTTTTCTGTTTTCTTTTCCCTCCTTGGGGGAGTATGTTAGGTTTTTGTTAAAGACCCAAAGCCCACTGTGATCGGCTATTTAAGAGATTCTGATGGATGGTTTGACCTCGGATATTTCTGATTACAAGAGACCGTGGATTACAAGGAGGCAGAGTGTTTCAAAACGGCTTCACCTTGATATATTATTTGTTTCATCTACCAAGATATTCACCCATAAAGTATTAACGGAATATTGCAAAGTAAGCCAAAGAACCACACTTACCAAGTGAACATAAGGCACAAAATATCCAAAAAGTGCAAGTGGGATTCCAAAAGCCCAGACTGAATAACCTCTGGCCTTAAAGATGGAGAAATTAAAAATCTTTTTGGGAGGGCTGAACTTTCTCCTGGAAAAGAGAAAGAATTTTTTCTCTCCTTTTTGCTGATTGTCTTTATATTTGGCATCACCATGAAAGGGTTTATAGGAAAAGCCAGCGAGAAAAAGGACAAACATGAAGATGCATAAGACTCTGAGTGTATTGAAGAGGCCCAAATTATCAATTAGTACCCTTAAAAGAAAAGGGAGTAATATTGTGAAGACACTGCTACCAGCAGTGACGATGCCATTCACCAGTCCCAGGCGTTTCTTGAAATAATGTCCCAAAATGACCAACGATGGCTGGTATGTAAATGAGCAGCCACAGGCAAATATAATTCCATATGTGAGATACAGAGGCTCGATGGAGCTGTATGAAAAGAAAAGAAAAATTTTCACTATTGATTATTATAATGACTAAGATATGCTCATTGTAAAAGTAAATGCAGATTATATCATTTCCTCAAAATTATTGATACTAAAACCAGTCTATATTATCTGTAAGTATTATTGAGGAAAGGGGAAGGGAAAAAAAAGGAAAAAAAAGGAGGAGATACAGGAAAGGAGAAAGAAAAATAGCAAAGGAAGAAAAGTCAACTATTCTTAGGTGCAGAATTTTATACTAAAAACAGCTTAATTCAATCTGAATGTATATAAATGTCTCTTGTCATTGTGTGATTAATAGTGATTCCATGACCTCAGGAAGACTACAATGTTTCAGATGAAATCATCAGGTTCTTGGAAATTTATAAATAAAATAAGAAAATGAAATCTGGCTCAATAGAGCCAAGAGTGATGGCTTGTTTTTCCAAATAGATTTGATGAAAAGAATCAAATTAGATTTCATTTATTAGAACTTTTTTGAGGAGAAATATTTCAACATTGATGAGACTGATGTTTATACAAGTATCCACTGAATTAAAACAGTCTGTCAGTAAGAGAGGTTTCACTACACTTTGCCCCTACCAGTATTCATTTAGAACATTAGCAAAGAGGCCTTATTTTTTCTAGCCTTAGCTCTGTGGATCAAACACCCTACTTTATGTTGCTTTAGGTTATGTAAATAATACAACTGCCCTTAGATAAAATATGATATCCATTAATAGTTCTAGTTTATTAGCCTTGAACCATGAAAATCTTGGTACGTTGACAAACTGGTTCAAGTAAGCAAATGTTTTATTAAAAAATAAAATACTTTAAGATTTACTGAATTCTTTGAAATATATAAGGTCAAGAATAAAAGGAAGCCAATAAACATCACTTAAACTTACTATGAATTCAGTTTAGAACAAAAGCAAAGTACATATTAGAAACATAGAGGCTACTTGATAAGCATTCACTGTGTGAGATCAATATTTTTAGGTGAAGTTCCTGGAAAAATGGAAAGTTTAATGACAGGAATGGCAAAGTACTGAGATGATCACAAGGAACCCCAGAAGAATCAAATAAAAATGAATCATGTGGCCAAAATATCCTTCCATGTCCATTCCCAAATAATTTCAAGACCTGCTTTAAAATACTTGCTCCCAGAAGCTTTTCCTAATATGGCTTACCCAGAACAGCCATTCCTTTACTCTGTGTTGTTTGTTCATTAAAACTACTCCTTCAGAATAAAACTCATTAATTTAGCATTAGAGAATACAATTATTTATCTAGGTGTATTTCTCTAAATAATCAAGACGTGAGATTCTTTTTTTTTTTCTTCATCAAGCCTCCCCTAATTCTCATTACCCCATTTACCATTTATGTTCTCTTTTCTCCTTCTCTTCATCTCAAAGCTCTCTGAACCATCCTACACTCTCTTCCTTTCTACAGTTTCTTATAACATGATAGCCCTTCTCCCTGCCCTTCTATATGTGCCATTAATCGTATCCTCCTTGTCTTCATTTAGCAGGCTGTCCACTCAATTATCAACTCCTCTCTACAATCTGCAATCTCTTCCTGTATCCTGATTCCTTTTCTACTGCTTACAAACATACCAAAGTCTCTTCTATTCCTAAAATACTTTCACTACACTTCATCATCTTCTCAACCATCATCCTATATCTTTCCTCCCTTTGTCTCCTTCTACAAAAAGGCATCTATTCTGGCTGCTACTACTTTTGTTGAGAGTTGGGATGCATTACTTTGTCAAACATTTCTCTTAATACTATAAAAACATTACAGTTATGTACATTATAATAATATTGACAGCAATTATTCTTATATAGTTAACCTTTAAATCTCCCCTCAGTTTCCTCCCAGTGATTTTAATTCTTTCAGCCCTTCCCAGAATCAGAACTGGGTAGGGAAAGGCAAGGTATGCAGGCGGGAAGTCACCAAGGGTACAATACACAGGAGGGTGCAAATGTACATATTTTAAATGCCAAAAAGAATTCTACTCTCCATGATACACAGGGATTTTCTACTAAGTCAAATCACCTGGATAGCTCAAAGTCTGTAAGGAACAATAATACACAGAGATTTTAATTTTAAAACCTGGCTAAGCACACATGTATGCTTTATCCCAGCTCTGGACCTTTCTTTTAATAATTTTTGCGGCTCTCCTCTGAAATATTTCCAAGTTTTTTACATTCTTCAGTTTGGTACATAGAATTAGACTCAACTGGGCTCAATATTCTGATAAAAGAGATCCAATCTAAGTAAACTGGCTTTGTCTCTTGTTATTGGGGATTCAGTTACTAATGATTTCCTTAAATCAGATTTCATATTATGATTTATTTCCTTTAAATTGTACCAATTGTCCAGCGTTGTTCATACATGGAAATTTACAGTTTTTATTCCATTATTTTAGTACTTCAAGGATTCAGGATTGCTTTGCTGTGCATTCTCCACCCATTAACACAGATTATATTCTTGCTATATACCATGTTATGTAACATGACTATCTTCATGCATGACTATGGCTAAAAAATTGATCACTGTGTAGCTAACCTTCTGGAAATAAGCCAAATGATAAATTTTTTAAACTGGATCTGGGATAGTGATGCAATAGGCCATTACTCAAAAGCCTTCCCAAATGGACAAGATCAGTCATAGCTCATGCTCTGCTGATATTATCTTTGAGAACCACTGTTTATACCTTTCTGAGGAATTCTTATTACATGAAACCTCCAATTAAAAAAATAACCTTCATAGGGGAAAAAAGCTTCACTACCAAAAATTGAACTTGTGGTTCTTAGATTTATTTCATAGTACTCCTTAAAAAAAGACATGGCTAACTGATTCTTAATATAATTTATCCTATTTTTTTCCCTTTTTACCATGAATACTTTGTTTATTCATACTGAGCTTAATTCCATATTGTTTCTATTCATTTCTTCAATACAGTCAGTCATTGATCATTCTATATTCCAATCCCTCCATTCAAGGTACAATATCCTATTACCTGGGATTGGACTAAGTAATGAAATTCAACACACTTTCTACACCATTGATGAAAATATTAAAGCTTAAGAATGCTACTAACTTTGTCACTCCCTCAAATGACTAATACCTTCGATTATAACAGCAATTTTCCAAATATGCCCTCTAGTTTACAAAAATAAAAATTCAAAGAACCATTGCCTTAGTTATATTTCTATTTTTAGGCTTAAACTTGGTATCCATCCACTTTCATTATTTGCTTCACCCAATTCTAACTGACTTGAATCAGAGAAGCAAGGTAACAATGTCCTTTTGCTGCCTTCTGCAAATATTTATGAATATCCTCATCACAAAAAAAATGCAAATCCTCAAAGGAATTCTGATCTGTGGCTGCTAAGGAAGAACTTAATTACTATATTAATTAATTAAATACTATATCTAACAGTTCTTGACAATCAAATATGAGGAAACAGAATCCTTACCTTACAAAAGAACTAGACATAAGTCCAATGAATCCTATAGCAGCTCCAGCAACGGCCGTTTTGCGACATCCAAATATGTCTGTGAACACACTCACTATAGGGCAGCAGAAAAAAATCATCCCCATGGACAAAGAACTCACCCAAGCTGTAAAAAGAAAAAAGAAGATAATAAAGTAGGTTAATGCTATATTTCAACATGTAATGCTATATTTCAACATGTAGTAAAATGATAATATGGAAAATCCTTTTGAATTCAGTTTGTTTAGAAGAAAGGCTAAACTGAATAAATGAAAAGTCTAAATCACATATAGCAAATTGTGTATGACCTAATGGTAAACCAGTTAGAGAAATGTTTTATTGTTACCCTACCAGCCATTTGTCAGCCTCTAAAATGGAAAGCTTATTCTCTTGTGTAGTCTTAAGTATTCTCCCTGTAATCTTAACTCTACTAATCTACACTGTCTTTAATAGATGGAGCCTTTATTAGGAGTTTTCACACACAAGACAACTAGCAGGCTCAAGTAGGATAGAAGAGACAGATTTCCAAACACTAGTAGAAGACTGTTGCAGAGACAATCATTAGGGTAGAGTGCAAAGCTGAGATATAGGGGAGGCCAGCAAAGTGGCTAATCACAACCCTCCATCTGGTAGCTTCCTATTTTAATTAATTGCTAAACTCAATAGTTTCCTAAACCACTGGAAGATTACAAGTATTCTAAGTACCCTCTAAATTTGCCACTCTGGGACAATGTCAAAGTAGCCTCCCCACTTTATAACTCTTGATAGCAAGTACTAATTTATGCAAAGGAATCTGAAGAAAAAAAAAATAAAGGGACATCGAGCTCAAAAGTAGAAATGGGTTCTTACTTCCTGTCAAGTGTAAATTTTATCCTGGGAATCTAAGACTTGAGCCTGAATAAACTCAGTTTCCCCATTTTATAAAGTGAAGATGTTGGATTAAGTAATTTCTCAGATATCTGCAAGTTCTTAACCTTATGATTATGGCATTAATAAAAGATTTATTTAGTAATGTTGAATTTTTCCCATATTTTTGCCATGTAATCAAAAATTCCCAATTAATAGAACCAAACTAGGGATGTAATATATTCCCAACTTTTACACTTTAAACTCCATTTCTCCTATATCAAATGAAAAAAAAAGGGGGGGATAGAAACCACAGCTTGAAAGGATAGACAACAATGAGGGTACAAAATATGAAAATGTCAGTTCTAGTACAATGGTCTCAGTAGTAGAAATCACAAGCAGATTTCACTAATGTTAATTATAACAAGTGGATATTTACTCTAGGGAAGCAAACTTTTATGTAAGATGTAAGAGATTTGATGTTAAAATTAAATGAAACACTGAAATTTATCAGTAGGTTATATGAAAGTCTAGGGTGTTAGCAATGAGATCAATCAAATCATTTCCCTATATTTTTGCCCACCTGCATTTTTGATTTCCTTCACAGGCTAATTGTACAATATTTCAGAGTTCGATTCTTTTTGTACAGCAAAATAACGGTTTGGTCATGTATACTTATTGTGTATCTAATTTATATTTTAATATATTTAACATCTACTGGTCATCCTGCTATCTGGGGGAGGGGTGGAAAATTGGAACAAGAGGTTTGGCAATTGCCAATGCTGTAAAGTTACCCATACATATAACTTGTAAATAAAAGGCTATTAAATTAAAATAAATAAATAAATAAAGTGTTAGACTCTTTCTAGCCTATTCTCCTTTTGGAATATTTCTTAGACTCATCTCATTCCTACTATACCAACTTTTGCAAGTCTTCCATCCTTCTTACCTAGCAGACTAAGTGCCCTCCAATACTTCATCATGCTGCATTTCAGATAAAAACAAAAAATTCCCTTTATAGGACCATGCTAAAATTCTTCCAGAGTTTATCCCAATAGGGAATTACAACTTCCAGAGAGCAAGCCATGTGGTAAATTTGGATTTTCGAAGGGCTTTTTATGCATACAAAGCAAAAAAAGGGAGTTGACACTCCAAACAGTAATTAAGCTGCTGGTAATATCTGAGTACTTAAATGAGGCATGCTCCTCTTCAAGTCAGATTTGCTGTGGATAATGAATTGTGATCAATTCACAATTCTTTTTTGCCTTTTTTTCACTTCTACCTACAGGTTTTATTGCATTATCTTTAGCCGAGAGGAAAATGTAAAACAAAAACAGGACTGAACTGTCTAAAATTTGCTAAGGAATGAATATATCCCAGTAACTAGTAGGTTCTCATTCCATTAAGAATCTTACTAACAAGTTTGCCATCATTCTTTTCCTAAACCAGTTGGTTTAATTTGCAGAATGATTAAATCCCCAAGATTACTGTACATCAAAATAGTCTATTTGGAGTCTGGTATATATAAATTTTGTTATAAAATACAGCAAAACCAGACAGACACTCCGCAAAAGTACCAGGACAAAAGGGGAAGAGAGGAAAGTGCTCCTTTCCTTGGTACAAGTTACTAGTTCTTTAAGTTCACAGCTGTGTGAGGAAAGGTCAACACTAGTAACATTTTACAGAAGTTAAGAGTTATTTAAAATGAAATATAAAACCGGCCAAAAATATGAAATTTCAAAAATTTCTCCCCTTCAACTCCAGCTTATTTCAACATACAGATTCCTTTACAATGATCAGAATCATCACATCTCACATACTTAGGACACAAAATATGTTTTCAATTATTATAGGAACAATTATACTTTGAAAAATTTCAAATAAGCCACCCACTGTGCCTAGTACTAAGCTCTGCATACATTAAATTCTGACTGAACCTATATCTCTGAGAGAAATGTTTATCTTTTTTGGCTAAAAGACCAGAAGTGCAGCCAACCTATGCTCCTATTTCAATTTACCACTCAGGTAAACCATAGTTGTGACTGTATTAGGCACAAAAATAGGTTAGATCCCAGGGGAATGACAATGTGGGATGAAAAGAATGATAGTAGCTGGCTAACATGTATACACAATCTCTTCCCAAGGTCTTAACATATTTAGTTTTCATTCATTAGAATACTTCTAAGGAGCAGCTATATTTTGTCTCAGGAAACTACACATACAGAAGTATTGAGTAAATCTCTCCCCAATGCCAGGGTTGTCATTTTATAGAGCTTGAAAGGGATATTAGATTGTCACACACACACACAAACACACACCCACAGTAAAAATAGAGTTTCATTAAGACTGCTTTAGACAATGAAAGATGGAAGCAGTGGTGGATTCCCCTTCTTATGGATGGCAATATTAAAACTTGTGGAGAAAACTGTCAACAAGTCACACCTATCTCAATTGCTGAATCTGCTGGTTTCACATTTTATAAATGCCAAAGAAAACAAATGAGGGTGATATGATTTTTCTTTGCTTCCAACTTCCCACTCACAACTGCGTCTCTAATGGAAAGCTTCTTTGCTCTCCACATTTATTAATACTCACACGAAAGTAAACTAAAACCAGACATTTTCTAACCTCTTGTCCATCCAACCTAGACATAGGAAAAACACATGTACAGAAGTAGTATTTATATCAGGTGAGGAATTCAGCTAGAGGGAAACCTTTATACTAAAATTACACCTAAAAAAGCAAAATAAAATACTTTCCAAATATTACTCTTTTTTGGTCAAGATTTCTCTATTTGGAAATGGTCTAACTTAAGGGAAAATATCAAAAAGGAGGAAAAACCATTTCATTTATATTTAAATTGAGGAACAAGCAACCATTTTCTACCTTCAAATAAAGGCATTAGTTGTTCGGGATGGGGGTGGGGCTGAATTTGTTGTTTTGAGGGTTGTTGTTTTTTTTTTAATGGCAAGAGTTAGTGACAAAATTTTTAAGGGCATAGAGGATTCCTATTCCAAAACACCTCTGACAAAAATTTATGTTTTTGTCTGTCCTCATTTAGAAATCCTCCATTCTTCCTGATTAATGGTTCAATGCAAAGATCACTGAATACTCTATATGATCTTAGGTAAATCACTTTACCTCCTAAAGTATTCTGCAAAATAAGGTGGTTGAAGTAGATCATCTCTCAGATCCCTTCTAGCTGTAAATTTATCATACAGAAATAAGAATTATGATAGGCAAAGATGAGCTTGCATATTGAGTTGAGAATAGATAAGTGTTCAATTTGGCTAGAACTACTCTTTTCAACTTTAACAGTCATTATCTCTGTTATCTCCTTTCTTTTCTCCGTGATAGCTGCTGGTGGTACAGTTTTATGAAAAATTAGAGATACCTACTCCAAATCCCTCAGATTACAGAGGTTAATTAATGAGCCCAAAGCCACAAATTATCCTACTTTAAGAGGTGAGAATCAACCCCAAATCCAATATTCTGTCCATTATACTACATTATCTTTTTTCTATCATTCTATATAATTTTAGAGGGCAGAATTGGAACCAACGTAGCAAATTTCAACACAATATCAAGAACTTGTTAAACAAGACAATATTTCATAAGACTGAGGAAAAGGACTGTCTGAAGTACTTTTCTGTACTTCCTACTGTGAAAGTGACACTGAATCTTGCAATCAGGATAGCTACTGAAGTAAGGTTATCAATAAGCATTTGTTCAACAAGTAAATGAATGAACCATATTAAGTCCTGAAAGACAAAGCAATGATATTGTAGGTGTTTCTTGTCCTCTGGATGTATTCTAGGATCACTTCTCAGTCAAATATTCCAAGATATAATAGCATGCCACTAATGAGCTATATAGCTTCAGCTATAACTTTTGTGTCTCACCTTAGTCATCTATATAATGGGAATAATAATACCTACTTCACAGTTGTTTTCAGGAACAAATGAGAAAATGAATCATCATAATAATACTAAAAAATAGCTAGCACTTATAGGGTGCTTACACTATGCATTACAACTATATCTCCTTTGATTCCCACAATAACTTGAAAAGGCAGGTTCTATTATTTATCCCCATTTTATAGATAAGAAAATTGAGGCAGTTATTTGGAATTTGTCTAAGGACCCCACAACTAATATCTGAGGCAGGATTTCAACTTAGGTCTGCTTGACTCCAGCTTTAGCACTGTGTCTACTGTGTAGATGTCTCAAAACATTTTTACAATGGATGTGAAAGCAAAAGAACAAAGGACTATCCCAATCTAAGTTATTATATTTTAAATATCAACTACATAGCGTAGTCATAATAATGGGAAGAGAGAGAGAAAAAAGAAAGAAAGGAAGGAAGGAAAGAAGAACGGAAGGAAGGAAAAGAAAGAAAGAAATCTACCTTCCCCCATTTTAAAGAAAATTAAAAATGTATTGGCTTAAGAACAATAAGTACATAATTCCACACAAATCCAAGAGATTAAAACTTAAAAGACAGTATTAAATTCATGTTGGACAATTTAATATAGCCATGATTTAATCTTTTGATCACATTCTTTATGTTAAGGCAGCTTTTTGAAAATCAAATACCTCAAAACCTCACGGTTCAAAAAAATTATAAATTTTTAGAGAACATCTCATTTTTAACTACTCAGCAAGTCTAGCAGTCAACAAGACTTTATTAAGTATTAAGTGTTTGTGGACTACTACACTTGAAGGCAGGATGTAGTGAATATCAAAGTAATCTTCATTACCAGCCAAACATTTATCAAGTGTCTATTGTTTGCCAAGATCTCTGATAAATGCTAGGAATACAAAAAAGGCAAAAGATTGACTCTGCTCAAGAAACACAGTCTTATAATGGAGGAGAAAACATGCAAGCAACTAAGTAAAAGCAAGTTTTACACAAAATAAATTGGAGGTCATTAATAGGACAGGCATTAGAATTAAGGAGGATCAGATGGAAAGACTTTTTTAAAGGTAGTTTATTAACTGGAACTTGAAGGAAGCCAGGAGGCAGAGAAGAGAAAAGAGAGAAAGCATGGAAAACAGTTATGGAAAACATTCTGATAATTCAGGAAATGAATTATCTTGAGCAAAAAACATCAAAAAAAAGTGTCACTATGGTGGATATAAAGTATCTGGAAGGATGGGGAGGGAAGGTTATGAAGGACAATAGAATTTGAGTAAGGGAGACGACTAAGTGGAACATATATTGGAATGGGGAGAAACTGGTGACAGAGAGACCAGTTAGCAGGTTATTGCAATAGTTCAGATAGGAGGTGATGAGGAGATTGGATGAAGGGAAAGGAGAAGTGATAGTGGCAGGAGAGAAGAGGGTATATGTGAGAAAGGTTATGAAGATAAAACCAACAGGCTTTACAACAAACACCATGGAGGGATAATATGCAAAGTAAGAAATCAAGGGTGATTCCTGGGTTGCAAAGCTGGATGACTGGGAGGATGGTGAAAACCCTGGCATAATAGGGAAAGTGAAATTTGTACTGAGATCTTTTGACTCTAATGTCCATTACTGTATCCATTATACCTTAATCACCTTGAAAGTCCTTGCATAGGTTGGTGTAGAGCTAGCTCCTGCTAGATCTTCTCCTCAAGGCAAAACTTAGAAATTACAAAAGTCACTTAATCAGTGCTTACTGAATTGAATTGCTTTGGTTCAATTTAGATTAATCCATTCTTAAGTATAATTTTAAAAGAAGTTTTAGCATAAAGCTGCATGTTTCTTATTAACCTATCTCTGTCCCTTACTGGCTCTTCAGCCTGATCAGATCACTTGATTACCCAATACTTATCTTGTAATTTTTTTTTTAAAGAGGATTGATGGCATAAAGAGGTGAACAATCTTGATTTGCTCAAGATCTGTGAAACCTGGAGATCCTTAAGAGATTCACATGAAATTTTCTTACCTGCAGAAGCTAAATTGTTTTCCAGTAGAAAATAACCTGATTTCACAAAAGGAAACTTTGTTGTATTGTAAGACTGTAAGAGAGACTGTAAGCTTGTTCAACTCAACCAATAATAGGCATCTGAGTCAGGAACTGGGGACTTAAAAATGAAAATATCATGTGAGATAACATATATGCAAAATATATTTTAAAAAAGGAGGAATCAGAAAAGATCTCATGTAAGAGGTGGCAATTGAACTAAGCTTTAAAAGAAACCAGTGACTTTAAAATGGAAGTACCTATTCTTCTAAGAGTTTCTGGAGGAAATTATACTTATACCTGTAATGATTCTTTAAATTAATCAATTAAATTAGTACCACTTGGAGTTCCATTAGCAAAGGGCAGTGACCTTGAGAGTTTGATCTCTGGCTCTGTACATGTATATCTCTAGTACTAGAGTCCAAATTTCTAGATTAGGGTTCAGGGTTCAAAGATGGAGAGGCTGGACCCAGCCGTGTTATTGGTACTGATCAGAAACAATTTGGGGTACAGAACTGTAATAAGGCAAGAGGGTGCAACAACAAGAGTTGTCCATTCTCTGAAAACTCAATCTCCCAGTACAAATGGGTAGTCCTGCCAGGAGATCATTATGTACTTCAATAACAATACTGATGGACCTGGCCATCTTTAGCAATGAGATGAACCAAATCAGTTCTAATGCAGCAGTAATGAACTGAACCAGCTACAGAACCATTACATCCAATTCCCAATCCCTATATTTTTGCCTGCCTGCATTTTTTCATTTCCTTCACAGGCTAATTGTACAATATTTCAAAGTCTGATTCTTTTTGTACAGCAAAATAATGGTTTGGACATGTATACTTATTTTGTATTTAACTTATACTTTAATATATTTAACATGTATTAGTCATCCTGCCAACTAGGACAGGGAGTGGGGAGAAGGAGGGAAAAAATTGGAACCCTAAATAAAGAGTTCTAGCTGTTGCTTTGCTATTCATCTATACAATACAAATGATTCCCATGTGATTAAATAAAGGCCAGGCTAATGAGAATAGGGAAGCCATTGATTTTAATATGACCTTTATTAATATTTGATTTAAAAGTAGTTTTGGTTTAAAAAGCAACTCCATTAATATTTGATTATCTTTTACAATAAAGTTTTATTTAGCTTTCTCTTCCCTAAAAATTTTGAAAGTTGATATTTTCCTTAAATACTTCAAAAATCCAAATAAGAGGTTAGGGAGTGACAGCTTCTCTCAGCTCATATCCTGCCCTATACTTTTCCTGGGCAAAAAATAAAGAAGTTGAGCCAGAAAAAACACTAATTTTCCATTCAATGGAACTGGTTTGGGATTTTAAAACCTATCAAGAATTTTATAGAAAGCTTTATAATTCCACTGGTTACCTTTCCCTACAAAAATCTGTGCTAAATTCAACAGAGTAAAGTTCAAAATCCTATTAATAATAGCCTTACAAATGCAGAGCCTTGCTTACAAGTGCATTTTGGTACTGAATTGATAAGAACTTTGTTAGACAGCATATTTAAGCATATCTAAGACTTTTAGTGTCAGCACAGATAGAGATTAAAATATTGAGACAAAAAATAATAAATACCTGTCCTGTGCCTGATAAACTTCTGAATGATCCCAGAGTGGAAGCAAAAAATGGCCCAGTACCTAATCCTAAACAGTCATGCACAAACAAGTTCTTCTATTCCAAGAAAGTATCAGCCCACACAGACAAGTTTCCACCTAACAGGCAGATTTCTATCATAATGAAACAAATGCCTTCTTGCATATTAATTGCTGTCTTTCTGACTGGCTACCACCTTCAGCACTATTCACCAACTTTTGATATTTGCAATTTTTATCACAAGTAATTTTGCCAAGATGTCCCTTTCTATAGAGTAGCAAGAAACTAGCGGATAAAAAAAATTAACACCGTAAAGATAAAGTGAAGGCAGATATATGCAGAGTTACAAACAACAAATTAAAGATCTCAGAGGCAGTGGCAAATATAAACCTACCTCCTTCTCATATATTATGGGAATTTGGTCATTCATGCATTCATAGAGAATTTGAGTATAAGGAGAATATAGAATATTTCTGTATTCTATGATCTTTTCCTCAAGGAGCATATTCTAATGAATGGAAATGAATGACCTGAAGAGGCAAGATGATAGAATGTCATGTGATAAGGACAGGAAATAGTCTAGTTTGTGGGAAGAGTTGCATTCAATAAGACTAGAAAAGTAGTCTGGAAGCAGATTATGAAAGACTTTATATTTAATCTCAGAGGCAAGATTGGAGTTGTTCAGGTAAAAGAGTGATATGGACAAACCTGTGTTTTAGGACTGTCACTTAAGCAGGTATGAAGAAGATATTCAAGAGGAGAAAGATTGGATACAGAGAGACCAATGAATAGGCTATGGAAATAGTCCAAAAGAAAGATGATGACAGCTTGGAAAAGAGTGGTGGCTATTCAAGTGGAAAGAAGATGAGAACTGTTGTAGAGGTAGACTGACAAGGCTGTTTAACTGAATATAAGATGCAAGGAAGACAAGAGTTGGTAACAGCAGCCAATAATTTAGGCAGTAATAGCACCAATAAAGCAACTATAAATATCTTTTATTTACAGAACTAGTCTATGGTGTCAACAATGAAACTGTATAGCTCCTTCCACATTACTAAATTCCTCTTCTAAAATTGAGAAATTTCTATTTTATAAGCAACATTCGCTGTCCTAAACCATTTCAAAGTGGACCTGGTGAAAGTATGGATAGTACCTAAGATAGATAAGCCTCTTCTGTTTAGTGAGTACTCAGTCTCCTCTATCATATTATATTGGTAGCCTGTGTTCTGCTATGAAACAACTAGCCAGGTGCATAATAATATTATGTTGACAATATAACAATAGCTAGAGAATGAAAGTGGAGGAAGACTAACAGAGAGGGAAGAAAACAGTTAATAAGAACCTCTTATGTATAACCACAAACTGAGCTGTGACACATCAGTGAATAGATGATTAAGATTGTTTCAGCTGCCAAACAAGGATTTATGATGGGGAGCATATCTTTTATGTTGATAAAAGAAGAATTTCTCCCATGAGAAATCCCAAGCTTCATTGTCTGTAACACAGGCATTGATCCTAAGGAACTAATTATAATAAAATTCCAAGGTACGCAAACATCTTTGTTTTGATGGGCAATAGTAAAAAAGAAACTTGGAATATCAAGGAGAATTATTTTTAAAACTGGCATAAAGAATTGTATGCTTAATTCTTTTTATTTATTTATTGGTAAGGCATTTGGGGTACTCCTAGTAAGTATTAAAGGTCTAAAGTGGGATGTGAACTCAAGTGCTTCTGCTCTATTGACTGAATGATCTAACTGCCCCTAGAGTTCTTAATTTGTTGTAAACTATTATGGCTTATGTACTATGTTTTTTGTACTAGGTTTGCTAGAGTATAAAAGAGACTAGAAACCTAGTTTCTATAATTCTTTTAAGGATTTATGACAATTTTTAAGAGACAAACACTGACAAAGTCAATTTGATCTAACTTGAAAGAAAAAAATCGCAATATCAGCATGGCTTTCATCTACAGAGTTTAAAGCATTTTACATAAATCACTAGGTTCAGTATCAGTCCTGTTTTCCTAATGAAATACCAATACAACTTCTCTAGATTTTCTGACTCAAGCTAAAAGGGTCAGAAATAACCCAGATATTATTAAGACTAACTTTCTAAAGACAAAATAAGCTTGTCTCAAATTACACTCTGATGTTTTTCGATGTTAATTGCAATCTATTCAAAGATAGTCCAATATTTATTTTTGGACGAAATTTATGATGTCATTGTTTTAGGAAAGTCCTGGAAAAAAAAAAACCAAACTCTAGAAAAGCAGATGGTAAGTTGCTCTGCAATTTAAGTTCTTGCAAGGGACCTCAAACTATGACCCGCGGGCCAGATGCTGCAGCTGAGGACGATTACCTGCTTCACCCAGAGCTATGAAGTTTCTTTATTTAAAGACCCACAAAAAAAAAGTTTGTTTTTGCTATAGTCCGGCCCTCCAACAGTCTGAGGGACAGTGAACTGGCCCCTTATTTTAAAAGTTTGAGTATCCCTGTGAGAGTTGCCTCAGGTATTTAGAAGTGTCTTGGCCAGTGTTGGGTAAAAAGGTAAAACTTGAACCCAGTCTCTATGATTCTGTGGTCAGCTCTTTATCCACTATACTACACAGAGAGACTATAATCTTTTTACAAATGTAGATTACAATCAAATTTGTCCTTTGAAAATATATCATGTGATTTTAAAAGTTATACCAGCAATTTGTATTCAAAAAGCATGCTCAAACTTTATCAACACAACACTAAAAATGAATGTTTCTTATATTTTGTATCTTTTAGGGAAAATAAGACTACTTGACTGAAGAAACTTTTGCTCACATAATCAGAATACTAAAAGTTGTAATATTCTGTTGTAACCATTCTATTAGTAAATGACAGACATTACTTCATGGTTTCCTGTTCTTCTAATTCATCATGCAAAATAAGTATGCTTCTTCCAGAAACACGTCCATCCTTTCTTCCCACCTACCCTCTAGAATCTGAACTCACATAAGCCAAAATTTACTTCTCAAAGCTCTGAGCCGTATTTGGTACTCTCATCACTCAAATCTTTCCAGTTACAGCTGTCATCATTCTCCATAAATTCTGTCATACTTTTCTGCATACTTCTAAATAGTCAAAATATCTTGGTGCTTAAGCGTCCCCTTCCCAACAAATGTGATTCCCACACATCAAATTTTTCCTGATACTTAATACTGCCAAAATGCATCCATTTACAATTTAGTCTAAGTTCTTATTAGCAATATGGATGACTAATTTAAACTAAGATGATAATAAGTAATACTGTGTAATGTATTATCCCTCTCAGACAGCATCTGCATTTCTATATGGCTTTATTGCTTTAAACTAAGAACAAAGTAATCAAGGAATTTAGAGCGCTTACAGGACTACTACTGGGGCAGACTCTTTGGAATTAAGGGACCTGTAAATTAATCCTGATTCTGATTGTATTCATTGTTCTTCAGTAGAAGATGTCATTTGCTACTTCCTACAAAGTTGTACGGAATCAAAAATGTTATCACTTTGGGTTATTGGGTTTTTTTCCCGAAATTTGAAACTTTAGAGGCCAAGCTTGAAAAGCTAATTTGAACCCTGAAAAAATTAAAACAAAAAAAAGCCTTTCATT
The DNA here is from genome assembly GCF_902635505.1 of Sarcophilus harrisii. Classification (NCBI taxonomy): domain Eukaryota; kingdom Metazoa; phylum Chordata; class Mammalia; order Dasyuromorphia; family Dasyuridae; genus Sarcophilus; species Sarcophilus harrisii. The sequence goes on from NC_045429.1 coordinate 190,339,819, forward strand.
TTCAAAACATATGCATAATTTAACAATTCACACTTACAAAAGTTCAATTTTCCTCCTTCCCTCCCCCCCCCACTTCCTAGATGAAAGTAATCCAATGTTAAACATGAGCAATTCTTCTATACATATTTCCACAATTGTGGTGCACAAGAAAAAAAGATAAAAAGGGAAAATGAGAAAGAAAATAAGATGTAAGCAAAAACAACAACAACAAAAGTGAAAATACTACAATGTTGTGATTCATATTCAGTCCCTACATTGTAAGTACACTCTGGGTCAATTGGAATTGGCTTGAATCACCTCACTGTTGAAAAGAGCCACATCCATCACAATTAATCATCATATAATCTTGTTGCTGTGTACCATTCTAAGCCCACTAGAAACATTGCTAGGTCAAGGGGTATGCAAGCTAAGTTTGATAGCCCTTTGAGCATAGTTTCATATTGCTCCCCAGAATGGTTGCTTCAGTTCAAAACTACACCAACAATGTATTAGTGTCCCAGTTTTCCTATATCCCTTCCAACATTCGTCATTATCTTTTCCTGTCATTTTAGCCAGTCTGAGAGGTGTATAGTGGTATCACAGAATTGTCTTAATTTGCATTTCCCTGATCAACAGTGATTTGGAGCACTTTTTCCATATTTTTTCATATGATTAGAAATGGTTTAATTTTAAATTAGAAATGGTTTAATTTCATATGAAAATTTTTTGTTCATATCCTTTGACCATTTATCAATTGGAGTATAGATCACAACTTAATGATCAAGTGGTATGCATTCTTTTAAAATTGAGTCAGTTCTCTAGATTTTAGAAATGAGGATTTTATCAGAATTTTTGGATGTAGAAAAAAATTTCCCAGCTTACTGCTTCCCTTCTAATCTTGTCTGCATTGATTTTGTTTGTACAAAAAACCTTTTGTATAGAAAACAGTTAATACAGAAAGTGTGTTATTCATATTTCATACCTTTCCATTTTATTATTGGATACATCAAGTTTATAATTCCTGGGGCAGCTAGTTGGTATAGTGGATATTGTGTGACCCTGCCCAAGTCACTTAACCCCAATTGCTCAAAAAAAAATGTAACTCCTTATTAATGATGACTTCTTGCCTAGTCACTAACATGTTGATATCAATTATCAATTTCTGCTTTTCTGATACTGAGTTCAATAGTACAGTCAATTTCTTATCAGTTGAAAAATAATACTTTTCCATTTTCCCTTAGCTTTCATCTCTACAACCTTGTAAAAGAATGCAGCTGCCATTCCAAGGCCAGTTTTAACTCTGATGCAATTCAGTCAGTAACTATCATATTAATCAATGAAATTCCTCTTGTAATCTTTCCCTAGGCCAATCTTAGCATTCTTAATAAGTATTCCTGCTTAGCTCCATAAGTATATAATAATCAAAGCAGTCTTTTTTTTTTTAAAGCTACTCTTCTATGACAGTATGGAATACCCTCAATGTTTCAAGAGAATGAGGCATAGCATTTCCTTTTTAATATCAATTTTCTCCCTTACCCTGCCCTTCTTTGCAGAGATGGGTAATACAGTGCATATAATAATATCAGATTTTTCTTGATGTATTAGGTTAATTTTACTGAATTTTTCCCTTTTTTTATTCTTTGTTGTAACAAATGATTCTCTGGAAGGAAAAAATATTCAATGTAAAAATAAAGATATTTTAAAAAGAAATATTTACTTAAGGCAAGTTTTTACCTCATAGCACATATTCAATGTTCAGCTGTTTCAGTCATGTTTGACTCTGTGATATTATTTGAAGTTTTCTTGGCAATGATACTGGAGTGGTTTGCCATTCCTTTCTCCAATTTACTTTACAGATGAAGAAACAGAGGCAAATAAGGTTAAGTGACTTGCCCAGAGTCGTAGGGCTAATGAGCACAGGGAACGTAGGTGGCTCAAGTAGTGCCAGACCTGCAGTCAGGGAAACTCATCTTCATGAATTCAAATTTGCCCAAACATTTACTAGCTGTGTGACCCTGGGCAGAGAATTGGACTACAATTTTCTTATATGTAAAAGAGGCATTGGACTAGGGGACCAATAAGGATGCTATCAGTCTATAATCCTATTCCATGTCTAACAAAGAAGCAAATTTTAAAAAAAGCTTTCCTAACATATCAGACCTAATCAAAATCAGATAGACTGCCTCAGAAAGTGCTGAAGCACTGGAGGACTCCATATTGCAGATGATGATTTGAATTCTATGTAGCAGAGATCTTTGCTACATTGGAGTAGATAGTTCAAGATCCCTTCTGAAGTTTTATGATTCTGAAAGGAAGCAGATCTAATTTAAAGAGCCCACAAAACAAAGCATTTCATTAATGGACAGAAGAAGTAAGTTAATTTGGGGGCTTACATATGTAGCAAGAGTAATATGGGGTATAATCTTCATCCAATGGGGTTAGATGGAATTCACAGAAAAGTTTAAACTAAATTTGACAGTAATAAAAAGAAGGAAAGATGTTATGTCTTGGAAATAAATGCAGCATGATAGGGTCAAAACAGTTGACAATTTACTTAATCAAAGTATCCTCTAAAGAGACCCACCCATAAATAATCCACCCATAAACAGCTTCTGATTTTCCAATTATCTTTATTCCAGCATCTTCAGGGGAAGAGATGGCAACCTCTCAGCTCCACTTCTGTGGGACCCTACCTCAAGTAACAAACTGCCCACCCCAGGAATTAATCATGTGGCAAATTAACTCAAAATATAGTGCCAATTTCACAGATAAAATTGAGGATGGTAAATTAGGGAAGTCAAAATACCCTCAGGAAAATCTACTTACAAATTGCAGCCCAAAGAAAGTTTCACTACTGAAACAACAGGTGCAGAGATTTTTGTTTTAATGATTGTACCTATTAATTAGCTTTTACTTCTTCTGGTGCAGCAGCACTAAGATAAATTATGGGCTTCTTCAAAAAATCTGGCCACACAGGCTTCAGTTCAAAATCTTACTAATTAATGGAGAACTCTAAAGACTTCTTGAGGCACTGAATGTGACCTTTGACAGTTATTAATGGAAATACAGAGGTAGGAAGAACAAACAATGATAGGCAGAGAATGGTAAATATTTGTTTTTCCTTCAAGTGCTCCAAAAAGAGTATTTCCTACTTGGAAGTTTTTTGTAAAGATCACGTATGTATCTTAGCAAAATTCATACTAAAAGTTACTACTACTTTCTCTCATCTCTCATCAGTAAACTGGGCCAAAAACATATAAAAATAAAAAGCCTGAATTGTACTATTTTTCAAAGAATTTCAATGAGAGGAAAGAAGAGATTGAGTTTCTTTCTAACCCAAAGTGTGATACAAACTCCCACACTTCCTAGCCACCACCCAGAAAGGATTCTGTTCATTTGTTTTGCATGTTTTACTTTCAAAATAAATAGATTCTTTACAAAGGCACTATTCAACAAGAATAAGGTGCTATAATGAAAGCCTCCAAATTTATGCTGGCAGGATACACTAAGCTTCCACAGCCAATCTTCATCACCTGAAGTTTACAAGCACTTAATTCTTGGCAACTATGAAGCAAAGGGACATTTCTATTCTATGCTCCCCTCTGTATTAAATCTTGTGAAAGAATCTTTTATTTTCATAGCACTTTTTCCTAGGGCTTCAAAGTGATTGTAGGATTTTTTAAAATGATAATGAGGGTGCAAATTGAGATGTACTTTTAGACACAGCCAATGAAGGACTTTTTTTTGCTAGAATATGCAAATTTTTACAAGGGTTTTGTTTTTCTTTTTATTCTCAGTGGGAGAGAGAAGGGAAAATAGATTTCTAATAATGAGAAAAAATTGAATAAAAAATGAAATAAAAATGATAATGTCATACTATCTTCACATATGGAAAATTATAACATCATTCTTCCAACTGTGCCTATGTTCTGTGTTTCTTTCATGGTCTTCCTCCACTGTTATTTTATTGGTGCAATGGTGACATGAAATGGGAATCAAAATCAGTATCTCTCAAACTAACACAGGACAGATACCTCCTACATCCTGTTAGCTTTCAAGTAGTTGACAATGTTCTTATCTGTTCTTTTCTATTTCTACTGACAACTATCCCAGTACAGACCCCTTGTTATCTTCTATCAATGCTATCACAAAAGCCTCCTAAACAGATTTGCTGTTTCCAGTGTTGACTCTCAAATTCAACCTACAAATAACTGCTAGATTAGTTCTCATTAGGCCCAAGTATAATCCAAATTATTCATCTACTCATAATTCTCCATTATTTACAATATTTTTTAATATTATACAAATTATATAAATAAATACAAAAAAATATTTTTTTCACCCTACCCATATTATGTGGCATTAACCTTCCATAGTACTTTTTTTGGGGAATTCTGATGTATTTATGGAACACAATATATACTACAACTGTGTCAATATCTAATCCCTGTTAATCCCTGTTAATAGAGGAACAATATCTTATCTCTCCCATCATACTCATCAATACGTGGCTGACACATTGAATATTTGTTGTCTTTTAAAAGCAATGAAATCTCTCTACAATCTAGCTCTGATACTTCACTATCTGACCAAAACCTTTTATTACTCTCTCTTCCTATGTCTCATCCTCCTAAACTTATTTCTTTGCCCTTGTTGACACCTCCAATCCCTCTACCCCACAGTAGCTTCCCAGATTCTTATCTCAACCACATAGTTGGTCATTTCAACTCTACATTGTTCTTGATTCTTCATATTTCCCATAGATCCAAGAAGTTGCTAAATCATATTGATTTTATGTATAGAATGTCTTTTCCTACTTGTGCACTTCTTTCTATTCATGGCCACCCTTACTCCTAGTTCAAATTCTCATCACTTTTCATAAACTATTTATGCCTCCACACTCCAATCCTATGACTGCTGGAATGATTTTCCCCCAAGGACTAGCCTGATCATCAACTCATTTCTCATAGCTCACAGCTCACTAAATGAAATCCTTCATCTGGTACTTAAAACCTTTCATAACTTGGCTTTAATCTACTTTTATTATATATTTCTCCCCTTCTGGCATTTTATGAGGAAGCAAAACAAGCCTTCTTCTAATTCCTCACATACATGGGAAAAAACAACTAAATTATCCAAATATTAATAGGAAATTAAGGCATGATACCATCCATTTAACAGGAGAATAAAAAGAAAGAACTGACTTATACTGAATGTAATGGGATATTACTATGTAGGCAGACTGGAAACCTTTGCCCCTACTCTCACCATATTTTTCATCCCTGGAGACTTCAAAATCCTGTCCAAGTGGCCACATTTCTTAGCTGCCCAGTCCACATTTATTAGATCTTCCCACAGTGGGAATTAATGGCTAGGAAACCTTCTATTTCCAAATTGTACCCTAGAGGTCAAGGGGTTCTACATCAAAGCTGTTCTGATTATGTAAAACACCAAAATATATATATTTTAAAGTAAATGTGGCTTAAAAAATAAAAGTAAATGTAGTATCAGGATATAGCATTGAGAAAAATAGAAAATTACTTACTTTTAAATCACTTATTTAAAGGATCACGTTTAACTATATGTGCATAGAATGCTATAACAACTCTACAATAAAATATACTATATTAATAGTAAGCACTGTAATGCAATTATCTTTATTTTAAGCTGCTAAATAATGCATAGATCTAACTCATCTGACAGAAGATGGCCAAGAAAAGAACCTAAAGTCTTGTGCTACAAACATGAAAAAAGTAAATTAAATCCATAAGCAGGAAGATCAAATATGGTGCCAAAAGGAGCCAAAATCGGCCCCTGTAATTATTTTGCTTATTTACATGCGATTATCTCAATTTTAAAACTTATTTGTGAGTTAAAACATATCTTAAAATAAACATGTTTATTTTATGCACATACAGGAGACTACTTTCAGTAATCTAAAAAAAGCCCCACCAACATAAAAAGGAGAAATGGAGAAATGCTTCATGAAATCTGAGATAGTGATGTTGCAAGAACAGCAGTGCAAGCAATATAAGCAAGTTTCCCTTTGAGGGACTCTGAATTATCAGAATAAGCTTCTTAACATGAACAATTATAAGCACAACAACCTATACACTTATTTTCCTGTTTAGTCTGTTTCTTATTTTAGACTTTATTTCTATTACTACCAACTTCAAGTTCTCTTTGATATAATTTAATTTTTATAAATAAAAGCAGATCATTAGTTAAGTAATACTGTTAAAGCACTGAAGAGAGCCCAGAAAACCTTAAGAGATTTTTTTTTGGGGGGGAAGGAGAGTTTGTTTTTAAGAGAAACAGGGTGGTATAAAAGAATAATAGCTTAGGGATCAAGAGACCCATATTCTAGGTTACCAATTAGTCATGTAGGCAAGTAATTTAACTTCTCTGAATGTCAAGGTTTTCTCATTTATAAAGCAAGAGGATAAACTGTGTTAGTAATACTTTTCTTCCCAATATTTTAAACAGGAAATTATATATCTGTCAAAATGCTCACTGTACAACAATGCTCATTATAAAACACTGTACAACAATCCTTCATTACAATTCATCTCCTCTATTTTGCTCCCAATTTTCCTTAATCCAATAAAATTGTATAGCCTCATGTATCTGGATCAATATTTAAGAATTCTATTAATATGTTCTAAAGTGTATAGTGGTCTTTGGCCAAATTAGGTTGGGAAGTAAAGAACTAGAAGGGACTGATAAGATGATGTTGGAGCTAGACTGAAATTTAGAAATAATTTGACCCAAAACCCTTAGAGGAGGAATCTGAAGACCCAGAAGTATAAAATGATTTGCCCAAAAGTCACGGAATGGATTAACTTGTGATGTTATGGTGGCCAAGAGGTTCACCTAGCTCAGAGTTGTTAGTCTGGGCAGGAATCTGGCTCAGTCTAAGGACACAAATGAAAATGCATAAGGTAACTTTAGGGAAAGCAGTGAAGTCAGTTTTTTTGTTTCTTCCCTAAACCTCAAATCAAGGATGAGGCTATCTCCTAAGAGTTAATAATTTGTTGTAAGGATTAGCATGAGACTGACAGAAGGAAAGATAATGGGGAATATTTATGGCTACTACTAGATGAAGGTCAGGGGAACTTGGATTTGAACTCAGATTTACAGTGTCTATGTAAAGCTAACTTTTCCCTAAAATTATAAGCCAGAGTTAGGTGGTTATATATGAATAACCACAAGATGAGCGTATATACCAACTAAGACAGGGATAGGGAGAAACAAAGCCTATAAAGGTCAGGTGGATGGAAGAAGAATAAAACATAGTTTAATGGATATTATAATACTAAATTCAGATTTTGAGGGAAACACTTGATCAGCCAAGTCATTGTTCATCCAAAGTACTTAGATTGGTGCAAATCTACTTTACTCCATGAGTTCAGAAGAGAATGAAAGAAGGAAAAAGAGCAAGACAAGGATTTTGGCCTTTGTTTTACTAAATCCAAACCCAGCGTGCCTTTCCCTACACCAGTTTGCCTCTTTTCCTTCTTGATTCCAACATTCTGTGATTCTTCAATATAACCAAAACAATCAAGGAATTCTGTCAGCACTGAAGTTTTCAAACTTTTGAATGTATAGAATCCTTTCATTGGTTTTTCACATTTTATTAAGCTCTTAATATATGCCACACACTGTGCTAAAAGTTGAGGATAGAAAAAGAAAAGTGTAATAATCTCTGTCTTCTCAAGGAGCTCACATTCTAATTAGGGAAGATGACACAAGAGAGTTCTATTTCAGAGGAGATATAAAGAGAGACCTGATGGATGGACATGAATGACTTAAACTGGCAACCAGAGCTAAATAATTCTGGAGACTTTTATGGAAATAAGAGAGAAAATTTTCATCAACTAGGAACTTGGTATTTTCCTGCCTTGTTTCATTGTGTGTGTGTGTGTGTGTGTGTGTGTGTGTATACACATATATGTAATGAACTTTACTGACATCAATGCAATTATTGCAAAGAACAGAGAAAAATAAATATCATGAAATCATGAATCTCTCTTATTCATCCTGCCATTCATTGAGTGAAACTGCCATTGACTTTTAATGGCTTTAGCCAACAATCTGCTAAAAGTTTGCTTCACCTGAAGACAACAGAAATCATGTCTGTCCAAACAAGTTCAAAAGCCACATCAGCATTTGTGTCAATTATGTAAGGTTGTGACAACATATGTAGCTACTGCATTATTCCTTTCCACACATGACCATGAAAAGAGTGCCAATTGCCTCCGTTCTAGAGGAAGTAAAAAGTAACACCCCTAGGTCAAAGTATCAACAGTTATTAAGACAACTTAGAGATCTAACTCATTAATGTCATACGTTCTCATCTGAATCAAGGATTTAGTACAAATTACAAAACAAAGCAAGGATGATTTCTATCTGCAGATCTTCTGGATCAGATCTTCAGAGTTGATCTTGAAATGAGGATGAGCTTCATTTTCCCTTTCTCTAAGGACTTTGCAGCTAATGTTCTACAATATTCACAAGCAGAACAATATTTGTAAACAGATCCACCTGCTGACTTGAATTAATAGCCACAAAGTTCTTCTGGATGTCCACTTGTTAGTGATGTGGTGAGAAGATTCTTGTGTAGCTATAATTTGGACTAGATATTCTCTGGGATCACTTCCAGTTCTGAAATTATGTGATAAAAAAGCAGGTAAGTTTTCCCAATTAGAAAGAGAGAAGCAGCTGGTTACAACTCTTATAGGAAACAGATATCAGATAGGGAACTGTGTCCAAAAGAAAATAAATATGCTGGATTCACTTGTTAAATATAAGCATCTCTAAGAATCACTATTAAATGATTTACCTACAGCTAAAAGAGAGATATGGGGGAAGGTGTTCTATGAAATGGCAATCAGAATTGATGGAGATACAAAATTTTAAAATAGCAATAAAATATTTTAAAATGTACTAAAAAAAGTTCAGGATAAAAGGACAGTTTTCTTATTAACTTAATGTTAAATATATGTACTTTCCCCCAAAAAAATTCTAACATTTCTGTGTAGCTGAGATGAAACTAGGATTTATGTCTGACTCGGGCTAAGGCTCTTTCCACTGCATTTCCATTCTATTAATTGTTTAGTTCTAGCTTCAGACATTAAGGAATAGGATATGATATGGCTCAACAAGTATGAAGAATCAATAGATTGCTTGTTGGTGAGCTGACCATCACTCAAGAATTTAAATTGGGAAAAATAAGCTCTCAAAACTATCTCATAACACACTTAAGAAATTTCATTAAAGAGAGATGTCTTTAACACATTTGTTTGTTAAGGAATTTTGAAATGACACTTAGTTATTTTATTACTTTTCACTACTGGTAATTTGCTACCAGTAAACAGAGAATGTTTCAACTCCTAAAAAGCTAGATACTGATGACAGAGAATTTTAACAAAGGCAAATAACTTGGGGAAAGTGTACTTTTGATAGAAGTCTAAGCTGTACATTTATGCAAAGGAGAAAATAAAATTAAAATGGTTTATTCAACCAATGGATAAACATTGATATATTAAAAAAGAGAGACACTTTTGGGTTGACAGATTTAGCCCCAACTTCCTGTACCTTCTATATTTACTGTATTAAGGTTGAGCATGATGATCATGTACTAATAAGTTCCTGAGAGGATTGCATCAGTTAACTACTCATTCTGATATGAGATTATTATAAAGCAAGATGAAACATAAGAACCTTTTACTTAATTTAAGGTAATGGCTGATGGTCTGGGCTGGAGTAGAAGAGGATACAGAAGAGAAAGGGGGAAAAAAACTATTATTTAGTGATACGTTTCTTTATTTTTACATTTAATTCATTTTTTTTCATACCCAGATTCTTTGAAAAGCATCAGTTGTTTAGCAGATTAACAAAGCAGCTACTGTCTTTTTTTCCCCCATAAGGAATAAGCCCTTCCATTGTCATGAGCAAATGATGGGTTTTGCTTTTCAATGTAAGCCATCTGTACAAGAAATGCATAAGCAATACAAGAGTGATGTTATTTTGAAAAAAGGATAGAAAGTAACTATTGTCCAGATTCATGTTGGGAATCAGACTAGTGAAAATGAAAGAGTGCTAAAGCTGGGATCAAAAACCTGGGTTCAAATCCTGTTTTGCTGCTTATACCCAACACACTCTACTTCCATGAAACTCAGTCTGTAAAAGGTACAAATTGGACCAACTGGACTCTAAGGATCCACTTCTAACTCTAAATTCTAAATAAAAAGAATTCAGTCTGAAATAAAATACAACTTGGCAAAGTATAAAAGGAAAGAGTTGTACCAAATGATGTCTTTAAGTTCTCTTCTAATTCTAACATATGGAGAGCCTGAGATTTAATCAATGTCTTATTGAATCTAATAGATGAATAGTGGTAATACTATAGATTACAAGAGCTGTCATTCACACACACACACACACACACAGTTTTATTGTATATCTAATTCATGGGATTAGTCTTTTGCTTTTATAAACTATTTTCACAAAGAATTTATATTCCCATTTTACAGATAAACACACTAAAATAAAGAATAAAAAGACTTGCTTACATTATAAATTAATTAATGGCAGAGTATCAACTATAATGCGCTTCCACATCATGGAGATTAAGGGAATGATACCCTGTGATCTGAAAAATCCATGTAAAATTTTTATGCCCTCCCTTCATGTGAGAGAAATCTGAAATGTTGACAGATCCTTACTGCAAAATTTGGGTCAAGTATTTGGTCTTAAATTCTATCACCCACTGGCTTTTGTGTGTGGCTTTTGCAAAACTCCCTCAAAAAGTCCCATTTAATTTCTTCTGTCAACCCTCTATAAAAAATACACAAAGAAACACAAAAATAATCTCTACCCTCAAGGATCAGATGTTTTAATGGGGGAATTGATGGAATAGAGCATTCCAAACAAGGACAGTTAGTACTTGGTAGTTCTACCTACTACAAGACTTTTCTCACTCTAGTCCGTGCTCCAAGACTTCAAAGTGATTTCCCTAAAGTTATTACATCATTCTCCTACTCCAAGGACTCTGTTATCTCCATAAATCAAATAAAAATCCTTTCTTTGACATTCAAAGCTCTTTATAACCTAGATGCCGCATTGCTCTTTCCCTAAACTACTACCTTTCTACCCTGCCAGCTACTCAGTCCAGTGGCACTGGTCTCCTGGATGTTTCATGAACAAGAATCTTAAGCTTCCTCTGACGGCCCTGCATGTCTTAAATGATTTTTCTTCTCCTCTCTACTTCCTGTCTTACCTGGCTTCCTTCAATTCCCAACTAAAATTCTATCTTCTAGAAGATATTCCCAATCCTTCTTAATTTTATTGTGCATTCTCTGTTGATTTCCTATTTATCCTGCATATAACATGTATATTTGCATCTTTTCCATTAAATTATATCCCCCAGTACTTTCTTCATATGCCCAGTAGTTAGCATAGTATCTGGCATATACTTGTTGTTAATAAATGTTTATTTGCCTGACTGACTAGTATAAAGCCACAGAGAAGGAAAATGAGATGGAGTGTCATGTTTGAAGAATTGCAAATAGGTCAGTTTCAATGAAATGTTGAAAGCAAGGAAGTAAGCAAGGAGAAAAGAGAGGAAGGGGACACATCTATCTGGTTTAATTTGCCCCACACACACACACACACACAAATTCTTGCTACAACTATAACAAATGGTCATCCAAACTGCATCAGTGATAGAAAATTCTCAATTCAACATGCCTAGTCAATGGAGGGGCAGGCACTGGTTGAAAATATTGTCCTACATGGCCCTCTTCAGCAATGAGATGAACCAAATCAGTTCCAATAGAGCAGTAATGAACTGAACCAGCTACACCCAGTGAAAGAACTCTGGGAGGTGACTATGAACCATTACATAGAATTCCCAATCCCTCTATTTTTATCCACCTGCATTTTTGATTTCCTTCACAGGCTAATTGTACAATATTTCAAAGTCCTGTTCTTTTTGTACAGCAAAATAACTGTATGGACATGTATACATATATTGTATTTAACTTATACTCTAACATATTTAACAAGTATTGGTCAACCTGCCATCTGGGGGAGGGGGTGGAAGGAAAGAGGGGAAAAATTGGAACAAAAGGTTTTTCAGTTGTCAGTGCTGAAAAATTATCCATGCATATATCTTGTAAATAAAATCCATAATAAAAAATTTAAAAGAAAAAAGAAAACAATGTCCTAAAGCACAGTTATCCTTCTATGGTCTGATCCAGATGAGAGAAATAAGAAAAAGTCTCTTTCTTGCCATTCCTAAATAAAGATGTTTCCACTATTAGAATCACTAAAATTTCAGAGCTAAAAAGGACTTTAGAGGAGACCTACCTGAAAAAGAATTCCCTTGTACAACATTCTCCGTAATCATCCTTGAAGATTTCTAATGAGAAAAAAGCCAATTATTGTTCAAGGTAGCCCATTTTATTTTGGGATAGCTAAAAATAGTAGGTCCCCTTATATCAATCTCTGCAATTTACATCCAGTACTCATGGTTCTAGCCTGTGGAATCAATCAGAACAAATCTATTCTCACTTTAAGCTTGCCTATTACATGAAATAACCATCAATTTTAACTTCTTGTCCTTCCCAACAAGGTAGGTTCCCTCATTGAGTCTCATTTCTACTTTATTCCATTTTTACCTCCCTTCTTTCTTTTTGTTCATACTTCTACTTCTCCCCTTACTTTTCTACAGGTTCTTCTAGAACTTCTAGGGATAGCTAAGATGGTATCAGTAATGGATAGAGCACCAGCCCTGAAGTCAGGCTTATATCCTGAGATGAGGCAGGGGGAAGGAAGGGAAAAAATTTGGAACAAAAGGTTTTGCAAGGCTGAATATTGAAAATTATCTATGCATATGTTTTAATAAAAGGCTTTAATAAAATAAATAAAAACATTCCCCTCCCCCTCAAAAAGATTTAAGAACATCAATCCAAATTCTACATTGACAAATAAGTCTGGGCACTTTCAAACAAAACCAGCTAGCTGGACTCTCTAGTCTTCTAATTTTCATAATTGTAAAAGAGAATTAAATTACATATTAGATAATCTTAAGCCTCCATACCCTTCTAAAATGCTATTTCAAATAATCTATTACAAATGAAGAATGGCATGGCCAAAATTTAGACATGTTAAGTAGAAATAAATAGTCCTGTAGGGCAGGTAGATGTTGCAGTAAAGAGTGTGCCAGACCTGGAACCGGGAAGACTTGAATTCAAATCCAGCCTCAGAAACTTTGTGTGACTCTGGCAAGTAACAACTCTGCCTCAGTTTTCTCAACTGTAAAATGAGCTGGAGAAGAAAATGGTAAACCATCCCAGTATTTTTACCAAGAAAATCCCAAATGGTGTCACAAAGAGTTGAACAGGACTGAACAACAACAAGCAGTCCTCTAAATGATAGTTAAGATTCTATTAGTTCAGGTCAGAAAGTCCCTTTGGCTCTGTAAAAGATGTTAATGGTATTTATTGCAAACAAATAACTTTAAAATAAACAACCAAATACTTACAAAACTAAGAGCAGTCTAAAGCTTTTATTTATCCAGTGTACAAAAGTTTAAACCAATCAAGTTGCTCTGGCTTTGATCCTCCTACCAGTTTTACTTCAGATTTCTAGGTAATTGTACTAATGCAACTTTTCCTGCCAGGCAGAACATGTAATCAATATGCACATTGCCAATAGGAGGCAGCTAGAGCTCTGGTCCTGGAGACAGGAAAAATTCATTTTAAATCCAGCCTCAGACACTCACTGGCCATGTAGAGCCTGGGCAAGTCACTTTACCTCTCTTTGCCTCAATACACTGAAAATATAAATGATAACCACTCCAGTGTCTTTGTCAAGAAATCCTCAGGAAAAGTTGGATATGGCTGTCCAACAAAATAGGTAGAAGGCACAATTTGAAAGACTCGCATTTTCCACTAGCAAGTAGGAAGTCATTATGCATCTTTCATACAAAACAATGCCTCTTAAGTCAAAAAAATCTAGGGTTCAAATTCTAGTTCTGCCATTTATTACCTGTGTGATCTTGGTCAAGTTATTTGGCTTACTCCCTTAGTCTCAGTTCCCAGCCTACAAAATGATGTGGATAGATTAGATGGCCAGAGCTCCCTTCTAGTGCTAGATCTATGATCCCTGTGATAGGCAACTTTTGATAAAGTGGATGAAACCTTAGGGAAAAATTTTTGTATCAAATTGAAGAAATATGCAGAAATACAAGGTAAGGAAACAGACTAGTTCAGTTGAAGAAACAAAAACTTAAATATCTTCCAGCTGACATTCAAAACTGACCAAAGTTTGACTTATTTGATATTAACTAAGAGAGGCAATAAAGGGCCAATACATGAAGTCTTTTCCAGGACAAGAAATTAGGCTATGTATGAAGACTAAGCAAATAGATTCAGGGACCAACCAGAGAAAACATAATCTATGATCTTTTCTTAATCCAAATCATAGTTGAAACCCTAATTTCCTCTGAAATGATGACCTTTCTGAATATATAGTTGATATCTGATATTAAGATTAGTGAACTAATTAAAATCAGATACTTGTGGAATTTAGCTAAGTACATATCTCTGTAGGAAAATAAATAGCATCATACATACTCCTCTAGAGAACTACTATAACAGAAATGCAAGAAGAGAGCTTTGTAAAATGTCAAGCATCAATATCAGCTATTATTTAGAGTAAGGTATACTACTTATTGTATTTCATGGTGAAATTACTTTTGTGAAATATTAAATATGATAACAGAGAAACAATAATCACTCTTATTTCCCACATACACTAAAAACTGACTCCAAGCTATTTTTGTTTTTCCCCCAAATCTTAATACATGATTATATAAAAGCCATTCTGGCCCAAGGATTCTGAAGCTAACATTCTTGTTATGTGCTGATACAGGAAAAGTAAAGGAAATTTGAACATAAATTAGTATAAAATTCTTTCATGTCTCAAATTTCATTAATTCACTTTCTATCAAATTAATCTAATTAACCTAACAGCCCCTAAAATTTATATGTAATTTCTGCCAACTCCGTATTCCTACTAATTAACTGCACACTGGAATGTGACATGCTTCCATAATCTGAATTAACCTTTTTTATTTTATATAATCCCAATCAGAAAGACCATAGTAAAATAAATTCTCTTCATTATTAAAATATAAAAAGACACGGCCTAACTGGTATAAATTTTTCAATCATTTCTTTTAAAAGAATTCTCAATCTTATAAAACTGGTTAAAAACATAAAAGGCCCTTGATTAAAAAAGCTATTTGTTAGAAATCATGACTACCTTGAAGACACTGCCAGAACTAAGTTTGCTATAAGCTATTAACCATTTTCTAACTTTCCGAAACACACACACATACACACATCCAGGCATGCACGCATACATAAGCAAAGACCCTAAATGCCACATTTTTTGCCGCAGTTGAAAAAATACTTCTGAAATATGAACATTGCGAGTATCTGATATATTCAATAATTGTTTTCTTTATTACTTATTTTCACTTGAGTTATTCCAGTAAGACACAGGGATTTACATAAAGCCAAAATCTACTAGAGAAATGTGCCACCTTCATAGTTAATGTGGCCCACCTTCCCAGAGCAAAAATCTTCCCCAAAGAATTCTAAGTTATCCTAAGAGATAACTTCTCTTCTCTAATATCATTGGTTTATTTTTTTTTTAATTTAATAGCCTTTAATTTACAGGATATATACATGGGTAACTTTACAGCATTAACAATTGCCAAACCTCTTGTTACAATTTTTCACCTCTTACCCCCCCCCACCCCCTCCCCTAAATGGCAGGATGACCAGTAGATGTTAAATATATTAAAATATAACTTAGATACACAATAAGTATACATGACCAAAACATTATTTTGCTGTACAAAAAGAATCAGACTCTGAATTATTGTACAATTAGCTTGTGAAGGAAATCAAAGATGCAGGTGTGCATAAATATAGGGATTGGGAATTCAATGTAATATCATTGGTTTAAAAATGCACCGAGTCTCCCACTGGGGTCTAATACCACAGATCCACTTTTACAAGGGATGTTTAATATACTTTTATACTTTACATGTATGGGACTACCTGCCATCCAGGGGAGAGACTGGGGGGAAGGAGGGGAAAAGTTGGAACAGAAGGTTTTACAAAGGTCAGGGTTGAAAAATTAACCATGCATATGTTGTCAATAAAAAGCTATAATAAAAAATAAAATTTAAAAAAAAGGGATGTTTACTTTGAAGATATATTAATAACAAAAATATGTACATTACCCCAAAAGGCTGTGTGCTCTTTCCTATCCTACTCAGTCTCTTATGAGACAAGTTCATACTCAGCTCAGTTTCTCAATAATATTGGTCCTACCAAGTTCAGGGTCTAAATGTGTCAATAAGTCTTTGTCTGAGTTACCACTGGACTGGTTTCTAAAAGGAATTCCTAGAGCATCAATACTGACTGAATTGCCTACAAAATCTTGCCACCACTCTCCCTTCACTTAAAATGGAAAAACAAAACAAATAAAAATTCCTGAATATACAGAGCCACAAGGCCTCTAAAGGGAGTCCTGTCTCTCACTGGAGACATGAGTGAAGGAGTCAAGGAGACTCACTAAGAGGAAGCAATCAAATGGAATGAATTCCTGAGGCAATTCATAATAGTCTCTTTCGAAGGCTCCCCCAAATCTAGTTAAGTAGCTAATCAAAAAAATTTCCCCAATCATGTGGTTATGAGAACCAGTTATAATATTTTTGCATTCAATGTGTCTTCAAGGCATTGCCATTACAATGTCATCACAATTCTCCTGGAAATTGCCATCAGAGGTGCACCTAGGCCAGTTCCCACCGTATATGGATCATAAATGGGAAATGCTTCTACTATATGCTACAAATGTCTTATTTGAAAACTATTACAAAAAGATCCTGGTAGTAGGACAAATCTGAAGTGGCACTTTGTTTGATTTAGTTCAAATGGCCTAAATGTCATTTTCAGTAATTCTGATTGTCAAAAAGTTACCCTATTCTAGATAGTAAAGCTCCCTCATTCCATGAGCCTTGCCCTAATATCTTCTCATTCTTTCCCCAGCTTTTTTCATATTCCTTGATACTCAAGACAAAATAAAATCAAATCTAGTATTTGAAATTCAGAAAATTTCCAATTAATTATGTATTGCTATATATTCAGTCCATAACAAAAGAGGAATTCAATTCTCCTTTAGGACATCTGACCAGAGACAGAATTGTGTGAAATTGGTTCAGCAGCTCATTATATTATGCCTGAAGTCCTTTGCAAACAGTCTGCTGATAACCTATACTTGTTTATATAGCCTTCCAGTCATGGGGTGGGTAAGGGAAGAAATCGATGTTGTCAAAACCCAAAAAAGGATAAATAACCTATCAGTTGCCAACATTTACCAGGTATCTGTGAACTGTCTGTTTCAAATTCCAGCACTAACATTAACCTTGATTAATAGTTAATCCCTGCCCCCCAAATTGAGAGATTTATTAGCTTTTTATAAGTGCTTCATTTCTTTTAAATGCAATTTCAGGGGAGAAAATATTCAAGTGCAGCTCTACCTTCTTCTCCAAACCACAAAAATCTAGCTCAAATTTGAGATACAAGGAGATCAGTGTCCTATTTATGTTTGCAGATTCTGTTTCTTCTAATGAATAATGACCAATGATTCTTTTCTATTAGCTTTAAACTCGTAGGTTGAGAAATTCTGTATTCCTTCCAAAGACCTTGACAAGGAAATATATCATTCCATGTGAGAAAATAGACATGTGTGCCCTTGCTATATATTTTTCCTTTGCTATATTTTAAATAATATGTCACAATTTTAGCTACTTTTATTAAAGACAAAGCACCTCTTTTGAGTGAGGCATTTTATTGAAGTTCTGATCTATCTCCTTTATTCCTTTGATAATGCAAATATCTCTAAGCAACCAAGGAAAATGATAGTGGCTGTCCTTCCACAAATGTTTTAATCTCATGAAAACTAGAGGGCACAATTTATCTGTTCTACACTGACCTCTTTTTCATCATTTCCTAAAACATTCTTTAGTGCTAAGCACATAGTATATAATAGGCTCATAGATTCACAGCTTTAAAAAAAGGGACTTTTTTAGAGATTCAACGCTGTCATTTTAAAAGAAACTAAAGCTCTAAAAGAAATTAAATGATAGAACAGGGACTCCATTCTAAATCTAGTTACATTTTGATTATTTTTAATAAATACTTGTTGATGGAAATATATTTTTAAGCAGAAAAATCAAAGGATTTCTCAATGTACCAAAAGATTTCTCTATTACAAGCTGAAAATTGAATGAATTTTATGTTATCCACTTTTAGTAACTAAAATTACAAACACATACATAATATGCAATTTATCCAAAGTTACTGAGAGAGCTTCAATGAAAGCTTTGCCCAAGTCATACTTATTCGTTGCATTAAATAAGAATATGCAATGGTATCTAATCGCTCTTGTTCCAGATTTAGAGAAAAATGTTACCAAAGAAAAAAAGTTGAAGGCTACATTTCCAATCACTTATAGTTAAGCTTACAATAATATATCAGTTTTGACAGTTCTAGAAAGCAATTCTGTGAGTTGGTAGGAGAACTAAGGAGATTTCCTGCTCAACAGAGTAATTATTCAAAGATTAGTGACCAATGATTCATCAATCCTCTTAAGTGACTATGAATAACAAGGATTAGATCACCTTGACTTTTTCTCCTCAAAGATTATTATTCTCAGCTCCTGCTAGACAACTGGTCATCATGATGAATTAGAGAAAGAAAATATACTAATTGGATTAAGTATTACTTTTGCCAGATTTCCTTCCAGGCAAAAGAAAAGTCCATAATATTCTACCTTTTTAAGAGGCTTGGCTTTTTTTTATCCTCTAAATTCAAGTAACAGAAAATTACCATGATACTTGAACTAGACAATAATAAATTACCTATGAAACCAAGTTATTACTGTCAGTCATTTTTTTAGTCATATATGACTTTTTGTGACACCATTTGGGATTTTCTTGGCAAGACACTCTCCAGGTCATTTTGTAGATGAGAAAATTGAGGCAAACAGGATTGACTTGACCAGGATCACACAGCTAGGAACTATCTGAAGTTATATTTGAACTAGTCTTCCTAATTCCAGGCCTAGTCCTCTAGCCACTTCAACACCAATATGTCTTGTTAGTGAATAGAAGAATGAAATTTAATTCAATTTAAAAAGTGTGCTGTACGAATGTTTGTGGCAGCCCTTTTTGTAGTGGCTAAAAACTGGAAACTGAATGGATGTCCATCAGTTGGAGAATGGCTGAATAAACTGTGGTATATGAATATTATGGAATATTACTGTTGTGTAAGAAATGACCAACAGGATGATTTCAGAAAGGCCTGGAGAGACTTACACAAACTGATGCTGAGTGAAATGAGCAGGACCAGGAGATCATTATATACTTCAACAACAATACTATATGATGACCAGTTCTGATGGACCAGGCCATCCTCAGCAACGAGATCAACCAAATCATTTCCAATGGAGCAGTAATGAACTGAACCAGCTAGGCCCAGAGAAAGAATTCTGGAAGATGACTAAAAACCATTACATTACACTGAATTCCCAATCCCTATATTTATGCCCACCTGCATTTTTGATTTCCTTCACAAGCTAATTGTACAATATTTCAGAGTCTGATTCTTTAAAAAAATTTAAAAAAAAAAAAAGTGTGCTGTATGCCAAGCTAGATCATTACTGTTGTTGTTTGTTCTTCATATTCAAGAACTAATGACAAAAGTCTTGACTCACATGTGAATTATACTTAAATGAGGTAAAGTTGCACAAAGTCATTGAAGTCCAGTTGCAAGGCAAAAGTCAATGTGATGCAATGGATAACACTAGTGTCTTTGATGTCTGATCAAACTTTAAGCCCTCTATACTTGTTTCTGTTGCCTTCATGACCATTGGAACAAACTGTTCTCATCCATCCATCCATTCCACCAGGGAGGTCTTCACATGCTGTGCATACTAAAATAGTGAAATAGCCTCTGCCCTCAATAAGCTTACATTTACTAAAATATAGCTTAAGAATATAGATTTACACTGAGTAGATACCTTAAACCCTCTGTCTCTTTTCTCTGTCTCTCTGTCTTTCTGTCTCTGTCTCTCTCTCTCTCTCTTTCTCTCTCATCTAGTCAAATCCCATCATTCTACAGATGAGGAAACTGAGATTTGGAGAAAAGATCTGATGGACTCAAAGTCACATAGGTAGTCAGTGATGGAGCCAGGACTGAAACCCAAATATTCTGACTCCAAATACAACTTCTTCATTGTACTTTACTGTACGAGATAAAAAGTGAACCCTGATATAGCCAAAAAGTTTGAAAACACACACAATGCTCCTTTCACTCATATGTAAGCATATTAGCATATTAGAGGAGACAATATTCTTTTGCTGTGACTCGAAAATTTTTTAACAATCAGATTTACCCTAACTGCATTACATGTTAATATTTAAAATGCTGTTTTTAAAATTAAATATGATTGACTGTAGTATTTATAAATGAAAACAAATCAGTCAGAATGGTCAAATAGTAAGTATTGGTTAAAAAAAAAAAAGGAATCACACAACTCTCTTTGCAAAATTTTCATTTCCTTCTTATCCACCCCCTGAATTTACTGGTTCATTTTCTAAAAGGTCACTAAACTTTCAGCACCTTTGGTTGGACTTCAATCACATGAGGGCAATTTGGAACAAAAAGTTCTGATAACTCAGAGCAGCAACACACAAGTACATGTATATGTGTGCATGTAATAGAAAGCATAACTAAGAGCATTTTCCCTGTCAATAATAAAAAAAAAATTAAAGAAAAAACTTTATGCTAGATATTTTCTTAGACATCTTTTTACCCATTAATCCTCACCTAGTCATCACAAGGACCCTATATAGTAAGTAGAAAACCAAGACAGAAAAATTAAAGTGATATGCCAACTACTTACATATACATAGCATTAGGAATAAAACCCCTTGACTGCAACTTCAAGTCCAATCTTCTTTCCACTTAACAATGTGTTTACTTCTGTGCAGAAATGTCAATCAATCCACAAGCATTTGTTAAATACTGATGATGGGCTAGGATGCCTAGATGCCTAGGCACGGTCTGTTTTCTCATCTGGCCTAGATGACCTCTTAGGATTCTTCCACTTTAGATTTATGATCGTATGTCTCCTTTCCTAATACATTTTAGCAGTTCTCACTGGGCCCACACAGTGATCCTCATTACGCTTAGTCTCTTTTTCCTAGACAATTAAATTGACTTATACATTTTAAAAGATTGGTAGTATGGTTAAATTCAAAAGTAACTGATTCACTTATTTAACAAGGAAAAAGTAATCTATGAAACAAAACTACTCATTTTTTGTTTTTAACTTTCTTTGTATCCCCACTGCTTAATACAATGCTTAGAACAGGGGTCCTCAATCTTTTTAAATAGAGGGCCAGTTCACTGTCCCTCAGACTGTTAGAGGGTCGGACTATAGTGAAAACAAAAATTTTGTTTTGTAGGCCTTTAAATAAAGAAACTTCATAACCCTGGGTGAGGGGGTTAAATGTCCTCAGCTGCCGCATCTGGCCCATAGGCCATAGTTTGAGGACCCCTGGCTTAGAACATAGTAGATAATAAATGATTTAATAAAGTTGAATATTGAACCAGGAATAACTTAAAATTTCTGAATCTAAATTTTTCCTTTGATAAACTCTCACAAATTTCCCCTGAAGTGCTCAGAGTACAGCACAGATAAAGTAAAACTCTGTCTCCCCCCCCACACACACACAATAGATAACTATTAATAGATAATTTTAATGGGGAGATGATTGCAAAGAAAAACTGGAAGCACAAGAGAGCCAAGTCTAGGAGCTAGGATAAAAGAATGGGGGTCCCCAGGTATAATGGGCTTAGGATTCTAAGAAATCTGTTCTCTCTGCTGTTTGGGCCAATGAGTTCTGGTTCTAATCTGGTTCATGATTTAGGCTTAAAGAATGATAAGGACCTCATTTCTAAAAGATAGAGAATTGAAGAACTCAAGCCATTCTCCCCCTAATAAATGGTCAAAGGATATGAACAGATGAAGAAATTAAAAGTTTCTAGTCATATGAAAAGGTGCTCTGAATCACTATTGATCAGAGGAAAGCAAATTAAGACAACTACTCAACCACTACACACCTGTCAGATTGGCTAAGATGACAGAAAAAAATAGTGATGAATGTTGGAGGGGATGTGAGAAAACTGGGACACTGATACATTGTTGGTGGAGTTGTGAATGGATCTAATTATTCTGGAGAGCAATTTGGAACTATGCTCAAAAAGTTATCAAACTGTGCATACCCTTTGATCCAACAGTGTTTCTACTGGGCTTATATCACAAAGAGATCTTAAAGGAAGGAAAGAGACCTGTATGTGCCAAAATGTTTGTGGCAGCCCTATTTGTACTGGCCAGAAACTAGAAACAACTGGAGAATAGCTGAATAAGTTATAGTATGTGAATGTTATGGAATATTATTGCAGGATAATTTTAAAGAGGCCTGGAGAGACTTACATGAAACTGAGACTAAGTGAAATGAGCAGAGCCAGGAGAACATTGTACATAACAGCAATATTACACGAAAATCAATTCTGATGAACGTGGCTCTTTCCAACAATGAGATGATTGAGGCCAGTTTCAATGGCCTTGTGACAAAGAGAGCCATCTACACCCAGGGAGAGGACTGTGGAAACTTAGTGTGGATCACAATATAATATTCTCACTCTTTTTGTTGTTGTTCACTTGCATTTTGTTTTCTTATTCATTTTCTTTCCTTTTTGATCTGATTTTTCTTGTGCAACAAGAGAATTGTATAAATATGTTTATATATAAACTGTTTTTCTTCCCGAGTTATTTTTACTTCTGAATCTAACTCTTCCTGTATAACAAGAGAACTGTTCGGTTCTGCACACATATATTGTATCTAGGAAATACTGTGACATATTTAACATGTATAGGACTGCTTGCCATCTGGGGGAGGAAGTGGAGGGAGGGTGGGGAAAAGTCGGAACAGAAGTGAGTGCAAGGGATAATGTTGTAAAAAATTACCCAGGCATGGGTTCTGTCAATAAAAAGTTATAATTATTAAAAATATAATAATAAAATAATTATGTTTACACATATTGGATTTAACATATTTTAATATGCATAACATAAATTGCATTGCTTGCCATCTAGGGAAGAGATGGGAGGAAGGAGAGGAAAATTTGGAACACAAGGCTAGCAAGGATCAGTATTGAAAAATTATCCATGCATGTTTTGAAAATAAAAAGCTTTAATTTAAAATATATATATTTTGTTTTCCCCTTGTAGCAAGTAGAAAAAATAGAAGGTGGTTCAGAGAACCTTTTGCCCCACTGATATGATCAAATAATATTAAAAATCACTGTGAAGATTTTAAAACAGAAATTACCGATTTGAAATCTCCTATACTTATCTTCATAGTTTTCCAAACCTATAATCTTTTAGAGTTTACAGCAATGAAATTCTACTTAATTTTGAAAATTTTGTAACTTTTACCCAGCTCCCCAATGCCTATTCTGAATTTTTAGTGACTGAGTTGAATTTTCAATATCTTGGTCTTTTTTTAATGCTAAATGTTTCATTACTTGCTCTAAATCAAATGTACATTTCAACTTATTCCATAAAGAACGTAGATCAGAAATTTAGAGCCAAGAGGCACTTCAGTAGCCCTCTAACCCAATCCTTTCATTTTACAGATAAGGAATATAAAACCTAGTGGCTTATGCAAGGTCACATAGTTGACAAAATTAGGCTAGATTCTAGGTCCTCTGACTCCAGATTCAAGGCTCCTTCCATTTGTGTTAGCATTATTAAAAATTTAATTGTTATCCAATTGAAAATATTAAGAAACAAACATTTCTTCAATGTGGAGAAATGTGTATTTCTTAATATTTTCAGTCCTTTATTTTTCCTTTTATAAAAGCTACAAGCAGGGGGAATGAATCCAGGATTGTAACCAAAGCAAAAAAAACAAACAAACAAAAAAACCTCAAGTCTACTTAAGATTACACCCTTTTCAACACCCTAAAGTATTAGACAGGGCAGGTAAGCCCACCAGTGCCAGATCTGGAAGCGATTAGACTCAAACACTTACTAGCTGTGATCCGTGGCTGGTCACACAGCTTCAGTTTCCTCATACGTAAAATAATTTGGGGAAGGGAGTGCGAAACCACTCCAGTATTTTTACTAAGAAAACTTAAATGGGGTTACTTAGAAAAGGACATGACTGACAACAAAATGTATTAGAATAGTAAAAAGAGGGGCAGCTAGGTGGTGCAGAAGATAGAGCACCAGCCCTGAAGTCAGGAGGAGCAGAGTTCAAATTTGACCTCAAAAACTTAACACACTTAGCTGTGTGACCATGGGGCAAGTTACTTAAGCCCAATTGCCTCAGAAAAAAAAAAAATAAAACATAAGTAGACTATAACAGAACTTAGAATATTCACTTTACTCTTTTTAAAAGGATTATAGCCTAACTTCAAGAAAAGTTCCTTTAGTCAAAGAAAGAACTGGGTAGCTTTAGAATAAGTAGTTATTTCTCTATTAGAAGGAGTAGAATATTAATCCAAAATGCATTTTAACATTTTCCCTATTCAAGATTCCTATAAATGTTAGTTCAAATTATTGTGTTAGAGGGGTTTCTAAGGATAGGGACAGGATGTTCTCCAAGCTAGCTTGAATATTGCTCTAAATTACAGATGCCTAGATTTAGAAAGCTAACATTAATAAGAATTGTGCCTAAAATGCAGAGTATAGTAACATTGTCACATCAACAAACATTTATTAAATGCTGACTTTGTACTAAATACAAAAATATAGCCTATTCCCATACTTAAGAAGCTTACCTTCTAAGAGGAAGAAACAACACATAAAAGGGATCTGAAAAAGTGGAGAAGGCACCCACATAACACCATGGTAGAGCAGAGAGAAATGAGCAAACAGAAGATTGAAACAGAGTCAGAAAGGGAGAAGTAAGCATGCTTGGTCTAGACACTTTCTCCAAATGGAGATTCCAGAAGGAACTCACTAACAGAAGATGAGGATGAAGGATATTCCAGGCTGGAGAAGTATGGAGGGTCACGTGCAAAGCTGAGAGAAGAACATATTTCCTTCTGCTTACAGATTTTTTAAATGAAGGGACAGTAGAAACAATATAATCATTATGAAACCTATAATTCTCTCTTGCTAAAAAGAATCAACAATCCAACATGATGAAGCAAACATCTATGAAGCTTATACTATAGAGATGGAAAGCAGAACAATGGGTACCAACAGGCAACATTGCCATGTCAGCTATTTCTACAACAGTTACATTTCTAAAACCTCCATTTTATGTGTATATAACCACAAGGTACATGCCCATCCACTTTATTAATATAAAGCAGCATATAAGTTTGTATTAGTCATACCTTCAGAGAAAGTTTCACTGGCTCCAGCTGAGCTTACCATATGTGCACCCCAGATGAACCTTTTACTCATACCCTTTTAAAACTGCTTAAAAAACCTATGGTGTTGTCCACTGGTCAGCCAGCCTCAGCCAGAGCAAACCATCCAGGATGGTTACTGAGGTAGACTCTGCTCAAGAGGAGCCATGATCTGGCTTTTTTAGGGATGTCCAATAGGATGGTCTTGCACCCTTGACATAGGCTGTGGCTTTCCCTTCTCAGGAGCACTATCCACCCAGAGGGAGAACTGGCTTTTGCCTGCAGCTTCAGAAAAGGACTTGATGGGACCTTCAGAAAAGGACTTGATGGGACCTTAAGAAAAGCTCTGAGTTGTCTTGCCCAACTGGGTTACTTGGTTTTAGTCATTCATACCTGCTATTATTATAAACATCATGTGTTGAACATGACTCTTGGCTGTACTCAAATCATTTGCTGTACTGACAGGTCACATTGGATAATATCCACATCCTAAATCCTAGTCCAAGCACTCCTTGGAAATCATTCTGCTTCATTACTAATGCATTCTTTAAAACCAATATTCCATTATTAAGAAGTTAATTCTAAAACTAAAAGAAAAGTAAACATACTTCCTAAATGTACCAATATTTCCAGTTAGTTGTTCCATAGAAGTTATTCTTTTTGAAAAAGAGTAATACAAAAACACTGTAAAATAAACACAGGCATCCCTCTGCCCCCAAGGGCTCGAAAACTGATTCCCTTTTTGGAATGCCTTTGTTTAAATAACCATTAATAAATTTGAATCCCGAGTTTCTGCTATTTAAAACTGTAATTGCAATCAAAGCAAATGGAAAGGGATATTAAACAGCATGAAACTTTTAGCTGTTAAGGAAAAAATCCTGTCACCAGACCAAAAGAAGTATGTTGAGAATGAAATTGAACTAAATTTATCTCTATTAATAAATCTCAACGGTCTCAAAACAGCTTGTTGCCCAAGTTGTTTTCATATTCAATCTCTTCTTTGTTACTAGAGAAAGATCCTGTCTACTGGGCCCTTTTAGGAAGTTATTGGTACAATTTAGTACATTTGCAAAAGTGGATCTAATACAATCTTCAAAAACTGTCAATCTTCCCTAGATTTACTGTAAAAAAAAAAATTCATTCTTCATTTGGAATGAGTGTGTGACTTTGGGCAAGTCATTTAAAATTTAAAGTTTCATTTTCTTTTATTTGAAAACAAAATTTTATCTATCTAAATGAGTTGTATAAAAATGAAATAAATTATCTATGTGAAATGTACTTGTCACTCTATGACAGGAGGCATTTTCTTTCTCTTTCCCTTTTTAATTTAATACCTTTGACAAGAGATTCATAACCACTCAGTCAAACATCTTTTTATTCATGCTATATAGATGCACTGTTCCAGAGTGCATCATTGCTACATTTTCAGCAGTAGTTTATTTTATTATTTTAATAGTAGTTTATTTTTCCAAATACATGTGTAGATAATTTGCAAAACCTTATTTCTAGATTTTTTCTCTCTCCCCCCTCTGCCCTCCCCAAGACAGCAAGCAATCCAATATTGCAGTAGTCTAAACCATAAATCCCATTTGCAAATTTTTAACCAACTAGCTAATAAATTCCCTAATTTACCTTTCTTTCCTGAAGCCCCTTCTAGCCTCCACTTGGCTGTAGTAATTCAAAAAATGACCTAAGGACCTAAGGTATTTAGTTTCTTTCTTAGAAGATCAAAATCCCTTGTAATGTTTTCTAGATTCCTTTTGACACTAGTTATATCTCCTCATAAAGCCTCACAGGTAGGAAATTATCATTAGGTTTGACAGCTCTTGCAAAGTCTTCCCTCACATTCTGAGCATAAACTCTATCAAAACAGTATTCACTCCCCACTATTCATGACAAATCAAAATATGGCCAAATCAGTTCTACTTGGTAGATATTGTACTAGTATTGCCAAACATTGCTAATAGAATTAATTCCATGATTGATTCTACCCATTTCATAACAGTTTGGCAGCTATATCCAAAAGATGCTGGCTAAAAGATCTGTGGCAACCTAGGGAAATTTCCTTAATGGAGTGTCTTAAG
The DNA here is from genome assembly GCF_902635505.1 of Sarcophilus harrisii. NCBI lineage: Eukaryota > Metazoa > Chordata > Mammalia > Dasyuromorphia > Dasyuridae > Sarcophilus > Sarcophilus harrisii. Next base: position 190,367,462 of record NC_045429.1, read on the forward strand.
GTTCTATCTTGTATTCTTTCTGTTCAATGAATAGAAGCTATAGATAGCATACTAATCAAATATACCAATTATATAAAGATGGGAGATGTGGTTAAGTGCATAACTAAAACCACATGAAATCATATTATTAGGTCAAAATTCTCTTCAGGCTGGATTAATGTACAAGAATGAACAAGTTTATATTTATTTCTATCAAATTTTAAGTCTTTCACTTTGGTTCCAAAAAAAATGTACTAAAGAAGCCTAATACATATGGTAAAGAGTTTGGCAGACTAAAACCCAATATAAATCAACAATATGATTAACATCAACCAAATAAAAAGCTAATACAACATTTAATTGAATTAATAAGAAATCCAAAGTTTATATAAAAGGAGGTAATGATTCTATTGTAATACTAAGACCATATCTTGGATTGTTTTCGTGCAGAGCTAGGTATACTGCAGGGGCTGAAATGGGGGAGGAAGGGGAGAAACAGAATTATCCGAAGGTTCCAAGGAAAATCTGATGCCTTTGATTTTGCTGGGCTTATTTAGTCAATTTTTAGTCTGGAAGAGAGAGGTAGAAGAGGTAGGAAAAAGGACTTGAAAGTGGTTTATAGAGAAGTTAAAGTCTAATATAAATAAGTGTTACAATAACAAAAGAAAACTTTTGCAATGAATGAGAAAGTTATATATCATTCCAATTGACATAGGTCACATTTTTTATTACAAATAAAAATTAAAAATAAACTATTAGTTTTTCCTAGGTATTCATTGTAATAATAGTAATTTAAAATCTGGCTTTGGGACTTGGTCTTCAGCAAGTAATTTTCTTCTCAATATTTCTCAGTTCCTTTCCCCTTTACACAAAGTTGGAGGAGAGGGGGAAAGTAATTTTGTTTCCAGATGCTTTATCACAGAATCAACATTTGGTTCCTCCATCTGAGTATAATGTCTTCTTATCAAACACAGAGCCCAAAATTTCTTTAATACCATAGATATGGGATTTTCAGTTTTTTGCTTTGTTTTTGGCAAAATAATACAGTAGACACTAGGGTTGCTTGTTATGAATCAGCAGCAATTAATATCAAGTGTTCACATATGTATGGGCACTATTCCAGAGAATGGCCTAGAACCATAACAGGCAAATTACTAAAGGCTGTCTTATTTTAATAAGAATAATTTTCTAGCTGTTTTCTACAAGGGTATTTATATCATAATACTACTTTATCTTGGAGGAACTCTATGGAAGAGACAGAAATAAGACTGTCCCATGATTAAGTCTTTAGAAACAAACTTCAGGAAAAATGAAGATTACTTATTCCTTTTGAGGGTCAACTTTAACATTAAGTTCAGACTTTTACAAAAAGCTAGAAAGATAGTAATGTCAAAGCTGAATCCATGTATATAAACATTTTTTTTGAATTACTATAAACAATTTAATTTTAACATTACATATATATGTATGTTAGATAACTTTTTTTTTTTAATTTAATAGCCTTTTATTTACAGGATATATACATGGGTAACTTTACAGGATTAACAATTGCCAAACCTCTTGTTCCAATTTTTCACCTCTTACCCCCCCCCCACCCCTCCCTAGATGGCAGGATGACCACTAGATGTTAAATATATTAAAATATAAACTTAGATACACAATAAGTATACATGACCAAAACATTATTTTGCTGTACAAAAAGAATCAGACTCTGAATTATTGTACAATTAGCTTGTGAAGGAAATCAGAAATGCATGTGTGCATAAGTATAGGGATTGGGAATTCAATGTAATGGTTTTTAGTCATCTCCCAGAGTTCTTTTCTGGGCATAGCTAGTTCAGTTCATTACTGCTCCATTAGAAATGATTTGGTTGATCTCGTTGCTGAGGATGGCCTGATCCATCAGAACTGGTCATCATCTAGTATTGTTGTTGTTGTTGTTGTTGTTTTTGTTTTTCCTTTTTTTTTAAATTTAATAGCCTTTTATTTACAGGATATATACATGGGTAACTTTACAGGATTAACAATTGCCAAACCTCTTGTTCCAATTTTTCACCTCTTACCCCCACCCCCCCCTAGATGGCAGGATGACCAGTAGATGTTAAATATATTAAAATATAACTTAGATACACAATAAGTATACATGACCAAAACATTATTTTGCTGTACAAAAAGAATCAGACTCTGAATTATTGTACAATTAGCTTGTGAAGGAAATAAAAAATGCAGGTGGGCATAAATATAGGGATTGGAATTCAATGTAATGGTTTTAGTCATCTCCAGAGTTCTTTTTCTGGGCATAGCTAGTTCAGTTCATTACTGCTCCATTAGAAATGATTTGGTTGATCTCGTTTGCTGAGGATGGCCTGATCCATCAGAACTGGTCATCATCTAGTATTGTTGTTGAAGTATATAATGATCTCCTGGTCCTGCTCATTTCACTCAGCATCAGTTCGTGTAAGTCTCTCCAGGCCTTTCTGAAATCATCCTGTTGGTCATTTCTTACAGAACAGTAATATTCCATAATTTTCATATACCACAATTTATTCACCCTTCTCAACTGATGGACATCCATTCAGTTTCAGTTTCTACCACTACAAAAGGGCTGCCACAAACATTCGTGCACATACAGGTCCCTTTCCCTTCTTTATAATCTCTTTGGGATATAATCCCAGTAGTAACACTGCTGGATCAAAGGGTATGCACAGTTTGATAACTTTTTGAGCATAGTTCCAAACTCATGTATATAAACATTACAACACATCATTTGAAATTGAAATTTAAAATGTCAAACAAACAAAAAAAAGCATCGTACGGGAAAATACCCACGACATCATTTTTACTCTGCTACTACCAAGGTTGAGCTAAAAATTGACCTTGAGTTTATTCTCAAAACAAGTTCTAATATAGTTATGGAAATTGCATCAAAAACATACCAGTTCTTTGAAAGAAGCACTTAAATAAATAATAACAAAAGTAATAATTAAACCTCTACTCTAGTTCTTGCCTTCATGATGTTTACAATGTTTTTTGTTTACTTTTTTCTACTTAAAAAAAATAGAATAAAGAAACAGAAAAGGAAAACAAAACAAAACAGAACATTGTCATGTGCCCAGAACAACATCAGAAAGGATTCTAAATATATAACAATAAATTACCAGTTCAAGAAAAGATATAATAGTAGAAGAAATTATATTCATGAGTGTCCATCTTTTCTTTACTTCTTTGTAGGTTGTTCTTTTGTTGATTGCTGTGTACTTTATTCTTTTTTTCCCCAACCCTTTCATTCCCTAAGCAGACTATAATTAAGCAAGAATATATTCAGGTACATATAGATATATGTACATCTATACATACACACACAAATACACACACATTTTTCCTATCCCTGCTCTTTGTTTTAATTCTGCTCCTTAACTTGCCTTGGTATTACTTAACCTCCCCCCAACCATGAATCTTTCCCTTGTTTTATTGCTCTACCCTTTGCTTCCCTGTCTGAATCCCCGCCCCCCAATTTCTATATAGATTTTGAGCCTTCCTTTCCCCTCTAAAGCCTCTGTATTTATTCTTCCTCTGTACCTCATTTGTATAACCGAATTACTATTTTTACCTTAAGTCTGCCCCAATCAAGTTTGCAATGTTAAAAAGATTTACACACATAGAAAACAAGCAGTACAACCCTATAAATATTTCTTTAGTTTAACTAGGATTCCCATTATAAAGTTCTTCAATATAGCAAGATATAGAAAGTTAATAATTAATACCAAAGTCTCAAAAAAATTACAAGCATTCTTTAAAATGCATACTTTAAAAATATTTTAGAAACTGCTCTAAAATGATGTTTTATTTTGGTTGGTACTTCTATATTGGCTGTTAATTACTTATGAAAGTGAACAATTTTCTTCAGTTCCAGGGCTCTTAGTTTCCTCATATGCAAAATAAAAGGATGAGACTAAGTAGGTGATCTTTAAAGTCTCTTCCATATTCAAAGTCCCATACTTTTTTATTTGTCAACTCCATTTGGTTCAACTCATACACATTGTTTCTATTTCTACTGTATACTAGGCAATGTGCTAGTAGATAAGAAAATTTAAAAACCGTATCTCTGCCCTCAAGATTTTACATTCTATGGTGTAAATTATCTACAATAAAAAAGAGGCAAGAAAAAAGCTTTTACAGTGAAAGGGAAGAGAGGGAGGAAAGAGGGAGTGATGGAACCTTACTCATCAGAATTGGCTCAAAGAGGAAATAACATATACACATATATGGGTTTAGAAATCTATCTTACCCTGCAGAAAAGTAGGAGGGAAATGGAATACAGGAAGCATGGAAGGTGATAGAAAAGAAGGCATATTGGAGGAGGGAGTAGACAGTAGCAAAAAACTTTTGAAGGATAGGGTGAAAAGAGACAACAAAATAAATGAGGAAATACCATTGTCTGTCTGTCTGTCTCTCTCTCTCTCTCTCTCTCCCTCCCTCCCTCTGTCTCTCTCTCTCTCTCCCTCCCTCTGTCTCTCTCTCTCTCCCTCTGTCTCTCTCTCTCTCCCCCTGGGTGTCTGTCTGTCTGTCTCTCTCTCTCTCCCCCTGGGTGTCTGTCTGTCTGTCTGTCTGTCTCTCTCTCTCTCTCTCTCCCCCTGTCTCTCTCTCTCCCCCTGTCTCTCTCTCTCCCCCTGTCTCTCTCTCTCTCTCTCTCCCCTGTCTCTCTCTCTCTCTCTCCCCCTGTCTCCTCTCTCTCTCTCCCCTGTCTCTCTCTCTCTCTCTCTCTCCCCTGTCTCTCTCTCTCTCTCTCTCCCTGTCTCTCTCTCTCTCTCTCTCTCTCTCTCTCTCTCTCTCTCCCCTCTCTCTCTCTCTCTCTCTCTCTCTCTCCCCCTGTCTCTCTCTCTCTCTCTCTCTCTCTCTCTCTCTCTCTCTCTCTCTCTCTTTCTCTCTCTCTCTCCCCCTCTCTCTCTCTCTCCCCTGTCTCTCTCTCTCCCCCTGTCTCTCTCTCTCCCCCTGTCTCTCTCTCTCTCTCTGTCTGTTTCTGTCGCCTTCTCCTTCCACTCGGTTTTTCTCGTTATTTTTTATTAGGAATCTATGTTTTCTTTCATAACGACTTTTATGGAAATGTTTTGCAAAACTTTATATGTGCTTTCTTAATGAGGGCTGGGAGTGGGAATAAGAAAATCCAGAACTCAAAAGTTTTAAAAAAAAAATATTTAAAAACATTACATTTTTTAAAGACTTACATTCTAGAAGGGGAGAGAAAAATGCAAAATGTAAGGCAAATAAGCAAAACAAGGTAATCTGAAGGGATAAGAGAACTTTAGCAACTGAAATGATAGTGAGGGAATTCAAGGAAGAGGCAACCTTCAACTTGCTTACTTCTCCTTGCCTCAAATAGCAAATATGAACTGAATTCAATTCTATTCACTAAAAACCAACACAGAATACCAAAGATCAAAGTTTTGAAGGAGCAGTGTGTATATATGACATTTCCCCATTTCCTACTTTGTATTACAAGTTCAGGTTCACTTAAAATTATACAAAGCACCAATTCTATTTAATTTATGTTCTCTTCCCCATTCCACTTACAATGCAAACAACCCAATGAGACATTTCTCTTAGAAAAAAAAGCAGTGAAGGTGGACAAGTCACAACTTCATCTGCCTGGACCTCAGTATTATTTGAAAAGATTCTCATGGAATTTTTTTCCACCCTATGATTTCCAGACTACAAAACTTCCCCACCTAAAAGAATCACCTAAAATTGTTCTTGTTTGATAAGCTACCAACATGTAGTATTTGAAGTCAGAAACAAATGCAATGTGTATGTCACTGTGTGAATCATTGAATATTACGTTAAAACTTTCTTATTTCATTTTCTGGAAGTAATAGGGGGCAAGAAACTTCAGAGGAACCAGCAATTAATCCTACAAAGGGTGGGTGAGATACTAAAAAGAGAAAATAAAATATTTTTATTACATAAAATTAAGAAGTTAAAATAAAAAGACAAAGTGTCGATTTGGAGGAAAATCTTTGTATCATCATGATAAAAGTTTGATATTCAAGACAGATATCACATTAAGTTAATATAACCAAAGACATTCCCTAATAAATAAATGTTCAATGGAGATGAACAAAATAAAAAGAATGTCAAATTCTCTATCATATAGAAGACTATTCCAAATCTCTAATCAAAGGATAGGGAGAACATAATTTCCCTTTCATGCTAGGAAACTGACAAATGAGAAAAGCTGAAAACAGGTCATTTTAGAGGGATTTCAGAGAGATATGCACAATAATAATATACTATGAATGGAGCTTTTAATTGGTCTGACCATCCTGAAAAACAATGAGTGGTATAAGAAAAATCATGGAACAGCCAGGTAGCACAGTGGATAGAATGCCAGGCCTGAAAGTCAGGAAAACTCAGCTTTATGAGTTCAAATCCAGACTCAGGACACTTTTACTAGCTGTGTGTCCCTTGTTAAGTCACTTAATCCTGTTTTCCTCAGGTAAAATGTGTTTTCCATGGGTAAAATGAGCTGGAAAAGAAAATGGCAAACCACTTGTATCTCTACCAAAAGTACAACACTATTGAAACAACTAAATAGTAGCAACAATAAAAAACAATAACAACAAAATCATTAAATTCAAAATCTTAACTACAGAGAACCCACCTTTGGGTATATGCCTCTAAGGTATTAAACATAGCTGGTTCCATATATGCCAATTCAACTCAACTAGTACTTACTGAGTACCTATGTCCTAGGTATTGTGGTATATAATGAAAACACAAAGATACAAATATGAAGGGGAGAGGGAGGAAATAATGTGTATACAAATAACTGGAGGATAAACACAAAAAAACAGTGCATACAATTACAGAATAAACACAAAATAATTTACAGAAGAGAAACAGGAGAGCATTTGGGAAATGGGTTAAGCAATTTTTGTTATGCCACAGATATAAGGAATAGGATGTCACAGAATGAAAAAAGTTAGGAGGCCAATGAGACTAGAAAGAGATTTATGTGAGAGATAGTAATTCAGGATAAGCCTGAATTAGTAAATTGGGACCATATTGTGAAAGGCCTTAAATGCCTAAAACAGGAGTTTGCATATTTTAAGAAAGCCATGTAATAGGTACCTCCCTCTTCAATCTCACACTCAAATCCCTGCAGTCTGGCTTCTGACCTCCTTCAACATAAACTTCTCTTTCCAAAGTTACTAAGGATTTTTTTAATGACCATATCTAATAGTTTTTTTCCTTAATCTTCATCCTACTTGACCTCTTTATAGCCTTTTTATAATCTTTCTATCTTTTTGGATACCATTTTCCCTAGGTTTCTGAAATACTACATTGTCCTGGTTCTCTTTGTACTTATATTACCCTTTCTTTTCTGCCTCTTTTACTGAATCTTCATCCAAGTCTCATTCACTTTAATAGTGGGTGTCCTAAAGGGTTCTATCCACTCTCCACCTATTCTCCCCTCTCTATGTATGTAGGGTGCGGGGAGGAGGATAAGGTATGAGACATCCAAGGAAGACTAGACCCTCTGGTATGAGGACTTGCCAAGTCCTTTTCAAGACTGCTTAGCCACCTCTGATGTTCATCTTTTCACTCAATTTTCAGGGGCTCCAAGAAGCTGTAGCAACTGGCCAAATCAGGTTGAAGGTGACCCATAAGTCACAAACCTATTAATGAGCTAGGGAATGTCTATCCCAAGCATGGGAAGGCTTCCTCCAATAGAATGGTCAGATGAGAATAATTTATTGCAATGGCCAAGAAGGTGGCTGAAGCAGGTGCTATGTTGCTATTAGAACTTGGTCAGGCATTACATACACTGAAGTCCTGCCACTGGATTTCTATGACTCAGGAAGAGTGAGGTTAAAGATTTTGTTCAACTCTGTCTCACTTAAATCCAATTTATGTGCAAGTCAAAACATCACCTGTGATACCATTGGTTTTTTTCAAAAAGAAAAAAACCTACAAACATATGCGCATATTTTGCTTGGTGATCTCATTATCTCCTACCTATATCAATGATTTTCAAATCTACTTATCCTATCTAATCTCTGCTAACCTCTAAACTCTCATTTCCAAAGAGCCTATGAAACATTTCAAACTGAAATGTTAGAAGCTATCTTTAATTCAAACTTCCAAAATTTACCTTGTTCTCTTTCCCAAAAAACTTCTTCCTAATTTCTCTATTATAATACCTCCCTGTTACTGTATCCTCCCAGTCCCTCAGGCTCAAGACCTAGGTGTCAGCCTTGATTTCTCAATCTCTTCCTACCCAATCCCATATTCATTCTGTTGCCAAGCTCTGTTCATTTTACCTTTGTAACATCTCTTTCCATGTCCCTCCCTCCATCCTCTTCTGAGAATATCACCACCCCTGGTACAAGCTGTCATCTCCTCCAGTCCAGTCTATTGCAATAGCCTGCTGACTATTATTTGGTCTGCCACGACCAGAATCTAGACTCTCCCCAGTCTAGTCCATCCTCCACATTCTTACTGTCAAAGGAATCTTCCTAAATGGCAATTCTGACCATGTCATACCCCATCTATCCCCCCTCAAATTCCAATGGCCCCCTATCACCTCCAGAATCAAATGCAAAAATTTCTCTTGGGTATTCAAAGCTCTTTATAATCCATCCTCACAAACACACACACTTTTAAGTACTTTCACACCTTGCATTCCACTGCCTACTCCATCCTCCATAATCCACTAACACTAGTCACCCTGCTGTTCCTAAAAGACATTCCATATCCTAACTCCAGACTTCCAGGCATTTTTCTTATCTCTTTCCAAAGCCTGGAATTTTCTCCTCCCTCAATTCTGCCTCCTGGTTTCCTCTAAAAGCCAACTTAAATATCATCTTCTACAAAAAGTCTATTCCTAATCTCTTATTTCTAGTCTTCCCTCTGTATGCTTCCAAGATCACTTGTCTTTTTTCTTTCTTTGTTTATAAGCCCTTAGGGCAGGACCTGATAGATTGTACATATTTGCTGCTGGACTAAATCCCAGAGTAACATGGCCAGACCTGTCCTCTAGGAATAAAGACATGTAACATTGATAGATTAACTGAAGCAAACTATAAAAGTGAATATGCTAAGATTGTGCAAATATCTGTTCAAATAACCTAAATGTTTTCTTGAAATGTATGACTGTGGTTAAAAAGAAAACTGGAAACAAAGTGGATGTCCCTCAATTTGAGGGAAGACCTCAGATACTTACTAGTTGTGTGACCCTCTGTCACTTAATCCTATTAGCCTCAGTCTCCTCATCTATAAAATAAGTTGAAGGAAATGGAAAACCACTCCATTTCTTTACTAAGAAAACTCCAAATGGGGGTCACAAAGAGCCAGCTATGACTGAAACTACCACAAAAAAAAAAAAAAAACCAAAACTATGTTTTATGAATGTCATATTATTTTCCTATAAGAAACAAGAAATTAGGAAGTAACAAAATAAAGTTTATGTGAAATGATGCAATCATAAAAATTAACATATAAAATGACTATAATGTAGTAAAATGCTAAAATCAATCTTAGCCCCCAAGAAGAGATGAAGAAATATACTTCCCTCCTTTCCTTTGAAACATGGGGAACTATGCATATGAAATATTATATATGCTTTCTGATATAATCCCTGTTTTAGTAGATATTTCAGTAGATTTTTTTTCTTTGTTATTATAATGAAAGGTTCATTGAGTCGAGAGGGGGGTATCTGGAAATGACTGATGTAAAAACAAAAAAAAATAGAATCAAAACTTTTAAAAAATCAAATTAGTGCCCTTCTCCCAACACCCCCCCCCAAAAAAAAAAATTGGATTAGCAGAAACTGCAGCTTTAAGAACGGCTGATGGTGGTATGACTTGACTTCTAAAATGATTGTTAGATTAATGGTGACTACTGCTTCTGACAATCCAACTGTGGGCTCATAGCTATCTGAAGAGAACAGTCTCTCCAATATAATCTGTAGCTCAAGGTACTGTAGCTCAAATGACTTGTTTTCTTGGCCCTACGAGACAAGCTTGTACTTGATGTGTCCCCTGGCAGGTTTGCATCCCTGGCTTAGAGATTTCGGTGTCAGTGCCAGTTCTAGCTCCTGTAGATTGAACAGGAACAGTTAACAGAAATTATTTAAAGAGTAAACAAGTTAATACAAAACCAACCACTGTTCCCTCATTAGAATATAAGTTCCTTGAGGGAAGGAACTGCGTTGTTGGTTTTGTCTTAATTTTTTGGTAGCCACAGGCTGGGTACATAATTACCCCTAATAAATTCTTGTTAATTGATCTCAAAGAGTGACAAGCCAGCATCTTCAAGAAACTTTACATTTACACTTATTTACTAAAACACTTCTTTTTTTGTAATCTTTTTTAAATTACCTTTTTATTTACAAAACATATGCATGAGTAATTTTTTCAACATTGATCCTCACAAAACCTTCTGTCCCAAATTTTCCCCTCCTTTCCCCTACCCCCTTTCCTAGATGGCAGATAGTCCAATACATGTTAAATATGTTACAAAGACACTTCTACATATGCTTTCTGCTAGGAAATTTCTGCTAGGAATTAGAGATTTGAATTCTAATCCTGAATACATTAGTAGTAACTCTGATCAAAGCAGTAATTTACCTGTTATGTACTAGTGAGCTAAGCATTGGTCATTGTATACTAAAAAATAAAGCAATCATTGCTTTCAAGAAGATGAAGTGTAGACAGACAAGACCAACACCTACACACACACACACACACACACACACACACACACACTACTATAATAGTAGTACTATTAGTAACTCTTAATGATCTGCATTTATATACAGTTTTAAACACAGTTAGGTGTCAAGTGGAGCAAGCTCCAGGGCTGGAGTCAGGAAGACTTCAAGGAATAGTTCAAATCTAGCTTCAGATACTTACTAGCTGTATGAACCTGGGCAAATCAGTTAACTCTATCTTCGTTTCCTCATTTGTAAAATGAGCTGGAGAAATGGCAAATCATTCCCCTATCTTTGCCAAGAAACTCCCATATGGGGTCACAAAGAGCTGGACACAGATGAACAACATATAAGTTTTGTGGTTTACAAAGATATTATCTCTTGATTCTCATTATAACTGATAGATGCTATTATCTCCATTTTAAATATGACGAAAGCAAGGGTGAAAAAGGTTGACTTGACCATGATCACACAGTTTGTCCGTTAAAGTTTCATAAGAACATGTCTTTCTAATTTAAATGCAGCACTATCCATTGTGCCACTTAGCTACCTCAAATTACAATATAGAATAGAATAAATTCATAAGCAAGGCATATAACTAAGTCTTACTTTGCTGTCTTCTTGTGGAATAAAGGCAACCCTCAAAGGCTATGGCACTACAGCCCTACCTCTAACAGGTCTTCCCAACAGCTCTATCAAACTGGAAAGTACTTAAAATACAGATGAGTACTCAAAAAAGATATGAAGAAAATGGGCCTAATAATGAACTGCATATTTGTCATCCAAGGTCCAAGATAAATTTGGAGGTTCCTCACCAGAAGATTAATCTATGGCTACAGAGGAAAGAAAACTAATTGGGTTGTAATCCTTGATTGCGATTTAATAACTGTGAATTTGGCCAATTCACTTCTCTGGCCATTAATTTCCTGACCTATAAAATGAGGGAGTTGGACTAGATGGCCTCATCTAGTCCCTTCTTACTCTAAATCTATAATTCTATCACATTATTTATTTTTTTTCCATAGCAACTCACAAAGGTAAACTATGAAGTTGAGGAACTGTTCAAGGCCCAATTCCATATTATGTAACCCTGGGCAAATCATCTTGGTAATCTGAGAAAAATTGATTAATCCATGATTAGAGCTGAATTGTAAAATAGTTGCTAGTCTGAATTTCTGGAAGAATTTTCCTCACCAAAGTTCCCTTTAAATCAATAAAATCATCTCTGATTTAAAAGGGAGTGAGGGTGGGAATATCACTGAGACTTGGTAAGATGAGTTCCATTTAGTAAAATGGAACTCATGTAAGAATTAAATATTAGCAATCTACATAAGTTGACAATAACTATTTGACCTTTCATAGGTAACCTAAGATCAATGGGTTTATTTTCTCATCTGAAAAAAAAAAGAGGAGAAGGAAGAAGGGGGTAGACAAGCTAGATTAGCTGGTCTCAAAGGTCCTCTCTTCTTCTAGATTGATGACTCTAAGATCTGATCTGCAACAGGAGAAAATATATATAATGATGAAATTAAGGATCTTTGAAGTAATGAAGTATATAAGAGGTTTGAGAGAGATATAAGCAAATACTATGTCAAGTCCAATAGGGAAATCTAATAGGGAATATTAAAGAAGATTTCTTGGAACAGGTGCTAATTGAGTTGGGTCCAGTTTGGCTCAATTAAGGAATATGGAGAGAAGCAAATATGAAAAAGTAAGGTACTGCCAGATGGTAGAGATCCCTGGATGTCAGACTAAGGAAAATTGGATTTTATTCAATGGACAATAGGAAGCCACTGAAAGTTTCTCAGCAGACAAGTGATGAGATCAGACTTGGATTGAGGAAGAATAAATGAGCAGCAATATAAAGATGGACTGCAGGAAGGAAAGTATAGAGTTTGGAAGCAATCAGGAAGTTACCATAACAATATAGATGGAAGTTCATGGGAGCCTGTAGGGATATTAGCAGTAGTAGAAAAGATAGAATTTAAAAAGGCAATCATAAGACCTATAGGTAGTACAAGTATTATTTGTCTCATTTACAAGTAAGAAAAATGAGGCTCAGAGATTAATATGTATGATGACATGAATAGTAAATGAAGCAATTACAACTCAAATTTCTGACAAATGGATCAGTGTTCTTTCCACTTCATTATGTTGCCTCTCTGGTAAGGTTTATCACCAGAAGTTGGGTTACATGGTAACAATTTTTTTTCCAGTCACAACAATTTACAAATATTAATACAAGGAAGGACTGCAATCTGCACCAGTAAAAATACCCATAGTGATGAAAACTAGTCCTTGAAGTATTATAGTACATAAGAATTGCTAGGACCTAACAAGAAATCCAGTTTTCTCATTTGAATTAGGTAATTTCTAAAGTCTTGGACATCTCCATTAAGCATAGTACTTTGGCCTCTGGATCACAGAGATACATTTTATTTTTTCTTAAAAAGTACTTTAAATTGCACTTCAAAGATAGTCAAATGATTTTCATCATATTTGAAGATGAAGGAAGGAGAGAGAGAAAAGAGAAGAGAAGAGAAAACAAAGTATATATATATATATACAGAGAGAGAGAGAGAGAGAGAGAGAGAGAGAGAGAGAGAGAGAGAGAACAAAGTTTTCAGGGGAAAAAAAATTCCCATTTTTCTTCTTCCTGGAAGAAAGCAGGTAGGAGAACTGTACCAGTTTACTAACAAGATATTAAGGACTGTTTATGAGAAAATGTCATGTAGAAAAAGTAACAGACAACTACGTTTTTCATTTCGTTAGAGTATTATGAAGTTATGCACTGGCCAGAACAGCTGTGACAATCATTAATTTCTAAAGAAAAATAAGGTTGGTTGGTTGGTTTTTGCTATGAATATCCTTTGATCCAGCAGTGTCTACTCAGTGATCTGTATCCCAAAGAGATCATAACAGAGAAAATCACCTACATTTGCAAAAAATGTTTGTAACTGCTCTTTTTGTAGTGGCAAGGAACTGGAAATTGAATGCTTATTCCTCAGTTGAGGAATGGCTGAAAAAGTTATGATATATGAATGTAAGAGAATATTGTTATTTTATAAGAAATGACAAGAAAGTTGATTTCAGAAAAGCCTGGAAAGACTTACATAAACTGATGCTGAGTGAAGTGAGCAGAACCAAAAGAACATTGTAACACAGTTAACAAGATTATATGATGATCAACTGTGATGGACTTGACTCTTTTCAGTAATGAGATGATTCAAAGCAATTCCAACAGATATGGGATGGAAAATGTCATCCACATCCAAAGAGAGAACTACGAAAGCTGAATGTGGAGTTAAGCACAAAAATGAACATTGAAAACTATCTTTACATGTATTGGAAAAATAAAATACTATTGGAAAAAAGAAAGAAGTTTTTAATCTAGATACTTATATAGTCTTTTTCAATAGGAATTCAGTACCCTCCCATGACTATTTTTACTCACTTTTTATGAAAGTCATGAACTAATGAATTTAAAATGTACTAAAAATTTATAAATACATTTATTTTGCTCTTTAGAATAGTATAAGTATTACTGTTATTCCATTTTGTAAATGGAAAAACAAAAGCTCTAAGAGTGTACCTTTCTTATGATTAGGCACCTAGGCAATAAAAACCGGGAACCCAGATCCCTTGGTGCAAAGTCCAAGATTCTACACGTTACCTCACATTGCTTCTCAATTATTCATGCTCAGTTTATTCCTAACAACCAGGTGGACATGCTTGAAATCTATTCATTACCAAGTATCATGTCAGCAACTGCTAGGGTTCAAATTGTTTTGTATCAATAGCTGTAGTGCTTCTCCATTCACCTACATGGTTCTGGGTTTCTGCTCCTAGTCATCCTACCTTCTACCCCCCACCTCCCTTTAGTAAAGAATGAAATGCAAGCTTAAGAAATGCAAAATAAACCATCCATGGGGCAAGTAGATGGCAGTGGATAGAGTAACAATCCTGAAGTCAGGAGGACTTCAGCAAAAAATAAAATAAATAAACCCTCCATTCAAGTTAAGTGAAGAAAGCTGCTGGTGCTTTCAAGGTCCTTACCCAACAATGGTCAGCACCACCTTTCAGTCCAACTCTCTACTCTCCATTTTCATTCAACTGCAATAGATTTAAGAATTCACTTCCCATTCCTAGCTTCCTTCAAGATGGAGTTCAAATTCTGGGGTTAACTTTCCACCCAACAAGTACCTAGACTCTGAGATTATATTGCATTAACATGTATACGTTACATGTATACATGTAAATATGCACAGTAAATAAACGTTATTTATATTTTATCTCAACTATTAAAATGCGGAGCTCCTAAAGGGCAAGAAGCTTGGCTTGTTTGTTTTTCCTTTTCTTTGTAGCCCCAGCACGTGTACAGAAGTTAATTTAGTAATTGCTAATTATATTGCTGGATGGCATTAAAATGTAGATTGGTCTGGGAGATTTACTCCTTAAACTAACTATAGTCTTTGGTATTTGGTGAGAAAGATCCAAAGGTCTCCAAGTGCCAGGGAGAGGAAAGTGATATAACTGAAAAAGAATTACGGCCAATGTTGCCAGAATTTCAAACTTATGGAAGCACATTCTGTTCCTGTGTGTGTGTGTGTGTGTGTGTGTGTGTGTGTGTGTGTTTGCTGTCACAATAACTTGAAAAGAAAGCATCCACAATACCAACCTCTATCATTTTGTATATCCAGCAATGGGTACTAATTGGAATGTCCTTCAGTTCAAACTACTTTGCTGTACATAGAGGGAAGAGGGTAGACGTAGAATAGAAAAGCATAAGACCTTTTATTTGTCTGAATATATGTATGACTCTGGAAGTGTCCTAGCCAAACATGCTCAGTTTTCCGAGGATGTTTGGACAACTCTGCAGAAACTTCTTTCTACCTGAAGTTGGGAACCCCAATAAATATATCCCATGGAAATGGCCTTCCCTTTTCTTTTGTGAAAAAATTTCTTTCCTTTTTGAAAATTTCATCTAGCTCCTAAATGTAAGCTCTGTATTTGTATATTCAAGACAAACTTACTGAGTTCTGTGCTAGATATTATTATTTGAAAGGTAACCAAAGAGGGGCAGCCAGGTGGTCCAGTGGATAGAGCATCAGCCCTGAAGTGAGGAGGACCGAGTTCAAATTTGACCTCAGACACTTAACACTTCCTAGCTATGTGACTCTGGGCAAGTTACTTAGCCCCAATTGCCTCAGGAAAAAAAAAAAAAAAGCAGTTGAAGAAAGCAAAATATTTAGTCAGAAATAACTCAGCATTATATTAACAAAAGAAAAGGCCTAGATATCACATAGCTCAAACTGGTCATATGCTCCAACTTTTTGAATAGCTGCCATGTATGAAGTGCTTCAGGAAACATACTTCAGAATGTTATTAACAATGGACAAGTTACATTCAAGACCTGTATATTCCCCTCTGGCAATCCACTAATATTTACTAGTTGTACAAATGTAGTGTTATCAGTCAAGAGGAAAAGAATATAAGGCAATATTCTTGTCCTCATGGAACTTAAGAGTTCAATTTATACTAGAAATGGAGTTCTTAACACATAAATAACACATAAACACTAAAGGTTTAAGTTTGTAGTTTGGTTGTAGATATGATGTATTCCTATATATGTACACAAACGGGCTGGAAGAGAGTAAATGTGATAGATAAATGTTGATCATAAGTACAAGAGGAGTACCAAAGAGATTAAAATGGGACTAAATTGGGTTCTTTCCCTCATGCTATTTCAGAAGGAACTTGCATTCACAAGTCTCCCTCTCTCTCAAGTCCCAAAGTACATACAGACTGCTGCCTTAAACCCGAGGACTCCCCATCAGACTACTGGATTGAATGTTATTACATTAGCTATACTAGTAATCTCTGAAACTGAACTGGGAGAGATTCCTAGTCAAAGAATGCACTCATCTTTGATGTATGCACTCATCTTTTCCGGTAATGTCGAAACTCCAGCCCTGCAAGTTTCCCAAACAACTGTTTACCTTTTTCCTACTCCTTTTTCCTATGAAGGTCCAAGAAAATTTTAAGAGATAGGAAAGAAAAGGAGGGATCATTCCTGCATTTAATATTTCTAATTTTACATACACATTTATCCTCTGGCTATACTCAAGCTATTGTTTAATTATTAAGTAGGGATACTTTTGAAGTCTCAAGACTTATGCATAACTTTTTTAGAACAACACCATACAATTGATATTTCAGGATGCCAAATTCCAGGTTAACTTTAGCGCCATTTTCTCATTTCTGCCCTATTCCATTCAGGTGCCAGGAAGGCAAAGTTATTAAAGTGAATTGGGAGAAACAGTAAAGATTAAGGCAAAAAAATTTTGTGCACATTTTTAATTCCCTATCTGGTAAACTTTTACTTTTTGCTTAAGCAAATTAATTAACAGAGCTACGCCTAGCTCACCGATAATTTTGTTATTTTTATTTTTTCTGTCTGAAGCAGCATAATTTCATTAGCATTATTAAATGCCCCCCCCCAAAAAAAAATGAGGATCAAACTGCAAAACAGGAAACGGCACTCTTCCTTTTTTTTCTTTTCAATCCCTGCTGGCAGCTACTTTCAGCGGGCAGAGCTGAGGTGCAACAATTTGTGTATTTAGACTGCAAGGTTCTGGCTTTGGAACTCGCCGCGTTGTGGGAGGAGGTATTTCACGTTAATACTGATACCTCAGCTCCTCACCGCAAGGGACATCTAGTGACTGTGGAAAATGACGGCAGCAAGGTGTTGTGGGTTTTTCTTACCTTTTTTTCAAAATTGAAAAGACTCTTTGCTGTTGGTTCTTAGTTTTAACGTTTTCCAACTCCCCCTCTGCAGGGAGGGAAACTGCCAAAGTGGCCAAGCAGCCCAGGGACAGCTCGGAAGACGCACTAGGAAGGAGCTGCAAGCTCCAGACTCCTTGAAACTGCCTTCACTGTGTTTAGATAGAGATAGACTGGCGGACAAGCAGATTGAGGAGCATACAAAGACAGCCCCCCTTCCTCAACCAGACACACACACACACACACCCCACGCCTATACACGCGCGCACACGCGCGTAATGAGATCATTCTGCTGGCTGCCGGGCCGGGCACGAACCGCGGGCAGGTCCAGCTGCGGCGCCTCACCTGTCTTGAACACCATCGCCTTGTTGTCTTTGGAGTCGAAGGTCTCCAGCATGGACACGAAGAGCACGCCGCACGCGTTCTGGATGCCGAACACCGATCCATTGCACCACATGGCCGCGAGCATCACCACCCAGCCCCAGCCGCCCTCGGGGGGTTCGGGCACGGGCCGCCCCGGGGACCCCTGCGCCTCCCCGTCCGCGGGCATCTCGAGTCTCTCGGCGGGCTGGGAGGAGACGCCCCCCTCAGGCTGAGGGCTGGGCTTCATCCCGCGCCCCGAGGAGGGCTCCTCCTGGGCCGTCACCATTGCCCCCGCAAGCCCGAGACCCTCCTTTCCTTACCCCCCCCTCCACCCCCACCCCCCCCGCGCGCCTTCCTTTTCCTCCTCCCCGCGGCTCGGGTGCGTGGGGAGGCGCGAGCTCTGGGCCGACCCGAGCGCTCAGGACCGTGCTGCGGGCCAGCAAAGGCCAAGGGAAAGGCACGGGGGACTAGAAGAGCGGGCAAGGAAGATGAGACAGAGGAGGGGGCGCGCGCACAGGCTCGAGGGCAGCTCGAGGGGTTCGTGCCTCTCAAGGTTCCAGACCCGAATGCTGGACAGCCCCCCCCATGCATCCCCTGCGCCCTAATGTCAGTCCTCTAATAGAGCACCTGCCCCGCCCCCTCCAGGGGGCGTGACCCTTTCGCTCCTCTCTTATTGGACAATTCGGAGTAAGGGAGTGGGCCTCGCGACTCGGGGGACGAGGCACTCTCAGCCTCGTGTGGCTGAGCCAGGATCAGAAACAGTCTTCTAGTATCTCCGCCTTCTGCCTCCTCTGGAGGAAACCATTAGTCTCTTGCTCGGTTTCCTGTGTAGCCAGTGGGCTCAGAGCGCGAAGCTCTCGAGGCTTTAAGAAGCATAAAGGAGGCATCGAATCTAATGGAAGGGGAGAACTCCGCGTCCCCTCGCGCTCACCGGCCACCCGAGGAAAAAAGTGCACCCGAAAGCACAAGAGATCCCAAACAGCTCATCTCCTCCCCCCCCCCCCCCAACCCCCCCCTCTCCCCCCTCCTTCTCTCTCCTCTCCTCTCCCTCCCTCTCTCTCTCTCTCTCTTTCTGTCCCTCACACACGTCTTGTACACACTGTCTCGTTTTGACACACTCTCAAACCTTGTCACATTATCACCACTGAGACACTCGTTTCTTGTGCCACTCAACCCTCTTCTGTCTCGCTGGAAAGGAAACCTATCCACAAAGTCACGTTCATGGGGTCACTACTTCAGTCACATCCCTACAACCCCGTCATGTATATATACATAAGCTCAAGCTGCCTTATGGTCACCATCGTAACAGACACACACATCCTTAAGAAAGTTGGCACCTGAACCCTGACATAGCAAAGTCAGTAGCCTCAGGACATAATCCCCTATCTTTACCGAGGAAAATTAGGACACAAAATTACTTCCTAGTCCGCTTCTTGTTTTATGCTGGTTGTAAAAAATTGTGCACCTTTTAAAAAAAATTCGTAGGGTATCAGAACATAAGGACAGGTGGACTAGCCTTTGATCAAGGTAAAACAGCATCAGCAACATTAAGTAGCATTGTTTTCCTGATACTTTATAGGTTACCTGTAAACACAGTGTTTTAATAGCATTTTATGATAAATTATGTGAGTTGTTTTTGGTTTGGTTGTAGGTTTTTTAAGCACTTACTAAATAATACTAATTAGAATGCCTAATAGTAACAGTATGCTACCTGTCTACTAAATAGGGAGGTGGTAAGGATGAAACCTTTACATCTCAGTATCTATTCAGTAGACTTCTGAGTAGAAGTTATTGCTATTGTAAAATGAATAAACATCAGTCTCACTGGTGCACAGAAGAGAATAATTTTTACAGATACAAAGGCTATATTATATGCTAAAGGTTTAATCAAGCAGATGTTATAGCATCTGATCAAAATTAGAGCAATGATCAGCACAAAGTTCATGCTCAATAAATGTTGACTGATAAAAAAAAGGTAAGTGAATACAGAAGAAAGATAATTGATGCAATGTGGTATAATGGAAGTGGCAGTAAAAAATTTTTTTAAAATCTTGGTCATTCCACTATTAAACTATCTGTTATCACCCCGAGCATCATCTGCCTTAACTTCTCTGGGACTCAGTTTCCTCATCTGTAAATCAAAAGGGTTAAATGAGGTGATGTCCCAGGTTCCTTCTAATTCTAAAATTATGGAAATCAATGAACAACTTCTTGCCTTTTTTTTTTTTTTTTTTACAGGTTTAAGATCAGAAGAGCTGTCCAGAGCCTCCCTTTTCCTTCAATCTCAGAATTCTTTGAATCAAATAAAGGAGCAGGGATTTACTGCATTTTAGGCCATCACCAACCATCCTGACTTTTTATCTTGCCCCTGGACTTTGATCATTCTAGAGAAGAAAATGAAGTTGATAATTTACTAAAAATTTGCCTTACTTAAATCTAATTCATTCAAGTCAAGAGATCACCTTCACAATTTCATTGGCCTTCAAAAACAAGATGAACAACAACTAAGCCATATGACCATGGGCAAGGCATTAGACCTCATTGCCCTTTGGTTTTTTCATCTATATAAAGGAGTTGGACTATATTAGATTACTTCTGGATCCAATATATTATGATTCTTAGGATCCAAATTATAGAATATACTATAGGAAAAAGGTATTAGGAATTCCAGGAAATGAAAACCTAATTCACAAAGAACTTAACTTGAATCAGTCTATAACTTACACATAAAGTTTCACTTTTATATATTTAGCATCCTTATTTCATGACTACAAAATATTGTTTCTACATAATAATTTTTAAAAGATTCCATTCTCAAATTGCTTTCCTGTTTACAGGTAAACTTTGGCCCCAATATTTATAATGCTTTATTTTCAAACTGGGTTGCCTCATTATGGCATGGAGGTCACCCTGGGATCTCAAAAGTTATGCCAGCTAAGCTGTCTCTGGCATGTCCTGCCAACCTCAAAAAGCTTTTGAGTACAAGTGTAGTAATGAACCTCGTGCTTGTTTTTCAAGGACTCAGCCCAACCGAGTTTGGAGAAACTCATCAACACCAGGTAGCCAATATCACTAACAACCAGATGATAGATTTGGTGAAGGGGGTAAGGGGAGGGAGGATGGCCACTTTCTCTTCTCCAATCCATTCTCTAAACAATTTCCAAAATGATAATTGCTAAAGCACAAGACCAACCACAGCATTGAGCTATTAAATAAATTCTGGTGGTTCTTAGGGTCATATTCAAATTCCTCTGTTTGCCTTTTAAAACTCTTCATGCCATTTCAACCTATCAGAGTTGTTTAGTGTATATTACATCTCTTATGGTTTCAACCAAGCAGAGTTATTATACACTATTCCTCTTTATGTACTTTATGGTCCAGCAAAACTGTCCTACTTCTCACACATGAAATTCTATCATTTGTGTAAACATAAAACTTAGTTCAGAAAAGAAAAATATATAGTTATTTTGAGTGGGTATTGAAAAAAAAATTTCTTCTTGGTGTTTTTGACCCTTATGATAAATTTTATTTATTACTGTATTATTTTTTTCTCAAAGTAGTGATTAGGGCTTAGAAACAGATACCACTTCACCAAAACTTGATACAAAGTCTCTCTGCCTTTTGTAATTTGATCAGGTAAGATTAAGTTCCTCCAGAGCAAACTGTTCTAGGCAAAGGACTTAGTCTAAAGAATAAATATATGTAATACATTTTTACCAGTAATGGTGATTTTATCTGAATTCTTAAATTCTTGATTTTTTTACCTTCACCTTCTTCCTCAAATTATCCTCAAAGAGCTTAGTTGGGAAATAAAAAGTGCTAGAGATTTCTATGCTGTTTGGTTCTTGACAATAATTTGCAGTGAAGTTGCACAAACTTATATTTTGCAGTTTTTCTGCTACACGATAGAAAAAATACTGAAATAAAAGTGAATTTTTATTTTCAGGTTTTGATTTAAAAAATACATTTTCTTTTAAATCTCAGTTAACAACTGAGATGAATGAAGCAAGGGGTGGTGGGATCTGAATGTCAAGGAAAAAATTCTATTTCTTCATCTGCTATTACTTCATCTTTTGCCTCTCTTTCTACATCTGAATGGCTGAAGATATTTTCATCTATCTACCTCATTGTGATGTGTACAATAATGAATCAATATTCAAAAACTGTTTTACAAGTATCAAAGGTTTTATAGACATATAAATAGGTATAATTGTCCACCAAGTCTGAATGACAATATTTTAAATTTATATAGACTTTTTCATCTAGAATTTATGTTATTTTTATTATTTATTAACTAAAAGAGCCTTACCTGGAGAGACTTACACGAACTGATGCTGAGTGAAATGAGCAGGACCAGGAGATCATTATATACTTCAACAACAATACTATATGATGACCAGTTCTGATGGATCAGGCCATCCTCAGCAACAAGATCAACCAAATCATTTCTAATGGAGCAGTAATGAACTGAACTAGCTATACCCAGAAAAAGAATTCTGGGAGATGACTAAAAACCATTACATTGAATTCCCAATCCCTATATTTATGCACACCTGCATTTTTGATTTCCTTCACAAGCTAATTGTACAATAATTCAGAGTCTGATTCTTTTTGTACAGCAAAATAATGTTTTGGTCATGTATACTTATTGTGTATCTAAGTTATATTTTAATATATTTAACATCTACTGGTCATCCTGCCATTTAGGGAGGGTGGGGGTAAGAGGTGAAAAATTGGAACAAGAGGTTTCGCAATTGTTAATGCTGTAAAGTTACCCATGTATATATCCTGTAAATAAAAGGCTATTAAAAAAAAAAAAACTAAAAGAGCCTTAGTTGACTCTACTGAGAGATGCCAAACGTCCCTATTTAGAACAATCTAGATTTTAGTTAAATATTAACTATTTTCCACTTGGAGAATGAAAAAACTTCTTGGAGAGTTCTCCCATTCTACTTCACTTAAATATAGTTATAAAACTTCTCTAACAGTACCATATATGAATTATGTATTTGTAAGATTGGCAAGTCTTTACTTTTAATAATATTTTATTTTTCTTTATGTTACATGTTAAATGTTTTAACATTTAAAATGTTGTGTTAAAATGTTTTTAATGTTAAAATGATTTTAAATATTTATTTTTTTTTAATTCCTAATTACCAATTCCCAATCCTCCCTTTGTCCCTTCTCTTCCCCCTCCCTGAGATGGTAAGCAATCTAATATAGTTTATACATATGCAATCATGTAGAATATTTCCATATTATTCACTTTGTACAAGAAAACTCCAAACAACAAAAACAAAAAAGAATGTGAAAAATAATGTCCTATCTTCAATCTGTATTCAGACATCAGTCCTTTCTCTGAAAAGCAAAGAGGTTCCAGTGAAGAGGTTCATAGTGAATCTTTTGGGATTGTCTTGGGTCATTGTATTACTGAGAATCTCTAAGTCATTCACAGTTGTTCATCATACAGTATTGTTCTCTTGGTTTTGCTCATTTCATTTTGCATCATTTCATATAAATATTTCCAGGTTTTTCTGAAATACACCTGCTCATCATTTCTTATAGCACAATAATATTCCTTCACAATCATATACCACAACTTGTTCAGACTTTTCCTAATTGGACAATCCCTAAATTTTCAATTCTTAGGACCACAAA
This sequence comes from Sarcophilus harrisii, assembly GCF_902635505.1. Taxonomy (NCBI): domain Eukaryota; kingdom Metazoa; phylum Chordata; class Mammalia; order Dasyuromorphia; family Dasyuridae; genus Sarcophilus; species Sarcophilus harrisii. Next base: position 190,390,956 of record NC_045429.1, read on the forward strand.
ATACCTGCTATAAATATTTTTGTACAAATAGGTCCTTTTTTATAATCTCTTTGGGATATAATGCCAGTAGTAACACTGCTGGATCAAAGGGTATGCACAGTTTGATAACTTTTTGAGCATAGTTCCAAACTACTCTCCAAAATGGTTGGATTCGTTCACAACTCCACCAACAATGCATCAATGTCCCAGTTTTCCCGCATCCCTCAACAATCATCATTATTTTTTCCTGTCATCTTAGCCAATCTGACAGGTGTGTAGTGGTATCTTAGAGTTGTATGTGTACGAATGTTTGTGGCAGCCCTTTTTGTAGTGGCTAAAAACTGGAAACTGAATGGATGTCCATCAGTTGGAGAATGGTTGAATAAATTGTGGTATATGAAAATTATGGAATATTACTGCTCTGTAAGAAATGACCAACAGGATAATTTCAGAAAGGCCTGGAGAGACTTACATGAACTGATGCTGAGTGAAATGAGCAGGACCAGGAGATCATTATATACTTCAACAACAATACTAGATGATGACCAGTTCTGATGGATCAGGCCATCCTCAGCAACGAGATCAACCAAATCATTTCTAATGGAGCAGTAATGAACTGAACTAGCTATGCCCAGAAAAAGAACTCTGGGAGATGAATAAAAACCATTACATTGAATTCCCAATCCCTATATTTATGCACACCTGCATTTTTGATTTCCTTCACAAGCTAATTGTACAATATTTCAGAATCTGATTCTTTTCTACAGCAAAATAACGTTTTGGATCGGGTATACTTATTGTGTATCTAATTTATATTTTAATATATTTAACATCTACTAGGTCATCCTGCCATCTAGGGAGGGGTGGGGAGGGAAGAGGTGAAAAATTGGAACAAGAGGTTTGGCAATTGTTAATGCTGTAAAATTACCCATGTATATATCATGTAAATAAAAGGCTATTAAATTAAAAAAAAAAAAAAAAAAAAAAAAACAAATAGGTCCTTTTTCATTTGGAGGGATCTCTATGGGATACAAACTTAATAGTGGCATCAAAGGGTAAGCAGAGTTTTTTTTTTAATTTTATTTAGCAGTTTTTGACATTTCTTTTTATAAAATTTTGATTTCCATTTTTTTCCCTCCTCACCCCTCCCTAAGGAGTATATCTATCTGATACACATATACAATCATATGAAACATATTTCCATATTTGTCATGTTATTAAAAAAAGAATTAGAACACAAGGGAAAATCATGAGAAAGAAAAAACAAAAAAAGTTAAAATATCATGCTTCAATCTGCATTCAAACTTCATAGTTATTTTCCTGGATATGGATAGCATTTTCTATCATGAGTGTTTTAAAATTGTATTAGATCATTATACTATCAAGAAAAGCAAAGTCTATCAAAATTGATCATCTTCACAATGGTGTTGTTACTATGTACGATGATCTTCTGGTTCTGCCCATTTCACTTAGCATCCCTTCATGTAAGTCTCTCCACATTTTTCCACCTGCTCATCATTTCTTATAAAACCATAGTATTCCCATTGTTGGTGGAATTGTGAAGGGATCCAGCTATTCTGGAGAGCAATTTGGAATTACATGCATACTCTATTTCCATTAGTGTTTCTATTAGGCCTATATCTTAAAGAGATCTTAAAGGAGGGAAAGGGACCTACACATGCAAAAATGTTTGTGGTAGCCCTTTTTGTAGTGACAAGAAAGAAATGGTGATTTTATCTGAATTCTTAAATTCTTGATTTTTTTACCTTCACCTTCTTCCTCAAATTATCCTCAAAGAACTTAGTTGGGAAATAAAAAGTGCTAGAGATTTCTATGCTGTTTGGTTTGGACTTTTTTACCTTCACTTTCTTCCTCAAAATATCCTCAAAGAACTTTTTTGGAAACTGAGTGATACCCATCAGTTAGAAAATGGCTGAATAAGTTATGGTATATGAAAGTAATGGAATAGTATTGTTCTATAAGAAACAATCAGGGGCAGCTAGATGGCGCAGTGGGTAAAGCACCAGCCCTGAAATCAGGAGGACCTGAATTCAACTCCGACCTCAGACACTTAACACCTCCTAGCTGTGTGACCCTAGGCAAGTCACTTAATCCCAATTGCTTCAGGAAAAAAAAAAAGGGAGAAGGAGAAGGAGAAGAAACCATCAGCAGGATGATTTTAGAGAAGGCTGGAGAGACTTACATGAACTGATGTTAAGTGAAATGGGCAGAACCAGAAGATCATTCTACACAGCAACATGAATATTTTTCAACAATCAATTCTGATGAAAGTGACTCTTTCCAATAATGATGAGTGAGACCAGTTCCAATGATCTTGTGATGAAGAGAGCCATCTATACTCAGACAGGGTTGTGGGAAATGAATGTGGATCACAATATAACATTCTCACTTTTTTTGTTGTTCGCTTAAATTTTGTTTTCTTACCCATTTACTCTTCTTTTTGATGGGATTTTTCTTGTGCAGCAAGAGAAGTATATAAATATGTTTACACATATTGGATTTAACATATGTTTTAACATGTATAACATATATTGGATTACTTGCCATCTAGGGGAGGGGGTAGGAGGAAGGAGGGGAAAATCTGAAACACAAGGCTATCCAAGGGTCAATGTTGAAAATTTATCCATGCATTTGTTTTGAAAATAAAAAGTTTTAAAAAAAATTAAAATCAATAGCTTATGATGAATAAATGCTATTTAAAATGTAAAAAAAACAGAAAACAAAAATAAAAACAAAAACATAGTATTCCTTTACATTCATATAACACATTTTATTCAACCATTACCCAATTGATGAGCATCCCCTCAGTTTCCAATTCTTAGCTACCAAAAATATTTTGGTACAAATAGGTCCTTTTTCCTTTTGGGGGTTCTCTTTGGGACACAGATCTAGCAGTGGTTTCAATGGATATGCATCGTTTTCCTATGGACATAGTTCTAAATTACTCTCCAGAATAGTTGGATCACTGTAATAGTAGGAGATCTCAACCTTGCACTCTCAGAATTAGACAAATCAAACCACAAAACAAATAAGAAAGAAATTAAAGAAGTAAACAGAATATTAGAAAAATTAGGTATGTTGGATCTTTTGGAGAAAATTGAATGAGATAGAAGGGAATATACTTTCTCCAGCAGTTCATGGAACCTATTCAAAATTGACCATATTTAGAATAAAAGACCTAAACTAAATGCAAGAAAGCAGAAATAGTAAATGCTTTTTTCAGATCATGAGCAATAAAACTACATTCAACAAAAAATTAGGGGGAAATAGACCAAAAAGTATGAAACTAAACAATCTCATCTTAAAGAATGATTGGGTGAAGCAGCAAATTATAGATACAATTAATAATTTCACTAAGATAATGACAATGATGAGACATCATACCAAAATTTGGGATGCAGCCAAAGCGTAATAAGAGGGAATTTTATATCCTTAGAGGCTTACTTGAATAAAAACAGAGAAAGAAAAGATTAATGAATTGGCTTGCAAACTAAAAAACTAAAAGACCAAATTAAAAACCCCCAATCAAATACTAAATTGGAAATTCTAAAATTAAAAGGAGAAATTAAAAATATTGAAAGTAAAAATCTATTGAACTAATTAATAAAACTAAGAGTTGGTTCTATGAAAAGCCAATAAAATAGATAAGCCTTTAAATCTGATTAGAAAAAGGAGGAGGAAATGAAATTAGTAGTCTTAAAATGAAAAGGGAGAACTTTCCACCAAGGAAGAGGAAATTAGAGAAATTAAGGAGTTATTTTGCTCAACTTTATGCCAATAAATTTGATAACCTAATGAAATGGATGACTACCCAAAATATAGACTTCCAGACTAACAGAGGAGGAAGTAATTGTTGAATAGTCCCATTTCAGAAAAAGAAATAGAACAGGCAATTAAACAACTCCCAAGAAAAATCCCCAGGACCAGATGGATTTCATGTGAATTTTACCAAACATTTAAAGAACAATTGGCCCCAATGCTATATAAATTATTTGATAAAATAGGGAATGAAGAGTCCTACCAAATTCTTCTATGACACAGACATGGTATGATACTCAAACCAGGTAGGCTGAAAACAGAGAAAGAAAATTATAGACCAATCTCCCTAATGAATATTGATGCTAAAATCTTAAATAAGATATTAGCAAAAGACTACAGAAAATCATCTCCAAGATAATACACTATGATCAAGTAGGATTTATACCAGGAATGCAGGGCTGGTTCAATATTAGGAAACTATCAATATAATTGGCCATGTTAATAACCAAAACAAAACCATATGATCATCTCAATAGATGCAGAAAAGCATGATAAAATCCAACATCCATTCCTATTAAAAACACTTGAGAGTATAGAATAAATGGACTTTTCCTTAAAATAATCAGCAGCATCTATTTAAAACCATCAGTAAGCATCATATGTAATGGAGCAAACCAACCATTCCCAATAAGATCTGGAGTGAAACAAGGTTGCCCACTATCACGCTATATTTAATATTGTATTAGAAACGCTAGTATAGCAATAAGAGCTGAGAAAGAGATTAAAGGAATAAGAATAGGCAATGAGGAAGGAAATTATCACTTTGCCGAGACATGATGGTATACTTAGAGAACCCAGAGATTCTTAAAAAGTTATTAGAAATAATCCACAACTTTAGCAAAGTTGCTGGTTATAAAATAAACCCACATAAGTCATCAGCATTCTTATATATCACCAACAAATCCAACAGTCAGAGTTACAAAGAGAAATTCCATTTAAAGTAACTACTGATAATATAAAATATTTAGGAATCTATCTGCCAAGGGAAAATCAGAAACTTTATGAGCAAAAATTACAGACCACTTTTCACACAAATTAAGTCTGATCTAACCAATTGAAAATATTAAATGCTCTTGGATAGGGCAGCAAATATAATAAAGATGACAATATTACCTAAACTAATCTATTTATTTAGCTATACCAATGACTCCCAAAAAACTATTTTAATGACCTAGAAAATAACAACAAAGTTCATATGGAAAACAAAAGGTCAAGAATTTCAAGGAATTAATGAAAAAAAATCAAAATGATGGTGGCTTAGCTGACCAGATCTAAAATTATATTATAGAGCAGCAGTTACCAAAACTATTTTATTGGCTAAGGAATAGATTAGTTGATCAGTGGAATAGAGTAGGTTCAAGGGATAAAACAGTCAACAAATATAGCAACCTAGTTCTTTGACAAACCCAAAAGATCCCAGCTTTTGGGATAAGAACTTACTGTTTGATAAAAATTGCTGGGAAAAATTGGAACTAATATGGCAGAAACTAGGCATTGGATCCATACTTAACCTGACCAAGATAAGGTCAAAATGGGTTCATGACCTAGGCATAAAGAATGAAATCATTAATAAATTAGAGGAACATAGGATAGTTTACATCTCAGACCTGTGGAAGGGGAAGGTCTTTGACCAAAGCAGAACTAGAGATCATTACGATCACAAAATAGAAAATTTCGATTATACCAAACTGAAAAAGTTTTGTACAAACAAAACTAATGCAGACAAGATTAGAAGGGAAGCAATAAACTGGGAAAATATTTTTACAGTCAAAGGTTCTGATAAAGGCCTCATTTCAAAATATATAGAGAATTAACTCTTAATTTATAAAAATCGCCATTCTCCAATTGAAAAATGGTCAAAGGATATGAACAGACAATTCTCAGATGAAGAAATTGAAACTATTTCTATATATGAAAGATGCTCCAAGTCATTATTAATCAGAGAAATGCAAATTAAGACAACTCTAAGATACCACTACACACCTGTCAGATTGGCTAAGATGACAGGAAAAATAATGATGATTGTTGAGGATGTGGGAAAACTGGACATTGATTCATTGTTGGTGGAGTTGTGAACAATCCAACCATTTTGAGAGTAGTTTGAACTATGCTCAAAAGTTATCAAACTGCTACCCTTGATCCAGCAGTGTTACTACTGGGATTATATCCCAAAGAGATTATAAAGAAGGGAAAGGACCTGTATGTCACAATGTTTGTGGAGCCTTTGTAGTGGTTAGAAACTGAAACTGAATGGATGTCCATCAGTTGGAGAATGGCTGAATAAATTGTGGTATATGAAAATTATGGAATATTACTGTTCTGGTAAGAAATGACCAACAGGATGATTTCAGAAAGGCCTGGAGAGACTTACACGAACTGATGCTGAGTGAAATGAGCAGGACCAGGAGATCATTATATACTTCAACAACAATACTAGATGATGACTAGTCCTGATGGATCAGGCCATCCTCAGCAACAAGATCAACCAAATCATTTCTAATGGAGCAGTAATGAACTGAACTAACTATACCCAGAAAAGAACTCTGGGAGATGACTAAAACCATTACATTGAATTCCCAGTCCCCATATTTATGCACACCTGCATCTTTGATTTCCTTCACAAGCCAATTGGACCAAAATTCAGAGTCTGATTCTTTTGTACAGCAAAATAATGTTTTGGTCATGTATACTTATTTGTATCTAAGTTATATTTTAATATATTTAACATCACTGGTCATCCGCCATTTAGGGAGGGGGTAAGAGGTGAAAATTGGGAACAAGAGGTTTGGCAATTGTTAATGCTGTAAAGTTACCCATGTATATATCCTGTAAATTAAAGGCTATTAAATAAAAAAAAAAAAAAAGAAAAGAAAATTATGGAATATTACTGTTCTGTAAGAAATGACCAACAGGATGATTTCAGAAAGGCCTGGAGAGACTTACACGAACTGATGCTGGAGGAAATGAGCAGGACCAGGAGATCATTATATAATTCAACAACAATACTAGATGATGACCAGTTCTGATGGATCAGGCCATCCTCAGCAACAAGATCAACCAAATCATTTCTAATGGAGCAGTAATGAACTGAACCAGCTATACCCAGAAAAAGAACTCTGGAGATGACTAAAACCATACATTGAATTCTAATCCCTATATTTATGCACCCCTGCATTTTTTATTTCCTTCACAAGCTAATTGTACAATAATTCAGAGTCTGATTCTTTTTGTACAGCAGAATAGTTGGATCAATTCACAACTCTACCAACAGTGAATTAGTGTCCCAGTTTTCCCATAATCCCACCAACATTTATCATTTTCTTTTTTTGTCATATTAGTCAATCTGATTGTTGTGAGGCAGAATCTCAGAAGTTTTCATTTTCATTTCTCTAATCAACAGAGATTCAGAGCATTTTTTCATGTGACTCTAGATAGCTTTGATTTCTTTGTCTGAAAACTGCCTATTTGACCATTTATCAATTGGGGAATGAATTGTATGACTAGCAAGTCTTTAACCAATCCAACTTATAACCTACCATGATAAATATGTCTTAATTATTGTAAATATTAAATGTCTTGATTTTCTTATATTAACATTTTAATTGGAAATGGGAGGATGGAGAAGAAGAAACTTCATTTTGTAATACATTATCATTGTTAAGGACCATGCCTAAGTGAAAGGAGAAGATCAATTCTCCAAGAGCCTCCACAGCTTGAATCATAACACATGAAGGAGTACCAAAGCAGTCTTTGCAGATGTTCCTTGTGGATTGGAACTGAAATAAATTGGAGTCAGAGGGAAGAGGAGAGAGGTCAGAGAATAGCAACTGTCTCTCAGTCTCCTTGCATCATCATCATCATCATCATCATCTCACATGAAGAGATCCATTCCACAGGTCTGAGTTAGACCTCCAGCAGCCACTGGCAGGTGACTCCCACATCACAGCACACCATAATCCATAACGTCTTTGAACTTAGATTCTTAGAGCTTAGATTTGCTGCTGATTTATGGTACTGACAAATGGGTTTATGAAAATGCATCCCATTATCAGTTTACAAAATTAGTATAATCCTGCCAACTCTTTTCACAGGACACTTAAATATGAATGACCTGCAAATTATTTAATCCTATTAAAAGCAAGAAGAGTACATTTAAGTCATATTATATGCCATCATCAAAAGAATACTATTTGGAAACAATATCCACTTCTTATTTTTGTTCTGTATTTGATCTGTGATTATTCTAATAAAAATTTGCACAGTAAGGAAAATAGGCATATGGGTCAGTACTTGTTGATATATTTCTCTTACCTTTTTTTCTAACCATATTTTTCCTAAGCATTTGATATCCTCTCTTCTTTCAAGATATATTGAGTATTGATTCCCTTAATACTTTCAAAATTGTGTTAACTCCAAATATACAGACTTCTTCTGTATATATTTGATCTTATTCATTTGCTGTTCCTAATTTACTATTTTAGGATCATTTCTATTTCCTTATGCAACATATATGGTACTACAATGGCAGAGAACAAATGTGGTAGCTCTATTAGGAATGATGGGGAAAATTTTTTTTAATAGAAATGTTCATAAATCTTTACCATTGTTTCTTTTTTGTCTTCCTTTTAATTTCATCTTTAAATACTCTCAGGATTACCTGGCTTAATAGGGTAACTCACTAAGCTTAATGTAGATTTTTTTTCCCATCTACTTCTTCTAATCGTTTTATGAGGCAATATTGCCTATAATCTTCCATAATCTTCCTTTTTAAGGCTTTAAAAATAAGTTTTCATTTTAAACCAGTGTTGCCTTTGGCTGCTATATCTCTTTCCTTGTCAAGATCAAGTATCTGCTTGCTGAAGCAGTTTTTTTTTTTTTTTTTTTTTTTTAGTCCTGTAGTGATTAAGTTACATTTGTTAAGCTTCCTTATAAATTGGTGGTAGTCTGTCTTGAGATCTGTTCTTAAGTCAATTTCTCATTTTTGTGTGTCAACATTATATTTAATTATATCAGGTTGAAAGGGCTTTAAGTGCATGCTACATATTCTTAATTTTATTCTTTCTTTTATAGTATTGATTTGAACATTTCTTTTAAGTCAAAAATCTGATCATATTAAGATAACTAATTCAGATCAGTGACCAGACATTTCTTGTCTATTAGAATAAAATAAATTTATTTTTGATGTGATTATTCAGTTTCTTATGGTCTCTCTCATCTTCAATGATGCATTCATAATATATAGGTGTGAGGCTTCTTTATAGTTTACAAGTATTTAACCTTTTCCTCTTCTTACTGCTAACCCAGGTTTTTCAATATTTTTGTTCTCACTTTTGTCCACATTTAAAGTCACTGAGCATTAAAGAATGTTAATTTAATTTTCAAAAATGATTAAATTCTCCATAGAATCTCTTAACTTCTTCATCTGCTACAATAGATGTTTATACACAAACTTCAATTATCTTCAAGATTGGGGACGGGGCATTTTTTTCCCAAATGTTTATCACAAATACTATGATACAATATAAACTAGTGCCCATTGAAGTGATTGTTTGTTCTTTCCTTTGAACCTAAAGTAATAACTCCTTTATTTTCTTCTCCAAGAAGAAATTGAGTCATTTTTTTTCTATTTAACTACAACTTCTTTATGTCTTCTAGCTTCATATCAAAAGTGGATATCAAAATTGATATAATTTCTTTCTTTCAGTAAAATATGCACTAACTAGCCAATTGAGTAAGGATTTTACATTTAGAGTGCCAACAGTCAAATTGATCTTTAAAGAAAGTCTAGAAACTGGGTAATTGTTATAACCTTATTCCCACTTTCCTGCTACTGTCATAATCACTGTAGTGATAGAAGGGGTCATTTTATATTTTTCTTTGATTCATAAATTATTTTAGTTAACAATTTACTGCCAATGGAGCAGCCTATTGATGGTAGGTCATTTGTGCTTTTTTTTTTTTTTTTCTGAGAGCAGTCTGTTGCCAGTATAGTATTTGAAGCTGTCTGGCTTAAAGAAACCTATCAGAACTTATGCCTCACTGACATAAGATGGGAAAGACCAGAGTCATTCTCCATGTGAATGTAAATTTCCGTGGAGATACAACAATAAGACTTTGTACAAGGAACCTTTGTTAAACAAAACAAAACAAAACAAAAAAAAACTCACTTCTGTAAGAAAATTTTAGAATTGAGATGTTAGCAATGAGATCTCTCCTCAGACTTCAGATGGCTACTGCTACCTTTTGCTTTCTCTCATAAGAGTGAAAAAATGAGTTCATTTAGTCCTCATGCTTTAGCCAACCCAAGAGCATGAAAATGTATCATGATTTTAAATAACTCCACAGAGGAGCTAAAGTCATTGCATCATTCTGGATAGATGACAAAGACTGGCTGAGAGAATTTTAGTTGAGATCTAACATGCACAGGAAAGACTGTCCACCAGATGAACTTTTTGATATGTCTTATTGCTTTACTTATATAAATTGAGAGTTCATATTTCATGTGAAGAATGGGTAATACTGATAAAATGTTGGTCCTAGTTAGCATTTTTTTTCCCTTTTATTTAGTGTTTTATTTTTCACCAATTACATATAAGAACACTTTTCAACATTCATTTTTAAAATTTTGAGTTCCAAATTCTCTTTTCTCTCTCCCTTATTGAGAAGGCAAGCAATTTGATATAGGTCATACATGTGTAATTGTGCAAAGATATTTCCATATTAGTCATGTTGTTAAACAAAATAGACCAAAAAAAAAAAAAAAACCCAAACCCAAGTAAAATTTAAAAAGTATGTTTTAATCTATATTCAGATTCTCTCAGATCTTTTTCTGGGGATGGATAGCAATTTTCATCTTAAGTCTTTCAGAGTTGTCTTGGATCATTGTATTGTAAGCCATTCACAGGTGATCATCTTACAATATTGCTGTTACTGTATACAGTGTTTTCCTGGTTCTACTCCTTTCACTTTGCATCCATTCATGTAACTCTTTCCAGGTTTTTCTGAAAGCATCCTGTTCAACATTTCTTATAGCACAATAGTATTCCATCACAATCATATATTATAGCTCGTTCAGCCACTTCCCGATTGATGGACACTCATTCTCAGTTTATTACTCAGTTGATATTTCTTTTTTTTTGTTTTGTTTTTTTGTTTTTACTCAGTTAATATTTCTAACTACAGATATTAAACAAGCTAATCAACTCCAAAGACTGAAACAATTTTGGTTGTGTCTCAGAAAATGATATTTTTATTTAAAACTTCCCTCTTTTCCTTTTTTCTTGAAAAAAATGCTGTTCGCAGTTCTTTTGCAGTTTGTTGCTCTGTCAACATTTTGGTGCCAAATGTTACAGTTTATATGCATCTAGAAGAAAGTGAAAGACCAGCTGGCTGAATGTCTTTGGTTTGGCAAAAGAAGCAACATGGTATAGCGGGAAAAGCACTGAATTTGGAATCAGAAGACTTAGTTTTAAATTCCACTTTCTCCTACTTACATGTGTGACCTTAAGAAAATTGATTTAGCTTTCTGGACTTTAAGTTCCTCATCTACAAAATGAGGAATTTGGACTAAAGTTCCTAAAAGGACTATAGTTTAATTCTTAGCTTTGCAACTTCAAGAACTTTTTATCCAGAGATGATAAATATCTGAGGGAACCAGGTAAAAAATAGAATGATTCATAAAACCAGAATAACTATTTATTTACACTGAGAAATAACACATTTCAAGTGAATTCAAATGAATTTCAAATTTAAATTTAAGTGAATTGAAGTATTACCTGTTTACAGAAGAAATTGACAAGTTAATTTGGGAAACCAAATATCAGTAGTTAATTTGATTAGCATGATCAAAGAAAGTAGTCTATCAATCAAACAAAAACTCTTTATTAAGAATCTAATTGGTACAGTGGATATAGTGTCATACACAGAACTGCAAAGACTCAGTTTCATGAGTTCAAATCTGGCCTCAGACACATACTACCTGTTTCACTCCGGGTAAATCACTTCATCTATTTGCCTCATTTTTCTCATCTGTAAAATGAGCTGGACATGGAATTGGCAAATTACTCCAAGATCTTTGTCAAAAAACATAACAAAACAAAACCCAAAACAAATGGAAGCACAGAGTTTCAGACATGGCTGAAAATAACAACAACATGTGCTGAGAACTGTGTTAGACATTGGGAATACAAAGACAAAATGAAAATAATTCCTACTCTCATGAGCTTATATTCTCAGAGAAAAGACAATATACACATATAGGGCTATGTACACAATGCATACAATATAACCTTAGAGAAAAAAAAAAAAAACTGACATCTCTGGGAACCAGGATTTCAAGTATCCTTGAAAGGAATGAAAATCAGGGTTTCTTAGATGCAGAGAGAGAAGAACAATATTCCAGGCATTGAGGATAGCCCAGGACGAAGGCACAGAGATGAGATACGGATTGTCAGATATGAGGAAGAGCAAAAAGACCAATATGCCTGGATTGTAGAGTGTAAAAATATAATATATATAATGTAATATATATGTAATATATCATAATATATTATATATAATGTAGTAATATATACTATTATATATTAATATAATTATAATATATAATGTAGCACTATGTAATAATGTAATAATCAAGCTATGATAAGCTGTGGAATATTTTATATATATACTTGCCTTCTAGAATACCAACTCACAGATTGTAAGAGCTGGAAAGAATCTTGATCACCTACAAACTTCTTTATTGTACAGAAAAGGAAACTAAGACCCAAAGATGTTTAATGACTTGTGTAATGCTGGGTCAGGTTACCCATTCATGTGGACTCAAGTTAAAATTCTAGCTATATTATTTACTTACACGATGTTGGGTAAATCATTTAATCTCTGTGAACCTTAATTTCTTAATCCATCAGAAAAGAAGGATTGTAATACTCCTAAATCTGTGATGCTCTGAACAGCATTAGATAAACACTAAATAATTCTTATTTTGGGGGTACTTTACTTTCTAGAATCCATGCACAAACTCACACACCACACAGCATACCCATTTATTATGACAGTGCCATTATATATACATGTTTCACTTTAGCTTCTGCTAGGTTTTTTTCTTTGTATTTTACAATTCTGAGGTTTCATACCCATCCAGTAATTTGAAAAAGATGATAAATTATGGGATGGGAAGGGAATAGTTAGTGGTAGAGATGATTACTGAAGAACAGACACACTAATATACTATATAATGTCATTTCCACTGATAATATTTATTGTATCACTTTCTGATGTTAAACCAATTGACAGTGCCAAAGACTTTGGTGGCAAGAACTTTGTTTTCTGGATCTTCAGTAGATACATCTCTCTTTATAGGGAGGTTGCTTCCCAAATTGATAGCTAATTGATCTCACTGAGATGGAAAAGCTGTTATTCCCCAAACTCTTGGCCTCAGGGTCCTGGGCTGAGTCCATCAAGGTCTGAGAGAAAATGGTAGCCAAAGTGATGGTAGTAATGCGACTTTTCTGGCATATGCTGTCTTCCGTCTCTTCTTTCAGAGTGTTTTGCTTCTTTAGGCAGGCTATCTTGCCTGCCTTTGAGTGGCAGTTAGTTGGCAATTGGTGGGTATAGTTGATTCCTTCTGCACATTTACTTGCCCAGATGATGGCTGCATGAACTGAATTGGAAGGGAGTATGCTGCTACTCCCAGCGCACTTGTGGTTATCTATCTGTTGGTAGCAGTTGATCAGCAGTTGTTACTCTTGATAGTAAAAAAAAAAAAAAAAAAAAAAAGGGGTGGGGTGGGGAGGCTGTCTCTACAATGTTTTCTTCCTTCAATGGTGTAGAATGGAAGCAGGACTGGTGATTTGGGAGACACTACCATCTCCGAGGCTCTTGAGCTCATGGTTTTATTATGTTTCTATCGGAGGTTGGAGGAGAGATGGTGGTCAAGGAGAGTAGTGGGTGGTTTGATTGCTTAGCACATGCTGCCTCCTGTATTTCCCTCAGGATGCGTTGCTTCCTCATTTAGGCTAGTTTGCCCCTGACCTTCATGTAAAGGTAGGCTGTCCCCTTTTTCACAGAAACTGCTTGCCTAGCTGTGGTGTGGGGGATGGGCTGGAAGCAGAATCAGTGGTTTTTGATTTGAATCTTATGACCTCAGTTCCAGAAGATGACATTGTCTGAATTCCTATCCAGACTTTCTGCTAAGTGCTTTAGAAATATTATCTCATTTGATTCTCAAAAGCATGACTACTTGCAAAAATAGAGCTTATATCTTCCAACCGTTCACAAAAAGAAAAATTGTGTTTGCCAATTAATTTTCATTGCCAACCACAAAGGCCCTTTCTGGAATCATCCCATGATTATATTTTTCCACATTATCTTATTCTTCATACAATTCCACTATTCTTCACATACATTGTAAATTCCAAAGAGCATCAGATATCATCTAATCCAACCTCAGATCCAATGCACTAATTCTTTTCACAATAACTCTGAGAGGTGGTCTCCTTAAATGTTTCTACTGAAAGGGAATTTGCTATGTACCTAGATAGTCACTTCCATAGTTGGGGATCCCTACTTGTTTAAAAAAAAAAAAGGTTTAGGATTTTTTGTTTTTCTCATGTTAAACTAAAATTTGTCCTCTTGTAGCTTCCACAAGTGGGTACAAATTCTGTCTTCTGAAGCTCTCCTGAAAAAGATAATTTCTTCCTCATTTAAAAAAAAAATACAGCTAGCTAAAATGTTCCCCCTTTTCTACCACTCCCTTCTAAATGTTACTAGTTTCTCCACCATTTCTTCAAATGAGATGATGTTCAGATTCTTCACATTCATATTATTTCTTCCTTGGACATATTAATTTGCCAATTCTCTCTTAAAATATGGCAGAATTTAACACAGTAAGTGTTAATTGAAATGAATTGAATGAAAAAAACAAACAAACTGAAATTCCTCCCTGACATGATAGGAGGCAAAATGAGAATGGGGCATATGGATATAGGATATACTAATGGAAGAAAAAATACTCAAATGGAGTATTGAATAGAAAGCTGGGACTTGGATCAAGAAGGCTTATCTTAATGAGTTCACCCGGGCTTCAGATATTTATTAGCAATATGACCTTAAGCAAGTCACTTAATTCCATTTGACTCAGTTTCCTCATTTATGAAATGAGCTAGAGAAGGCAATGGAAAATCACTCCAATATCTTTGCCAGGAACACCTAAAGTCAGGAAGAGTCAGACACAACTGGAAAAATGACTGAAAAATAACAACTATGGAAAAGAAAATCTAAAGCCAAATTTTGCTAATCATTACTTTTGCACATGGCTGATTCTGATATTCCTTCAGGAGAGGACAGGACGTCCTTTATTTTTAAGAAAATGACTAGAAAATGTTTTTTTTTTCCCCACTGAAGAAGTAAAATCAAATCACAAGATCATTGATTTAGAATTGAAAGTAACCTTAGAGGTCACCATTTACATAGATAAGGAAACCAAGGTCTGTCAAGAGTGGGTAAGAGACACTCAAAGATAGAGATAATGGAAGAGACCCAACTCAATCCAAGCCTTCCTGATATTAAATATAGGACTCTTTCCCCAGAATTATGCTGGGATCATTAAGAATAATGCCCCTAGTCAAATTAATAAAAATGAGAGCCATTCTCCAAATGATAAATGGTCAAAGAATATAAATGGTCAGTTTTCAGAGAAGAAATCAAAGTTATCAATAGTCATATGAAAAAGTTCTAAATTCCTAATAAGCATCAGATTGGTTAAGATATCAAAAAGGGAAATTACAAATGCTGGAGGGGATATGGGAAAATGTATACATTAATGTACTGTTGGTTGAACTATGAACTACAAAGAATGTGGAGAGGTTTTTAGAACTATTTTCAAAGGATTATAAAATTGTGCATATTCTTTGACCTACCAATACTTCTATTAATTAGGTCTATATCCCAAGGAGATCCACAAAGGGGGAAAGACCCATATGTACAAAATATATTTTTTCATGACAGCAAAAAGCTGGAAACTAAGGGGATACCCATCACTTGGGGAATGATTAAACAGGTAATGATATATGAATCTGATGGAATACTTTTGTAATGAAAGAAATGATGACAGAGATGATCTTAGAAAAAAACAAACAAACCAATAACTAGGAAAACTTATCTAAATTGATAAAAAGTAAAGTGAGTAGAACCAGGAAGATAATCAATGTAGCAACAGCAATAGTATAAAGCTAATCAATGGTTAGTAACTAATCAATACCATAATCCACCACAACTTCAAAAGACTCATGATACTTCAGAAAAAAATCTGGTAGTTTTAAGGTGCAAATTTAAGCATATTTTTATTTTCTTTCCTTTTTTTTTCTTGCCTTTTTTTGATCATGGCTAGCAAAAATATGTTTTTCATGACTTCATCTATAATGATTATTATATTTCTTGAATAAGTGGTAGAGGGAAAGAGAGAACTTGCAACAAAATAAAAATTGTAAAATACCAACTTTTAAAAAAAATTATGTATTCTCCTTTAGACAAGACAATATTCGCTCTATAAAATGAAGAATAGAGATTTTTAGAGCCTGAAAATGCCAGGCAAGTGTCCTGTTACCTAAAGAAATAGG
Source organism: Sarcophilus harrisii (assembly GCF_902635505.1). Lineage (NCBI taxonomy): Eukaryota > Metazoa > Chordata > Mammalia > Dasyuromorphia > Dasyuridae > Sarcophilus > Sarcophilus harrisii. The sequence continues at coordinate 190,407,392 of NC_045429.1, forward strand.
AATTATAAAACAATTTATCCAAGGTCATATGGCTAGTCTGTGACAGAATCAAGGCCTGAATCTTGCTTCCTGGCTCTTAACTCAGTGCTCAAACCAATGTGATTCTAATTGATCCTAGGCCAAGCCCCATTATTGTTTGGATCCTGATCAATTCAGATTGAAAGAAAATAGCAGTGATTTCTACTTTGTTTTTTTTTGTTTTTTTTTTTTTTTTTAATTTAATAGCATTTTATTTACAGGATATATACATGGGTAACTTTACAGCATTAACAATTGCCAAACCTCTTGTTCCAATTTTTCATCTCTTATCCCCCCACCCCCTCCCCTAAATGGCAGGATGACCAGTAGATGTTAAATATATTAAAATATAACTTAGATACATAATAAGTATACATGACCAAAACATTATTTTGCTGTACAAAAAGAATCAGACTCTGAATTATTGTACAATTAGCTTGTAAAGGAAATCAAAAATGCAGGTGTGCATAAATATAGGGATTGGGAATTCAATGTAATGGTTTTTAGTCATCTCCCAGAGTTCTTTTTCTGGGTATAGCTGGTTCAGTTCATTACTGCTCCACTAGAAATGATTTGGTTGATCTTGTTGCTGAGGATGGCCTGATCCATCAGAACTGGTCATCATCTAGTATTGTTGTTGAAGTATATAATGATCTCCTGGTCCTGCTCATTTCACTCAGCATCAGTTCGTGTAAGTCTCTCCAGGCCTTTCTGAAAGTGATTTCTACTTTGGACCAAAAGCCTGAGGGTCTTCCCCCCCTCTCCATTCATTATTGCTTTTATTCATTTAGATTTTATCTGACTGGGTGAAAGTGGAGATTCTTTGCCTCACTTGCTACCTAGTCAGTCACTAATGGGTGTAACCTCAAGCAAACTGAGGCCTTAGCTCAAAGACCATTGCATTCCGGGCCATCTGCATAGCCCTCCCTTCTTCCCTTAAATCCAATTCACTTTCATATTATTGCATCATTTCCCTGATATCTTGCCACTGGACCCAGAAGACTGGAGGGAAAAGTGAGGCAGGTGACCTTGCACAGCCCTCCCTTCCTCCCTTAAATCCAGTTCACTTTCATATCATTGCATCACTTCCCTGATGTCAAGGCATGGTCCTCTTTGAGAATGAAGGACAAACAACAATGCTACACTCCAAAGCTTCTGAACATATAAAACAGAGTGGATAGATTTCTTATTGGGATTGCTTCTGATATTTACAAGATTGTTTTTCTTTAGGCAAGCCAGCAAGGCACTTTATCTTTCTAAGCCTCAGTTTCCTCATTTATAAAATGGATATGTTGTACTAGATAATGGTCTCTAGCATCCCATTCAAGTCTAAATCTCTGGTCCTATGAAGATCTTTAGTTTGAAGTATTATTTTAGGGTTGGAAATCCCTCTTATCGATCATAAATAATCTCTTGAGCACATAAGAGACATGCAATAAATACTTGCTGATGGATTGATTCTAAACCATCTGTTATACGAGATCAACCAAATCATTTCCAATGGAACAGTAATGAACTGAACCAGCTATGCCCAGAAAAAGAACTCTGGGAGATGACTAAAAACCATTACATTGAATTCCCAATCCCTATATTTATGCACACCTGCATTTTTGATTTCCTTCACAAGCTAATTGTACAATATTTCAGAGTCTGATTCTTTTTGTACAGCAAAATAACGTTTTGGTCATGTATACTTATTGTGTATCTAATTTATATTTTAATATATTTAACATCTACTGGTCATCCTGCCATCTAGGGGAGGGGGTGGGGGGGTAAGAGGTGAAAAATTGGAACAAGAGGTTTGGCAATTGTTAATGCTGTAAAGTTACCCATGCATATATCCTGTAAATAAAAGGCTATTAAATTAAAAAATAAAATAAAATAAACCATCTGTTATAGAGAGGATTCTATTAGAGGCTGAAATCATAGAAGATATTATCACCCTCATCTTACCAGCAAGAAACATTGTCAACCCTCTTACATAATAGATGAGCATAGGCTTATGTCTAAATGGGATAACAGCAATATTAAAGCTTTCCAAGTGCATAAAATTTCCCCTATGTAACATATTTGAACATTCTGCTCAGAAGTCCATGTTGCAGAGGCCCTTTACCTTTCTTCCTGAAATATCATAAAAAGAAATTCTAGACTAGAATTGTATTTTTAAGAAATGAAAAGTTGCATGTATTTCATTTTCAAGTTGGTAGAAACTTTAAAACTATGCTCATATTAATCTGTAAAACTGAAAGCTATTAACCCATTTTAGTAGAATAAAGGGGGAAAGGGAGATGCAGCTAGATGACTTAGCTGATAGAATGCTGGCCCTGGAATCAGGAAGATTCATCTTCAGAATTCTAGTCTCAAATATTAGCTGCATGGCCTTGACTAGTAATGTAACCCAAGTCTATTCCTCATTTGTAAAAGGAACTGAAGAAGGAAATGGCAAACCACTTTAGTATCTCTGCCAAGAAAATTCCAAATGGAATCACAAAGAGTCAGCCGCAAAAAAATTGAACCACAACAAAAACAAAGTAGGATAAAGGCTTTAAACTATTGTTGTATAGCATATGGGCAGCAAGACACTTGAGTTTCTTTATCTGACTCTACTACTATCTATGTCACCTTGGACAGGTTACTTCACCACTTTGATTTCCTCACTTATAAAATGTGACAGTTATTTCTATATTTAAGACTTATTTTCTAGGATCCTATATTATTTTTTTGTGGATTTTATTCATACCAAATTATCTTAGATTCTTTTATTTCCCCTCTGAGATAAGTTGGGGTGGAATGGATCATGAGAAAGTGTTGTGTTTTTGTTTTTTTTTTCAGGATTTACTTAGCTAAAAATTTATATATATATAAGCTTTTTATTGACAGAACATATGCATGGGTAATTTTTCAACATTGTCCTTGCAATTGCTTCTGTTCCAATTTTTCCCTTCCTTCCACCCCTTCCCCTAGATGGCAGGCAGTCTCATACATGTTAAACATATTAAAGTATATCTTAAATACAATATATGTGTACATATTTGTACAGTTCGCTTGTTGCACAAGAAAAATCGGATTCAGAAAGGTAAAAATAAACTGGGAAGAAAAACCAAAAATGCAAGCAGTCCACATTCATTTTCCAGTGTTCTTTCTCTGAGCCTAACTGGTTCTGTTCATCATTGATCAATTGGAACTGAATTGGATCTTCTCATTGCCAAAGATATCCACTTCCATCAGAATTGATCCTCATATAGTATTGTTGTTGAAGTTGGTTTTGCTCATTTCATTTAGCATCAGTTCATGTAAGTCTCTCCAAGCCTCTCTGTATTTATCCTACTGGTCATTTCTTACAAAACAATAATATTCCATAACATTCACATACCGCAGTTTACCCAGCCATTCTCCAATTGGTAGGCATCCATTCAAATTTCCAGTTTTTACCCACTACAAAAAGGGCTGCCACAAACATTTTTGCACATACAGGTCCCTTTCCCTTCTTTAAGATCTCTTTGAGATATAAGCCCAAAGAGATCTTAAAGTAACACTGCTGGATCAAAGGATATGCAAAGTTTGATAACTTTTTGAGCACAGTTCTTTTTTTTGTTTGTTTGTTTTTTTATTTTTTTATTTATTTATTTATTTATTTTTTTGAGCACAGTTCTAAATTGCTCTCCAGAATGGTTGGATCTGTTCACAGTTCTGCCAACAATGTATCAGTGTCCCAGGTTTCCCAAATACCCTTGAACATTCTTCATTATCTTTTCCTGTCATCCTAGCCAATCTGAGAGATGTGTAGTGGTATCTCAGAGTTGTCTTAATTTGCATTTCTCTGATCAATAGTGATTGGGAACACTTTCATATGAGTAGAAATAGTTTCAATTTCATCATCTGAAAATTGTCTGTTCATATTCTTTGACCATTTATCAATTGGATAATGGCTTGATTTCTTATAAGTTAGAGTCAATTCTCTATATATTTTGGAAATGAGGCTTTTATCAGAACCTTTAACTGTAAAAATGTTTTCCAGTTTATTGCTTCCCTTCTAATCTCGTTTGCATTAGTTTTGTTTGTACAAAAGCTTTTTAACTTAGCATAATCAAATTTTCTACTTTGTGATCAATGATAATTTCTAGTTCTTCTTTGGTCACAAATTCCTTCCTCCTCCACAAGTCTGAGAGGTAAAATATCATATGTTCTTCTAATTTATTTATTATCTCATTCTTTATGCCTAAATCATAGACCCATTTTGATCTTATCTTGGTGTATGGTGTTAAGTGTGGGTCCATGCCTAGTTTCTGCCATACTAATTTCCAGTTTTCCCAGCAGTTTTTGTCAAATAGTGAATTTTTATCCCCAAAGTTGGGATCTTTGGGTTTGTCATTGTCCTGTGAACCTAATCTATTCCACTGATCAACTACTCTGTTTCTTAGCCAGTACCAAGTGGTTTTGATGAGTGCTGCTTTATAATATAGTTTTATGTCTGGCACAGCTAGGCCACCTTCATTTGCATTTTTTATTAATTTATTACCTTGAAATTCTTGACATCCAAAAGTAAGTTCAGAGACACTGATGCATGAGCTGCTAAAACAAAACAAAACAAAAAACAAAGCCTAAAAAAATTACAAAACCCATGCTCCCCCATTTTTGCAAGGATTTAAGACAAGAAAAGTGAACTTTGGCCTTTATTTGAGTACAATATTCTGAGCTAGCTCTTTCAAATGATAGGGACACTGAAAAATATCTTCAGTCACTCAACAAACATCTATCCAGTGTCTCCTTTGTACATACTTTCCTGTATTGAGTGCTACACAGAGAGAAACAGGATAGTAGTGGGAAAGGCTCTTTCTGAAGTCACTGGATCTGTGTGTGAATATCAATCTGCCATTTGCTACTAGTACAACATCAGGGAATTTAGATGATTGGATGTTTAACTTCTCTGAGTTTCAGTTTTCTCATTTTAAATGAAGGGGACCGAATAAGCGACCTCTCAGGTCACTTCCAGCTATCCATTCATGACCCTACAATAATAATGAACTTCTCCTAGGTCTACAATCCTAATTAGAAGAAAGACTGAATTTGAAAATAGAAATTGTCCATAGTGCCAAACAATTACTCTTTTAAAAAAGAGAGAGAGAGAGAAAGAGAAAGAAAATCAAGATGAATTTACCTTCAAAATAATTTGTTTTTCTTTGTAGAGGATATAGTTTTTGGAAACCTTTATGCACCCTCAGATCACATAAGCAGATTATTTCAACATCAGCCCTTATTACCTCTGAACAGCAGTTGTAATCTTAACAAGTGCATGGTAGCATGAACATCTTGAAGATTAAATGCTGCCTCTTTATTGACTCACTGTAGCAAATTGATAAATTCTTCTAAACTTTGGTTTTGGTCCACATGTCAATCTGATTCCTGCCTTGAAAAATATTAGCAAAGTGTTTGCTAATCGAAATAAAGGACTTTTAAAAAAAAATTCATTTTTATTGTATTTGTTCAATTATTGGTCACTTTATGAAATACAAAGCTTATGGAGTTCATAGGATCATAGAATTCAGAACCAGAAGAGAACCAAGATGCCACCTTGTTCAAGGATTCTTAACCTGGGATCTGTAAATTTATTTGTTTATTTAATATTTTGATAGTTGTTTCGATATAATTGATTTCCTTCCTAGTACTATGTATTTTATTTTGCTCATTTAAAATTGTTATCCTGAGAAGGAACTTATGGGCTTCACCTGACTGCCAAAGGGGTCCATTACACATTCTTTCCTCCCTCCTCCAAGGCAATTGGGGTTAAATGACTTGCCCAGGGTCACACAGCTAGGAAGTATTATGTATCTGAGTAGAAATTTGAACTCAGGTCCTCCTGATTTCAGGACTGGTGCTCTATCCACTGAGTTACTTAGCTGCCCCCACTCACAAATACTTAAGAAATTCTGTTCTACCATCTGCATCCAAAAAGAGAACTATGGGGACTGAATGTGGATCACAGTATAGTATTTTCACCTTTTTGTGTGTGTGTGTGTGTGTGTTTGCTTGCTTTTTATTTTTTTTTCTCATTTTCCCCTTTTTTGATCTGATTTTTCTTGTGCTGCTTGATAATTGTGGAAATATATAGAGAGGAATTGCACAAATTTAATTATATTGAATTGCTTTCTGTCTAGGGTAGATTGGGGGAAGGGAGGGAGAAAAAGTGGAACACAAGGTTTTGCAGGGGTAAATGTTGATAACTATCTTTGCATATATTTTGAAAATAAAAAGTTATTATTTAAAAAAAAGAAATTCTGCTCTAGTTCAACTCCCCCATTTTACAAATGAAGAGATCTAGAAAGTTAAAAAGGACTTGTCCAAAGTCACACAGTAAAAGAAAGAATACTTGAGACCAGAATTCAGATTTAAACAGGTTCAAGGACATCAGATATGGATCTTAGATTAGCTTTTTGGGACACAAAATTTAATGACAATTGGCTATTTAATAGCTCTACCACTGCTGAATAAGCAGAAAACAGGATGTGGGGGGAGGGAGAGAAGCTGTGCCTTCCTGAGACTCACGTGACCATAACTAAGTAAGCACCAGAGTATATAGTTATAATTTAACTAGTGGCTCTCATTTGTGAGGACAACATTCTCCACAGAAAGGGAATGCTTGTTCAACACCATTATCTATTTTCTCCCCAGAGGCATTTTAAAGTACTTTGCTATGGGGAAATCTCCATATAAAGAGTAAATTGTATCCATATGTAGACTGCTAGAGGTATTGTTACAGTATTCCATTTAACCACAATTTAAATTTCCCGAGGTCACACAGGGAAGTAAAGGGCTGGGATTGGAACTCTGAATACCAAATTTCTACTCTTTCAACTAGAGATGGATTCCTGATTTAAATCTGACTCTTTGGGGTAACTCTCAGAGATCTACCCCATCCCCCCAGCCATTTTCAAGCCGAACTCCAGCTAATTCTCTAATCACAGTTCTTTTGTTTCTCTAGTATATCCTCAGTATTCATTCCTGATTCTTCTCTTAGACCTTCTCTATCCGGCTCCAAATCCCCGACTCCCCTACCTCACTTCAATGGGTCTAGTTTCTACTTCCTCATCTTTGTGTAGTCACATCTACTGCTGATTCCCATAGGAATCCTAGTGGAATCTTAGTCTTCCCCTGCACCTGCTTTTGGAAATAGACTTCTTCCCCTGAGTCACATTACCTCTTTGCTTCTTGGTGAAGCATCTTGCCCTTGGCGGAGTGTGAGTGAATTAGGTGTTCTTGGCTCTGACTCCCAGACTGATCTCGATGATTTAGCTACATCATGAAAAGTGGTTTTCCTCCCCCATAGTTTCTTGCAGGAAATATTGAGGTCATACACTAGCCGTTACTAGCATTTTTTCCCCTAATTTTTTCTTAGAAACTAAGAAGAGATAAGCCAAGAAACTCCAAAAACCAGAACAGAAATTGGAAACCAAGAGAGGGTATATAATTCAGTTAGATATCGGAATAAAAATCTAGAGGCAGTGACAGGAAAAAAAAGCACAGTTCAAAAACATTTAAAATCACACCCCGCAAGCTACACATCAGGGTCAAAGACAGTGAAAGAAGCAATCAATAATTTCCAGATTATTCAGATTTTCCAAATCTTTTCGAGGATTAGCCGTAAATCTGCCATACCCATAGATTTGACCTCCATAGAGCAAAAGAGATGCCAATTTACTATGAAAGGAGAGGTCTCAAAATGTAGCAAATGCAAGAGCAAGAAAAACAGGGAATCTTTGACAGAAGGGAGGATTTGATTTATGAACTGAGGTTGGGAAACGGAGTGCATTTATCCAGAAATTATTATCAAACAAAACTAAAAGGCATCAGAAACAAAAAAGAAAAATCAAAATATTTTACCAAATATTTGGATTGGGACTGGAGTAGGCATGTTATAGATTTAGAGTTGAAGGGAACTTCAGAAGCCATTTAATTAAATTTCCTCAGTTTACAGATGAGGAAACTGAGGCTCAATGAGTCTAAGTGACTTGCCCAGAGTCACACAGAGAGTAAAATACATCAGAGGTAGCATTAGAACACAGATCCTCTGACTACAGGTCATGTACTCTTTCTTATGATACATAATCTTACAGAGTTTCTGTTTCTGTTATCTGTAAAATGAAATCCTTATTTTGCTTACTCTGCATCACAATGCAAAGAAAATGCTGCATAAAACTTAACAAAGCAGAGAAATGTGAGTTGTTATTATAATTGTCAATTATAGCGATATTTTACAATGGAAAGAGAACTGAATTTTGATTCAGAAGATCTGGGCTTGAGTCCTTGTTTGACCAATTTGTTAATTGTGTGACTGTAGGCAAGTCATTTTTCACCACTCTAAATTTTAGCTTTTTGTCTGTAAGGGGAAATAATAATATTTTTGCAGTATTACTTTTTTTGCATTATTTTTAAGATGTATGAGGTGACTAACAATCATCACTAACTTTCCATTTTAAAACAAACTTTAAAAATACTTTAACTGGAAGACACCTTAAGAATTTTTCAGTCTAATATCACAATTTTACAGATGAGGAAACTGAGGCCCCAAAAGGTTAAGTGATTTGTCCAATGTCATACTGCTAATACATTTTGGTATCTGGATTTAAATCTAGTAGCATGAAGGATATGTGAAATGAAGGATGGAGCAGCTCTCCTTTTGTCTAGGGGTGTGGTCAGTTTTGAGCAATATAAGGTAGTAATAGTGGCATAAATATAGTATAACTTTAAGTGAATAAAACTGATTCTATAAGCTGGAGAGAAATCACTCAAGTTTATGAGCCTCCCGTGGTTCTGTTTTTTGTTTGTTTTTTAAGCATCATCTAATCTTCTTTCTCTCATATTCTTGGTTTCCCCAAGTAATTACTTATCTTTCAAATTCTGCTGGAAGGATACAAAATTCCCTCAGTGATCACAGCTCTGTACAGGAAAGGGGATTGGTAAATGTGCTGTTGGTTAATTAGTATGTTCAGAAAAAGGAATGGAGTTTTGCTTTTTTTTTTTTTTTTTAATTAAACTTCAACCTACCTTTCAACATGACACCTAATCCATTCATTCTACCTATCCAACTAGGATAAGGAAAACAAACATCTCCATCTGGGATTTGTAGTAATACTGCACAATCCAGAACCAGGTGACTTTTAAAACATCAAAGTGACCCTAACAAAACAATAAAATTGCAGTTGCTGGGCAAAGAAGGAGACTTATTCAACTAAATTGGAACAGGATAATTCTTGGGCCATCTGGGATGAAACTCGGTATGGTAGCTTATTACTAGTCTAGAGGTTGTTTTGTTTTGTTTGCGTTTTTAAATAAATTTTTATTAGTCTTTTTTTTCTAAACATCACCATAGTTTCTCCCAAGTATCCCTTCTGCTCCTAAACAACTATCTCAAATAACAAATGGTATTTTTAGAGACAAAAAAAAAAAAAAAAAAAAAAAGCAAAAGAATTCAAAAAATCGCTGTAACTGACTATTACATTTTTTAAAAATCTAACCACAGGGGACCTCCTTACCTCTGAATATCCATTCATATCCTGTAGGATACTTTGATGAAAGATGAATTCCAAGATTGTGCAACAGAGTAGAAGGATCCTGAATTGGGAGTCAAGAGTGTTAGGTACAATTAATTCCCATTCTCTATCCTGGAGAACTTTAATATCTAGGTCAAATGAAAGGATTGGATTAGGTCATTGATACTTAATCTAATGTTCATGGATCATGAAAAGATCTGAGAACTTGAATGGGGGAAAACATTTTTTGCTTACATATAATTGGTTTCATTTATAATCTTCTATATTTTATTTTATGCATAAAAAACATTGTCCTGGAAAGGGTCCATATGCTTCACCAGAATACCAAAAGAATTGTGTGATGAAACACATATATTATGTATCCATAATTTAAATAAGTCATTATTTAGGAGATTGGATTCATTTCCAGCAGGGATTTTCAGAAAAATCTTGACCAATGACCTTCAAAACTTTGTCCTGAGAAGTAGTTTAAAGGCTTCAATAGACTGCCAAAAGGCTCAGTGATGCAAAACAGATATTTTGGATTAAATAATACCTTCTAGAAAATACATTGCAGGAACGAACTCATACCACTCACAGAGTCAAATGTCAGATTTTCAGTGTGGGCAAATGCAATAAATCTAGGGTTGGATTTGTTGTTTTGTTGATTGTTGTTGTTGATTTAAGAAAGTGAAGAGGAAAAAATTAACTCAAATTAAACTTTAAAGTGTGTCTTGTGTATTTTTTTGCCCTACTTTTTTACCGGGGATCAGGTACCTCCAGCATACTCCATGGTTGACTTCTACTCTTGGAGAGACTAGAGGTGTGTGGAGTGGAGAATCACCAATTTGCCCAGGAGTAAGGCAGGGTGAAAGAATTCTGGACTCAGAGGTAGGAATGTCTGGGTCTAATCCCACTCAGTCATTAACTAGCTAAAGGACTTTGAGCAACTACTTCTCTGATGTAGTTACCTCATTTATAAAATGGGTACTACAATAATTCAGAGTCTGATTCTTTTTGTACAGCAAAATAATGTTTTGGTCATGTATACTTATTGTGTATCTAAGTTATATTTTAATATATTTAACATCTACTGGTCATCCTGCCATCTAGGGGAGGGGGTGGGGGGGTAAGAGGTGAAAAATTGGAACAAGAGGTTTGGCAATTGTTAATGCTGTAAAGTTACCCATGTATATATCCTGTAAATAAAAGGCTATTAAAAAAAAAAATATATATATATATATATATATATATATATATATATAAAATGGGTACTAGATACTTCTAAGGATCCTTTCAGCTTGTTTTAACATTATGTGGTTCTGATTCCATAATCAGGTCTCCTCAGTAGAGAAATTGTACCCAGGACCCCATATGCATTAGTTCAGTATATCTTCAGGGAAAGATGGTTATGGAAATAAAATACATTGAAATAAATAGATTTCCTGGACCATTTCATTCCTGCCTGGTTGTGGAAGGAATATTAACATCCTTCTCTCTGAACCCATTGATAACTACTACATATTCATCAGGGGCCCCCTCAAGAATATGTAATTAGTTTTCTCATCTCTGTACTTCAATGTGTTCTACCTACTAAGAATGTATCGTAAGCTCACCAGAAACAAAATTACCCTCTCAAATCTCCAGATGACTATTATTAAATCCTACACATGAGGAAACACCTCTAGTGCATACAAGAGGCAGGAAGACAAAGGGAACTTGTAGAAGGAGTTGAGGGGCTGGGTACTTGCCCAAAAGAAGTGAGTCAAATTTCTCAAAAGGAATAGATTAGATTATTTCTTCTCTATCTTACCTGCTTCTCATCCGGTATGCATGATAATTATCCGCTAGAAATTCAGTTCTATGCTGGCAATCCTAGATAACAAAGACTTTTCCATTCTTTCAGTCCTAAAAAAGATTTCCAGCTGAGGAAAGAAAGCAGCACCTAGGACAAACCACAATGATGAGTTGCTCCTTTTTTTTTTTAATCACTGGTCAAGATTTTTCTGAAAATCCTTGCTGGATGTTGACCCATCCCCCTAATGTCTTGTTTATGTCTGACTCTTGCAGTAATTTGTTCTGTCTTTTCAATTTCCGTGGTTTTACTAAACTCAGACTCTTGGCTGACAATCCTGGCACAAAAACAAAGGATTGGAGGAAGGCTAATGGTTAAGCCTGGCGGGGACCCCTTCAGATCAAAACTGAAGAATTTAAGTGGTCTACTTTCTTCCAAGTGCCTCAAAAGCATTTTCTTTTCAATATTCTTTAATTCCTTCCTTCCTTCCCTCCTTCCTTCCTTCCTTCCTTCATTTCCTCCTTCCCTTTTTCCTTCCTTTCTTCCCTCCTTCCTTCCTTCCTTTCCTCCCTCCCTTCTTTCTTCCTTTCTTCCTTTTCCTTCCTTCTCTCCTTCCTTCCTTCCTCCCTCCTTTCCTTCCTTCCTATTTTCTCTCCCTCTTCCTTCCCTTCCTTGCTTCCTCCTTCCTTCCTTCCAAAAGTAAGTTTAAGTAACTACATGATAAAGGCATTGTGTTCGTCATTGAGGAGGTTACAAAAAGTTAATCTCTAGTTCACAGAAAAAACTCAAAAAGCGGTGTGCTTTCTTCCAGGTACATTAAAAGTATTTTCTTTTTAACATTCCTTCCTCCTTCCCTCTATCCCTCCCTTCTTTCCTTCCTTCCTTCCAAAAGCAAGTTTAAGTACCTATTATGATGAAGGCTAAGGAAACTATAAAAAGATAACCTCTAGTTGCTATTCACAAAAGACTCACACTCTAGTCCAGAGATTCTTGACCTTTTTTTTCATGGAATTCTTTGGCAATTCTGGTGAAACCTTTGGACCTCTTCTCAGAATTAAGTTTGTCACCTAAATTTATAATTGAAAGAAATGTTCATTTTCATTTGGAGGTTAATAAAAATAAAGATGCATTTTTTTCCCCCATCCAAGTTAAGGGTTTCTTTGAAATCTATTTTTAGACCTCTTTTAGAATCTGTGGATCTTAGATTAAGAACACTTTCTCTAGTTTTTTGGTCAACATTCTACTAATGATATGTGGCTATTCCCTCCATTGATAAGAAGACACTAAACCTTATGGAATATACATATATGGAATATACTCAATATAGGGAACTACCAATGAGGGTACACTTTCTGCTAATAAGATTCTGCTAATAAGATTTGCAATTTATAGTCTTAGATAGTTGTTTAGGACACATAGGGATTAAGTGACTTAACTAGTTTCACACAAAATTGGAGGCAAGGAGGCAGGATTTCCTGAATGGGAGGCCCTCTACTTACTAGGCCATAATGCATCTCTCATTTACTAATCCCAATAGATTGTCCTAATAGATGTTCTTCAACATCTAATAACCAGCCTCTGGAAATGAGTCTCTCCAGACTTAGCTTGGTTGCTCTTGGAATAACATAAAAAAGATTTCTTTTGGAAGCCTTTCCAATTTGACAGATCCTATGTTCTGTTGGCATAGAAACCAGGGTCATCTCCACACCACAGTAAAACAATAAGGTTGGACTTCAGTAGAAATTACCATCTAGTGAAGGTGGCAAAATTGATACCTTGCCCTGAAAAAAAAAATCTATAATATGTAAAAATAAAAATAAATTTAAAATGTTTTCAATTCAATTCAACAAACCTATTTTGTACACCCATATGAAGCTTTTCCTGATCTATTTGCTACTGATCTTCCTCCCACACTATCCTGTATTTAACTAATTTGTATTTATTTGTATCTACTTTATATTTGTTCTGCCTCTATTTTGTAAGTATTTATAATCTTCAGCATAGAATGTAAATTCATTGCAAGGAGAGATTATTTCATGCTTTGAAGTTGTAACTTTACAGTATCTAGCTTGTTTTCTAAATACTTTTTGATTGATATATGCTAAGCATAAAAACATATGATGTATATATGAAGCATCTAGGAAGATACAATAAAGATTTACCTTTAAAGATACACTAATACACATGAGATAACATTAAATACAAGTACCATATATTTCTTAGAGATTTAATACTTCCTAGCTGTGTGACCCTGGGCAAGTCACTTAACCCCAATTGCCTTAGAAAAAATAAGTAAGTGAAGACCAGATTTGAACTCAGGTCCTCCTGACTTCAGAGCTGATGCTCTGCATCCTCTTTACTGCCCCTGAGAAAGTAGTTTTAAGCTGAACTTGAAAGATGAGTAGTCAAATAAATATGTAGTACTTTAGAGAACTGAGAAAAAATATATTTCAATGATATATAGCCTCTTGCTTTGCTGATGTTGTAATCAGGAGTGTGCTGGAACCAGCTTGAAGACTTAGTTAAAAGAATTATGATACAGATTATGAGATGTCAGCTTTGTAAAACATATTGTAAGAGTTTCAACTGAGGCTGTAACAGTGCTTTCTACTTCATATTTAATCTTCACAAGTTCAATAGCATATCTGAAAAACTACTTAAAATTAGTCATATTAAGAATCTTTCATGTTCAGAGGTTTGTCAGTCAATACAAACTCCAAAGTCTAACACATTTTTAGAAAGAATTTTAACAAGGCATTTGACATAGAGGATAGAAAAAGTTGTGCTTCTCATCATGAAGTTTATATTATATAGAGTTGAAGGACAAGCATCTGGGTGTCTAGCACTAATAAATGTTGCTTGAGATATCAGTCAATAAGTATAAACATTCAATAAAATTTGGGGGTAGTCAAAAAGCTGTTAAACAGATCCCAAAACAAGACCTGGGTAGCATCCAAACATTCCTTGATATCACTGGCTTCTCTAGAGCATCTATGAGGTCAGTTTGAAATCTATAATAAGTTCTGAGTTATGCAAGTTCTGACTGCATAAAGCTGGATCCAAACAATATTTATAAATAATAAAGTATTTCCCCACAGAGAGATGAATATCAAAATTATGAATAGTGAATACATTATACGAACAACATTATGATGGAGAAATCTGAAAGTTTGTGGAAAAATTGCACTTCTGTTTTCCTTTCCAACTTCACCTGCTTCCTTGGAAATTTTATTAGAAAAGTAAAAGAATACTTTGGACTTTGGACAAAATCCAAGCTTTTCTGCCTGGGGAAGTTGATCTGCATTTTTGTGGAAGAGTCACTCCTTTTCCATTGAGTTTAGCAGTTGTAGGGTGGGAAAGAAATGAAGTTGCTTAACCAATAACAGGTGGTTGCTCTCAGAAAGGTAAAACTCTCTAGCTCAGGTGTGGCAGTAAACAGATGTCCTGTCTCCCACTGCCCTGACTTGACAATTCTAGGAAATGCCATATCCAAGGTTTCTATGTCCTAATTCTTATGATCGCCACACTTTATGAATAAAACTATTGACACATATGATTTGACAAAGGATGACCTTTCTGCAAGGCTTACATGAAGAGGGAATATTTGGTTTGAGGTTTTTTAAAAAAAATAATTTTATTAAAACCCTCCTCTAGAAATAGTTCCATCCCCAAAAATCCAAAGACTTATAGGTTAACTCAAAGCCCATGACATAGGAAAGGAAGGAGGGAAGATATTTATTTTGAATTAAAAAAAAAAAATCTCAGAAAAGACACAATAATAGCTTTCAGGTATGTGAACGGTCATGTGAAAGAGAATGAAAGACATAGTTGGAAGGACTTTTGTAGAATATTTAGTCCAACTGGAAACTGAGTCCTATGAAAGTCAAGTGTGTTGCCCAAAGTCGATCAGGTAGTAAATGGCAGAGCTAAATTTTGATACTAAGCAGATGAACTTCGAATCTAGAGCTCTTTTCACTTCTCCATGCTGTCTCCCAGGGTTTTGTTTCCAAAGGACAAACCCAGGAACAACGTATGGACATTTCAGAGAGGCAAAAAAGAAAAAACTTCCTAACAGTTAGAATCATTCATAATTAAAATGGGCTGTCTTGGAAGGTAATAGGCTCTCCTTCACTAGAGGCTTTTCTGGATGAACATATATCATCTATTGTAATGAGGATTCCTCATTGGACTATAATTATATTAAATAATCAGATATAAGGTACTTTCAAACTCTAAAAATCCATAAATCTGTGATACTTTAAAAAAAAACTCTAAGATTGGAAAAGTGAATTTTATTTTATAATTGGGTCCTTAGACCAAGATAAATCTCTCTCTGTAATTTTTTTCTTTGTATCATCCAGCTCAGTTTTCTATGCATCAGCTGCCATCCCCCCAAATATAGACTTGCTAGTGAGGGATAATAAAGTGCTTGTTTGATGAGTAAAAAAATATACACTTCCTTATATGTAAAAATGGTCTTGTGGGTCATTGCCTAACCCCAACTGCTGTTGTGGACTGTGAGATTAACATGGTGTCATTAGTCAAAATCTGGGTAGTCCAACCAGAAACTAACCCACACAGGAAAAAGAGACAGGAAGTGAAAAATAATAAAGACAGGGTAGAGTTAAACATTATCAAGTCTAGGTCAGCATTTTTTTGTACTGATTCAGTAGCTATTGGGGAAGGAGAATTAGAAGTGAAGTTGTCTAAAGGAAATAATGCTATAGTTAGACTCTATAGTTAAGAAATCACCACAGTAAAGTTAGAGGAAAATTTAATAGGATGATTTAAAAAAAGGGAGAGATTTTTGTTTGCCCAAGGATTGGTAAGAATCACCAGCTCTATCTTACTAACACATCATGATGAGTTTCCTAAATTAGAGACTTGTTACCTTGGACACCTAAAGGGAAGGCACAGAGAATCTGAGACCATGAAATACAAGGCAAGTACATTTCAGGGTGGAGGGAGGGGAAACCACAGCAAGGACAACATCTGGGTGATAGTTTAGAGTCCTGACTAGGGCTCACTGGTAAAGTGCTTAAGGGGTGTGTGTGTGTGTGTGTGTGTGTGTGTGTGTGTGTGTACATACACTCTAACTCATGTATATGAAATATCTGAAATCAAACTATAACTACTTTTCAATTTTGCACAGGACTGGTCTACTCTCCCAGACTACAACATAGTGAATAAACTATAAGGCAGGCATTGTGTGTCATTGATAACAGAACACTTGGCCTGCCAAAATGCAGGTCCCTGCCTAATTCTTGGGTTCCTTATTGTGTCCATGGTCTAAATGTATGATTTCTTATAATATTAATTCAAAATAATCATGAATGAATATGGTATAAGGTTCATGAACTCTGGTATCCTGTTATAGATATCCTGATAGTACCTGTGAGCCAGGATCAAAAGACTGAGAACACTCCCATGGGAGGTAGTAGTTCACAGCTATTGTTGTCTGTTCTTCATGAATTGGATTTAAGTGAGGCACTTATGCAAAGTCATCAGTCTCACTCTCTCTTCCAGTCATCTAAGTCCAGTAGCAACACAAAGATCAAGATGACTGATAACAGCCCAGGATGCAACATACAACCTTTCTATCTTTTATGTTTGATCAAGCTCTAAACACTCCATGAGGGTGATCTCTAGTCCTCTTGATCTATTTCTTGCCACTGGACACAGATGGCTCTGGCGGGGAAAGTGAGGCAGGTGATGTTGCCCAATCCTCCCTCTCTCAGATCCAATTCACTTGCATGTCACAGCATCACCTCCCTGATGTTGGTCTTCTTCCAGAATGAAGGTCAAACAACAACAACAAAGATTCCACCAGCCATCTTCATAGCAGTTGGAACAACTGCTCATTCTGTTGGGGAAAGTCTTCACATGCTCAGGGTGCTCAGGGTAGAAATACCCCTATTTTAAACCCTCAGCCTGGTTTAGCCCCACATTTGCTGAAACAGTTTACTTAACTGTGGCAACTGCACATGCTATAGCTTTTTGGAGAGCTGAGTGCCAGATGGACACCAAAGGTGTCCTGAAAAGCAGCCTTAAAAAGGATCAGCAAGCCCTCATACTAGAGGTGCTAGTCCTCCTTGAACAACTGTACATTCCCAAAATCCAATAGCTATTGTCAAAGCTGAAATTAAGGGTAGAAAGCCACCTTAGATCTGTTCCCTATATGTCTCTGTCTCTCCTTCTGTCTTAATACATCAGTACATGCATGGATAGACAGACAGAAACATGCTAATTTCTGTGTCATTCCAGTACTTTTTTCATTCTGTATATTTCTGTTTGTGATTGCTGGTTTTAGCCTACAAATCTGAGAGCGAAGTAAGGAAATAAAAGAGGAGGTAATTAGATTGTACAGCTTCCAGCACCGATGCTGTGAATTTAAACTGTGTCCTGTGGCTGAGTTAACTTGCAGTATCCCTCAAAGGCACAGGAGGTAGCTAGCTATCCAGGTGTCATTGCCAGGAATTTTTGACTCTCAATTTAGTTTCTTCTTGACTTGCTATTCTATTTCATTAAATGCTTTTTATTTTTCTCTTGGAATTCATGTCTCATATAGCATGGTCCAGGGAAAGAATATAATTGAATAGAGAGGTTCACAGGCTATGAATTTGAATAGATGCTGACCTGGAGAGTACCTATCCAGGTGCTTTGCCAGAAATTTTTGACTCTCAATTTAATTTCTTGTTGACTTGCTATTCTACTTCATTAAATGCTTTTTTTCTCCCCTCTTGGGACTCATGTCTTATATAGCATGGTCCAGGGAAAGAAATAATTGAATGAAGGCTCACAGGTTGTTAATTGGAATAGATGCTGACCTAAAGAGTACCTTGACCAGCAAAGCTAGCAATCTAGCTTTCAGGGAGTCACAGTAAGGGTGCCCTGGGCTACTTCTAAGCTTTTGGCCTCATCTCTGTTCTCTTTCAACAATCTCATGGTTTCAACTAATATCCAGCTCTACCCACCCATTCCCATTGGATTATACTCCTATTAAATCATCCTGACTGCTTTTCTGTTAAGGGTTTCCTTTCAGTCACCTTGGAACCTTGTTTGGAACTTGGAAAAAGAGAGAAGGTAAAGCTTGGTGAATAATATAACTCCTAGTAATGCTAGCAAAGGTATGGGTAAGAGAGGAGGTTAAAATTGGTGACATCTTGCATTTGGACATTTAATTATTCCCAGCCCACCACCGTACCTTATTACCAAACCTTACTTAATCTTTTTCTCATTTCTTGAAACCAGAGGAGTTATTTTCACTCAAGCATTTATTAATAATCCCTGGGTACATTCCCTCTATAACAATCCAACAGCTGAAAGTTTTCAAAAAATCTTTTCACAAAGTTTCAGAGACAAGAAGATTGTTCCAACCATAACATGTCACGAAAGCCAAACTGTTCAATAAGGAGCCGTAGGGTGGAAACTGGAAAAGTTTCCAAGTCTCTTACTCTGTGCCAGGAGAGAAAGGAGGGGGCTAGAGACACCACAGTATCGAATGCGAGACTTTGAGTTTCATAGCAGTGATTGCATTGCCTCTGTTGGCTATAAATATTCCTTTGAATGAAAAAAAAAATTCAGATCCTGCCAGCTTGCTGTAACAACACAATATTGTTTCAGAATGTCCACAAACTAAATTGCAATCCTAGGCTCACACACAAGCAGAGAGAGCTTGGAATCAAACAGAGAAAACATATTGAAGGCACTGAAATTCCATTAAAAAAAAAAGTTTCCTAAGGTGCTCATTGCCTTTAGCCCCAAAGTTGCTATATTCATCTCTGGAGAATGAAGAGTTCCTGCATGTTATGATGAATGTAACATAGTTAAAATTTCCCAGTGAGCTCAGGAACTGAATTTGAGCTAATGTTCTTACAAAAAAAAAAAAAAAAAAAAAAAAAAGCACTTTTCTTGTATGTCCTAGTTTATAAATTGCAATTGTCCTATACCACTTGAGCTATATGAGTTTCAAGTAGATGCATGATTTATAGTAGTTTCAAGATATAAAACATATCACTCACAATTAGAAGAAAATTGAAAGTAGGTACCTTATACAGTTATGACTGGGGTAGGGAGGGGGAAAGAATTCTTTTTTCCCCTTAAATATCTAGGATAAACTCTTTTTAAAAAAATACATAAATCAATTAATAACAGTTATATCACAAAGTCTTCCATTAATGTCCTCCAAGGTTTTGTCAAGGCCCTAGGCTATTAAAAGCTCTACCAATGGAATACAGATTCAAAAAGGAGCATCTTATCTAGAGAGGTTTTGAATATGGGCCTAACAATTGACTGACTATCTGTCCTCTGTGGATCACTATAGCTTGGTGAAGTCTCTTTGTCATGTTAACCAAAGGATGATGAAATTTTCAGTAATAGCAATTCATCAAAATCCTCAAAATTTATCTGGTCATTACTGATTTATCTTTAAAAGTTTAGCTTTAGAATTCATGCAGTCCAGTTTTATCTCCTTAGAGATAAGTAGAGGAAGTGACTATTCCATAGTGATAATTGAGAGGTCCTAATTGTCATAAAACCAGAGAAACCATTTCTACTCAAAAATTCATCTTTTTTGTTTTGTTTTTGTTTTTCCTAGTCCAGAGGCAAAGTTTATTATAAAAGTGGACTTGAATTTCCAAAAGAAATTAGCAGAGAAACAGAAGCAAGGAGAAACATTTACCCAGCTTTTTATCTAGATAAGCTAATCTGATAGCTCATAAATAGGAAGGAGTGGTCTCTGGAATTTGCTTCTTGTTCACCATGTCATTACTGACCAGATTATCAGTCAGCAATGAATTGAGGAGTGGTCTATTCACTATTATTTCAGAAGTTTGATCTGTGAGATCTATCTGATTAAGCAGAGGTCAGAATCAGACTGAATAAGTATGGGGATTTCCAGAGGCAGACTTCAAAGCCAGAAGATCTAGAATCACTAACTTATTGTCCGCCTAAAATCAGGGGACCACAAAATCATATCACATTTCCCCTCTCAAGCAGTTTGTACCCCAAATTCATTTGGGACAAAGGGAAAGCAGTTCTTCTGGAGCTGCTTCATGCTGATAATGGGCGTAGTATAAGGCCCTGACTAGTAGGGTCCAGATTCAGGAAGGGAAGAAAGATGGCACCAGCAGCATTCAGAGGGATGAGGGGTTTCAGAATTAGTTAGCCAGTGGTATTTGGAGTGAACAAATAGTTGGAAGTATAGCTTAGAGCGTGGAAGAAACAAATCTCACAGGTTAAAAATGCAGGAACCAAATAGGAATAATTTAAAAAACAAAAGGATAAGTAAAAAGGACAACTAAATAAATATTAAATAAATTAAATAAACTGACTAACCAACTAACTAACTAAAATAAATAAGTAAAAGAATAATTAAAAGTGGAGATAGTAGGGACAATAGTTAGGAACCCCTACCCAGAGGAAGACTTGGGTTGGGGGGGGGGGTAGGGGGAGGAAATAAGGTTATCTTAAATGCCTCTTATTCAAACAGCTTTTCTTAGGATAAATACCAAAGAATGTTTTCCCCCAAATCCCCATTTTTGTCTCTTTGAAGGGGTAGGGGCAGTGTCTGAAGCAGTGGCATTATATACAGTGAAAAGAGCACTCAGATAACCTGGCAAGCATCAAGTTTAAAAGGTGTTAAACAATGGTGGTACTCAAAAATTTTAATTCTACAATGTACAATGCAGATTAGGTGGAGGACAGCTATTTATTTAAACATGAAAGAAATGCTAAAAATAAAAAGATTCAGAATCACATTTTAAAAAAATATTTTTATTTTTTAGTCTAAACTTTATAAAAACTAAATAAACCATATAAAGAGAATAGACCTGTTATGCGCAACTTGTTTTTATTTATAATTATATAATACATTCAGATTGTTGCTTAAAGTCTGTGCTTTTCCCTAGCCTTTCTTTTATCTTCTCTCTATTTTAAGCAAAAGATACCTCTTCTCTTCCTTTTTTCCTTCCTTGCTATCCATGTATCATTGCTTAGAACACTTCTCAATTTAATTTCGTTTCCTTGATATTCTATTTCATTAAATGATTTTTTTATCTCTTGGAACTTATGTTTCATATGGTTTGGTCCAGTAAAAGAATAACAGGAAAAAGAGTCTCCTTTTTATCCCTTCCGACATCTATTTAAGGAGAGTTTACACATGAGCTAAACCTAAACTTTAAGTCATTTTTTCCCCCAGGGCTCCAGTGTGAGACTGCGAGCTTGAGCTTGAGAAAGAAACAGACTCTGCTCTTTATGGGCCAGGTTCCCTCAGGACTGAAGATGGTCAACAAGTATGAATCCAGTTTGGAACATCTTAGTGAAAGAGGAAAATGGTGAGATCCCAAGCCCCTGTGGGCCTAGTAGTGGTTCTGTGTTGTTACACTGCGGGGGAAAAATCTTAACAGCAGATACCTTTGATAAAGGTGTGATAGCCAAGATATATAGGAAATTGATTCAAATATATAAGAACAATGGCCACTTCCCAATAGATAAGTGGTTTAAAGATATAAAAAAGGAAGTTTTCAAAAAAAAAAAAAAAAAGAAATCGAGTTACATTAAAAAATGCCCCAAATTATTAATAATAAAATAAATGGAATTAAAATATCTCTGAAGTTTCACCTAATATCTACTAGGTAGGCAAAAGTAACAAAGCAGCAAGGAAAAGATCTTCAAAATAAGTAACAATGTTTAGAGAATCCAATGAATGCTGGATAAATTGTGATGTGAGAAAAAATACCATATTTTTGTTAGAAAAATGACAAATACAAAAAGAAAAGATTTGTGTGATTTGTAGAACCAATACAAAACAAAGTAAACAAAACAGTAAAACAGAGCAACAATTTAGATGATGAATACATTAGAAAATATTATGAAAGATTTCAAAGCTCTGATCAATGTAGTAAACCAATCATGACTTCCAACAGCTGATGATTTGCCTCTTACCTCTAAAGAGAAGTAAAGGACAATAGGTCCCAAATATATATTTTCAGACATGGCCAATATGATGATTCATTGTTACAATGAGAGAGGATCCTATGATGTGAGGTGGTCATTTGGGAGTTCTAATAATGCAAAAAAAGAAAAGCATTAATAAAACATTTAAAAACATAAAAGATATGTAATTGTGTTTTGTTTTTAAAATAGTTGCTTTAGAAATTGTTAGCAAGTTAGTTTTTTGTTTGATTTGTTTTTTGCAGATTAAAACAGTTTCATTCATTTAGCAAACATTTATTAAGCATCTGGTGGGTATTAAGAATATAAAGATAAAAAAGAAAAAAAAACAATTCTTATTCCCAAAATATTATGTATTTTAATTGTATTAGAATGCTATAGTGACTCTTTCGTAACATGCCCTTTGAGTCATGCATGCATTCATTTATTCCTTCAACATATTTTATTAAGGACTTGTTATATATAAGATAGTTTGCTAGATGCTGAAGATACAAGGAAATAGGGCACAAACATTACTTTCAGAGTAGTTTTCAATCCAATATGAAGAAAGGCATTTATAAAAATAATTTTAATGCAAGAGATAATGAGAAAAATAAAAAAGAGGAATACCAAAAAAAAAAAAAAAAAAAGCGTTGTAGAATTTTGGGAGAAGAGTAGGTTTAGAAGGGAAAATGATGACTTCAGATTTAGATGTATTGAATTTGAGGTAAAATCTCAGCATCCTGGTTATGTCCAGCAGACAATTGGAAATCTAGAAATTAAGTTGAGGAAAGGGGTTTGAAGTAGAGAACTAGAATTGGGAATCTTCAGATAGGTGATCACTGAAGTCAATTAGCAGGAAATATTTTTTGTTATGTCTGTATCTCAAAGAGATCATAAAAAAGGGAAAAGGACCCAACATGTGCAAAAATGTTTGTAATAGTTCTTTTTGTGGTGTCAAGGAATTAGAAAATGAGAAGATTCCCATCAGTTGGGGAATGGCTGAATAAGTTGTGGCATATAAATGTAATGAAATATTATTGTTGTATTAGAAATGATGAGTAGGCTGATTTCAGAAAAGCCTGAAAAGACTTATATGAACTGAAGCTGAGTAAAGTAAACAGAACCAGGAGAAAATTCTATACAGAAACAGCAAAATTATGCAATGATCAACTGTGATAGGTTTAGCTCTTGACTCAGCAATACATTTCCAATAAACATTGTTTGGAAAATGCCATTTGTATCTAGAAAGAGAACTATGAAGACTGAATGCAGATCAAAGTATACTATTTTCACCTTTTTTTTTTTTTTGATCTGCTTTTTTTCTCATGGTTTTTCCCTTTTGTTCTGACTTTTCTTCTACAAAATGACTAATATAGAAGTACGTTTAAAATGATTGTAATGTAATAATCCATATTAGATTGCTTGCTGTTTTGGGGAGGGGTAAGGTAAGAGATGGAGGGAGAAAAACATTTGGAACTCGGAATCTTACAAAGATGAATGTTGAAAATGATCTTTACATGTAATTCGAAAATAAAATAGTATTGAATTTAGGGAAAAAAATTCCTTATAATGAGAATCATTATGCTTTAATTGATCTGTTTTGTAATTTCAGATTTTTATATCAGCTTTTTTTTCAGACAAGTCAAATCTTTTTTGTCTTTTATAGAACATGTTTTAATATTTTATTTTTTCCCAGTTACATGTAAAAACAATTTTAACTCATTAAAAAACAATGTTGAGTTCCAAATTTACTCCTTCCTTTCTTACTCTCTCAAACAACTTGAGATAGCTTATACAGTCATACAAAATTATTTAGTCATGTTGTGAAAAAAAACACAGACCAAAGAAAACACCAACATACACACACACACACACACACACACACATACACACAGACAGATAGTGAAAAATACTATGCTTCAATCTGCATTCAGATTCCATCAGTTCTCTCTAGAGATAGATAGCATTTTGCATAATAAGTCCTTTGGAATAGTCATGGATCATTGTATTGATGAAAATATCTAAGTAATTCACAGTTGATTATTGTACAATACTGCTATTATTGTTCCTGGTTTCATTACTTCACTTTGTATCAATTCATGTAAGTCTTTTCAGGTTTTTCTGAAATCATTCTGCTTGTCATTTCTCTTAGCATAACAGCTTTCCCCTACAATCATGTATCAGGATTTGTTCAGTCCTTCCCCAATTGATGGGCATCCTATCAATTTCTAATTTTTTGACACCACAAAAAAGCTGCTATACATATTTTGTACATATATTTTCTTTTCCTTTTTGGGTTTTTTTTTTTTTTTTTTTATCTTTTTTTGGATACAGACTTGGTAGTGGTACTGCTGTTCAAAGTGTATGCACACACACACGAATGTTTGTGGCAGCCCTTTTTGTAGTGGCTAAAAACTGGAAACTGAATGGATGTCCATCAGTTGGAGAATGGCTGAATAAATTGTGGTATATGAATATTATGGAATATTACTGTTCTGTAAGAAATGACCAACAGGATGATTTCAGAAAGGCCTGGAGAGACTTACACAAACTGATGCTGAGTGAAATGAGCAGGACCAGGAGATCATTATATACTTCAACAACAATACTATATGATGACCAGTTCTGATGGAGTAGGCCATCCTCAGCAACGAGATCAACCAAATCATTTCTAATGGAGCAGTAATGAACTGAACCAGCTATGCCCAGAAAAAGAACTCTGGGAGATGACTAAAAACCATTACATTGAATTCCCAATCCCTATATTTATGCACACCTGCATTTTTGATTTCCTTCACAAGCTAATTGTACAATATTTCAGAGTCTGATTCTTTTTGTACAGCAAAATAACGTTTTGGTCATGTATACTTATTGTGTATCTAAGTTATAATTTAATATATTTAACATCTACTGGTCATCCTGCCATCTAGGGGAGGGGGTGGGGGGGTAAGAGGTGAAAAATTGGAACAAGAGGTTTGGCAATTGTTAATGCTGTAAAGTTACCCATGTATATATCCTGTAAATAAAAGACTATTAAATAAAAAACAAACAAAAAAAAAAAAAAAACAAAGTGTATGCACACTTTTATAGCCCTTTGAGCATAGTTCCAAATTGTTCTCCAAAATGGTTAGATCAGTTCACAGTACCACCAATGGGATATTTATTAGTGTCTCAGGTTTCCCATATTCCTGCCAACATTTGTAATTTTTTTTTCTATGATATTAGCCGATCTAATAGATATGAGGTGGCACCCCAGAGTTCTTTTAATTTTCATTTCTCTTAATAAATAGTAATTAGAAGATTTTTTTGCATGTGATTATACATAGTTTTGAATTTTTCCTTTGAAAATTGTCTGATAATCCTTTGACCATTCATAAATTGAAGAATGATTTGTGTTCTTATAAATTTGACCCAGTTTAGGCATGGGAGAAGGAGGAGAAAATTGGAAC
The DNA here is from genome assembly GCF_902635505.1 of Sarcophilus harrisii. Classification (NCBI taxonomy): domain Eukaryota; kingdom Metazoa; phylum Chordata; class Mammalia; order Dasyuromorphia; family Dasyuridae; genus Sarcophilus; species Sarcophilus harrisii. The sequence goes on from NC_045429.1 coordinate 190,433,116, forward strand.
ACAAGGTTTTTCAAGGGGTAATGTTGAAGAATTGTCTCTGCATATGTTTTGAAAAATAAAAAGTTTTAATAAAAAAAGAAAGAAAGAAAAATTAGGCCTTTATCAGAGATAATTGCTGTAAAAAAAATTCCCAAATTTCTACTTTTCTTTTAATCTTGGTTGCATTGGTTGGTTTTGTTTGTGCAAAACTTTTTAAATTTAATGTTATCAAAATTATCAATTTTACAGCTTGTAATGCTCCCTATATCTTGTTTCCATATATATATATATATATATATATATATATAGAAAGGGAGATGTTATAAAGTGTGACTTGAAGGGAGGTAGAATAGACATCTCTAGCCTCTTCTTTCATAATTGTCTTCCAAAAAGACTATCATTTCTTCCAGAAGGGAAATCCGTTTATTTCTTCCTTATACAAACTCTTTTCTATCTAGTTTCCTTATCTCTTCTCATAGTTCTCCCCATTCTCACCCCATACTCTGTACCTCCCTTCCATTTCCTTACCATAGTTTCTCTCTATTGGAATTCTCTTTTTCCTCTCCATTGTTCTCCTAAATTTGCCTCCAAGATCAGCAACTTCTACTCATATCTCTACTTTCTCATTCTATGAAATCTTTTACAAATCAATTTTTAAAATATATAGTTGGCTTTATTTGTATATTATATTAGAAGGTTTCTGGAGTGGGGAGAGTCAGTGGGATTAGGGGGAAAAATAAAGATAAAACATAAAAAAATACACCAAAAATAAATGGCCAAAGGATATGAACAGACAATTTTTAGACAAAGAAATTAAAATCATTTCTATTCATATGAAAAAAATGCTCTAAATCACTATTGATTAGAGAATTGCAAATTAATGCAAATCTGAGGTATCACTTCACACCTCTCAAATTGGCTAAAATGACAGGAAAGGGCAATGATGAATATTAGAGCGGATGGAAAACTAATACATTGTTGGTGGAGTTGTGAATTGAAGAGACCATTCTGGAAAGCAATTTGGAACTATGCTCAAAGGGCTATTAAACTGTGCATACCCTTTGATCCAGAAGTGTCTCTACTGGGCTTATGTCCCAAAGAGATCACAAAGGAGGGAAAGGGACTGACATGGGCAAAATTATTTGTAGCAGCAAAACAAACAAACAAAAAAAAAAAATACTCCTTTTGTAGTAGCAAGAAACTAGAAATTGAGTGGATATCTCTCAGTTGGGGATTGGCTGAATAAGTTATGGTATGTGAATGTTATGGAATATTATTGTTCTGTAAGAAATGACCAACAGAATGACTTCAGAGAGACCTGCAGAGACTTACATGAACTGATGCTAAGTGAAATGAATAGAACCAAAAGAACATTATACACAACAATAACAAGATTACGTGATGATCAACTGTGTAGAGTTGACTCTTTTCAACAGAGGTTATTTAGGCCAAATTCAATAGACTTGTGATGGAGAGAGTTATCAGAAAGAGGATTATGAGGACTGAGTGTGGATCACTACATGGTATTTTCATCTGTTGTTCTTGTTGTTTTCTTTCTTGTTTTTTTTCTCTCTCTCATTTTTTCCCCTTTTGATCTGATTTTTCTTGTGCAGCATGATAAATGTGGAAATGTGTTTTAAAAATACATCAAAGAGTACAAAAATAATTTCAGAAGGGGGCATAAATAAAAAGGGTAATTAGTGGGTCCATTTTGGCCAACACAATGTAATGCCGGAGAAACTGAGCAAGATAGAGATTAGAGAACAATTTAATAGTTTATTAAATTGAGAGATTTACTGGGATCAAATGGATCCATGTTTAGTCCCAGGGTTGAATGAAACTATCGTCTCCAAGAATTTAGCAGTGAATATCAGATACAAGATTCTTTTATAGGGTAACAAGAACAATGACATAATGGGGGAGGTACCTGGATGGGGATGACCTGATTGGGGGAGGCACCTAGGATGAGAATGACATAATGGAGGCAGGCACCTAGGATGACATAATGGAGGGAGGTACTGGAGAGACTCCTGATATTCCAATGATGTCTAAAATGGATAAAGACCTTTATCCCATCAAATATTAAGAGGGAATGGTTATAACCTGAGGCAAAGTAACTGAATAGGACAATTAGGGAAAATGTGTCAGGACATTAAAAGAGAACTGTGGCACAACAACTCCCAAGAGTTACACCAGACTAAAATTAATTGTGAAATATTTAACAAAATAAATGAAAATACAACTGAATATAGACAATATTAATATGTTTTTCTAAGTTCCTATTAGGCCCCTCAAAGATTCTTATGTACAATTTTGTTCCCCCCCCCCATTTCTATTTAAGTTTGACACCACTAATCTAGACCCAAGATTTTACTGATATACATAAATAAATAACAAATTTAGCAGGTATCTAGGTCATGCAGTGGATAGAATATTGGACAAGAAGTCAGAAAAACTTATCTTCCAGCATTCAAATATAGCCTTAGACACTTACTAGCTATGTCCTGGGCAAGTCACTTAACCCTGTTTCCCTCAGTTTGCTCATCTGTAAAAAGAGTTGGAATAGGAAATGACAAACCACTCTAGTATCTTTGCCAAGAAAACCCCAAAAACGGAGATTACTGAAAGAATAAACAATAATACGTTTATCAGACACTTACCATATGCTGCACGTATGTCACTAGAGATACAAAAATAAGTAAAAATGTCAGTTCTTACCCTCAAAGAGGTTACATTCCAGTGTGAGAAGACAAGCAGTCTATAAACATTTATTGACTGAAATAAGGAGCCAGAAAGAAGAAAGGGCAACTGACAGATTCAAGACTTCTGGGGAAGTGAAAAATTTTGGAGAATAAAAGATATAGCCAAAAAAGAAGGGATTATTACGTAGGCACCTTATGGACTAGGGACTCATAAATGAGGAGAGAGAACTGAAAAATAAAGGCATCTCCAGAATAAGAAGGCAGTTTCCAAAGAGAAGAAAGAATTGGTAGAACCAGCATTGAAATTTATATGATTTGGGGGCATTATGAAATGGTGGTCCATACTCACAAATAAGAAGAGAAGGCCATAGGACAGAGATATAGGTATCTCCACATAAAGAAACTACATCTATCAGTGTAAGTTTGCATCTTTTTTGCAACTTATAGTCTTTTAGAGTTTTTCATTACCTTGTTAAATTTACTATATGCTTTGCCAAATAAACTGCAACAGAAACTTATAATTTCATTTACAATCTTTTTTGTTGTTCTTTATATAGTAGAATGTGTGTATAGTTGTCAAATTCATAAAATAAAGGAAAATATTTACAAGAATGGTCTATATAAGAGAATTCTTTTTTTTTTTTTTTTTTTTTTTTTTTTTTTTTTTTTTTTTTTTTTTTTTTTTTTATTTAATAGCCTTTAATTTACAGGATATATACATGGGTAACTTTACAGCATTAACAATTGCCAAACCTTATATAAGAGAATTCTTGAGGAAGACAAGGGAAATGGAGAGGTAAGTTTTTGTAGATCATTTCTACATATTTATTGACACTAAGGTCTTGGAGATATAGGGAATAAAATATCCTGCTATGCTCTTGATTTCTAGAAAACATTAAAAATGATAGAAAAAAAATCAAACATTAAAATATGGCCTGGAGTCAGGAAGACCTGAATTTAAATCTATCCTCAGCTACTAACTGTGTGAGCCTCTTTGCCTCAGATTCCAGTAAAATGAATTGGAGAAGGAAATGGCAAAGAACTTCAGTATCTTTGCCAAGAAAAACCTAAATGGGGCCATGAAAACTCAGACATTACTGAAACAATTGAACAACAACAACACAAAAAAAAGTTCATCTAAAATGTTCCCCAGTATCATGGAGGAAATCATGGACACAGTATATTTCTAATAACTTTTTAGTAGCATCTCTGGGATTCTCTAAGTATACCATCATATCATCAGCAAAGAGTGATAATTTGGTTTCTTTATTACCTATTCTAATTCCTTTAATCTCTTTCTCAACTCTTATTGCCAAAGTTAGCATTTCTAATACAATATTGAATAGTAATGGTGATAGTGGGCAACCTTGTTTCACTCCTACTCTTATTGAGAATAGTTTGGGTACAGTACATTTAGAAAGATTACCTATTGATGGTAAATTTCTGCACATGCTCTTGTTTGCCAATAGCATTGCATTAATTTGCCCCACTGTGGAATATTACATAATCTCTCAATTAAATCCATAATTGTAGGAAAGAGTTCTATCAAAATATCTACATATAGAGAGCAAAATTCAGTGATACCTCAGTATTTGTTGTTAATTACTTTAATATTCATAATAATAAGATCTAGTCCTCATTCCTCCCCACTCAATTCCTCAAAGAAGCTTCCAGCTGCAGGGAAACATGCTAGCCCAGCCCAGCCCAGCTTAGTTCCCTTCTTGACTCAACTCACTTTCTGAGGGGAAGCTTGATCTTTTTTTTTTTTAATGAAAGCTTTTTATTTTTGAAAACATATCCATAGATAATTCTGTAACATTAGCCCTTGCAAAACTTTGTGTTCCAGTCCCCCCTCCCCAACTTCTCCCACTCCCCTCCCCTATATGGCAAATAGTCCAAAATATGTTAAACATGGTAGAAATATATATTAAATCCAACATATGCATACATATTTATACAATTATCTTGCTGTACAAGAAAAATCAAATCAAACTTGAAAAGAAAATGATGAAGAAAATAAAATCCAAGCAAACAACAGCAAAAAGAATGAGAATGCTATATTATGAGCCACATTCAATTCCCAGAGTCCTCTCTGGGTGTAAATGGCTCTTTTGATCACAAGACCATTGGAACTGGCCTGAATCATCTCATTGGCATCATATAATATAGCTGTTACTGTTATGCCAAAGTTCCCTTTTTAATGTCATGACCCAGTTTCTCCAATTGTCCTATTTAGTTATTCTGCCTTAGGTTATAACCTTTCCTTCTTAATGTTTGAGATAAAGGTTTATCCATTTTAGATGTCATTAGAATATCAGTAACCTCCCTCCTTTAGGTTATCCCCACCTAGGTCATTGTTCTTGTTATTCTATAAAAAGCTTGCTGCCCCATCAGGGCATCTCTGTGAGATGATAGTCTTGTCTAGCCCTGGGATCAACCACAGATCCATTGGTCCCAGTATTTCTCTCCATTTAATAAACTATTGAATTGGTCTCTAATCTCTTGTCTTGCTCAGTTTCTTCGGCATTACATTACCAAGTACAATGACCTCCTGGGTCTGCTCACTTAGCATCAGTTCATGTAGGTTTCTCCAAGCCTCTCTGAAATCATCCTGCTGGTCATTTCTTTTTGAACAATAATGTTCCATAGCATTCATATTCCAGAACTTATTCAGCCATTCTCCAATTGATGGGCATCCACTCAATTTCCAGTTTCTTGCCACTACAAAAAGGGCTGCTACTAATATTTTTGCACATATGGGTTCCTTTCCCTCCTTTAAGATCTCTTTGGGATAAAGTCCAGTAGTAGCATTGCTGGATCAAAGGGTATGCATAGTTTGATAACTTTTGAGCATAGTTCCAAATTGCTCTCCAGAATGGTTGGATCTGTTCACAATTCCATCAACAATGTATCAGTGTTACAGTTTTCCCACATCCCCTCCAACATTCTTCATTATATTTTCCTGTCATCTTAGCCAATATGTGAAGTGAATAGTGGTATCTCAGAGTTGTCTTAATTTGCATTTCCCTGATCAATAATGATTTAGAGCACCTTTTCATGTGACTGGAGATGGCTTCAATTTCTTCATCTGAAAACTGTCTGTTCATATCCTTTGACCATTTATCAGTGGGAGAATGGCTTGAGTTCTTATAAATTTGAGTCAATTCTCTATATATTTTAGAAATTAGGCCTTTATCAGAACCCTTTAATGTAAAAGTGTTTTCCCAGTTTATTGCTTCCCTTCTAATCTTGTCTGTATTTGTTTTATTTGTTCAAAACCTTTTTAACTGAATATAATCAAAATTATCTATTTTGTGATCAATAATGATCTCTACTTCTTCTTTGGTCATAAATTCCTTCCTCCTCCTCCACAGATCTGAGAGGTAAACTATCCTATGTTCTTCTAATTTGTTTATGATATCATTCTTTTTTTTTTTTTTTAAATAACTTTTTATTGACAGAATCCATGCCAGGGTAATTTTTTACAACATTATCCCTTGTACTCACTTCTGTTCCAATTTTTCCCCTCCCTCCTTCCACCCCCTCCCCCAGATGTCAAGCAGTCCTATACATGTTAAATAGGTTACAATAGATCTTGGATACAATATATGTGTGCAGGACTGAACAGTTCTCTTGTTGCTCAGGGAGAATTGGATTTAGAAGATATAAATAACCCGGGAAGAAGAACAAAAATGCAAGCAGTTTACATTCATTTCCTAGTGTTCTTTCTTTGGGTGTAGCTGCTTCTGTCCACTGTTGATCAATTGAAACTGAGTTACATCTTCTCTTTGTTGAAGAAGTCCATTTCCATCAAAATACATCCTCATACAGTATCGTTGTTGAGATATATAATGATCTCCTGGTTCTGCTCATTTCACTCAGCATCAGTTCATGTAAGTCTCTCCAGTCCTCTCTGTATTCATCCTGCTGGTCGTTTCTTACAGAACAATAATAATTCCATAACATTCATATACCACAATTTACCCAAACATTCTCCAATTGATGGTCATCCATTCATTTTTCAGCTTCTAGCTACTACAAACAGGGCTGCCACAAATATTTTGGCACATACAGGTCCTTTTTCCTTCTTTAGTATCTCTTTGGGATATAAGCCCAGTAGAAATACTGCTGGATCAAAGGGTATGCACAGTTTGATAACTATTTGAGCATAGTTCCAAATTGCTCTCCAGAATGGCTGGATGTGTTCACAATTCCACCAACAATGTATCAGTTTCCCTGTTTTCTAACATCCCCTCCAACATTCCAAGTTATCTTTCCCTGTCATTCTAGCCAATCTGACAGGTGTGTAATGATATCTCAGAGTTGTCTTAATTTGCATTTCTCTGATCAATAGTGATTTGGACCACTCTTTCATATGAGTGGTAATAGTTTCAATTTCATCATCTGAAAATTGTCTGTTCATATCCTTTGACCATTTATGATATCATTCTTTGTGTATACATCATGAACCCATTTCAATCTTATCTTGGTATATGGTGTTTGGTGTGGGTCAGTGCCTAATTTCTGCTATACTAGTTTCCAATTTTCCCAGCATTTTTGTTAAATAGTGAGTTCTTATCCCCAAAGCTTAGGTCTTTGGGTTTGTCAAACACTAGATTACTATAGTCATTGACTATTTTGTCCTATGAACCTAACCTATTCCACTGATTAACTAGTCTATTTCTTAGACAGTACCAAATGGTTTTGATGACTGCTGCTTTATAATACAGTTTTAGATCTGGTACAGCTAAGCCACCTTCTTACGCATTTTTTTCATTAATTCCTTTGAAATTCTTGACCTTTTGTTCTTCCAGATGAATTTTGTTATTTTTTCTAGGCCTGTAAAATAATTTCTAGGGAGCTTGATTGGTATAGCACTAAATAAATAGATTAATTTTGTTAGTATTGTCATTTTTATTATATTTGCTCAACCTATCCAAGAGTATTTGATATTTTTCAGTTGTTTAGCTCAGACTTTGTGTGAAAAGTGTTTTGTAGTTGTGTTCATATAGTTCCTGACTTCCCCTTGGGAGATAGATTCCCAAATATTTTATACTATTGACAGTTACTTTATTTTTTTTAATTTAATTTTTTATAACTTTTTATTTACAAGATATATGCATAGTTAATTTTTCATCATTGACAGGTGCAAATCCTTTTGTTCCAACTTTTTCCCTCCTTCTCCTCACTCCTTCCTCCAGATGGCAGGTTGACCAATACATGTTAAATATGTTAAAGTATAAGTTAAATACAATATATGTATACATGTCTAAACAGTTAATTTGCTGTATAAAAAGAGTTGGACTTTGAAATAGTATACAATTAGCCTGTAAAGGAAATTAAAAATGCAGGCAGACAAAAATAGAGGGATTGGGAATTCTATGTAGTGGTTCTAGTCATCTTCCAAAGTTCTTTCCCTGGGTGTAGCTGGTTCAATTCATTACTGCTCTATTGGAACTGATTTGGTTCATCTTCATTGTTGAAGAGGGCCACGTCCATCAGAATTGATCATTCATATAGTATTGTTGTTGAAGTATATAATGATCTTCTGGTCCTGCTCATTTCACTCAGCATCAGTTCATGGAAGTCTCTCTAGGCCTTTCTGAAATCATCCTGCTCGTCATTTCTTACAAAACAATAATATTCCATGATATTTATATACCACAATTTATTCAGCCATTCTCCAATTGATGGACATCCACTCAGTTTCCAGTTTCTGGTCATTACAAAGAGTGCTTCCCCAAACATTCTTGCACATACAGGCCCCTTTCCCTTCTTTAAAATCTCTTTGGGTCAACAGTTATTTTAAATGGAAAACTCTTTGTATCTCTTGCTGTTGGACTTTGTTGGTGATGTATAAAAATGCTGATGATCTATGTGGAATCATTTTGTATCCTGCAATTTTGCTAAAGTTGTGGATTGTTTCTAATAGTCTTTTAGTTAATTCTTTAGGGTTATCAAAGTATATCATCATATCATCTGAAATGAGTGAAAACCCACTCTAATTCCTTTAATCTTTTTTTCTTTTCTTATTGCCAAAACTAACATTGCTAATACAATATTGAATAGTAATGGTGATACTGAGCAACCTTGTTTCACTTCTGATCTTATTGGGAATGGTTCTAATTTATCTCCATTGTATATGCTTAGTTATGATTTTAAATAGATGCTACTGATTATTTTAAGGAAAAGTCCATTTATTCCTATACTCTCTAGAATTTTTAATAGGAATGGGTGCTGGATTTTATCAAATGCTTTTTCTGCATCTATTGATATAATCATATGGTTTTTGTTAGTTTGGTTATTAATGTTGTCAATTATGCTAATAGTTTTCCTAATATTGAACCAGCCCTGCAAATCTGGTAGAAATCCTACGTGGTAATGGTGTATTATCCTGGCGATGACTTTCTATAATCTTTTTGCTAATATTTTATTTAAGATTTTTGCATCTATATTCATTAGGGAAATTGGTCTATAACTTTCTCTGTTTTCATACTACCTGGTTTAGCTATCAGTATCATGTCTGTATCATAAAAGAAATTTGGCAGAAGTCCTTCTTTCCCTATTTTTTCAAATATTTTGTGTAGCACTGGAGTTAATTGTTCTTCAAATGTTTGGTAGAATTCACATGTAAATCCATCTTGCCCTGGAGATTTTTTCTTGGGGAGTTGATTAATAGCTTGTTCTATTTCTTTATCTAAAATGGGACTATTTAAGTAATTTATTTCCTCTTCTGTTAAACTGGGCAATCTATATTTTTTGTAGGTATTCCTTTATTTCACTTAGGTTATCAAATTTATTGGCATAAAGTTGGGCAAAATAACTCCTAATTATTGCTCTAATTTCTTCTTCATTGGTAGAAAGTTCTCCCTTTTCATTTTTAAGACTAACAATTTGATTTTCCTCTTTTTCTAATCAAATTAACTAAAGGTTTATCTATTTTGTTGGTTTTTTCATAAAACCAACTCTTAGCTTTATTAATTTAATAGTTTTTTAATTTTCAATTTTATTAATCTCCCCTTTTATTTTTAGAATTTCAAGTTTGGTATTTGGGGATTTTTAATTTGTTTTTTTTCCTAGCTTTTTTAGTTGCAAGGCCAATTCATTAATCTTCTCTTACTCTATTTTATGCAAGTAAGCATCTAGAGACATAAAATTTCTCCTTACTACTACTTTGGCTGCATCCCACAAATTCTGCTATGTTGTCTCATTATTGTCATTCTCTTGGATGAAATTATTGGTTGTGTCTATGATTTGCTGTTTCACCCATTCATTCTTAAGATTAGATTATTTAGTTTCCAATTGACTTTTGGTTTATTTTCCCCTGGCCTTTTAATGAATGTAATTTTTATTGCATTGTGATCCAAAAAAATTGCCTTTACTATTTCTGTCTTTGTGTATTTGATTTTGAGGTCTTTATGTCCTAATACATGGTCAATTTTTGTATAGGCTCCATGAATTGTTGAGAAAAAAGTGTACTCCTCAATCTGGAATTATGCCCCAATTTATCAAACTCTGCCTACCCTTTGATCCAGCAGTGCTACTACTGGGCTTATATCCCAAGGAGATACTAAAGTAGGGAAAGGGACCGGTATGTGCCAAAATGTTTGTGGCAGCCCTGTTTGTAGTGGCTAGAAACTGGAAAATGAATGGATGCCCATCAATTGAAGAATGGCTGGGTAAATTGTGGGATATGAATGTTATGGAATATTATTGTTCTGTAAGAAATGACCAGCAGGATGAATACAGAGAGGCTTGGAGAGACTTCCATGAACTAATGCTGAGTGAAATGAGCAGAACCAGGAGATCATTATATACTTCAACAACGATACAGTATGAGGATGTATTCTGATGGAAATGGATTTCTTCGAAAAAGAGAAGATCTAATTCAGTTTCTGTTATGCCAAAGTTCCCTTTTAATGGGGTGACCAGTTCCTCCAATTGTCCTATTTCGGAATTCTGCCTTAGGTTATGACCGTCCCCTCTTAATGGTTGAGATAAAGGTTTTATAGACATTAACCTTAATGTCATTAGAATATCAGTAACCTCCTTCTATTAGGTTATCCCCACCTAGGTCCCTCCATTGTTCTTGTTATTCCATAAAAGGCTCCCTGCCAGAGACTCAGGGCTAGACTCTTTGAGATGATAGTCTAATCTAGCCCTGGGATCAACATGGATGCATTGGTCCCAGTATTTCTCTCCATTTAATAAATTATTGAATTGGTCTCTAATCTGTCTTGCTCAGTTTCTTCGGCATTAAATTTCTTTTCTTTTTTTTTTTTTTTTTAATAGCCTTTTATTTACATGATATATGCATGGGTAACTTTACAGCATTAACAATTGCCAAACCTCTTGTTCCAATTTTTCACCTCCTTCCCCCCACCCCCTCCCTCAGATGGCAGGATGACCAGTAGATGTTAAATATATTGAAATATAAATTAGATACACAATAAGTATACATGACCAAAACGTTATTTTGCTGTACAAAAAGAATCAGACTCTGAAATATTGTACAATTAGCTTGTTTTTTTTTTTTTTTTTTTTTGTTTTTTTTTTTTTAATTTAATAGCCTTTTATTTACAGGATATATACATGGGTAACTTTACAGCATTAACAATTGCCAAACCTCTTGTTCCAATTTTTCACCTCTTACCCACCCCCACCCCCTCCCCTAGATGGCAGGATGACCAGTAGATGTTAAATATATTAAAATATAAATTAGATACACAATAAGTATACATGACCAAAACATTATTTTGCTGTAGAAAAAGAATCAGACTCTGAAATATTGTACAATTAGCTTGTGAAGGAAATCAAAAATGCAGGTGTGCATAAATATAGGGATTGGGAATTCAATGTAATGGTTTTTAGTCATCTCCCAGAGTTCTTTTTCTGGGCATAGCTGGTTCAGTTCATTACTGCTCCACTGGAAATGATTTAGTTGATGTTGTTGCTGAGGATGGCCTGGTCCATCAGAACTGGTCATCATATAGTATTGTTGTTGAATTATATAATGATCTCCTGGTCCTGCTCATTTCACTCAGCATCAGTTCGTGTAAGTCTCTCCAGGCCTTTCTGAAATTATCCTGTTGGTCATTTCTTACAGAACAGTAATATTCCATAATATTCATATACCATAATTTATTCAGCCATTCTCCAACTGATGGACATCCATTCAGTTTCCAGTTTTTAGCCACTACAAAAAGGGCTTCCGGCATTAAATTTCAATTGATTAATGATGGACAGAAACACTGGGAAATGAATGTAAACTGTTTGCATTTTTGTTTTTCTTCCCAGGTTATTTTTACCTTCTGAATCCAATTCTTCCTGTGCAACAAGAGAACTGTTCGGTTCTACACACATATATTGTATCTAGGATATACTGTGACATATTTAACATGTATAGGACTGCTTGCCATCTGGGGGAAAGGAGGGAGAGAGAGAGAGAGGAAAAGTTGGAACAGAAGTGAGTGCAAGGGATAATGTAAAAAATTACCCAGGCATGGGTTCTGTCAATAAAAAGTTATAATTATTTTAAAAAAAATTTTTTTATAGAAATTCAGAGATTGGGTGAATAGGATTTACCTTTTCAATAAATCAATAGATATTTAGTAAGCAAAAAAAAAAAAAAAAGAATCACAAAATAACAGTTCATTTAGTAATTCTTATTTTTTAAATGATTGAATTCTATAATAAAGAATAAGGGTAATAATTCTAAAAAAAAATAAGGAGCTTTAATTAAAAAAAATTAGAATTGAGCAAATGGAAGCTAATGACTTTCTGAAAAGTCAAAAAACAAAAAAATCAACTCAAACCAAAAGAATGAAAAATAGAAGACAATGTGAAATATCTCATTAAACAAATGACCTGAAAAATAGATTCAGGAGAGGTAATTTAAAAATTATTGGACTATCTGAAAGCCTTGATCAAAAAGAGCCAAGAGATTGTCTTTTAAGAAATTATCAAAGAAAACTTCTCTGATATTTTAGAACAAAGGGCAAAATAGAATTAAAAGAACCCACTTATCACTTCCTGAAAGAGATCCCAAAATTAAAACTTCCAGGAATATTATAGTCAAATTCCAGAGCTTTGAGGTCAAAGAAAAAATATTGCAAGTAGCCAAAAAATAAATAAATAAAAATCTATAATAATAATAATAGAAAAGAATGTGCAGGATGGTCTAAGAAAAACCTGAGAAGACTTACATGAACTGATGCAAAGTGAAGTGTTACAAAGTAACAGTAATTTCATTTTTAAAAAAATATTATAGCTTTTTTATTTATAAGATATATGCATGGGTTATTTTTCAGCACTGGCCCTTGCAAAACCTTTTGTTTCAACTTTTACCATCCTTCCCCCCACCCCTCCCCTAGATGGCAGATAGACCCATACGTGTTAAATATGTTAAAGTATATGTTAAATACAATATATGTATGCATATGTATGCATATCCATACAATTATTTTTCTGCACAAGAAAAATTGGACTTAGACATAAGGTAAAAAATAACCTGAGAAAGAAATCAAAAATGCAAGCGGACAAAAACAGAGGGAGTGGAAATGGTATGTTGTGGTTCACATTCATTTCCCATAGTTCTTTTGCTGGTTGTAGCTGATTCAATTCATTACTGCTTTATTGGAGTTTATTTGGTTCATCTCATTGTTGAAGAGAGCCACATCCATCAGAATTGATTATCATATAGTATTGTTGTTGAAGTATATAATGGCCTCCTACTCATTTCACTTAGCATTCTGAAATCATCCTACTGATCATTTCTTACAGAACAATAATATTCCATAATATTCATATACCACAACTTATTCAGCCATTCTCCAATTGATGGTATCCATTCAATTTCCAGTTTCTGGCCACTACTAATAGAGCTGCCACAAACATTTTGGCACATATAGGTCCCTTTCCCTTCTTTAACATCTCTTTGGGATATAATCCCAGTAGTAACACTGCTGGATCAAAGGGTTTGCACAGTTTGATAACTTTTTGAGCATAGTTCCAAAGTGCTCTCCAGAATGGTTAGATTCGTTCACAGCTCCACCAACAATATCTCAGTGTCCTGGTTTTCCTACATCCTTTCCAACATTCAGCATTATATTTTCCTGTCATCTTAGACAATCTGACAGGTGTGTAGTGGTATCTCAAAGTAACAGTAATTTCATAAGATGATCAACTGTGAATTACAGTTATTCTCATCAACACAATGATTCCAGATAATTTTGCAGGACTTGTGATGAAAAATGTTATCTATTTCAAAGAAAGAATTGAAGCATACTTTTAAAAATTTATTTTCCTGTCTATGTTTTCTTTCACAAAATGACTAATATGGAAATGTTTTGCATAATTACACATAACCTATATTAAACTGCTTGCTTTCTCTATGAAGAAGAGGGGGGAAGGGAGATAGAGAATTTAGAGCTCAAAGTTTAAAAAATGAATGCTAAAAATTGTTTTTATATGTAAACTGGGGAAAAATAAAATACTGTTTTTGGTGAGTTGTGAAATGATCCAACAATTCTGGGAAAGCAATTTGGAATTATATGCAAAAGGCAATAAAACTGAGCATGATCTTTGATCTAGCAGTATCAATACTGTGTTTGTATCCCAAAGAGATTATAAAAGAGGGAAAAAGACCCATATGTGCATAAATGTTTGTAGCAGCCCTTTTTTAGAGGCAAGGAACTCAAAATTGAGTGGATGCCCATCAGTGGGGGAGAACAGCTGAAAAAATTATGTTATATAACATATATATGTTATATAAAATGTTATATGCTATTGTTCTGTAAGAAATGATGAATAGGCTGATTTCAGAAAAGCCTGAAAAGACTTACATGAACTGAAGTTGAGTGAATTGAACAGAACCAAGAGAACACTGTACATAGTAATAACGAGATTATGTGATCAACTATGATGGACTTGGCTCTTGTCAACAATGAGGTGATCCAAGGCAATTCCAATAAACTGGTGATGGAAAGTGCCATCCACATTCACAGAGAGAACTACAGAATGTATATCAAAGCACAGTATTATCACCTTTTTTTAGTTGTTTTTCTTTCTTGTGGTTTTTCCTTTTTGATCCAATTTTTCTTGTGCAGCATAATGAATATGGAAATATGGTTAGAAGAACTGCACATGTTTAGCCTATATTAAATTGCTTGCTGTCTTAGGGAGGGGAGAGGAAGGAGATGAGAAAAATTTGGAACACAAGGTTTTGCAAAGGTGAATGTTGAAAACAAGCTTTGCATGCTTTTGAAAAGATAAAATGCTATTTAAAAAAAAGAGTGTTAATTTTTTTTAAATGAAAAAAATTCAATGAGAAACTATAATGTCACTTTTCCCAGGTAGAAACTGCTCACACATACAAAAAGAGATCAACTAGGGCCTTACCAGGAATGTCAACCACAGTACAAGGTAACCTCCCAGTTCAATCTGATCCAAAAAGATTAAAAGTAAATGAGAAGGAAGAAAAGCAAAGAACTAGAACATAAGCGATGCCTTACATTGCTTCTTAGGAAATTGGGGAATGGCTAAACAAATTGAATTTGTAATGTATTACTATTATGCAAAATATAATAAAAGCTTGCAGAGAGTCTTAGGTAGTACTTGAACTGACAGAGTGAAAGGAACATCTGATCAGAACAATTTATTCAAGGATGACATTATAAAGAAAAACAACTTTGAAAGATTTAGTAACTCTAATCAAACAATTATTTATGCTTATTTTCAGCTAATGTCCCTAGAGCACTTGTAATGAAGCATGTAGCCTATCTCTTGGCAAAGAAATGATGGATACAAGGTGAAGAGACACACATTTTTGGACATAGCCATTATATGGATTTGTTTTGCAAAATTTTGCTTATTTATTACAAGGGCTCCCCTCCTTCCTTAATTTTGGTTAATTGGAGGATGGAATCTTTATTATCTAAAAAATGAAATAAAAACTTCTGATCCTGACATTTCAGGCCCACCACTATCTCATTTGACTAAGCTTCCTTTCCATTCTTATTTCATAGCATAGGACTTCCCCAACTCCTCACTCCAGTGAAATCAGATCACTTGCTATTCCTTTATTTCATCCTGATTTGTTTCTGTGTACTTTTGCACACAGCATCCCATCCATGGAAGAAACTCCTGTTCTTCTATTCCCTGTTCTCTTAGTAGAATTCAGGCCCTGAAAGAAATTGGTGAAGGAACATTAGCTTTCTAGAATCAAAAAGAGCCTCAGTTTATCCTTCTCAATATAATAAGAGGGCACAGAAATGGGGTTATGGAGAAGGAGAAAAGGGAAAAAAAATATGAAGTATTCATTCATTTGGATTTTCCTTCCCCTACATCTAGGGAAGTAGGCTTCATATGATTTCTGGGGAACTTTTGCTCTCCCAACATCATCCAATCTGCTTGCTAACACTAAAAATACTTTTTGCCAGGGTCTAAAGTCTTTTGTTTCTAAATGAACTAAGTCTTAAAGAGTAAATGCATTTAGATATTTAAATACCCTAATAAGAGTACCTAGCATTTATATAGAACTTTACAATTTGCAAAGCTTTTTTCATATATTATTTCATCTTCACATCTTCCCTGTGAGGTAGTTACTTTTATTATCCCCATTTTACAAATGAGGAAACTGAGGCTGAGAGAGTCTAAGTGACTTGCCCAGGATCACATAGCGGTGAGTGTCTGAGGCAGGATTTGAACACCGATTTTCCTGATTCTAGGTCCAACATTTTATTCATTGCACATTTTGCTTCTCAGATAGCTGAATGTTTCAACTGTTTTGTGATCTTTGGTTACAAGTATAGCAGATCATCCACTATCTGAATGGATGAGAAAGGTAAGAAAGTTAGGTGAATATTAGAAGGATATGTAGGATCTACAGAGATCCACCCAAACTGTTACCCCTTTGAAATCTGGAATTTTTAGTTCACCAGAAGCCCAAGTTCTGCTTCAGTCTTTTATTTGAATTCTGTGTGAATATTTCAGGTGTGTTTCTTGTTAATATCTGTGTGGATTCTGCTTCCTAAAATCATATTTTCTTTATTAATTCTCAGTTATGATTGTTATATATTTCCCTCTATCCTACCCACTTATACTTTTTTTTTCTATTCCCCCTTATCCAGATTTCCTCTTTCTAAAGCAGGAGACGTCTGTTGTTCAATCATGTCTGACTCTATAAGCCCATCTGAGGTTTTATTGGCAAAGGTTTACCATTTTATTCTCCACATCATTTTACAGATGAGAATAGTGTGGTAAACAGATAAAGTGACTTGTCCAGAGTCAAATTTGAACTCAGGAAGATGAGACTTCTTGATTTGAGGATCAGCACTTTATCAGCTTTATCACTTTAGCAGCACCTAGTGAGAGAAGACTGTACTCAACACTAATAATTTATAACTGATGTGACAGTTCCACTGTTCCTCTTCCCTTCTTACCAAGATACAGACCTCAGGTTTTTTCTTTCTTTATTTTAAATCATCCCTTTGAGAATACACCTTCAGAAGATAGTTTATATTGCTTTTTGACTTATCACTCCCCGATTCTATCCTCCATCTTAATCTTTCTCACCTTTTCCTATTCCTTCCTAGAAGTTTCCTGAATTGAAACTATTCTCATAAAAATCTCGATAACTTCATCCAACAGCCTTTTTTTTGGTTCATTTTTCTCAACTTTCCAAGGTTTTTAATATGGTTAATCACTCCATTCTCCTACTCTTATCATGTTCTATTTTATCTTGTTTCTCCTACCTGTGTGGTCAATTGCTTTTTCATCTCCACTTATTCATCCTTTTCCTAGAACTTTAATATGAGATGTTCATGAAAAGTTTATCTTCAACTGTTTTGTGGTTACCTCATTCACTCTTGCAATTATCATCTCTATGTAGATAATTCCCAGATCTGCATAACCAGCTCAAATCTTGTTATAAAACTCCTATCCCCCCCAAAAAAAAATTCATATTAGTGAAATAATTCTAATCCCTATTACTATCTTAAACTTAATAGATCCAAAATAAAACATTACCTATTAGCCTCCACTAACCCAAATATGCCTATTTTCAGGGTATATATTTCAGGGTACAACTATCTTCTCAGTTACCTAGCTGTTACCTCACAATCATATTAAACTTTAACCTGTCCCTTGCTTTCCAAAGCCAATTAATTGCAAAGTGTTACTGATTCTATCTCCATATCCCTTGAAGCCTCCCCTTCTCTCTATACATTGGACCATACTTTCACCTTCCCTTCACTTTTCACCTTGACTAATACAGAAGCCTCCAGATTTGTTTTCCTGTATCTTCTTCCCTAATAGTCTCAGTTTTTAATCTTGGTAATCCCAACAACTGGCACACAGTAGGTGCTTAAATGTCAAATGTCAAAGTAGCAACAGGGCTTGGGAATCAGAGAGCAATACAGGAGATAGGCTTTCCCTGAACACAGGGTGCTGAAAGCAATAAATGCAGATGAGGCTCTTTCTCTGCAACACCTGTGAAGAGAAGGGGCCCATCTTCCATGTTACTGCCATCACCAATTGCTAACTGATAGGCGGGATGAGGTGGGGGGGGGGGGGGGAAGGCCATAAATAGCAGATTATTAGGTCTTGCTTCCAATCTTGCTCCTATAGCCATCGACCAGGAAGCAGGCTATGTTGAGAGCCAGAAATTGTTTTTGCAGATGCTTCAGTGACACTTTCCCAGCAGCCACAACTACTAAAGACCCAGAAAATAGAGTTCTTTGCCGAGAAAGTCCTTGGCACTGTCAAATGCTTCCATATCAAAAACAGTAGAAATGACAATTAAGTATACTTTATGAGACCTTTCCATTTGAATTATGGCTGAAATTTTCTTTATGTTGTTTCCATTAAGATGTGAGCTCCTTAGACTTACACGAACTGATGCTGAGTGAAATGAGCAGGACCAGGAGATCATTATATACATCAACAACAATACTATATGATGACCAGTTCTGATGGACCTGGCCATCCTCAGCAATGAGATCAACCAAATCATTTCCAATGGAGCAGTAATGAACTGAACCAGCTATGCCCAGAGAAAGAACTCTGGGAGATGACTAAAAACCATTACATTGAATTCCCAATCCCTATATTTATGCACACCTGCATTTTTGATTTCCTTCACAGGCTAATTGTACGATATTTCAGAGTCCGATTCTTTTTCTACAGCAAAATAACGGTTTGGTCATGTATTCTTATTTTGTATCTAATTTATATTTCAATATATTTAACATCTACTGGTCATCCTGCCATCTGAGGGAGGGGGTGGGGAGAAGGAGGTGAAAAATTGGAATAAGAGGTTTGGCAGTTGTCAATGCTGTAAAGTTACCCATGCATATAACCTGTAAATAAAAGGCTATTAAATTAAAAAAAAAAAAAAAAAAAAAAAAGTGAGCTCCTTGAGTACTGACTTTGCTATTTGTATTCCCAATACTTAATATAGAAGTTTGAACATAAGTATTTTTTTTTCCCCCATTCATTCATTTTTCCACTTATTAGTGGTCCTCTAAACCTGGTCGTTCAGATTGTTCAGCTGTTTTCAGTGATGGCCGATTCTTCGTGACCCCATTTGGGATTTTACTAGCAAGATACTGGAGTGGTTTAATATTTCCTTCTCCATATGGTCCCCATAAGAAATGACAAAAGAGATCGTTTTACAGAAACCTGGAAATACTTGTGTAATGTGATGCTGAGTGAAGTACAAAACCAGAACAATTTTACAGTAAGAGCAACACTAAAGACAAACAACTTTGAAAGACTTGAGAAATCTGGTCAAAGAAATGACTAACCATGATTATAGAAGACCAAGGATGAAGCATGCTATCTACTGTCTGACAGAGATGACATTCAGAGCATAGAATGAATGAGACTTGTTTGGATAAGGCCATGTGGGAATTCATTTTGCTTGACTATGCATATTTGTTACAATGATTTTTTTTCTTTTTCTTTCAGTAGCAGAGGTAAGGGGGGGTGGAAGGAGGAAAAATAATTTGTTATTTATTTTTTGTTATTATTTGTTTGTTGTTGTTATATTGTTGTAAATATGTTATTATTTGTTAAAAAAAAAAAAAAAAACCTGATTTCCAATATACCCAGTACTACCCTAACCATCCCTACACAGCCTTTTTTTTTTTTTTTTTTAGTGTCTTTTTTTTTATTTTTTTTTTTATTTTTTTAATTGTTTTTAAATAAATGGTAATTTAAAAAAAAAACCTGTTCAATTTTACCCTTACCCCCCACCCCTCCCTAAAGGCAGGTGCCTAATGTTAAATTTTAAATAAACCCAATAACAATAATATACATGACCAAAACAATTATTTTGTTACAAAAATCAGATCTTTTTACAATTAACGGGAAAAATAAATGCAAAATTTTAAAAAATTCAATGTAATGGAAATCATCTCCCAAATTCTTTTTCTGGAATTAGTTCAGTTCATTACTTTATAAAAATTTTGGTTGATTTCTGAGGATTGATCCATCAGGACTAGTCATCATCTGTTTGTTGTTGGTATAATGATCTCCTGGTCCTGCTCATTCCTTAGCACCAGTTAGTGTAATCTCAGGCCTTTCTGAAATCATCCTGTTGGTCATTTTCTTCAGAACAGTAATATTCCATAATTTTCATATCCCAATTTATTCACCATTCTCCAACGTGGACATCCATTCGGTTTCAGTTTCTAGCCACTCAAAGGGCTGCCACAAACATTGTGCCATACAGGTCCTTTCCTTCTTTATAATCTCTTTGGGATATAATCCCAGTAGTAACCTGCTGGATCAAAGGGTATCACAGTTTGATAACTTTTTGAGCATGTTTAAACTACTCTCCACAATGGTTGGATTGTTCCCTCCACCAACAATGAATCAATTCCCAATTTTTCCCACATCCCCTCCAACAATCATCATTTTTTCCTGTCATCAGCCAATCGCAGGTGTGTAGTGGTTCTTAGAGTTGTTTTTTGCATTTCTCTGATTAATAATGACTTGGACATCTTTTCATATGACTAGAAATAGTTTCAATTTCTTCATCTGAGAATTGTCTGTTCATATCCTTTGACCATTTTTCAATTGGAGAATGGCTTGATTTTTTATAAATTAGAGTTCCTACACAGCCTTGTCCTCTATTCTCCCTTACTATGAATTACTTGTTCTTTCAAAATTACTTTCTTCTAGTTCAAGCTTTTCCCCTTGATCAAAATTTATTTTCATTAGTGTAGGTCACAGCAAGAAGATAGAATGTTATCAAATTACTGTGAATTAGCTTTTTTTTTAATAAAAATTTTTCTCTCCATTCTACCTCCCCTCCCCTCCAATCAGGGAAAAATAAAACCAAAACCCTATTAACAAATATATGTAGTCAAATAAAACAAATTCCCATGCTAGCTAACCAGTCCAAAAAAATGTCCCTTTCTGCTCCCCATGTCTTCTCTGTCAAGGTGTTAAGTGTGAATGCATCCAACCATGCAGGAGAGCGATTTGGAACAATGCTCAAAAAGTTATCAAACTGTGCATACCCTTTGATCCAGCAGTGTTACTAATGGGATTATATCCCAAAGAGATTATAAAGAAGGGAAAGGGACCTGTATTCCGAATTTTGTGGCAGCCCCTGTTTTAGTTAAAACTGGAAAATGAATGGATGCCATCAGTTGGAGAATGACTGAATAAATTGTGTATATAATATTATGGAATATTTTGTTTAGGGTGAAACAGTATGATTTCAGAAGGCCTGGGAGACTTAGAACTGATGCTAGTGAAATAAACGGACCAGGGATCTTATACTTCAACAACAATACAAGTGACCAGTTCTGATGGATCAGGCCATCCTCCAAGAGATCAACCAAATCTTTCAATGGAGCAGTAATGAACTGAACTAGCTATGGAAAAAGAACTCGGGAGATGACTAAAACCATTACATTGAATTAGTCCCTATTTTTACACCCACTTTATTTCCTTCACAAGCTAATTGTACAATAATTCAAGTCTGATTCTTTTTTACAGCAAAAAATATTTTGTCATTATACTTACTGTTATCTAATTATATTTAATATATTTAACATCTACCGGTCATCCTGCCATTTAGGGGGGAGGGGTGGGGAAGGTAAGAGGTGAAAAATTGGAACAAGAGGTTTGGAATTGTTAATGCTGTAAAGTTACCCATGTATATATTCTGTAAATTAAAGGCTATTAAATAAAAAAAAAAAAAAAATTCTAAAAAAAAAAAAAAAAAAAAAAAAGAAAAATGAAAAAAAAAAAAATAATAAAATAAACAGAAAAGGCCTGGAGAGACTTACACGAACTGATGCTGAGTGAAATAAAGCAGGACCAGGAGATCATTGTACATGGCAACAACAATACTATATGATGTTCAATTCTGATGGACGTGGCCCTCTTCAACAATGAGATCATTTGGATCAGTTCCAATTGTTTAGTGATGAAGAGAGCCAGCTACACCCAGAGAGAGGACTATGGGAATATGGAACACAACATAGCAATCTCACTCTCTCTGTTGTTATTTGCTTGCATTTTTTTTTTTTTCTTCCTTCTTGGTCTGATTTTTCTTGTGCAACCAGATAGCTATGTGAATATATATGCACATATTGGATCTGACATGCATTTCGCCATATTTGGCATGTATTAGACTGCCTGCCGGGGTGGGGGGGAAGGAGGGGAAAATTTGCGGCAGGCGGTTATGTAGGAGTCAATGTTGGAAAAATTACCTATGCATATGCTTTGTGAATAAAAAGCTTTAATTTAAAAAAAAAAAAAAAAAAAAAGATGGTAAGCAAGTTTCATCATTGAAAAATCATGGTTGGTTCCTGTTATTCAGTTCTCAAATTTTTCAAAGTTGTTTGTCTATGTAATGTTGATACTGCATAAATTGTTCTGACTTTGTTCACTTTGCTTCATACTGTAAAGTATGAAGGATTCATCTTTTTTAAAAAAAATTTTTATTAAAGCTTTTTATTTACAAAACATATGCACAGGTAATTTTTCAACATTGACCTTTGCAAAACCTTTTGTCCCAACTTTTCCCCTCCTCCACCCATCCCCTCACCCTCATGGCAGGTAGTCCAATACATGTTAAATACGTTAAAATATATGTTAAATCCAATATGTTTATATATTTATAGTTATCTTGTTGCACAAAAAAAATCAGATCAAGAAGGAAGAAAAAGAAAAACTGAGAAAAAAGAAAAATGCAAGCAAACAACAAAAAAAGTAGAAATGCTGTGTTGTGATCCACACTCATTTCCTACAGTTCTCTCTCTTGGAGTAGCTGATTCTCTTCTTTACTTAACAATTGGAACTGGTTTGAATCATCTCATTGTTGAAGAGAACCATGTCTATCATGATCATTGTATAGTATTGTTGAAGTGTATAATGATCTCCTGGTCCTGCTCATTTCACTCAGCATCAATTCGTGTAAGTCTCTCCAGATCTCTCTGAAATCATCCTGCTGGTCATTTCTTACAGAACAATAATATTCCATAACATTCATATACCATTATTTATTCAGCCATTCTCCCACCAATGGGCATTCACTCTGTTTCCAATTTCTTGCCACTACAAACAGGGCTGCCACAAACACTTTTGCACATTGAGTCCCTTTCCTTCTTTGGTATCTCCTTGGGGTATAAGCCCAGTAGTAACACTGCTGGATCAAAGGGTATGCACAGTTTGATAACTTTTCGAGCATTGTTCCAAACTGCTCTCCAGAATGGTTGGATTCATTTACAATTCCATCAACAATGCAGCAATGTCCCAGTTTTCCCACATTCCCTCCACCATTCATCATTATCTTTTCCTACCATTTTAGCCAACCTAACAGGTGTGTAATAGTACTTCACAGTTGTCTTAATTTGCATTTCTCTGATCAATAGTGATTTAGATCACCTTTTCATGACTACAAATAGTTTGAATTCTTATGCCAAGATAATCCTTATCTTATCTTTGGGTTTGTCAAACATTAGATTGCTATAGTGATTGACTCTTTTGTTCTGTGAACCTAACCTATTCCACTGATCAATTGCTCTATTTCTTAGCCAGTACCAAATGGTTTTGGTGACTAATGCTTTATAATATAGTTTTAAATCAGGTGCAGCTAAGCCACCTTTATTTGAATTTTTTTTTTCATTAGTTCCCTTGAAATTCTTGATTTTTTGTTCTTCCAGATGAATTTTGTTGTTATTATTTCTAGGTCAGTAAAATAGTTTCTTGGGAGTGAATCCTTCATTTCTTATAGTATTATATTCCATTACATTTGTCTACCATAATTTGTCCAGCCTTTCCAATTGATAGGCACCTCCCCTTAGTTCCCAGTTCTTTAATACCACAAGTACTTGTTGTTGATCATAAGAAAATTTTATTTAGCAAACATTTATTAGGTGGCTTATTGTTTACAAGGCACTATGGAGGCACTTCCATATAAAAATAAGTAATATAGTTCTTACCTCAAATAGTTTACAATATGAAAATGTAAAATTTATATTTACCGTTTAACAAAAAAATATATATATGTCAAATAGGTCCATGTAATAATTTTTATAGAATTGTTTACATCTGACAATTCTTTCTTGCAAAATATAGTAACAGTCAATTATAGATCAAATTCAATCAATTTTTCTTCTCTTAATTTTCTGAGATTTATTTTCTTGATTATTAGTTAATTTTTCTGCAGGTCTTTTCTTCAACCCTTTCATTTTCCTTGTTTGTAATTTACTCAGATCTTGTTTCTGCATATGAATTCTTCCATAAGTTGCACCAAAAGTATCATGGGAAATATTCTTCTTCTTCTTTGGCTGTAAAATAAAAATTTTTCTTTTACAATTCTTAGTGGCATAAAATAGTAAAAGCTTAGTCTTTAGTGGGACATTTCAAAGGGGTTTCCATTAATGAACATTTACTGAGCATACTTTGGATACTACAGGATGACCTAGTCATTCACAAGTATAGAGAACCTTTAGTAAGGAGGTTAAAACAACCTGCCAATATCCCTGTCCTTACAGGGATGGCAAAAATCCAATTTGTTTTTCAGCTTGAAAGGTAAATCTACAAATGAGGTTGTCCATGACCTCTGGGCTATGTGTAAGACTGCCTATAATTCCCAGTCTCCATGGGTCCCAAACTGATCTCCATTGCAGTATTTGATTATTCACATTCACCAAAGCACACAAAAATACCTTCTTCTCCCATACTACCTGGTAGTGAAATTTGTGACAGGACCTCTGTTCTATCTAAAATAAAAATTAGTCAACTTTGACTGAGGCAAGAATAAATATGGGGTTTGCGGAACAGTGGAAAAAGAGCTAGATGTAAAATTACAGGATCTGTATTCAAAAGTCAACCCTGCCAATTAATTTGATTTTGGGCAATTTCACTTCTAGGGGCCTCAGTTTCCCTCCTTTCTTAAGTTAGGGGGTTGGATGAAATACCTCTGAATTCCTTTCCATGTCTAAACCTTAGCTTTCTAAGATCCATAATGTCAAAAACATAGTTTTTAAAATGTAATGCCTAAAACAAATTAAGACTTAATAACTTTTTTTTGTACTTTATAACTTCTTAAGATAGCAAACTGTTGAGCTGGAAAGGACTTCAATAAACACCCATTCCAATTCCTTCATTTCAGAACCAAGAGAACTTGAAATTAGAGGGGTTAAGTGACTCACTTGGGTTATACAATTAAGAAAAAAGCAGCAGGCCCCAGCAGTCAGGACACCAAACTCCCAAGCCAGTGCTCTTTCCACCAACAGTGACCATAATCTGTTTTCAAAATTATTTTGAAAGCTAAATAAGCTCTCAAAAAAAAAAAAAAAAAAGTGCCCTGGACATGCACAGGAGTTAGAATCACAAGGTTTCTCAACACTACAGCTAGAGTCAAGAGCAGACTTTACAATCAAGTGACTACCCCATTTGGTCAATGAAAATTCAAGAGTTCACTGGAATCAATTATTTATTGAACACGTACCAGGCCTTAACAACTGTCAAGACACAAGAATCATCAGCTTAAAAGCTATCTTAAGCTTTTCTTAAGATCTTAAGATAGCTTTTCTAATTATCCAATAACAATCAAGTTATTTATCTTCTCTGTTCTCTTAAAAAATACATCATTTTTTCAAAAATCCATTCAGTTTGTTCTGTACTTCTATAACTTCTACATTTCAACAAAAAGTTATGATAGAAGAAATAGAGCTGAAAGTCAATCTTCCACAGACACAGTGACTACAAGATAGATTTAAGCCTTCTTATAATATGGCACATGGCAAGCAACTTGCCTATAGGCCCCGCTCTCTTCTCCTCAGAAGCCCTCCATGGTCCTTCTTATGGGTCTAACTCTTTATTTACCAATCTCGAAGCTAAACCTTGAAAAGATATGTGGGTGGCTATAAAGCAATGAGGTCTATTCTGTGCTGCTAATGGAAATCAGTCCTATCTGTTCCACAACCCACTAAAAAATGCCATTCCTGCTGTTACATTTTTCATTGTAAAGATACCATCAACATTATGGCATTCCAACTCTATCTTTTTCTGAAGTTTATTTTTAATGTTCCTTCCCCTAAAACCAAAAGACATATTTTGCAAGAATTGACTTTTTTTTTTGTTTTTTAGGCTTACACACCTTCAGGGCTTTAGGCAATTTCATGGATAATTTATAAAGATCATCTGATGCCAAATAGGTTCTTCTCATGATCAGATCCAGTGATGGTCCCATTTCTTCCAATTCAATTCGTGGTGTTCTGCAACCAGATTTCTTCAACAATAATCTTTATAAAAATAATAATTAAAAAACCCAACAACAAATATTAGTGCCTTTTCTCTTATAAAATACTCCCTCTCTCCCCTGCTAAAAAAAAAAAAAAAAAAGAAAATCTAAATTTGGTATCTTACAAGTTTTATTCAAATGCTCGCTTTGATGAACATACAAACTTTTAGGGAAGAATACAATTAAATATAACTGGGAAAGAGTAATTCAAACAGAAAACTTTTCAGGAAAAAAATTATTGCTTCTCCATTTAACTTATTCAGTCCCCCAGGTATGAAACATTTAATGTCCCTCACGCATTTATGAATGCATAAAATTCATTCTATGAGTTTTGAAATGAGTTTATACTAACATGAAACACAGTCTTACATCTCCTGATAATTATGAACACTAATTTAACCTGGATCATACTGACATAACTTTATCCAGAGAATTTAAATGTAAGCTAAAATACAGTCAAACATCAGGCTTGTGGAACAGCCCTGGGCAAGAAAATAAGAGAAGGAAGGCAGCTAAATGGTGCAGTGTGGCCCTGAAGCCAAGATGACCTGAATTCAAATCCGGATTCAGACACTTAATATTTCCTAGTATTAAGTCACTTAACCCCAATTGCCTCATGCCCTCCTAAAAGAAAATAAGTGAGGGGTAATATCAGGAAGAGACCCACTTCTAACCCTTTGAGACTCTGAAACAAATGAATTCAACTAAAAAAAAAACAAAACTTGAAAGATTATTGGATCCCAGGAATTGGAATTAAAGAGAAAGGACCTTAACAAACCATCTATTTTAGTCTCTTCACTATAAAGTGAGTAAACTAAGGCTGAGAGGGGTCAGGGACTTAGAGGATTCTACAAACCTGAGGTTTTTCTGATATGCTAAACAGCACTCTATCCATTATACTATAAAAAGGCACTACTACTAAAAAGTCAGGAATTGAATCTAGTCCTTGCTTATGATGAGGGAATACTGTCAATGAACTGCTCACTGGGACCTGATTAGCTTTCCTGGCTAATGAAACTATATAAGGCTGACCTTTCTGGGTGAAGGAGGAGACAAAAGATAAAAGAAAAATGGAAAGAAGATAAGGATGTTATTACTGAAAAGAGTGTCAGACTATGAATCAGGCAGCCTGGGCTCTTCTGGATTGTCTTTTGCACCAACCCATTTGTAAACTGGCCTTGAGTTCTCTATTCCCGTTTTCTTATCTGCAAAAATAGGGTTTGGATTAAGATGATCATTAAAGTCCCTTATAGTTGCAGGATTGTGAGATTAGTTGCAGAGGGAATAAGGAAGGGGAAGAGTGGGGGGAGGGGGGGCGGGGGAGAAGAAGAGAAAGGAAGGGAGGGAAGAAGAAAGGGAGCAAATGACAGAACAAGAATTTATTAAGCTCCTACCATGTGCAAGGTACTGCAATGAGTGCTTCACAAATATCTCATCTGATCCACACAATAATCCTAGGAGGTACTTGCTCTTTTCCTCCTCATTTTACAATTTAAAGAAATTGAGGCAGACAAAGTTAGTTATTAAGTTGACTTGCCTAGAGCCATACAGCTAGTCAGTGCCTCATACTGCATCTGAACTCGGCACTTCCTGAGTCCAGGCCCGGTGCTTTGCGCATTGGGTCACCTAGCAACAAAGCTGTTGGTGGCAGAGAGACAGCAAAGTGCCATTCACACTTTGACACTGCAGCTCCGGAAGGATAAGGAGCCTCCACTATGTGTGTGCTGGGGGATGGGAGGAGGAGGCTGAGAGCCAGGGAGTGTGGGGGTGGGGAGAACCAGGGGGCCTGTACTGAACCTCAAGGACTCCTAGAACTGCACACACACCAGACCGAAGCAACCAAGGTAACTTGACAAGGACAGATTCACTGCCCACCCACTACGTCGAGCTAAGCCATAACAGAACAGAAGGAATGTCTCTTTAACAAAATAAGCAGGATCACCCTTGTCAGCACAGGTCTGACCACGTGCCCCATTACCTTCAGAAGCAAATTTAAGGTCCTGTTTTGCCAAGAAAGCCATGACTGCCTGGCCCATTCCTTTCCAGCCTGGACACTGCTTTCCTCCAAGTACTCTAACGTTCAGTGACAATGGCCTGCAAGATTCTCTCTCATCCCCAACTCTGACTCTGCTTCTTCCCTGGCTATCTCCCAGGCCTTGAATGCTCTCTTCATCACCTCTGCCTTTCCTTCAAGACCCAGCTCAAGTCTGAGCTGAAAAAAGCCTTCCCCGCCTATCCTTCATATGACACAGACGTTTACATGTTGCCCCTCTTACATTATGAACTCCTTGAGGGGAGGGACTGTGTTTCTGCCCTTTTCGGAACTCCCCAGAGCTGGCATAACGAAAGGAGTGCCTGCCAATTTCTGCCCTCATAGCCCCCTGAACGACTCTTACAACTCCAGCTTCCAGATGAGCTGCTTATCTGAAATCAGAGGGGCTTTTCCTGCATCAATGAAGTCACAGGGATGTGCTGCAAAAATAGCAGTATCTATGTATGACTCTGAAAGTGTCAACCCGAGGAGCTTTTAATAGATCAGTACAAGTTTAGTCTGTCTATCCTAAAAAGATATTAGGATCCAAATGGAAAAGCTTTTGGAATTCTCTACAGATTCTGAATCCTAAAGTTATGGGCACAATGCCACATCTACTTAGATTATATGGTTCTGCAAAAATTATTCTCTCAGGGGAAAAAAAACAGAAGGCTTTCCCTCTCTGCCGTGCCATGATTATCCAGACAGAACTGGTGAAAAAGAGGAGACTGTGAGGTTGCAAAAATTTCTGTGCAATTCTTCTCCCACACCACCTCAGACACTGATAAAGCAAATGGACCTGGGTAAAGCCGGCCAATGCTGGCACTAGCTTCCAGAAAGTAACAGTTTCAATTCCCAGTGTTGTTGGGCTTTCAAAGGTGCAACAGCTAAAGCACAGAATGGAGAGAGAGAGAAATAGAGAGAAAACAACAAACATCAATCCTATCATCTTTCTCTTTCTTCACTGATCAAGTCTAGAACCATGACTTCCCTGGTGAAGGAAATGGAGCCGAGGAAATGTTTGCTCCGTGTTCTGGCCTGTGCACCTTAGGCATCTCATTAACTCATTCCATGAACCAGGATGTTAGAATATAAAAGGTTATTACAGAAGAGTTTTCATGAGAAAACTGACCCCTCATGCAAGGCCTTCCATTTCATTACACACTAAAGATGCCATTTTTTAAAAGCACTGCTTACACTTAAAATTCTATTCCATGTCAAACATTAAAAAGAAAAATGTTTCATTCTTCCCAGAAGTTGGGAGACTTAATGGAGGTAGAACATTAAATATGCTATCAGACACAATTAAGTTTGTTGAACTGCCTTTCCACACAAATTCCCACTTTGTTTAAAAGGATTAGTTCAGGGGCAGTTAGGTGGTGCAGGGGATAGAGTACTGGTTCTGGAGTTAGGAGGACCTGAGTTAAAATCCAACTTCAGGCATTTGGCACTAGCTGTATGACCTTGGAGAAGTCACTTAACTCCAATTGCTTTGCCAAAAAAGAAAAGTCTTGTGCTCTGGATAGCAGAAGTGGGAAAGAGATATTTGAAAGCGAAAGTAGTATTAATATAAAAAACAGAAGCTATCAATAAAAATTAGAACTTTAAAAGAAATTACTGTGGCTAGGCAGTTTATTTGTAGAAACCTCACCATTATCATGACAAAGAATATGCTGGCATTTTAGTCATTCATTACCCAAAAAACTAGCAGAAATTCTTGAAATACTAAACTATATTATGGACAAGTCTAGGGACTTGCTAGGAACCTGCAGAGAGCAGAAAATTTTCTAAAAATTTAGAGAGTTACATGATCAGTACTATGCCTATCCAGGCAGTCTACCTTCCAGCCAGATGCCACCATGTACTGTGCCCCTTTCCTCTATATAGGCCGGCATGTTCTGAGGTTCTTGCCTTTACTTGGGCTATTTTCTAGGCTAGAAAGACCATCCTTTCCTTTTTCCAATACAATCTGTAACACTTTTACCTACCCACAAGTAGTTAAAATTTAAATAAGTATAAGTTAAATACTATCATTCCCCCTTCTGTGATCTCCACTCCCCTGCCCATTGCTTGATCTCGGACAGAGCACTTCACACTTTTCATGTTTTTATCATGTATTAGAATTACAAGGGGGTATGTCAGTTTTTCCCATCTACTTCCTTACTCAACAGTAAGCTCCATAAGGGTAGGAGCTAAGTTTTAAACTTTACTGCCCTTAGTGCCCAACTTTGTACTACTCATGTGAAGCACATGATATGTTTGCAGAACTGAATAAGATGCTTTGATCTTTGATCTGCTAATAAATTTTGCAGAAAGGCAGTCACATTACCTGGGGGGAGTGGAGAGAAGGGAGAATCCAAGCTACAAGCTTTAATTCACTTTTGTAAGAAAGAAGCAAATGACTAAAAAGCAAGCTGAAATGAAGTTTTTCAAGAAGACTCAATGAATTCTGCTTTTTTGTCCTGTGATGTCACCCATCACAGAGACTGACGCTTTCAATGAGTCAACCAGGAAAAAAAAAAAAGGGGGGGGGGGAAATATATGTATAAATTTAATATTCAATATCTTCTACTTATGAAGGCAAGAAAGCATTTATTATTTATTTTAGAAAGATTTCCATTCTATACTATAATGCAACAATTTATATTTAGAGTACTTAGAACACAAGAGTAATTGACATCTATCTGGAAATCTTGTATTTGTCTACTAAGCAACTCAGACAGATGTAGTTCTATTATATTTAATCAATCCTTTGTCACAAATTGTATTTCCTTGTCTCACCACAAAACAAGAATATATTTTCCCATGTAGACCAGGAATATTTCTTTCCAAAAATCTTAAACAAATTTTATCTTCTCACTCCGTCAAATAATTAAAATGCAGATTGGATGTGTATGAACTTAATTCATTTCATTAAAAGTCCTTAATAAATAACCATGATGAGATATCAGTGACCGAAAGTTTTTCCCTAGTTCTTTATACACTATACACACATTCTATGATCTTTTTTCTTAGATAATTTTGAACAATGAAATCTAGAAATTCTTAAAACTGTGCTGGGAAATTATATTAAAGACTAGAATGTCTAGGGTTTAAAATAGTCTGGAAGAAAAATCATCTAAGAAGTGCTTTCTGAACATTTAACTATTGGGCCTTCTGAGTGGATGCCCTACAGTCAAACTCCAAATTTTTTTTTATCTCGATGTTGACTATGGCAACCTTAATATTTGTAATGAACTGAGTTTTCTATTATAAAATTAAGTAAATCTTTTTGCATTGCTTTATTTATGCTAGCAAATCTGTCTTCAAGACCAAATTAAGCTGATTATAACTGCTAATCCTTTTGAGAAAATATTTATTTACTTTCTCTCATAGAAAGGACTCCTTTCTAAAATTTTCAATCACTTTAGTCTACTAGTTTTCTCAAGAAAATCCAATCAACCTAGAAAAAATAACAACAAAGTTCATATGGAAAAACAAAAGGTCAAGAATTTCAAGGGAATTAATAAAAAAAAAATCAAATGATGGTGGCTTAGCTGTACCAGATCTAAAACTATACTATAGAGCAGCAGTTACCAAAACTATTTGGTATTGGCTAAGGAATAGATTAGTTGATCAGTGGAATAGATTAGGTTCAAGGGATAAAACAGTCAACAAATATAGCAACCTAGTCTTTGACAAACCCAAAGATCCCAGCTTTTGGGATAAGAACTTACTGTTTGATAAAAATTGCTGGGAAAATTGGAAACTAATATGGCAGAAACTAGGCATTGATCCATACTTAACGCCGTACACCAAGATAAGGTCAAAATGGGTTCATGACCTAGGCATAAAGAATGAAATTATTAATAAATTAGAGGAACATAGGATAGTTTACCTCTCAGACCTGTGGAAGGGGAAGGTTTTTATGACCAAAGCAGAACTAGAGATCATTACTGATCACAAAATAGAAAATTTCGATTATACCAAACTGAAAAGTTTTTGTACAAACAAAACTAATGCAGACAAGATTAGAAGGAAGCAATAAACTGGGAAAATATTTTTACAGTCAAAGGTTCTGATAAAGGCCTCATTTCCAAAATATATAGAAATTAACTCTAATTTATAAAAATCAAGCCATTCTCCAATTGAAAAATGGTCAAAGGATATGAACAGACAATTCTCAGATGAAAAAATTGAAACTATTTCTAGTCATATGAAAAGATGCTCCAAGTCATTATTAATCAGAGAAATGCAAATTAAGACAACTCTAAGATACCACTACACACCTGTCAGATTGGCTAAGATGACAGGAAAAATAATGATGATTGTTGGAGGGATGTGGGAAAACTGGGACATTGATTCATTGTTGGTGGAGTTGTGAAGCGAATCCAACCATTGTGGAGAGTAGTTTGGAACTATGCTCAAAAGTTATCAAACTGTGCATACCCTTTGATCCAGCAGTGTTACTACTGGGATTATATCCCAAAGAGATTATAAAGAAGGAAAGGGACCTGTATGTCACGAATGTTTGTGGCAGCCCTTTTGTAGTGGCTAGAAACTGGAAACTGAATGGATGTCCATCAGTTGGAGAATGGCTGAATAAATTGTGGTATATGAAAATTATGGAATATTACTGTTCTGTAAGAAATGACCAACAGGATGATTTCAGAAAGGCCTGGAGAGACTTACACGAACTGATGCTAAGTGAAATGAGCAGGACCAGGATATCATTATATACTTCAACAACAATACTAGATGATGACCAGTCCTGATGGATCAGGCCATCCTCAGCAACGAGATCAACCAAATCATTTCTAATGGAGCAGTAATGAACTGAACTAGCTATACCCAGAAAAAGAACTCTGGGAGATGACTAAAAACCATTACATTGAATTCCCAGTCCCTATATTTATGCACACCTGCATCTTTGATTTCCTTCACAAGCTAATTGTACAATAATTCAGAGTCTGATTCTTTTTGTACAGCAAAATAATATTTTAGTCATGTATACTTATTGTGTATCTAAGTTATATTTTAATATATTTAACATCTACTGGTCATCCTGCCATTTAGGGAGGGGGGGGTAAGAGGTGAAAAATTGGAACAAGAGGTTTGGCAATTGTTAATGCTGTAAAGTTACCCATGTATATATCCTGTAAATAAAAGGCTATTAAATTAAAAAAAAAAAAAAAAAAAGTTATCAAACTGTGCATACCCTTTGATCCAGCAGTGTTACTACTGGGATTATATCCCAAAGAGATTATAAAGAAGGAAAGGGACCTGTATGTACACGAATGTTTGTGGCAGCCCTTTTGTAGTGGCTAGAAACTGGAAACTGAATGGATGTCCATCAGTTGGAGAATGGCTGAATAAATTGTGGTATATGAAAATTATGGAATATTACTGTTCTGTAAGAAATGACCAACAGGATGATTTCAGAAAGGCCTGGAGAGACTTACAGAACTGATGCTAAGTGAAATGAGCAGGACCAGGAGATCATTATATACTTCAACAACAATACTAGATGATGACCAGTCCTGATGGATCAGGCCATCCTCAACGAGATCAACCAAATCATTTCTAATGGAGCAGTAATGAACTGAACTAGCTATACCCAGAAAAAGAACTCTGGGAGATGACTAAAAACCATTACATTGAATTCCCAATCCCTATATTTATGCACACCTGCATTTTTGATTTCCTTCACAAGCTAATTGTACAATATTTCAGAGTCTGATTCTTTTTGTACAGCAAAATAACGTTTTGGTCATGTATACTTATTGTATCTAAGTTATATTTTAATATATTTAACATCTACTGGTCATCCTGCCATTTAGGGGAGGGGGTGGGGGGGGTAAGAGGTGAAAAATTGGAACAAGAGGTTTGGCAATTGTTAATGCTGTAAAGTTACCCATGTATATATCCTGTAAATTAAAGGCTATTAAAAAAAAAAAAAAAAAAAAAGAAAATCCAATCAATTAATAGTTTATTCATGGGAGAGGGGAAGGGTTGGAGAGTGAGGGTAGGGGAAAACCAAATAAAATAGACAGAAAAATGGCCTCAAATGGAAACAAACACATAATAAGCATAAAAATGTAAAGGAACAAAATCCTTAGAAATATAAAACACATACCATTTCTACCAAATAAAAATCAATTTTTCCAAGGATTTTTCCTCCAAATCTACAAATACACAAACATGCACATGCACGTGTACACATACCCTACCTAAATTTCCAATAGCAATTTTAGTACCTACATTTCGAATATTATATCTTTTTTTTAAAACAAATATTAGAAATGAAGCACAAAGGCTATATATAAGTTAATGTCCATAATCTGTCTACTTCTCAACAAGGTTTATAGATATGCTTACAATAACAATTTCTTTATTTCCTCCCTCACATCCTCTTATTTCCTATTTTCTACTCTTGTTTTTGTATCTCATCAAGTACTGCTTTAGCTCTTTCCGTATAATCCCTATTAAGGGATGGCCCTGATGTTGTAGATTTTTCCCTATAAAGCTTCTGAAAACGCTAGCAAATATATTTATTATTATTAAATAATTAAAGATTTTCTATGTTTCATAACAAATCTTACAATGAGTAAACTAGTTTCTGGTTGTAAAATGTTTATTTATATATGATGAATGAATTCTTTAAGGGTTCAAAGGAAGAGGCAATTAACCATACACATGTAAATAAGGTTACTCATCAAGGTTAGAGGCAATATTATTAATGTCACTTTATATTCAGAGATCCTTTAACCTAAGCATCTTATAAGACTTATTAATTCTCACAAGTAACAACTAAGTCATAAATGCAGGACGTACCATTACTATTTATAGAGAGAAATAGCTTAAAGGGTCTGTCTGAAGTAGTAAAAGATACAAACAAGTAATTTCCAGAATGAGCTTATAGATACCTTACATATTATTATATATACCTCTAGTTTAGATATGTCATTCTGAATGCTTCTCTGACTGAATGATGTTCTACTGTTTTTCTTCTACAAGTGAACTTTCATAAAAACTACAAAGAGAATACCTTAGTAGAGAATATACTGAAAAAGCTAAAGCAGTGCTTGGTAATAAGCTCCCTTAGGGAAGCTTGAAGTATAAACGACAAATCATCTTGGCATTTCACCAGGCTGCTTCACATATTTATTGATTTCCTGCCTGCAGCAGAATTTTCTCAGCCCTATACTTCCTCATTTTTTATGTCAAAGTAACAACATACAGGCATTATAGTCAACACAAGAAAAGTCCCAGGCTCCTTAGCTGGATCGTCAAACATATCCCTCCTGAAATGAGGAGTGCTCCAAGACAGCGTGCTGGACTTTTTTTCTATACTCCATAATCTCTGCTCACTTGGTTTAATTATAATCTCGATGCAGATGACTCCTACATTGTCTACCCAGTTGCAACCCCTCTTGCGAGCTTTAGTCTCTGACACCAACTGCCTCCCTGACTTTCTAAACTCAATGTCTTACAGGTACAGACCTAAGGACTGGACTAAGTAACTCCTACCAAAGAAGGTCTGTACCTTCTCTTCCATGGAGAGTCTTAAAGATGCCTGTGGCACTGAGTCATAAGGAACACAGAGTAAGTGTTGTCAGAAATGGGCCATAGACATCTCTAACTCAACAAGAGCAAAACAGAACCCAGCAGCTTTCTGGGCATGCCCATCCCTCTTCTGAATTTCCATTTTTCTATTGGGATAACCATCCTCCAGTGAGGCAAATTAGCACCTCTGGGTCATCTCTAGTCCCCACCCACTCCATATATCCTATCATTTGTCAAGTCCTATGAATTCTACTTCCATAACATCTCTTCCATCTTTCCCCTTATCTCTGCTTCCATAGCTACCACCCTAAGCCAGGCCCTCATTCCCTGTTACCTGAGCTATTTATTGCAGGTGCAAGAATTGGTGGTGGTCTTTTAATTTTTTCCTCTCTCTAATTTTCTAGCTTGGCTCCAGCCTTCTTTTCCAGGGTTAATACTGCAGTCATGCCCTCAGTGGTTCTGTCAAACTGGCCTTCTGACCACTTCTTACACATGAAATGCCATGCCTCTTTGTAGAGGGCCACAATCAGTGGGGGAACTCTGGGTGAGGTGTAAAACTCTTCAGCCCAGAGGGAACCTGCTAACAATGTCTGGTTCAGCTCCCCATCTCCCCCAAGGGCTCTCAGCCTACCTTGAGAAGTCAGGGAGTGGTGACAACCTGTGTGGAGATTGAGGCAGAGTGATAGCAGGTGGAAGAGTGATACCAGGTGGCAAACTACGTACAATAACAAGTTGTTTTTGTGGTACCACGTTCTTAATGTTGTTTTTGTTACATTATAAAAAGGGGAAAGTCCTTGAAATAAATGGACCCCATTTTCCCACCATCCTCGGGAGTCCTGCCTCATCACTTCTCCACTAGGAAGGCATATTTTAATCACCCGATTGTGGGGGTTCTAGAAAGCAATGGTAAGTTTTGTCACCCCAACTTGGGGGCTCTAGAAAGCAGGATATCTTAACCACCCCAGTGTGGGGGCTCTAGAAAACAACGGCACCAAAATGTTTGTGGCAGCCCTGTTTGTAGTGGCTAGAAGCTGGAAAATGAATGGATGCCCATTAATTGAAGAATGGTTGGGTAAATTGTGGTATATGAATGTTATGGAATATTATTGTTCTGTAAGAAATGACCAGCAAGATGAATACAGAGAGGCTTGGCGAGACTTACATGAACTGATGCTGAGTGAAATGAGCAGAACCAGGAGATCATTATATACCTCAACAACGATACTGTATGAGGATGTATTCTGATGGAAGTGGATTTCTTCCACAAAGAGAAGATCTAGCTCAGTTTCAATTGATCAAGGATGGACAGAAGCGGCTACACCCAAAGAAAGAACACTAGAAAATGAATGTAAACTGTTTGCATTTTTGTTTTTCTTTCCAGGTTATTTATACCTTCTGAATCCAATTCTCCCTGTTCAACAAGAGAACTGTTTGGTTCTGCACACATATATT
Organism: Sarcophilus harrisii; assembly: GCF_902635505.1. NCBI lineage: Eukaryota > Metazoa > Chordata > Mammalia > Dasyuromorphia > Dasyuridae > Sarcophilus > Sarcophilus harrisii. The sequence goes on from NC_045429.1 coordinate 190,470,599, forward strand.
GTATCTAGGATATACTGTGACATATTTAACATGAATAGGACTGCTTGCCATCTGGGGGAGGAGGTGGAGGGAGAGAGGGGAAAAATTGGAACAGAAGTGAGTGCAAGGGATAATGTTGTAAAAAATTACCCTAGCAATTAATGAAAAAAAAAAAAATCAAATGAAGGTGGCCTAGCTGTACCTGATTTAAAACTATATTATAAAGCAGTAGTCACCAAAACCATTTGGTTGATCAGTGGAATAAGTTAGGTTCACTAGACAGAATAGTCAACTATAGCAATCTAGTGTTTGACAAACCCAAAGATCCTAACTTTTAGGATAAGAATTCATTATTTGACAAAAACTGCTGGTATAACTGGAAATTAGTATGGCAGAAATTAGGCATGGACCCACACTTAACAATATACCAAGATAAGACTGGGTCCATATTTAGGGCATAAAGAACAGATTATAAATAAATGAGGGAAATAGAATAGTTTATCTTCAGACTTGTGGAGGAGGAAGAAATTTGTGACCAAAGATGAACCAGAAACCAATACTGATCACAAAATAGAAAATTTTGATTATATCAAATTAAAAAGCCTTTGTATAAACAAAACTAATGCAAACAAGATTAGAAGGAAGCAAAAAACTGGGAAAACACCCATTAAAGGTTCTATAAAGGCCTATTTCCAAAATATATAGAGAATTGACTTAAAGAAATCAAACCATTTCCAATTGACAAATGGTCAAAGGATATGAACAGACAATTTTGATGATGAAATTGAAACTATTAACTAAGAAAGACTATTCCAAATCATTATTGATTAGAAAATGCAAATTAAGACAACTTGAGATACCATTACACACCTTGATTGGCTAAGATGACAGGAAAAATAATGATTGTTGGAGGGGTTGGGGAAAAGTGTATACATTGTTGGTGGAGTTGGGAAAATCTAACCATTCTGAGAGCAATTTGGAAATTATGTATGCCAAAAGTTATCAAAGGTGCATACCCTTTGATCCAGCAGGATTCACGGGATTATATCCCAAAGTTATAAAGAAGGGAAAGGGACCTTATGTCAAAATGTTTGTGGCAGCCCTTTTGTAGTGGCCAGAAACTGAAACTGAGTGGATGCCCATCAATTTGAGAATGGTTGGTAAATTGTGGATATGAATTTATGGAATATTATTGTTCTGTAAGAAATGACCAGCAGGATGAATACAGAGGGTTGAGACTTCATGAACTGATGTAAGGAAAGAGAGAACAGGAGATCATTATATACCTCAACAACGATACTGTATGAAGATGTAATCGTGGAAGTGGTTTCTTTGACAAAGAGACCTAACTCAGTTTCAATTGATCAATGATGGAAAAAGCTACACCCAAAGAAAGAACACTGGGGAAATGAATTAAACTGTTTGATTTTTGCTTTTCTTCCTGGGTTATTTCACCTTCTGTCCAACTCTTGCAACAAGAGAACTGTTTGGTTCTGCACACATATACTGTATCTAGGATATACTGTGACATATTTAACATATATATAGGACTGCTTGCCATCTAGGGGAGGGGGTGGAGGGAGAGAAGGGAAAAATTAGAACAGAAGTGAGTGCAACGGATAATGTTGTAAAAAATTACCCTGGCAGGGGGGTTCTGTCAATAAAAAGTTATTAAAAGAAAAAAAAAAAAAAAAAAAGGAAAGAAAGAAAACAATGGCATGTTTTGTCACCCCAATTGGGGGCTCTAGAAAGTAGAACACAACACCTCTTCTCTATACCTTTGCAAAGTCTGTCCATCTAGGCCTGAACTGCATTTCCTCCTTAATTCTGATCTCTTTCAATTCCTTTAATTCCTTCCTAGTTTCCTTCAAATCTTAGCTTAAATGCTTCTACTACATGAAGTTTTTTCTAATTCTCCAGATTTTGCTAGTGCCCCATGTACATATACCAAATTACATTTTATTATAGTATATATTTATATTTGGATATATTGCCTCAAGACAATTATAAGTTCCTCATGCAGTGACTATTTTTTGTCCCTAGTAACCAATACTGTATCTGATATAGAGGCTCAATAACTTTTTGCTTGATCTGGAATTAGTTTCTTGGAGTAAAATTTTAGCAGATTTTAAAAAATTATATTTCATATTTTCAACTCTGGCTTAAACTCAATTACTGAACAACTATTGAGGTAGTTACACTCCTAGATATTCTGAATCAATATTTTATTGTCAGAAGTTTACGTTTCTTTCTTTCCTTTTTTTTTTTTTTTTAAACTTGCAAGATAGTTTTGCTCAGGAGCAGCTAGGTGGCATAGTGGATAGAGCACCAGCCCTAAAGTCAGAGGACCGGTTCAAATCAACCTCGACATTTAAATTTCCTATTTGTGACCCTGGGCAAGTCACTTAACCCCAATTACCACAGGGGGGAAAATAGTTTTGCTCAGTTTGATTTTTGACACCAGAGTGAAAAATGCCTTAATACTGGTAAATCATATAAAAACTATGATGCTCTTTTTAAATACTCATTTCTACTTTCTCTGCTTCACAATCATACTTCTTACCCCTTACTACCTTTCCTGTATTCAATTCATTCCTTCCCTCTCACATCCCTACTTCAAATTTTCATTAAAAAGGAAAAAATATCCATTTTATTTATTTTAGGAATATTCCTCTTTTCATAGTTTTCAGTTTCTATATATTGGTTTTATCCATTTGTTTTATTTATTTGTTTGTTTGTTTTTGGCTGAGATAACTGGGTTAAGTGACTTGCCTAGGGTCACACAAGTAGGAAGCAGTAAGTATCTGAGGCTTGATTTGAACTCAGGTCCTCCTGACTTCAGGGCAGATGCTCTATCCACTGCAGCATCTAGATGCCCACTACTCATTTGTTTTAGAAAAATACAGGAGTATTTTACAAGTGACTTATAGAGGGCTACAATAAAATCGTAGTATAACATGGACCACAGTGTTACTTGCAAGCCTAGAATCTCTAGAGCTTTAAATTGAAATATCTCATGGAAATTTTGGGGTCTTAGGATGAAATGGATATAGAAAAACCATAGTTCTAGTGAATGAATTATTTTCTAGTTCCTTTAGATTTAATCTTGGATTACCTCAAGGTCTGGAGGCTTAGATTGGGCCTAGAGAGGAGGGCTTAGAGTTCACATGGGTGAAGAATATACAGAAAACTAAGATGATCTTATGGCTTTACTAAAATTTCAGGCTCAAAGAGATTCAATATGAGCATGTAATAAACAGACATCCAATAGTCTTGTTTTTAGTGGGCTATGCTGAGGCAAGACACAACCAACATACAGCACAGAACTGGTGCCCCACACAGTTCACAAGACTGTGGTCACACAATTCTGAGTTGAATAATGGAAAACAAATACAAAATATCCCCCCAAAAATAAATAAAAAGATGCTGAGACAAACTTACTTATAGGTCCGAAAGTAAATCTTCCCATCCACTGCAGTGAAATGCAAGACATACTCTAAACCAGCAAGACGAATATTTGGTACTGTAGGGCCTCTGAAAAAATCTAAAAGCATAATTCATGACAGTAAGAACAATCTTGAATGAAAACTTTTTAAAAAAAATTTATCAACAAATGGAACAAAACTATCAATATGAAAATGTAATTTATTATAAACACAAATCAGAATATCAAAAATATGACAGGTAGTACAAAGAAAAAAAATCCCTGATTAAGCCTCACAAGTGCCTCTTCTATCTCTTAACGTATTGATTCTCTGTGGTTAGTTCACTGACCACTTGCTTTTCGGTTTTAATGCTTTTCTCCCTCTCTGCCAATACTTGACATGGGGTTGAAAAGTCATATTCATCATGGATAATAGTTTTAAACAAAAACACAGAAAAGATAGTTCACATGATTTTCTAGTATAAGTAGATATACAGGTTAATTTAAAAAAATAAGTGTTATCAATGATGGACAGAAGCAGCTAGACCCAAAGAACGAACACTGGGAAATGAATGTAAACTGTTTGCATTTTTGTTTTTCTTCTCAGGTTATTTTTACCTTCTGAATCCAATTCTCCCTGTGCAACAAGAGAACTTTTTGGTTCTGCACACATATCCATCTAAGGGAGGGGGGGTGGAGGAACAGAGGGGGAAAATCGGAACAGAAGTGAGTGCAAGGGATAATGTTGTAAAAAAATATCCTGGCATGGGCTCTGTCAATAAAAAGTTATTATAATAAATAAAAAAATAAAAATAAAAAAATAAATATAGATTGAAAAAAAAAGTGTTACATAAATTGTGTCTAAACAACAAAACAATTAAAACTAAATGCTGGGAAATCATGATGACCAAATCTTATTCTTCAAAAAGAGATGAGAAACCTCCTGCTCCTATTTCTTTGGATAGATGGGTAATCAAGGTGTGGGACATTGTATATGATGTCAGACTTTTTGAGTATGTTGATCAGTTTTGTTGAACTTTTCCCCCTTCTTTCTTATTATAAGGGATCACTTACTTGGGAGGGGATGTGGGAAAAGATACTGAAGGGAATATAGATGAGATAAAAACAAGCTATTGATAAAAATGTCCTTTAAAAGAAAAGTCAAGGTGACCCTTATGATAAAGAAGAGGTCTACACTAAAAGTAAATCTTAAAGAAAATTCCTCAAAGGGATCCCAATTATAGGAAAAAACCATTTTTCTTTTGGGAAAACCATTTGAATAACTATGACTAAACTCAGAAAAATATAATCCTGCCCCACTTCCTGCCCACATGCAGTCTCTCTTCCCGCACATAACTCAAGGCAATTAAAATAAAACAATCAAACAATGTGGCAAGAGAATATGGTACAAATTTCACAACTAATGAAGAAAAGCCATAAGATTTTGACCCAAATTTACCAAACCAGAGCTAGCAAATCAATAAAACTACTAAACTCTGCCTAACAGTACCACCCCTGAGATCAACTTAATTCTGGAATCAGCACATATTTCCCTCTACTCTGAAGAACAGAACTATTTCCAATATGTGCTGCTTTCCTAAGTTTTTAAAAAATGAAATGATGGATGTATTGGTCAATCTGCCACTGGGGGAGGAGAAGGGAGGAAGGAGGGGAAAAATTGGAACAAAAGGTTTGGCGATTGTCAATGCTGTAAAATTACCCATGCATGTAACTTGAAAATAAAAAGCTATAATTCAAAAATAATAATAATAATTAAAAAAAAAAAAAAGAATGAAATGATGGATTAAGAAAAATACTTGGGACAATAGGCCTATATTCTTTACCAGTCAAAAGATTTTAGACATAAAATAGCTTATGAGTCTATATCTCACCAAAGTCAATGCTTATCTTCCCTTAGATGATTACTTCCTGAACTGCTGATTTCATTAGAGTTTATACTTCAAGAAAAACAGGAAAATATATTTTAGAGAAGAAACAAGGAGAAACATGTGGGAAGTACATCAGTAGCATACATACCAAGTCTTAGCAACACAAATGCTGAATGTAATAAGAAAGTTTGCCTTAGAAGTAGTGGGAAAAGAAATACCAGGTGTCATCAGATATGGGAGAATATAAAGATGAACCTTTATCCTCAAAGACATAACAAACTTATCTAGAGAATTTGAAATAATGCAAATACAAAAATAATAACATAATTTAAAGAAGAGGCTGGAGCTAGGGTCCCAGGTTGGGAAAATGAGAGGCAGTTTTAGAGATAAGAAAAGAGCCTAGTTTGGAAGAATAAAAAAAAAAAAGAAAAGAAAAAAGAGTGGTAGGAAAAGTTGGAGATAAAGCAGGGAAGCCTTGTTAGGAATAGTAAATTCAGAAGACTGATAGTAAAAAGCATGCATGCCTTCTGCTTCTCTTAGCTGAGAGGCTCTAGAATATTAGTACAGAATGAGGCACACATTTTCAGACAAGGCCAGTATATTGATTTGTTTTGTTAGACTGAATTAATCGATTACAGGTCCCCACTGTGAAGGGGAGAGAGTCATTAGGAAGTAATAATAGTGATTTAAAAAAAAAAAAAAAAAGGACTATAAACAAAACTTTTTTTTTAAATAGGTTTGGAGTCAGATCAAAGAAGACCTTGAATACTGAAACAGGGACTATGAACTTTATTTCTTAGGCAATGGGAAGCCACTGAAAGTTTCTGATTAAGGGCAGTTCTGATAATAATCAGAATCACGCTTTAGGAAAACAACCTTATATTGGTCCACGTGCCATTTATAAAAGAGAGGAAATCTACTAGGGACAATCACCTAGTAAGAGACTACTTTTTTTTTTTTTTTTTTTTGGACGAGGCAATTGGGATTAAGTGACTTTTCTAGGGTCAGACAACTAGTAAGTGTCAAGTATCTGAGACCATATTTGAACTCAGGTCCTCCTGACCTCTGCCTGGTGCTCTATCCACTGCGCCACCTAGCTATCTGGAATCAACACATATTCCCCTCTACTCTGAAGAATAGAATCATTTCCAACATATGTTGCTTTTCTAAGTTTTTAAAGAATGAAATGATGGATTTGAAAAATATTTGAGACAACAGGCCTATATTCTTTACCAGTCAAAAGACTTTAGACATAAAATAGCTAAATATGCTTGCATATTTACAAGCACCAGACTACTATCCTAAAGTGAAAACCTAAAATAGGGGAATAGGTAAAGAAAGGACACAGCAAGGGAAATGATGTAGAATCTAATCAACAGGAGTTGGTGACTGGATGCTGGGTGGCAAAGGAGAACCAATGAAAGATGAGTTCAAGTTTTTAAAAAGCAGGCAGTCTGAGAATGATGCTATTAAACAAGGTAAAAAAAAGTCACAAGGTTCTAGGTTTGGAGGGATGGCGAGATGGTGGGCTGTTACTACTACTACTACTACTACTACTACTACTACTACTACTACTACTACTACTACTACTACTACGGATTTTCATTTCTTTAAAGATTATCTAAATGAAACTAAGTAGGAGCACGAAAATAAAGGACTGGAGACTAGTAGAGAGGCCAGACTTAGATATATACATTTGAAGCTGTGAAAGCAGTAATAACAGTTCATATTTAATAGTGCTTTAAGGTTTACAAAGAGCTTAATGTGCATTATCTCACAAATAAGCTCACCAAGGATAATGAAGTAAAGAGAGAAGGAACATGATGATACAGAATACTGAGGAAATCTATTTAGGGGGAAAGACAGAGAGAAGAAATAGAGTAAAGAGTAATGAGGGGTAACAGAAGATGAAGATGGTGTAGAATCCCAGAAATAAAACTTCAACTTGGAAGAATGGACAGGAGGGTCAAATACTTGTGAGAAGTCAAGGAAGATGAGAATTAAGCAAACTGGTGAGCACCACTATTCTATGGGAATTTTGGAAGTAGAAAGATGAGAGGTGGGACAGTAGCAGGTTATGATAGAAGGCAAGTTGTTTGCCATTTTTTTTTTTAAATCCCCAGTGGATTATAAATATGGAGAATTCAGAGAAACTTGGAAAGTGATGAAGAATTTAAAAAGCAAAACTAAAAGAATAAACACAGTAAGTATAACAATGTAAAAGAAGACAATAAAAAAGGATGACAATTTAGGCCAAACACATAAAAAAAAACATTGATATCAAATTATTCAACCAAAAGAATACCACCCTTTCTGCAAAGGACCTCTAAAAATAAACACATGTAAAGGTATTTCACTCACAATCTTTATTGGTGTAAAGGTGGACTATATGCATGCATCTTTACAAGTGCCTATGGCAAGCAAATAGAACTAACAGATCCCAGAAGACTGTTCAGCACAAACATGCACAATAAAGACAGAGGGGATTCTCAGGTTTTTTCAATATAATCACTAGCTGTAAGTTACTGCACAGAGAAATAACTGCTTATGATCTTCTCCCCTTGCTTTCACCATTAGTCATCTACACAAATCCATATAAACTACACATAAACCTGTCCTTTTCCTACACTTATATTTAAAATTATCAAAGGTATTATGCCTTCAGAGCCAATGCTCCTTTCCCCCTGGCCCTCCCCACCTCACTTGCTTCTTTTTCCCTCTTGCATCTCATGCTCCAATCATTGATGGCAGAGGCTCTGTAGTACTGCCTGGTCAGTTTTGCCACCTAGTGGCTGAATCAAAAACGTGACAGAGAAGAGGCAGTTTAGATTTTTTTAGACTAGTAAAAATTTCCACTATAACTAATTTCGATATTGATACCTTAGTAAACCTTTCAAGTATCTGAAGCCATAAATATGACCACAGGACCATTAATCAATGGTCAGAAAGCTACTAAAAGCTAATGCAATCTTAATCTTACATTAACCCAACTACAGAATCCAGGATTACTGGCCTGTTGAAACAATGCCATTCTCGGCTCTGTAATGGGTCACAAGTTAAACCAGGCAGTCCTGGACATCACACTTTTAGGACTAAGAAAGAGGATCCAAGAAACCCTAAGGAGCCTTCTCTAAAGGGTCCATGATTCTATAAATGGCTCCAAATAATTATTCTGTATAATAATGAAATAAGGAATACCACGATCCAAAATATATAGAGAATTAACTCTAATTTATAAAAAATCAAGCCATTCTCCAATTGAAAAATGGTCAAAGGATATGAACATTCTCAGATGAAGAAATTGAAACTATTTCTAGTCATATGAAAAGATGCTCCAAGTCATTATTAATCAGAGAAATGCAAATTAAGACAACTCTAAGATACCACTACACACCTGTCAGATTGGCTAAGATGACAGGAAAAAATAATGATGATTGTTGGAGGGGATGCGGGAAAACTGGGACATTGATGCATTGTTGGTGGAGTTGTAAACGAATCCAACCATTTTGGAGAGTAGTTTGGAACTATGCTCAAAAAGTTATCAAACTGTGCATACCCTTTGATCCAGCAGTGTTACTACTGGGATTATATCCCAAAGAGATTATAAAGAAAGGAAAGGGACCTGTATGTGCATGAATGTTTGTGGCAGCCCTTTTTGTAGTGGCTAAAAACTGGAAACTGAATGGATGTCCATCAGTTGGAGAATGGCTGAATAAATTGTGGTATATGAATATTATGGAATATTACTGTTCTGTAAGAAATGACCAACAGGATAATTTCAGAAAGGCCTGGAGAGACTTACACGAACTGATGCTGAGTGAAATGAGCAGGACCAGGAGATCATTATATACTTCAACAACAATACTATATGATGACCAGTTCTGATGGACCAGGCCATCCTCAGCAACGAGATCAACCAAATCATTTCTAATGGAGCAGTAATGAACTGAACTAGCTATGCCCAGAAAAAGAACTCTGGGAGATGACTAAAAACCATTACATTGAATTCCCAATCCCTATATTTATGCACACCTGCATTTTTGATTTCCTTCACAAGCTAATTGTACAATATTTCAGAGTCTGATTCTTTTTGTACAGCAAAATAACGTTTTGGTCATGTATACTTATTGTGTATCTAATTTATATTTTAATATATTTAACATCTACTGGTCATCCTGCCATCTAGGGGAGGGGGTGGGGGGGTAAGAGGTGAAAAATTGGAACAAGAGGTTTGGCAATTGTTAATGTTGTAAAGTTACCCATGTATATATCCTGTAAATAAAAGGCTATTAAATTAAAAAAAAAAAAAAAAAAAAAAAAAAAAAAAAAAAAAGGAATACCACGAGGTTTTAGCTTTTCTTCATCACAGAGGCAAAATATATCTGGTCAAACACTACTGTTCAACTTTCTTAAGTGGCTTCCTATTGCTGATTTAGTAAAATTCAAAATTCTTTCCTGGATATTCAAAACCCTTCAACAATTCTCATTCATTCTACTTTTCTGAACTTATCTCAAATTTCTTCCCTCCACACACTCATGACTTAAAACTACTACTGTCTGTCCTGCAAACATGAGCTATAGTCTTCTGCCTTTGCCCATGCAGTTCTGTATGGCTAGGAAGTCTTTTCATCAACATTCTTTAAATGTTAAATCTAACACAATTAAAATTCTTCTTCCACTGAAACCATCTGATTCTTCTATTAAAGTTACCTCAGAAATAACACAGGACTTTGTTTTTTAACTCTAAAATCAAATGACATGTGTGTAAATTCTTTTGCTCATTGCCAGTCACATAGCAGGTACTCTAAATGTTTGTTCCTTTCAAACTCTTTCCCTATTTCTCTAAAATATAAGATTATATGATGAGTGCACCAGTTAGCCATTTCAGTAGTGAGCTCTACTGAGAACAGAGCCATATCTTGCCCCTTTGTGTATCTAACAAATCACAGTACTCAGTACACAATAGAGACTTAACATATGTTTTTGACTATCAGTGGATGTGTGATTTCATTAGGATATTTCATTCATCCCTATCTTTTTATTCTTTAAGATTCAAATCCTCTGTGGAAGATGTATACAATATACTAAAAGCCTTTTTCTAATTAATATTTTATGGATACCAATATAACACCTGGGGCAGCCATTTCTCACTCTCAAAAAATCTTTTCCAATCACGTTTGTCCTTCATGCAGTCATCAAAAGTCATCAATGGTGATATGCTATCCTCTGCTCTTACCCACACGGAGGCTAATACTTTCTAAATTGCTAGCAATTTTTATTCTTTTTAAGAGAATGCTGGTACACAACTGGCAGCCATATAATAATACTGTGTTATGATTCTTACAAGGTGCTAAGTCACTGGAATTGATAGGTACTCCGGGAGATTCACAAGTCAGGACTCACTCCAGGAGATTCACAAGTCAGGATTTACAAGTCCAGGAGATTCACAAGTCAGAAGGACAAGCCCACTAAAGGAGGAGCCCACTCTTGGAGCAAGACTGATTCATTCCAACGTCTACCTTTCTGCTGGCTGGAGGCTTTGGATTCAGAAAAAGCTAGAGACTGAAGCTGTAAGAGACAAAGGACAAGCAATAGGAGCTCTTGGAACCAAGGTGAGAGATAGGCCTCTAAGAAAACTAACTAAGCTATTTTGGAAGAGACAATAAAGGACTGGACTTTAATCCCCGGCTTAATTTGAGGTGATTATTACTCTGAACTGAAACTAAGGCTGCCTCCAGAATCTCCCCAAGAAATCTGTTCCCAGAAAACATTATATTATAGAGAAGAGGACATTACAATACTGGAAGAATACTAGTGTTAAAAAGATGAGATTCTATAACTCTGGGAGATGACTAAGAACCGTTACATTGAGTTCCCAATCCCTATATTTTTGCCCACCTGCATTTTGGATTTCCTTCACAGGCTAACTGTACAATATTTCAGAGTCCAATTCTTTTTGTACAGCAAGATAACGGTTTGGTCATGTATACTTATTTTGTATTTAATTTATACTTTAACATATTTAACATGTATTGGTCATCCTGCCATCTAGGGGAAGGGGTGGGGAGGAAGGAGGGGAAAAATTGGAACAAAAGGTTTGGCAATTGTCAATGCTGTAAAATTACCCATGCATATAACTTGTAAATAAAAAGCTATTTTAAAAAATATAAATATATTAAAAAAAAAAAAAAAAAAAAAAGATGAGATTCTGTGGCCATGAGCAGCACAAGATCTCTGTAAGTGTATAAGTTTCCAAATGTAATTCAGATTTATCTCCTCTGCTTATTAAATTCTAGGCTGAATTCAATGGCCTATATATAGTGTGCCTATTCAAGACAAATTTAGGTTTGGATTAACTCATCAGGTTGCCTGTCATAATCAGCAATACATCTTTCATCCATGATGCATTTTTTTCCCAATGTGAATGGCTTGGCTGATATTTTATACCAATGATCTTAAATTTTTGTGTCATGGACTCCTTTGGCAGTCTGGTGAAGCCTAGGAACCTTTTTCAGAATAATTTTTTTAATGCATAGGATTACAATGAAAACAAATTATAATGGAATAATTTCATATATATATATATGTATATATATATATATATATACACACACACACATACAATAAATACAAGCATTATGTACATATACATATATACACTGACACAATGTTGCTCATCCTTTGTTTTTGATGAGAACTAATGACATCACAGGGTGATATCTTGACTTGAACGTGGATATAGACATATGTAAACACAAACTGGAGTCCTAGTTTAAGAAATCCTATTGCAAAAGGATTGATTCATTAAGGAAGCCTAGAAACGTTCTAGGGCTTGATGCAATGAGCACAATGCTATTTGCAAACAATCATTTGTAGAACCTTCCTGTAAATAAGAAATCCAGCTTCTACTTGCACTTTGCACAAGCTATCATCCATCACATTGGTAAATATTTATGGAAATAGAGTTGATAATTTCTGATTTTTTTTTAAGCCATGTTTTGAAATTCTTTTGGAACCATTTCAATATCATGAAAATTGATGCTTAAGTTCCCTTACAATTTATCACTTCCTGCACACATTTCTTCTGTATTGATCTTATTAGGCATAAATTTATCATCTTAGAGGTACCCCCTCCACTTCTTCAAGGGAAGAGAATACGGAAACAGTGTTTCAAAAATCACCAATAGGAAAAGATTTCTTTAATTTCCCATCTCTTTTGGTCCTTACAGTTTTATCTACAGATGGTCTTTGGTAGATCTGATTTATATGGGTTTCATGTGCAATGTTCTTTATACCCTTCCTGTTTTCAGTGGTGAAGTGCAGTTCCTACTCACAATTTTGTTTATTTTTCACAATAATTGTAGATATAGATCCTTGTTTCAGGAAAATAAGCATAGAAAGAGATGGAATGGAGAAGGAAATTAAGAGGGAGGATAGTACTGAGGGATGGTTTTCCAGGTAAGGCTGCTTTGCATGTTACAGTTTCTTGAGAATTGGGACAAGTGGATACCAAAGCACCCTTGGATTAGCAGCCCTGAAAAGGACTCAAAAAAGCTATTCTCCAGAGGTGCTAGTTTTCCTTGAATATCCCAAATACCCCTTTAAAAAATAAAGTCCTAGGGCCAGCTAGATGGCACAGTGGATAGAGCAGTGACCCTGGAGTCAGGAGAACTAGGGGATAAATTCAGCCTCAGACACTCAACACTTCCTAACTATGTGATCCTGGGCAAGTTACTTAACCCCAACAGCCCAACAGTCTCACCAAAAAAAAAAAAAAAAAGTAAAACCCTAGACTACCTAGGGGAGGAAGGAGGTGTGGGGGGGTGGGTGCAACATGTCCTGTAACTCTCAACACACTCTAGTAAAACTATCTCAGTAAGACAAGCTAAATCAGACTGGGGGAGGTCAGCCCCAAGTATGTGAAAACTTTCTCCTGTTGAATGGGAAGATAAAAACAGCCATGAGAACAGTTGAAGCAGGAGCGGTGGAATAAATTCTGTCTCACTTAAATGTACAACTTAATGTTGTATGATCTTAGACAACTGGAAAATGGCTAAACAAACGATGGCATATGAATGTAATGGAAAGTTATGGACCATAAAAAAGTCAATTTTAAAGGATTTGAGGTAGTATCAACTGATGCAGAATAAAATTAGAAAGCCCAAAATTACAGCAATTTTTTATAATCTATAGCAGAGATCAATAACTCTTAGCTCTGGATATCCTCTACAGACCTAAACAAACAGTCATATAATACCACAGCAAAAATATTTATTAAAGAAAAATGATTTTGGAGTGAAAGGAAAGTGTTATTTGACACCTTTGGAGGAAAAAGTCTATTAAGTTGGGATGGTGCTACCAGTAGAAGAGAGTGACAAAAATTAGATAAAAAGGGGAAGGGAAGACAAAAGTAAAGAAAGGAAAAAAGATAGCAAAGGGAAAAAAAAGGTCCACACGATTAGAAGTTGGCACACTTCACCCATTGCTTAAATTTTTGATAATGAAAGAAAAACCACTTACCAATAAGAAGACTTTTCAATCTTCTATAGTCTTCACTTATATCAAAAGCATCACCAGCAAATATTAACATGGGTTTTGTTCCCTCAGGACACTTGCTGTTCTAATAGAGAAAAAAAAAAATTTTTTTTAAAGTACAGACTATTCCAACCATCAGCTAATCTTTGAAAAATCAAAGCTTTCAAAAATTCTTAGCTATTGTAACCTTTTCTTTTTTTCTCCTTTTTTTTTTTGGCAAGGCAAATGGGGTTAAGTGACTTGCCCAGGGTCACACAGCTAATAAGCATTAAATATCTTGAAGCTGCATTTGAACTCCAGTCCTCCTGACCCCAGGTACGGTGCTCTATCCACTAGAGCCTTCTAGCTGTCCCTATTATAACCATTTCTGGGAACATTTGCAAAAACAAATGTCTTCTGTCCTACTCTCAGAGTTTATCCCCAGAGATTCCTTCTTCCTGGTATACTCTTCTTCCTTCTGACATTCTAGATTATCTTAGACCTATTATAGTATCTTAGCTAACTTCCCTAAAAAAGACCTCTCATCTGATGAATCTTAGATATGTATCAGATCCTTTCTAGTCAGTTCTGTCCCACTGTTGCCTGTACTTGGCTATTTTTTGCTCAGTACTTTCAGTTATGTCTAACTCCGTGATCCCATTTGGAGTTTTCTTGGCAAAAAATCTGAAGTGGTTTGCCACTTCCCTCTCCAGCTCATTTTACAGATGAGGAAACTGAGGCAAATAGGTTTAAGTGACTTGCCCAGAGCCACAGAGCTAGTTAAGTATTTGAGGTTGAAATTAAACTTAGATCTAATTCCAAACCCACCATTCTATTCACTGTGCCACCTAGCTGCCCCTTTATCTTTAGTTTGATAGATAAATAACTGGAGAGTCAGTGCTCATAGCTATGCCAGGCCAATTTAATAATGATAATGATACCATCTAAACTAATTTAGTGCTTATAGCAATCAAACTACAAAAGTATATAATTTATATAAGCAGACAAAATATAAAAATTCAGGGGAACAACAAATCTATAATTTCAAAGGAAATAATGGAGGGGAAAGTTGGAATGAAAGTGGAATCACAATTCCAGACCTCAAAATTTTATTACAGGGGCAGCTAAGTGACGCAGTGGATAAAGAAACAGCCCTGAAGTCAGAAGGACACGAGTTCAAATGTGATCTCAGACATTTAACACTTCCTAGCTGTGTGCCCCTGGGCAAGTCACTTAACCCCAATTGCCTCAGAAAAAAAAAACAAAAACAAAACCACACACACACACACACACACACACACACACACACACAATAAACAATTCATCTAAATGAATAATGCCAAACTAAAAGAGAAATGGATTCCTTTGGATTACACATCAACTTCAATGTGTAATTCAAATTCAAATTAACATTATCTAAGTTGTATAGTATTTTTATTTTTGTTAAACATTTCCTAATTAAATTTTACTCTGGTTCAGGTAGGAGCTTTGTGGCAGCCAGTAAGTTTGACACCTTGGAACTAAATTATTTATACTAAAAAAAAAAAAATCAATTTAACTCAATAAATCAGTGTTCAATAAACTCTAGAATAAAAATTACTTGAGAAAGAAATCCCAATTTGACACTAACTGCTGGAAAAACTGAATACCAATTTGGCAGAAATTACATTTAGACCATAATTTTATACTATAAGCCAAAATAGACTCAAAATGTGATCTAAATACGAAAGACTATGCTACACAAAAAAAGTAGAAGAGGATCAGATCACCAAATCAATTGTCGTCAATTAGGGAACAGTAAATAAATTATAGTACATGAATAAAATGGAATTATGTGCTACTCTAAAAAATGAAAATAATGATAAATATGGAAAAAACATTAAAAGAAAAAAAAAGAAAAAACATTCTAAGACTTACATAAAGAGAGTGATGTAAGCCTAAGAAAAGTGCTAAGAAGTTATGTAAGACAAGAAAACAATGTTAATGGAAAATACCACCACATAACATTCAAAAGTGAATTCAAATTCAATTCAAAAGTGAAGAGCAAACATAGCCTCACATAAGAAATATGGAAAGACATTTCCTCTCCCCCTTTTGCAAAACTGGAAGATATACAGACATGAAACTGATCCTTTTTCATATTTTTTTTGGCTTCATTCATCAGTTTTGATGATTTTTTTCTATTCCTCTTTTTCTTTCCTTAGAAAATGTTCTTTATTACATGATATTGGTTTTCTTGGAGGAACAGGGTAGAGACACTGAGAAACTTAGGACATGTAAAAACAAAAGGTATTAATTGAAAAAATGTTTTTAAATAAAAGATCAGGCACATAAACAAGTATTTATTAAACACCTATTAAGAACTGGAGATAAAAATAAAGGTGAAAATATTCTGTGTTCTCAAGATGGAAGACAAAAAAACAAGGAAAACAATGTCACTGCTATGGCAAGGGGGAGAATTCTTAATCAAAGGATAGCATTAGTTAAAAAGATAAAATAGACAATTTCAATTACATGAAATTGAAAAACTTTTACAGAAAATTAAAACAACTAGGATGAAAATGTCCATGGGGGGGGGGGGGGAGAGAAACTTTGAATCAGATAAATGATAGAACAACACTAAGCATTTCCTAATTCACAAGTGATCAAAGGATATTAATGAAGTTTTCAAAAGAAGAATGTCAACTATTAACTAATGAGAAATCTGAATGAAAACAATTTTTAAAATTTCATCCCATACCCAGCATAATGGTCAAGGTGACATCTCTTATCTCCCCCTCACCCCCGCCCTCAAAAAAAAAGATGTTAAAGAAAGACAGGCATAGTAATAAGATGCTGTAAATTAATACATCCATTTTGGAAAGCAATTTGGAATCATGAAAAACGTTTCTAACATGTTCCTATGCCTAGAAGTAGCAATCCAATTAATACACAGACTCCAAGGAAGTTAATGATAAAAAGAAAAGTTAGGTTTTACATATATATCAAAATATTAATAACAAGTGCATTTAGGAGAAAGTAAAGTAGAAGTAAAGCTCTGGAAGCAAAGTAGATAGCCACTGACTGGAAATGGCTAGACAAAACGTGGCACATGAATGTAATGGAATATTTCAGTGCCGTAAGAAAAAATATAAAGAATATTGAGAAGCGAAAAACTAGGAAAGACTACTAATAATGAAAATGGCAGTGTGATACTAGGCTCTTGCAGTTTATTCTTTCTCTTGCCAAACACTCCCAGACTAATCTTAACCATCAAAATTGCCGAGGCAGCCTTTCCCTAGCACTTCTGCTCCTTGCTCATTTGGGAAGTTGGCTCTGTCTCCCTTGATCCTCAATGACAGCTAAAAGTTCTATATATGTGCTTTGGGGTACCTTGCTTTAGGTCCATAATAAAAGGTTAACCTATGGTACTAGGTGAAATGCCAGCATGATAGGGGAAGGAGAAGGACTTCACTAAGGTATGATAGTTCTAGTAAATTATTTAGGTGCTATCTATTGTATTGGAATATTTATAAAAGGTTAATCAGTTCTACTGGAGTTGTTTGGGAGTTAACTGAGAAAGTATAGTCTAAATAGCTGCTAAATACCTTGGTACAATGGAATATAACGTTATTATCTCAGAATGTTTAAGGTTCAAGCCTTAGCCCTGACACAATTAGTGGGTAATTAATCTTTCTGTGTTCAGTTCCTCACAAGATGCTTTGGAAAAGCTTTATAAGCCTTAAAGTATTACACATGGAATGTCATAATTATATAGTCAATTATTATTTTATTATTACATAGAACTTGAGGCATAAGGAATGATTTTTAAAATGAAATAGCCCCTGCTAAGCAACAAATATGACTAATATAAATTATTTTGCAGACAATATAAGTTATATAAGTATAGCAATTTTATGATGTACTTGGGTCAGGTTCAAATAAGAGAAAAAAAATAAGTTAAATGATTAAAAATTAACTGAAGCAGTAAAGCAGAAATATTTACAAGCTGCAGAATCCCTTTTGCAGAGTCAAACAACTAGAGCTAAGCTGACTTGGCAGGAAGGGCCTCTTCCAATCTAGACAATAATGACTGGAGAAGTCTCACTTCATTAATTTTTTTGCTGACCCTGTAAGCATTGGGTCATAGTCTAATCAGAAAGTAAGGGCTTCATTCAGGGTATGACAACTTGAACTAACCTGATAAAGAGAAGCAGATAACCAATGTCCAATAAAGAAGTCAAGAATACTTGTTAAAACTGAACATTTCTCAAAACTTTTAATTAGAGTCTTGTTTTGTTTTGAAATATTATTCAAATACATTCTGCTGCTTGGGGGCTAGTAGGCCTATAAGGCTCTACTCATAATCAGCAATAGAAGAGAAACTATGAAGTGCTATTAATAATCTTGTGAATTATCACCACTAAACAGAGTAAATCTCTCTCCCCACCATTCCCTGGTTTCTACTGCCCTGACCCCCACCCTAGTACATGCCTTCATTCTCACCTGCCTGGACTGGTTCCACCCTCTGTTCATATTAAGTTTAAAATCACAGACATACATGAGAAGTTAGGGAATCCATTCCCTTGACATATGAGGAAGCTGAGGGTCACAAAACTCTCAAGCCAGATCCTTCCTAATTCCAAATCCAAAAATCTCTACTACTCTTCTTCCTATACACAGACACAATCCTAGTCAAAACTCTTCAATGGTTCCCACTTGGTCAACTCCTGAATCTGGCATTCTATACTAACAGCAGATAACATTCATACAGTACTTACTTTGTACAGACACTGTGCTAAGCACTTTACACTTCCTATTTGAACCTCCCAATAATTCCTAGCAGTAGGTGCTTTTTCTTTACAGAGAAGACTAAGGCAGATGGAAGTTAAGTCCCTTGTCCAGGGTCCCTTAGCCAGTAACAATTCGAGGCTGGATCTGACCTGGGGTCTTCCTGACTCCAGACCCAGCCTCTATCTGCCGGCCTACCTTGCTGCTGCTGTATTACATACAGTTCCCCTCCCATTCTCCATGTTTGAGCTGCTCCTAAGCCTATAACCCTATCTCTTTCCTTTACTGCTCATTCCCACTCATCCTTTAAGGCCCAACTCAAACACCACATCCTCTGTAAAGTCTTCACTGCATCCTTACCATCCTCCTCCATGAAGGAGAAAAGAAGGCTTTTTTCTTCTCCAGACTTCAAAAACTGCTTCCTTTGCATTTCATTCATGGACCTTTTTTTGGTACAGATCTCCGATTTCTCTAATGTGGGGAGCTATTGTCTCTAACTTCTAAAACTATTGAAGGGGAGTGAGAAGATAAGTTATGAGTCAAGGTCACAGAGCCAAGAAGACTAGCATTTATATAGCACCAGTTTATAAAGGCTTTCCATATTCTCTTCTTGATCCTCCAGTCAGCACTCTAACCTTTTCATCTCCAGCAAGCCACCCATTACCACGTTGGATTTTGTACTGCACCTTTTGTTTTTTTTTTTTTTTTTAATGTGATGTCTTTCTACTAGACTATCAACTTCCCAAGAACAGGTGTGTCCTACTGAAACTTTGTATCTCACCACTCAGCAGCTAGCTTTATCCTCTGTGCTGTACAGGACAGACTTTAACAGTCCACTTAATCTGCTGAGATCAGTAGAAGGAAAGCAAGATCGCAGACTTCTACTTGGTGCTGACAGGAAGCTCTGAGAATTTAACAGTCTAGATTAACTCTTAAACAATGAGTGCTTTTAAAAATATGTCCTTATTCACTTTACAGGTACCTCGATCCCTAACACATTTTGAAAAACATGTCAAATTTTATTGAGCATTTATTACACTAAATTTAAATTCCTTTATAACAATGTTGATATTCAATTGTTTCTAATTGTGTCTCACTCCTCGTAACCCCATTTTGGGTTTTCTTGGCAAAGATACTGGAATACTTTACCATTTCCTTTTCCAGCTTGTTTTACAGATGAGGCAAATAGGATTTAATGACTTGTCTAAAACCACACAGCCAGTAAATACCTAAGGCTAGATTTGAATTCATGAACATAAGTTTTCCTGAATCCAAATTCAGTGCTCTATCCATTGCACCACCTAGCTGCCTCCAATACAGACATGCCAGTACTTATCTTCTGGGGCACTCAGTATAGCTTTAGAACAAGTAAAATATTCTTTCCCATTTGCAAAATACTTCCTCTCTCCTCAATTTGTTACTGTTTGAAAATGGCATCTCTCAGTGCTTTAATAAACATGATGGATGAAATCTAAAATAATTGAGGAAATAAAAGTTTGAACTTCTGAGCATATCAATTTATAAGCAAATGCACGCCAAATGGATAACAAATCAGGACCAGGCCTTCTCAGCTTGGCACTGGATCCTGAATACAGGGAGAAACAGATTTTTATGCACTAAAAGCAAATAATTAACAGATATAAACCAGGAAACAAGATTAAGTAATCTGATTTTTTTAATTGGAAGAAAGATTAGGGCTTCCCAAGTTGGGAGAGGGAGAATGAACAAATACAATTCCCTGAAATCAGAAAAAGAGGTGTCCCACTCTGCCAAGCATCTGTATTCAATCAAAGGAACAAGGAAACTGTAACTAACTGACCAATATAGGACCAATTTTCAGATTAAGACACATGAATTACTTGAAATACCTAATTATGAGAAAACTCTACATCCATCTTCAGATGTGACTGGATTTCTTGTCAGTATAAATTGGGGTCCTTAATTAAGGGTTTCTAAGCAACAGGTAGTGATGGTCCAGCTTCCCAGCTGGTTCTAGAAAATAGAATATAAGACAGAAACTAGACTAGATCCATAATTGAATAGAAAGAGAACTGAGGGGCAGCTAGGTGGATAGAGCAGCAGCCCTGAAGTCAGGACTTCAGTGAGTTCAAATCCAATCTCAGACATTTAACACTTCATAGCTGTGTGACCCTGGGCAAGTCACTTTATCCCAATTGCCTCAGCCAAAAAAAAAAATGTTCAAGAGCGCTAAGACTTTATAATCTCAAATAGCTATAGTTTTTCAATTCTAATATCTATGATTCTATAATTATATAGCTATACCTGTTTTATGCTTTACAGTATGTTAACAGAAAACAACCTTTCTAGTCAATTTAGTTTGCAAAATTGTAGTACAACTATTCACCAGAAGATGTCACTAGAGCTATATCTTTAGTGTTATAAAGGGAATTTTTTTTTTTTCCAATCAACTTACCTTAATATCTTTAAGTGAGACAAATTTCTCAATACCTAGTTCAATCATATCCAGGATATGATAATCATACATACGACCTAAAAAAGGCAACACACAAAATTTCTAATGAAATATTCATTTCTACATGTATTTGTATGTATCCACTGGTATACAGACTCAAGATATCCAATGACATCAGCCTCCTCCCTCCCCACATTCTCTTCATTATTGAAGGATAGTCTTTCTGTAATTTAACCCTTTACCTTCTCTATTTAGTACAAAAGAAAACTTATGTTAGGTGGATGAACCTGCTAAATAACAAGTTTGAGGGATTTTTTAAAGAATTATATTACTGACTCAGAATTTTAATTGCCTTCATTTTTGAAAAATATTTTGTTATCATAGATACCTTAACTCTTTTGAAACCATATATATTTACTAAACTAGACAATATAAGGGAGATATAACCATTTTATAGATGAAAACTGGAAGCTAAGAAATTGTACTATATTCAGTAGCATACTTTGGAAATGTCATTAGAATATACTACTTATTCCTAAATCTAGAACTTCAGAATACAATCTGAAAAACAGGGCCTCATTCACCAATGATTATTCTTAGATTCAGCTGAATCTTACCTACTATGAGATTATTTGGTCGCTTCTTATTATGAGAACCAAACATGAATAAGGAGCAATCTGACTTCTTTGAAAAAAATTCCTATAAAGCCAAAGAAAGAAAATTTAAAATTTTACATATAACAAAAATCATTGCAGCTAGAATAAAAGAGATGCTACAAATTGTGGGAAAAGTCTGATATTTAAAAGTAACAAGCAATTGACACACATATATAAAAAAATCCAAGAGATATTCTCCAATAGATAAGTCTATATAAGTGGTCAAAGTATATGAGTTTTCAAAAGACAAAATATCTTATCAGCAACTGTATGGAAAAATGTTCCTAGTCATTAATAAGACAAATACAAGTCCATAAACTTTGAGCGTAACCTCACACCCAAATTGACAAATTTTTCAGTGCTTAAGAGGTTGTGAGAAGACAGGCTTGTGCCGTTATTAGAATTGTAAAATGGTTCAATTATTCTGGAAAACAATATAGAATTTCGTGAAAAAAAACATTAAACCATTCATACTCTATGATCCAGCCATCTCACTACTAGGCATATACACCAAAAAAAAGGTTAATTACAAAAAGAGCACATAAAACAAAATATTTACAGGAGCACTTTTATTAAAAAATTGAAACACAATAGTTCTGGAACTAAAGCAGATACCCATCAATTGGAGGATAGTTAAAGATATAATAAACAAATGTTATGGAAGCCCAAGAACAGATGCTGAGTAAAAAAGAATTATCAGAACAATATACAAAATGATATTAAAATATAAATGAAGCAAAGACTAAGAGGCACAGAGTTCAGATCAAATGCATTGACCAGTTATATTTCCAGAAAATTGTTTTTGGAACACACTTTCTTATTCGAGATATAATGGTCTGTGGGAATAGAATGTTACATACTCTATCAATTATTACTTTATCTGGCAGTTTGGTTTAACTTAATAATGAAGGCCTTAGGTTTTCTAAAAATACAATGAATCAATAAAACATCTCAAAATAAGACCAAAGAAATAGCTAGTATTGCTTTTTGCAACTGCACATGTTTAGCATATATTGGATTACTTACTTGCTATCTAGGGGAGAGGTTGGAGGGAAGGAAGAAAAATTTGCAACACAAGATTTTGCAAGGTTGATTGTTGCATATATTTTGAAAATAAATTATTTTTTTAAAATAGCTATTAAAAGTAGAAAGTGATGTTTTTTGTTTTGACATCACAGTCATTTCAGAGTATACTCCTCCCTTTATCACAATTAACAGCACTACAATATTTCTTATGTCTACCACTTCATTTCTATAAGACCATTATAATCACTGTACTCAGCTCCAAAACATTACTTTTAGATATCACATGTACACATATAAGGTCTCTGTGTTTCAGACCCTCTCATCTTACTTTTCCCTTCAAAATTTCAGGTTTTAGGAACTTCTTGTTTGCTCCCCTTCCATCCCCAATCCCTTTCTGCTCATTTAACATGTTTGGGAGGACCATACTATCCTGCTCATGGCTGTGAAGCTCCATTTGTATTTCGAAAATAAGTTCTCCCAGTGTATATGGCTTTAGTTGAATTTTTTCCTGTTGGTGTAGGATTAATTTTCCCTTCTAAATATGATGTCAATAACAATTATGTATACTGTAGCATATCTCCAAAAAGATTATTAGGGAGCTAAAATTTCTTATGAATGCCCCCCACAACAGTCCCTAGTTTAGGCTGAATCAGATTAAAATGTAACTGGAAAATAAACAAAATAATAAAAATAAACTACTGCAGAAAAAACACAATGCTGCCCAAATGATCCTTATGTACAGTTTAGTTGTCCCCATTTTTGAATTTGACACCACAGGTCTAGGGAAATGAACTCATAGATCATTTAAATAAATTAAGGAAACTGCTTTTCTCCAAAACAGATTTATCTGTATTATACATTCCATAATTTCATATGTAGTATGGTTTGCAATTTCCCTAACCACAAATAATGGCATACTGCACTTAGCTATTCTGACAACTATATCAGATCCTAGAGAAGCTGCTTTATACTTACCAGGGATGTCTGATCCTCAAAAGGCCTTGTGATGTTTTTTCTAAGAATATAAACATAAATGACCAAAAAATATTAATGTTATTATATTTTATGCACTTTATTTTTCAACAACAATGCTAAAAATTAATAATAATGGAATATAGTATATTGAATATATTCCCAAAATACACTATTGGGATAAAAAGTTTATTTGTGAATTACTGTGTATTACCAGATTCCTCCTAAAAGATATTACTAATTTTAATTCTTCCAGCAGTATATATTGTATTTATTTCTCAACAACTCTGCTAGGATTCACCTTTTATCTAATGGTATCTGGTAGTTTCTTTGAATGTGTATTTAAGTTTTTTATCTATTAACTTTACAGCATGTGTTCTCCAACATAACTTTTTTAAAGCTTTTTATAGTTTGTTATGCAGAACTTAAATGTTGTATAAAGTCATGTACTTTATATCATTAATTCTAATAGTTTAAAATTATTATCAATCATGAAGAGCTAAAAAGTGCCTTATCATTCCCTCTTTTTGTATTTTGCTTTCTTATATTTAAGTTATAATTTTATAGATTATTAGTTTATATTATATAACACAAAATATAATTTATAAACATATAAAATACAATCTTTTATAATTAAAAGCTCTAATATTATTGATAAAAAATTTCAACTGTAATATTATCTTACTATATGGAAAGATAAAGTTGAATTTTTATTGCTTTCTTCCCCTATGTTGTCATTTTATTTAGAGGATATATAAACTGTTTTGCTTCAAACAATTCAACTAAATACAACAGATATTTATTAAGTACCAGTCATCTCCTCTTATTATCTCATTCCTATTCTCCTTAAGCCCATCCTACCCATTAATCAATCCAACCTTGTCCATTACTTTTTCTACCTTCCATTGTGTCCTCTGGCATTTTCATTCTGTCATAAACAAATTCCTCTTCATCCTGGACCTTACAATCCTTTCTACCTATTAATCCTCACTGAAAGCTCGTTCCCCTCTGACAACACTGTATCCCCCTACTAGATCCTGCATGGATTACTGTATTTTCTTTCCCAACACCCTGGTCTACACTAGCAGGTGAGTCAGAATACTCCCTATTCTCTATGATTAGTGCCAAGTTCCCCTTTACTTCCTCCAGTCAGCCTTTTCCTCTTCTGAAGTCCACTCAATCAAAGTCTTCTACCCAGTCCCAATTATAGTGACTGTCTCTCCTAGCTATCCCTCCTTAATTAAAAACTGACATTCCCCTATAGGACCATAACAGCTCTCACTCCATATTCCACATCTTCTTATGCATTACCCTCCCCTAAATTTGTCCTTCACCACTATATCTCAAATTTCTTGATTTTCTCCTTTCTCCCAAAAATGTTCTCAAGTCATACTCCTTAGGCAACTAAACAACTCAGTAAGAGAGTCGTAGGCTTAATGTCAGGGAGAGTTGTGTCCTAATCTAGCTTCAGATACCAGTTGTGTGACCCTTTTTTTGGAATATCAAAAAGCCTCTTTTGTACAGGTAGGTTCTTAAATTGGGTGTCAGGATTTACCCTCTAAAAGCTATTCACTACTTTACTACAAGGTTTGGGTGATTAGATAAAATGTCTCCCTTTGGACAAAGTTTGTTTTGTTTTTAAATTTCTTTAATATAACTTTAAGTGGAGAACATAATAAATTACAAAAAGTGAACTCATTAACTCTGTCCCAAAACCCTACCTGCTTCCAAACTCCCCTATTTCTATCAAAGGCATAGATAGCATTGTTTTGTTCTTCATGAATCTTAACTCCTTACTCCATAAATCTGATATTTGGTAAATCTTGCTGATTCTACCTTCACATCTTCTGCATCTGACCCCCTTCTCCTCACTTTCATAGCTACCATTCTACTTCAGGCCCTGATCACTTCTGGTGTAGATTTTTACAAATATTCCTAATTGGTCTGTCTCAAGCCTCTCAACATTTCAATTTATCCTTGCTAACTCCCAAACTATCTTGGATTTAATGACTTTCTGTATTTTTATCTCTGTTCATTTTGTAATAACAACATTAGCTAACATTTATATTAGTTTTAGGGCCTGCAAAGCACTTCCACAATATTATTTCATTTTTATTTTTGTAAGAACTCTGAAAGATGGGTGCTATTATTATCCCCATTTTATACATGAAGAAACTGAAACAGACAATGATGAAATGATTTGCCTAGAGTGACAGAACTAGGAAGTGTCTGAGGCTTTCTTTGAACTCAGCTACCTGATTCTAGGTCTAGAATTCTATCCACTGTGTCACCAGTATATGCATGTCCTGGTTGCCATCCCCATAAAAATGCAAATTCTTTGCAATTAGAAGAATGATTTATAATTTTTACTTGTATTCTCAATATTTAGCACAGTTTGGGGAACACATATAGACATTTGATAAATACTGATTGATAAAATATATAAGATGTTAAGGATAAGAAAAATAAACAAGTCACTGTCCTCAAGAAATATACATTTTACTGAAGAAATAAGAACACTTAAACAAAAGGTTAACACCTGTCTCCGGATCTTTTTTTTCCCCAATCATATTTCAATATTTTTAACAGCTATTATCCATGTCTTGTATTCCACCCACAGTTGTCAGATTTTTTTACTTTCTGATGCAAATCCATGAGGCCAAGAACTATGATCTCCTAAATCTTTGTAACTCTCTCAGTAACCAGTCCAAAGCAGGTGCTTAATAAATGTTTGCTCAATGAATGAATTCTGCTTCTTTCAATCTCTATTTTACCTGTAAAGAAGCTGAAAGGAAATAAAAGTCAACATAGTGAGAGTGCTCCTTATACAAGGAGATGAAGAAAAAAATAAGTCTGTAACATAGGGAATGAGAAGAAGTAATTCCACATAGTAGAGGCTAAGATAAAGGAAAATAAAGGAATGCAGAATACTGGATTAAAATGGCAGAGGAAAGGATGTATGAGTAGGAGAAATGGAAAAACTTTTTTTGAGAGTTCAGGAAAAAGTTTAAAATAGAGCTGTTATGAGGATAAATATGTAGATCATGTCTCAACATTTAAGAACTTTAAAAAAAAAAAAAAAAAAGAAGCAGCAGCAGTTTATCTGACCTGATGTATATCTACTAATCTTTTTAAAAAATCTTTTTGGATTTGATTTGTCTTAAAGAAACTCCTGCTTCTTACCCTCAAAGTCTACTTTTCCCATGAGGCTACTTACTGCACAATAATTATTTGATTTTAGAAAACATTAAAACATTACTCACTTTTTATATAAAACACTATAAGGTTTCTTCAAAGCATACTGCAAAAGAGAATTTAGAGTTATGAAAACATCAAAATGATCTGAAATCTCAGTAAAATTAAATTATTATAGTATTTGTTCTAGATTATTCCCATACTTAAAGCCACAAATCATTTCTCATCTGAATTACTACATACTACAGTTCCCAGATTTTTTACCACTAAGACAAATACTACATCAATATTTCTTTCACCTTTCATTTTTATGGTATACATTTTCAAATATCATCCTTCTTCACATCACTTTGAATCTTCTCTCGGTCAAAATTTCAATACTCTTCAATAGTTCACTCAGTGTAAATATGCTTTTTTCCTTGAAAGTAGAACTTTATTTAAATGAGATCTTTTAAATTAAAGAGCCCTGCCAAAAACTTTATCAACTACTTTCAGTAAGTACTTTCAATAATTACAGAAAGTTTTAGGTTTTAAAAATGTACTCACCATATCTCTGAGTACTTGAGTAATTGTTGCATTTGCATTTCCCCCTTTAATAAGCATGGCATTTTTAACATTTTCGTTGACTTTAGGCTCTCTCTTCTCAAGAAATCTCTTCGCCCGTTTAGTTTTGGGCTTTCTGTACAAAAAAATTGGCAGTTTAGAAATCACACTCAAATATAAAGTGCTATTTTTCAACTTTAGGTCAAATGACCATTTAACTAATATGTACATTCTTTCAAAAATTACATGAATGTTAAAATACGCTTACATTAAGATATTTACCAATCATAAATCACACTCATGTGAAAAAGCCATCAAAATCTATGAGGTAGAGTGAGGTCAGGAGACAATATATTCAAAATATGAGAGAAAGGGAAAAAACACACAAACAGAAGATGAAGTGCAATGTGTAAAGATGAAAAACAGTGAGAAATCTACTTTGGCTGGCTCTTATGATTTTGGGAAGGAGAATAAAGTATAATGAGGCTAAAAAGAGAGGTTTGGGCCCCATTCTCTCATTTCCAACACAACCCTCTCCCCACTGTACTACCTATTGTCTCTTTTTTAAAAAAACAGGCTCAAGTAAACAAACAAGAGAATGATGCAGGTATACTTTACCTAGATATTAAAAAAATGTGCAACTTTCTGAAGCTGTTCTTGCAAACAAAATGGAAAAAATGTGGGCTATGCATGAGTACACTTACATTCAGAACTAGGTTGAATGACCAGACCCAGAATAGTAATTAATAATTCAACTCAACAAACATCTATTAATTGTAAACACTGACTTTGTGAAAAGCATTACTCTAAATACTAGGCATGCAAAGACAAAAATGATAGTCTTTGCCCTCTAGGAGATTATATTGGTGGCAACATGAATGTAAAAAAAAAAAAAAAAAATGTAAAATAATTTCAAGAGGGAGAATTTTAACAATTAAGGGAATCTTATGGTTACCATTTCATAATAATTTTTGCAAATTAAATAAAAACCCATCCCCCACAAAATTCTTAATTTGAGTTGGACAAACTGCCCAAAGACTCATTTCTTGAGCTGTTTCTGCTAGTCATATACTCCCAATTTTAACTACCAAATCTAAACAGATTAATTCCTAAATCTATCTTACCCTAATCATCTGAATTCTAGACCTGCATTTTAAAATAGTAAGCTAAATCTCTGGATTCTCTATCTACTTAAGATACAAAACCAAATCTATTTTACTAAAACTGAATTGCCTCTTTTTTAACTTTTCCATTTAACATGACCCTCAGTTACACAGACTTGTAAGGAATCTTCTGACTCTGTTCTCAACTATTCTGCACACCCAATCAGTTGCCACTTTTGACCAATTTTACTATTACTTCCTACAGGTCCCTACTTCTCCATTCCAACCACTATAATTCAATATCTTTCCAACTAGAAAAGAGTTAGGAATTGGACTTGTGATTTCACCGCTATAATGATCTTCACAATGAGAAAACTCATTTTAATGTTTCCCTCGCAATTCAAAAACTAAGAAAATGGACAAGGGCACTGAAATGGATTTGCCTAGGAGCACAAAGCTAGCGTCAGAGACCTAGGTCCTCTTCGCTCTGAAGAAAACTCGAGTGAGGGAAAGAAGGGGAAAGAGAAAGAGGCTCTGAAAACAAAACTGTTGATCATTTAAATTTATTAAATTGTTAATTTGCTATTTCATGAAATGATTTTTTAAGGAAGGGTTTATTTTAAGCATTGAGACGGAGTAATAAAGGGTAAAGGACGCATTAACTTATTTTATTGCTTCATTCAGTGAAGAACGCAAGAGCCCGCAACACACCGGGCGCCCGGGGGTAGGACCCGAGGATACCAACACAGACAGTCCTATCAAACGCCACTAGCCCGACCCAGAAGCTTTTCTGTGGCACAGGAAACGGGATACCCGGGCTGCTTCCTTCAAAGCAGTCGCAGGAGGGGAGGGAGAAAAGCAGAGGGACAGGGGGATGGGGAGGTAGGAGGGGAGGAGCGGGGTAAGAAAAGCCCAACAGCTCTCGCGGCGTCACCATCTCACTGCTCAGTCGGCCTCCGCTAGAGCCCCCCACGTAAGAGGGGCCGCCTCGGCCGTGGGCTCCCCTAGGCTGACCGCGGCTGGATTCCCTCAGACACTGGAGGCCGCGAAGAAGCATCGAGGCCATAATGATTTAGACTTTCCCACTTACACGACTCGGTCCAACTCGGCCATCGCTCCAGCAACCAGGCCCTCGCGATTCACATGTGCTACGAGAACAAGAGCCTAAGCACCACAGTTCTCCGAAGCGAGACGCCGACAGGCGGAACCGGAAGTTGTTCTGTGACATCACATCCGCCTGAACCGCACACGTTGTGGGCTGTACTTGTAACTGAGGCTCTGTGGGAGGATGAGGGAAATAGACACGTGCTAGAGGCCATTTTTGGTAAGGAGTGAATGGCTGCTGTGGTTGCTATGGATACCAATAGCGCTCTCCTCGGCAGCTGTTTGCAGTGGGAAACGGCCTACACCTCTAAGTGCCTTTGGTTTTAAATGACTGCATCTGAGTAAGCTCAGGAAATATCACCATGTTTTATGTCGGGTGTGTTTTAACAGACGTCCTGCAGGGGATGGAAATAATTATTTAAATGTGCAATAAAATACTGTAATAAAAGCTTTAAAAAAAAAATCTGAGTTGATCTTCACAACAATCCTGAGAGGAAAGTGCTGTTACTACCCTCATTTTGCATGGCACCTACCATGTTCTAGGTTGAGTGATAAGCGATTTTTTTTCCTGATTTTTTTTTGGTGACTTGCCCAGGGTCACACAGTTAGGAAGAGTTAAGATTTGAACTCAGGAGCTCCTGGCTTCAGGGCTGATGCTCTATTCACTGCGCCATCTAGCTGTCCTCCAATGAGCTGCTTTTTTAAAAATTATCTAATTTGATTTTTAAAAATATTTTTCTTTTATTAAATATTTTCCAATTACATTTTTTAAATTTTCATTTAATCTTAACTGATCTTCACAACAACTATGAGGTGAGAAATAAATCTCTTGGATTCAGAAAGGGGTGAAGTTAAGTCTATTTTATTACACACAACTGCAGAAGTGGTGTGTCCTATTATAGACACACTACGAGAGAGGACAATTAAGCATTATATCCCTATTCTCGCCAGAGAGATCACAACTTACCTTTATGCTTATTATATGCTTATCCTTATATCCTATATAGGGAATGGATATATTCCCTCTCCCACCACATACATTGCGTGACTATTAAAATGAGTCTAAGCTCCTCCTGGGGAGAAGTTACTATTTATGAGCTACCTGCGAATGAGTATTTCAAAAAAAGCTTACCTATGGCCTAAATTTGACCAGAACCCAACTAGTTACATTTCTTTAAATCTGGTCCTTCTGCTAATTGCTCCTCTGAATTTATGGAGACAAAACACTCCATTTGTTATATCTCTCATTATTATCTTAAGTAATTTAGGTGCTGTTATTACTCTAAATGAGGATAGCACTTTTATGTACACAGCCCTATACTGTGAGAGCTTTAAAAAAATATTATCTGATCTAATCTTTTTGATATATTTTTATTTCATTAAATAT
This sequence comes from Sarcophilus harrisii, assembly GCF_902635505.1. Taxonomy (NCBI): domain Eukaryota; kingdom Metazoa; phylum Chordata; class Mammalia; order Dasyuromorphia; family Dasyuridae; genus Sarcophilus; species Sarcophilus harrisii. The sequence goes on from NC_045429.1 coordinate 190,501,595, forward strand.
TTCTCAATTACATTTTTAGAAAAATTAACATTCATTTTTAACCATCTAATTTGATCTCTACAACAGCCCTGGTAGCTAGATACTATTATTTCCATTTTGTTTAGCACCTACTATGTGTCAGGTACCATTCTAATTAAAAAAAAAAATCTGATTTGATTTACACAGCAGTCCTGAAAGGTGTTATATTTTTATCTCCATTAAGTAGTTGAGAAAACTGAAGTATACTGAGATTAAATCATTTATGCAGAGATAGACACCTATTAACTGAGCCTGAATTTGAACTTGGGTTTTCTGGAATCTACATTCCATCAGCTGCTATCGGTAGATATCTTAAACTCAATTTATCCAAAACTGAACTCATTATCTAACTCCCCAGTCCTTCCCTTTCCAAAATTCCCTATTACCATCCAGAGCATCACCATCCTCCCAATCCCTCAGGCTTTCACCCAGAAGTCATCCTGGATGTCTAATCCTCTCTCCCATTTCTCCCTCTGTCATTGCCATTTTTTACACTAGTACAATAGCCTGGTGGTGGATCTGCCTGCCTTAAGCCTCTTTCTCACTTCACTCCACCCTCTATTCAGTCATCAAAGTGATTTTCCTAATGTACAAATCCATGGCAACCCTTCCAATAAACTCTAGTGACTTGCGATTGCCTCCAGGATCAAATACAAAATTTTCTGGCATTCAAGGTCCTTCATAGACTAGTTCCCTCTCACCTTTTTAGTCTTTTTACAACTTACTTTCCACCACCTACTCTTTAATGCAGTAATACTAACTTCCTGACTATTCCATAAACAAAACTCTGGGAATTTTCTTTGCCCCTGCCTAGAATGTTCTCCCTCCTCATCTTTGTCTATGGTCTTTCTTGGCTTTCTTTAAGCCCCAATTAAAATTTCACCTTTTGTTGTTCAGTTGTGCTCAATTCTCTTCATAGTGGGGAGGAAGAAACAAGCATCTATTAAGTGTCTATAATGTGCCAGGCACTACATTAAGTGCTTTACAAATATTATCTCATTTGTTCCTTTATAATACATTATTTTTTTAAATTTAATAGCCTTTTATTTACAGGATATATGCATGGGTAACTTTACAGCATTAACAATTGCCAAACCTCTTGTTCCAATTTTCCATCTCTTACCTCCCCCCCACCCCCTCCCCTAGATGGCAGGATGACCAGTAGATGTTAAATATATATAATACATTATTAAGGACTGATTTTGACAATGGTATAAGTTATATCAGGCTCTTAGCCAAGGATGACTACAGCTAACCGGAGATTTGTTTCTGGGCCATTTTTCAGTCATGTCCAACTCTTCATGACCCCATTTGGGGTTTTCTCGTCAAAGATTCTGTGGTTTGCCACTTCCTTCTCCAGGTCATTTTACAGATAAGGAAACTGAGGCAAACAGGGTTAAGTGACACACAACTAGTAAGTGTGTGAGGCCAGATTTGAACACTGGTATTCCTGATTTCAGGATTAGTACTCTATCCACTGAACCACCTAGCTCATCATTTCTTACTTATATATTTATATTTTCTGCTATAGCTTGCTTATGCATGTTTACTTATCTCCCCTATTAGATTATAAAATACTGTATTTTGCCTCTTTTTTAATCCCTAGAATTTTAACATAGTATCTGGCATAATCTGTTGGAATCCTAGAGTCAACTCAACTTGAAACAAGGTGAAAATTCAAGGATGACATCAGAGTCCTGAATTTCTAAAGGCTCTCTGGGTGTAACCTCAGCTGCTATCATGCCCCACCTGTCTTTTGATTGATACTTATGAGCTCTCTAAAGGTATGAACACAAGCATTGTTTCCATCAGTATTAGCAACTTATCACCTAGTAAGGATTCGCTCTAAGGTGTGAACCAATAAGCACTGTATCAATTTTATTGAGTTAAAACCAGGATTCTGACATCTCCCTATTAAGTACCTTTTATATACCATAAAATGGAGATAGAAAAACAAAATGAAACACTTTCTGGCCTTAAAGGCTTACTTTTTTTTTTTTTTCAAGGAATACACAAGGTATAGCCAATAAACCAGATCAGCACCTCTTTGCAATTTACAACCTTATAATAGTTGCCTAGAGGAGTAGCAACAGAGTCAGGGGCCACACATATATTTAGAAAACCACAAATTAACATCATTTAAGTTGTATTTTATATTTATTAAACATTTCCCAATTATATTTTAATCTGGATACATGTTTATACAGTTATCTTGCTGCACAAGAAAAATCGGGTCTAGAAAGAAACAAAAAAACCTGAGAAATAAAACATAAATGCAAACAAACGAGTGAGAATGCTCTGTTGTTCCCCCGGTTCTCTCTCTGGGTATATGGCTCTCTTCATCACTGAACAAGTGGCATTGGTTTGATTCATCTCATTGTTGATGAGAGCCACGTCCATCAGAATTGATCATCATATAGTCTTGTTGCTGCTGTGTATTTATTTATTTGTTTATTTATTTTTATTTAATAGCCTTTTATTTATTTACAGGATATATGCATGGGTAGCTTTACAGCATTAACAATTGCCAAACCTCTTGTTCCAATTTTTCACCTCTTACCCCCCCACCCTCTCCCCTAGATGGCAGGATGACCAGTAGATGTTAAATATATTAAAATATAAATTAGATACACAATAAGTATACATGACCAAAACGTTATTTTGCTGTACAAAAAGAATCAGACTCTGAAATATTGTACAATTAGCTTGTGAAGGAAATCAAAAATGCAGGTGTGCATAAATATAGGGATTGGGAATTCAATGTAATGGTTTTTAGTCATCTCCCAGAGTTCTTTTTCTGGGCATAGCTGGTTCAGTTCATTACTGCTCCATTGGAAATGATTTGGTTGATCTCGTTGCTGAGGATGGCCTGGTCCATCAGAACTGGTCATCATATAGTATTGTTGTTGAAGTATATAATGATCTCCTGGTCCTGCTCATTTTACTCAGCCTCAGTTCATATAAGTCTCTCTAGGACTCTCTGAAATCATCCCACTGGTCATTTCTTACAGAACAATAATATTCCATAACATTCATATACCACAATTTATTCAGCCATTCTCCAATTGATGGGCATCCACTCAGTTTCCAGTTTCTTGGCACTTCGAAAAGGGCTGCCACAAACATTTTTGCACATGTGGGTTCCTTTCCCTCCTTTAAGATCTCTTTGGGATATAAGCCCATTAGAAACACTGTTGGATCAAAGGGTATACACAATTTGATAACTTTTTGAGCATAGTTCCAAATTGCTCTCCAGAATGGTTGGACTCATTCATACTTCCACCAAGAATCTATCAGTGTCCCAGTTTTCCTACATCCTCTCTAACATTCATCATTATCTTTTCCTGTTATCTTAGCCAGTCTGACAAGTATAGTGGATCTCAGAATTATCTTAATTTGCATTTCTCTGATCAATAGTGATTTGGAGCACCTTTTCATATGACTAGAAATAGTTTCCATTTCTTCATCTGAAAATTGTTCATATGCTTTGACCATTTGTCAACTGGAGAATGCCTTGATCAAACACTTTTTTAAAAAATTATTTTTACTTTGAATTTAACAAACACTAAATAAAATGAACATTTCTATATACATACTAGAAAAGACAAAGAAGATTGTATAAAAACTTACATTCTTCTTTTACATACATATTGCTTTCATTTAAAAATACATAATTTAACCTGTAGATTTCAAAGCTGTCTTGGTTATGATTCTTTCTGATCTTTCTATTCTTTTCTATGCATTAAAAAAAATTTTTTTTTAAGACTCATTGCTTTTCTTTTCTTTTTCTTTCTCTTAGCTAGCTTGTCTCCTTCCTTCCTTTTGTCCCTTCTCTCTTGTGGAGAAAAAGATAGCCCTCGTAAGAAATAAATATACAGTCAAGTCAAATTCTCAAATTGTGTCTAAAAATAAGTATCTTAATGAGTCCGCCACTTCTCTATCAAAAGATACCAAACAAGTTTTATCACTAGTCTTCTGGAATCTTGTTTGTTCATTGCATTCACCGTAGTCTCATTCCCAAGTCCCCCTTGAATTCCAAAGTCTTTCAAAGTTATTTTTTGTATAATGTTGTTGTGACAGTATAAATTTTTCTCTTTTTTCTGCTCATTGTACTTTTATCAATTCATACAAGTCTTTCCAAATTTCTGTGAAACACTCTTCATTATTTCTTCTTGTCATTCAGTTATGTCTGTTTCTTCTTAATCCTATTTGGGGGTTTCTTGGGAAAGATACTGAAGTGGTTTGCCATTTCCTTTCCAACTCAGTTTACACATTAGAAAACTTAGGCAAACAGATTTAAATGACTTGCCCGGGTCACTTGGATGAATGAGGCAAGATTTGAATTTAGATCTTCCTGAATCCAGGTCTGGTGCTCAATACATTGTGCCACCTTTTTGGTCTTTGTTATTTCTTACTGTACAATAATACTTCATTATAATCATATACTATTATTTGTTTGACCATTCCCAATTGATAGAAAACCCTTTAGTTTCCAGTTCTTTGCCCACACAATATTTCTTCTATAATGTATTTTTCTAGAAATGTTTTTGTATATATGGATCCCTTTTCTTCTTTATTTAATCTCTTTAAGGCATAGTCCTACCAGTAGTATCAATAGGTCAAAAGGTATGCAGTTTAGTGTTAGTCCCAGATTGCTTTTTAGAATAGTTGCAACAGTTCACAGCTACATGAAGAGAGTTTTAGAGTGCTTGCTTTCCCACACCTCCTTCCAACAACTGCCATTTTTTCTTTCTTTTTTTTAATTAAAGCTTTTTCTTTTCTTTTTCTTTTTTTTAAATTATAGTTTTTTATTGACAGAACATATGCATAGGTAATTTTTCAACATTGTCCCTTGCAATCACTTCTGTTCCAACTTTTCCCTTCCTTTCCTCCACCCCCTCCCCTAGATGGCAGGTAGTCTCATACATGTTAAACATGTTAAAGTACATTTTAGTTACAATATATGTGTGCAGATCCATATTGTTCTCTTGTTGCACAAGAAAAATCAGATTTAGAAAGGTAAAAATAACTTGGGAAGAAAAACAAAAATGCAAATAGTCCACATTCATTTCCCAGTGTTCTTTCTTTGGGTATAACTGTCTTGTTCATCACTGATCATTGGAACTGAATTGGATCTTCTCATTGCCAAAGATATCCACTTCCATCAGAATTGATCTTCATATAGTATTGTTGTTGAAGTGTATAATGATCTCCTGGTTCTGCTCATTTCACTTAGCATCAGTTCATGTAAGTTTCTCCAAGCCTCTCTGTATTCATCCTGCTGGTTTTTTCTTACAGAAAAATTATATTCCATAGCATTCATATACCACAATTTACTCAGCCATTCTCCAATTGATGGGCATCCATTAAAGCTTTTTATTTTCAAAACAAATGCACAGATAATTTTCCAACATTGACTTGTGTTCCAGATTTTCTCCTTCTCCCACCCGTCCCTTTCTCCAGATGGCATTATCCAATATGTGTTATACATGTTAAAAATGCTATTTTTTTCTTTTTTGCCATCTTTTCCAACTTAATAGTTATAAGGTCAGATCTCAGAGTTGCTTTAATTTACATTTTTATAATATATGTAATAATTTTGTAATACTAATTTGTTGTATTTTTCCATAAGCCTTTTTTCTTTTTTGAGAATAATTTGCGTAGTTTAAGTTATTCATTTTTCTTTAAAAATTTGACAGAATCCTCTTACATATGATTAGAGTTCCCCTCACTCCTTGGTAGTTTCTATGTAGCTAATTCAATTCCCTTTTTTGAAATTGGATTATTAATATCTGTTGTTCATGTTCTATCTATTTGGGTACTTTACATTTTCATAGACAATTCTCTATTTCTTTCAAATTTTCAATTTGCCTAACATAACTCCAGATACTAGATTCTGGTCTCTGTTGATTTCATTTTATTTATTTTGTTAATTTAATTTTCCTTTCTTTAATCAGGCTGACTAAATGCTTATCAATTTTGTTAGTCTTTTCAAAGAATCGGCTTTTAGTTTTATCAGTTCTATGTTTTTTTGTTTTACAATATTTGTTTCTTTACTAATTTTCAAGCTTTTCATTTTTGTGCTTATCATTTTTTAATGAACTGCTTCAACAATGTTATTGTATTTCACATAGTTAAATGTTTCTATGATGTATCCTTTGGTTCACTCATTGTTCAATATATCATCATTAAATCTCCATAAATCTGTCTTGCTTTTGCACTTTGTTTTGATTACTAATCTTACCAAGTTGTGTTCTGTAAAGTATTTCTCATTTTTTACATTTATTTACAATTTCTTTATGTCCTGATACATGGTCTGTTTTTATAAAGGTAACATGTGGTATTAAGCAATATTTGTATTAATGATTTCATTCAGAAGATACTATAAGTCTTTTAGCTCTAAAAATCTCTTAACATTTTATCTAGTTTAACATCCTCCTTTTAATTATCTGTTGAATTTGCCCAGCTTTGAGAATGGATCATTAATGATAATGATCCAACAGTTGTTTAATTTTTTCCTTATAAATTTTGGTATAATACCTTCTAATAGATATTTATAATATTGCTATTGATTAATTGTCTGGTTTCTTTAAGAATAATATAAATTTCCTGTTTACATATTGCAATTTTGTATATTTTAAATTTTGCTTTACCAGACAGCATTATTGCAAATCCTGAATTTTTTTTTAATTAAAGCTTTTTATTTTCAAAACATATGCATGGATAATTTTTCAACATTGACTCTTGCAAAACCTTGTGTTCAAATTTCTACCCCACCTTCCTCCCATCCTTCCCCTAGATGGCAAGTAATACAATATATATTAAACATGTTGAAAATATGTTAAACCCAATATATGTATACATACTTATATAATTATCTTGCTGCACAAGAAAAATCAGATCAAAAAGGAAAAAAGTGAGAAAAAACAACAACAAAAAAGTGTGCAAATATTATGTTGTGATCCACACTCAGTTCCTCCCTTTGGGTGTAGATGGCTCTCTTTATCACAAGATCATTGGAATTGGCCTGAATCATCTTACAAATCTTGCTTTTTAAAATTCTTCTGATACATAGTAAAGTTTATTCCTGCCTTTTATTTTGATTATGTTTCTTGTAAACAATAGTTTATGGGGTGTTCTTATGTGTTCTTGCCATTTTATTAGATCACTCAGTCCACTTACATTTAAAGTGATAAGAATTGGGTTTATGATTTTCTTCATGTATTTATTTAGTACTTTTTTTTTTTGCTGAGGCAATTAGGCTTAAGTGACTTGCCCAGGGTCACACAGCTAGGAAGTGTTAAATGTCTGAGACCAGATTTGAACTCAGGTCCTCCTGACTTCAGGCTTAGTGCTTTATTCACTATCCAACCCAGTTCATTCACCTCCTTTTCAATTCTGGGTTCACCTCAATATCCATCTTTACTTCTTTACTCTTCCAGATATACATTTGTAAAACAAATGTATAACAAGTTGTACAAGGTGTCCCATTAGATACATGTTGAAATCTAACTTTTCTTCCATTTGTTCTTTCCTATGTGTATATACAGGTCAAACATCTTTGAGTGATTACAAATCTATTCCAGGAAGCTTTGCAGGGTTTAGAGGTTCATGAAATCAATGTCACCCATAAAAAGGAATATCTGAAGAACTTCACCAGCTAGACAGAATCTCTCCTCCACTTGGACTCACTGATGGTTCTCCTCCACATGTTTCTCTGTTTTTTTAATTTGAGGGTCATTGAATATAACTTATACTTTCTAAAGAATCTTGAATTATCTTGCTTGTGGTTAAAAAAAAAAAGCATGTCAATGTAACTATTACACAAATTTAAAATGAAAATATCTTCAATTTATGAATAGCTGACTGTAGTGTTCTGGTTAGTTTTCTGGAGGTCTCTGGACCAGCCTTCTTTTCGTAGAATAATCACAGCAAGAATAGCCAGATGTTAACGTCCAAAGTCCAAATTCTTTATTGTTTCCTTGTCTGGGTTCCCGGTTAGCTTTTTTGAGGCCCTTCAGACGGACCTTGGTCTCAGTAGGGGGAGCAGGACAGGCCAGCCACCACAAAGCTGAAAAAGATGGAATGAATCTGTCTCTGAGTCAGAGGGCTTGTGCTTCAGCCTCCAGCCACCACAAAGGTGGAGGATGGAATGAATCTGGCTGAGTCTGTCCCAGCTTATATGCTCTATTCTAATTACATTATCATAGGGGTTAATCTTGTAGAATAGGTGTCAATCCAAATATTAAGTACTAAGTATATGTACGAAACTAGAGAGCTATTAATCACCATGCTAAACTAGATAACCATTTTATTATGAATTCCACTGAGTTAGCACCTTGTAAGAATCCTTGTTTTAAGTACAGAGTTCTGGCCCTTAACAGCTGACCTTCATAAAACTTTACATAAAAGGGAGAAAAGGATTATTGTTTCTTAATTGTTGATATTTTCTTGGTCATTTTTTTGAGAATTATTGGAGAGTGCCTAGATTTTTTTCTACTTTTGGTATCTTCACTTCCCTTAGCTACTTTATAAATTGGTTCCTTGTGGCCCTTATTTGCCTCAATCCACATTAATTTTAACTTACAGTGCAAATGACAAAACCCACTCTGCCCAGTTATTTCCTTGCTTCTCCAAGAAGTACTTGCAAGCAATTCTTCTATTTAAGTACAACTTCATTCTTCTGGAGTCATGAAGACTTGAGTTCAAATGTTTGACTCAGGCACTTATTAGCTGTGTGATTCTGGACAAGTCACTTAATCTTAGTCTGCTTGTTTCCTCAATTGTAAATGGGGATAAAGATAGTACCTACCTTGCAGAGTCACTAGGAGAATCAAATGTGATATTTATTGAAAAAACAACAAAAAAATGTTTCGCACCACGCCAAGGAACATAATGCTGTATAAATGCTTTTTCCCTTCCTTTATCTTCCCTTTTAGGACAAAAATGTAAAGCAATATGTCCACTTGATGGTCACTGGACAAGGATCTCCCTTTTTAAGTGCCAACAGTCAAATTAAAGCTTATTGACAATCTAAAAACAGGGATTCCTAAAAATAGGGATATTTGCAGTATGCAGGGCCAAGAATGAATTTGGGGCTGATGGAGATAATTAGGAGGGGCAGGAGGTGTGGTGCTATTAGCATATGTTCTCAGGTGAAGGTTGGTTTAATAGGGTACATATGGTGGGTAAATTTACCTCAGTGAGAGGTAATTAGTATGTGGAGTGAATAGAGAGAATATATTAATACCAGGAGAATAAGTGAGAAATTATATCAGGAGAAAGTGGTTATAATTACTATAGTTCTCCTAAAAGGTTGATGGAAGGAGGTTGGGCTAGGTTAGCAAGGCTTGCTAATAATCATCAGGTTCACATAAGTGGAAGAATTATTTGGAGACCCCAAGTTAGGATTAAGGTTCGGCTGTGGATGCCTTCCTAGTTAGTGTTGGCTAGGCAGAATAGTACTGAGGAGGTGAGTCCATGGGCGATTATTAGTACTGTGGCTCCTTCTTGCCCTCTTTATGATACCTTTCCATTGTCATTGCAGAAATAAGAGAGAGCTTCTCAGGACAGAGGACTAATTTTTAATTCTTCGGCTATAAAAGTTTCATCACTAGGTGACCATGACCAGTCTACTGGTGATATATTTCACCAAGATTAACTAGGCCGATTCTTCTTTGTTTTGCCAGGCTCTTACTCAAAGCCTTTCCATCGGAGTTCCTCCCAGAGTCTATGCTTGGCTGTAATAGCTTCAGTTACTCAAGGACATCTCCATACCACAAGGGAAAAATAGCATAGAACTTTTGTGAACAACAAAAGATGTCCAAAAACATTTTAAATGATATTTTTGTAAGTTAATGGGCACATATACAGTCATATTTTTCCTCATTTTGTGCAACTACAATGTTGAAAATTGAGGAAAAGGAAGGCATTTGAAACAGGTCAAGGAGTATATAGGCAGACCTCCATCAAAAAGTCTCCTACAGAACTAATGAAAAAAAAAATCAAATGAAGATGGCCTAGCTGTACCAGATCTAAAACTATATTATAAAGCAGCGGGCACCAAAAACATTTGGTATTGGCTAAGAAATAGACTAGTTGATCAGTGGAATAGGTTAGGTTCACAGGACAAAATAGTCAATAACTATAGCAATCTAGTATTTGACAAATCCAAAGACCCCAGCTTTTGGGATAAGAATTCACTATTTGATATTAAGTGCTCTTGGATAGGCAGAGAAAATATAATAAAGATGACAATATTATTATTGTCATCTTTATTATATTCTCTCGGCCTAGTGCTATACTAATCAGACTCCCAAGAAACTATTTTAATGACCTAGAAAAAATAACAACAAAATTCATTTGGAAGAACAAAAGGTCAAGAATTTCAAGGGAACTAATGGAAAAAAAGAAATCAAATAAAGGTGGCCTAGCTGTACCAGACTTAAAACTATATTATAATGCAGCGGTCACCAAAACCATTTGATATTGTTAAGAAATAGACTAGTTGATCAGTAGAATAGGTTAGGTTTATAGGACAAAAGAGTCAATAACTATAGCAATCTAGTGTTTGACAAATGCAAAGACCCCAGCTTTTGGGATAAGAATTCACTATATGACAAAAACTGGGAAAACTGGAAATTAGTATGACAGAAACTAGGCATGGACCCACATTTAATACCGTACACCAAGATGAGATCAAAATGAGTTCATGATTTAGGCATAAAGAACGAGATTATCAAATTAAAAAGCTTTGGTACAAATAAAACTAATGCAGACAAGACTAGAAGGGAAGCAATAAACTGGGAAAACATTTTTACACTTAAAGGTTCTGATAAAGGCCTCATTTCCAAAATAAATAGAGAATTGACTCTATAAGAAATCAAGCCATTCTCCAATTGATAAATGGGCAAAGGATATGAACAGACAATTTTCAGATATAGAAATTGAAACTATTTCTACTCATATGAAAAGGTGCTCCAAATCATTATTGATCAGAGAAATGCAAATTAAGACAATTCTGAGATACTACTAAACACCTCTCAGATTGGCTAAAATGACAGGAAAAGATAATGACAAATGTTGGAGGGGATGTGGGAAAACTGGGACGCTGAAACATTATTGGTGGAGTTGTGAACGGATTCAACCATTCTGGAGAGCAATTTGGAACTATGCTCAAAAAACGATCAATCTGTGCATTCCCTTTGACCCAGCAGTTTCTACTGGACTTATATCCCAAAGAGATCTTAAAGGAGGGAATGGGACCCATCTGTGCAAAAATGTTTGCGGCAGCCCTTTTTGTAGTGGCAAGAAACTAGAAACTGAATGGCTGCCTATCAATTGGAGAATGTATGAATAAATTGTGGTAAATGAATGTCATGGAATGAAATGACCAGCAGGATGATTTCAGAAAGGCCTGGAGAGACTGATGAACTGATGCAAAGTGAAATGAGAAGAACCAGGAGATCATTATGCACTTCAACAACAATACTATATAATGATGAATTCTGATGGATGTGGCTCTCTTCAACGAGAGGATTCAAACCAGTTCCAATTGTTCAGTAATGAAGAGAATCAACTACACCCAAAAAGAGAATTATGAGAAATGAGTGTGGACCACAACATAGCATTTCTACTCTTTCTGTTATTGTTTGCTTGCAATCTTGTTTTCCTTCTCAGGTTTTTTTACCTTCTTTCTAGATCCGATCTTTCTTAAGCAGCAAGATAACTGTATAAATATGTATACATATATTATATTTAACATATACTCATTTAATATATATTGGAGTACCTGCTAGCTAGGGGGGGAGGGAAGGGGAAGGAGGAGAAAAGTTGGAATAGAAGGTTTTGCAAGAGTCAATATTGAAAAACTACCCTTGCATATGTTTTGTAAATAAAAAGCTATTTTAAAAAAAAGTCTCCCACATTTATTTCAGGGAGATCATCTGGATGACAGATCCTTTTAAAATGTATAAGCCCTGTGAGGTAACCTATTTCACACCTTGGTATTCATTACTTTAATTTGATAGTAAGATGAGATAGTTAGCTGCAGATTTCCTGTGCAGTTTAGATTGGATTAGGAAAGTAGAGGAAAGTAAAGAGAAGCACTCAATCTAGAGATAATAAAATAATGAAGGCACAAGGAGAAAATACTGAAGGTTAGGTGAAGTAATCAACCTCACTTTTGATAGTCATAGATTAACATAAAGGGAGCAAAAAGGGAGGAAAGAAAAATGAGAGAGGTACTAAAATGGAGTACTTTGTCTTTTTTTTTTTTTTTTGACCATTTTACTAAATCCCTAGTGGTAAGATTACATGCTAATGATTGAGAAATGAAGATTAATTTTGAAGACTGAAAAACCTCAATCTAAATCTTTACTCCAGTTTTTATCTCCCTATTCATTCTTCAATCTCCCTCCATTGGGAGAAGCTTGATTCCCATAATTAGTATGGCATTTGAGGAATTTTTTCTTTGCTCTCACACTCTAACCGCTTGCCCCTACCTTGATTATTGGGCTTTCTGGAAGCAATCATATTCAAATTTACACACACAGGTTCTGTTGAAAGACAGAAGGATGAACTCATGGGAAATACTAGGTGAGCTGGGAAGAAGCCACCACAGACTAAAGTAGGAGGAGAAACATTTCACCCCAATTTAGAACTAGATAACATTTAAAGAGGCACTTTCTAGGTATAAATAGCCCAAAAGCCATGTTATCCCTGAGCATTAAAAGAGATGTTTGGACAAAAGAGTATGAACATTATGACCTTAATCCTTCCCTTCAGCTAAAATTTTTGTACCAACTGGAAAAAGCATCTTCAGAAGAAAAGAACTGAAGACAATGACAAAAACAAATAGCCTTACCCCATATCAGAATGCCCACATAGAACAGTATTGTAAATATACTTCTCCAGTGTAGTGAAGACTAAGGGGGTTTGGGAGAATCGAGTATGCCCTGTTCTGTTTGACATTTTGAGTTTAGACTCATAACTCATGTTAAAGGGCAGCTTCTTGAAAAAATTATCAGCTCCTCTTTCCACCATCTGAGACCTGCCTACTTTTTAATTTTATCTCCCACTATCTCTGCTCTCTTCTCTAGCCAAATACTTTGTATCTCAATGTATCTTAAACTTTCCGGCTACTAATGCCTTCATCTCCTTTCTATCAAAGTTGTTTTCTTCATTCTTTAAAATCCAAGTCAATACATGAACTGATGCTAAGTGAGGACTATGGAAAACTTAAATGAGGATCAAAGCATGGTATTTTCACCTTTTTTGTTGTTTGCTTGCTTTTTTTTTTTCCTTTCTCATTTTTCCCCCTTTTCAATTTAATTTTTTTTTCTGCAGAATGATAAATGTGGAATTATGTATAGAAGAATTGTATATGTTTAACATATATTTGATTACTTACTTTCTAGGAAAGGGGATGGGGGAAAGGAAGGAGAAAAATTTGGAACACAAGCTTTTGCAAGGGCAAATGTCCTATCTTTGCATATATTTTGAAAATAAAAAGTTATTATTTAAAACCCAAGTCATATATCTTAACTCAATTGACATTTGCCATATAGTGCATCAAATTGTATTTACATATGTCCTTACTCTTAATCAATCTTAAGCTCTTTGGAAGATCAATCTTGTGAATCATTGTATCCTTCACACATTTTACACAACTTTACACATTGGGTGTTCAATAAATATTTAGTGAATATTATTGAATTTAGAAGTTGAATTGCTAGTTATCTAAAAATCACACCTGACCTTTATCTATTAAAAAACACTAAAATTTGCCTCTTTTGTGTTCATAATGCTTTTAGTTGTGAAGCTTGCCTTTCCAATTAAAGATTTTATGATTCTCTAAAGAAGAATTTATAAAATAACGATCTAAAGAATCAATAAGAGAATATTTTCCAATTGGCATACTACAGTTAGCTATGGTCTGAGTCTTTGAAAATCACTACATTCCATTGAATATAAAGGACAAGAAGGAAAAATTCAAAAGTAGGCACTGTGACAAAGGTGTGCCAGAATACTAATAGAATAATGAAATTCTTTAAATGTTTTGCATATTAAAAAAGAACTATGCATAAAATAAATTGAAATATGGCTTAGTAAATAGGATAAACTAGGAACAGACATTAAAAAGTTTCTGAAAAATAAGACTTTATTATATACCAAGCATTATTATAAACAAGATAAAATGCATCCATGGTCTTCAAGGTACTTATTACACCATTTTCATGCAAATGAATTAATTACCATCTCACTTACCTAACTTTTGCTAATCTGGAATGGTTTGTTAAACAACATTACAAAATGATCCTCTATAATTCCCTACACTACAAGAATAAGGTATATAAGCCAAATGTTATAGAATAAGAAAATTAAATTTCTGCTCATCATTTCAAGATAGAACAGAATCAAGATACAGAAGACAGAGTCTGGAAATCCCAGGTTCTTGCCGGATATACCACTTATGTGAATCCTAGGCAAATCACTTAACCTCTGAAGGCCCCTCACAACTCTCTAAAATTAACTTGAGGGAAGTGGGGAAATTGAGAGGAGGTGAAGGATGGGAATTACACTGACAATATAGAAGAGATTTCCATATTTGGAAAAAAGGCCAATCCTTGGTACAGAACAAAATGCCTTTGTTAATTAGCAAAACCAAATAGCACTCTCTAGTAACTACTAGAATTTCCTGGTTATCCTCTTAGAGGAAAGGGCAGAAAACATAGTTTATGTTTTGCTCAGGATCCCTTTTCTGAAGCTCCCAGAAATCCTTTAAGTCCCCCTGCCTTCATCTACATACAATAAATACCCACTTTAGCCAAAATCTCTAATTTAGAGAATCTGAAGGAATTAAAAAAAAAAAAAAAAAAAAAAAGAATTATCTAGTTATTGCTCAGTCCTGACTTATCCAAATATATCCAGCTATAATCTGTGTATGGCTAAAAGTCATGAATCCATGAATAACTAAAAGCTATACACTCAATTCTTCAAAATCAGAACTCTAATTATGTCCATGCCTAGAACTTACAGGAATGATATCACCTGGGAGTGGCTTCTAAGGCAGGCTCCTGGGCTTCCACAGAAGTAGAATCTTCTTCTGTCTCAGAAGAAGGGCTATCAAGAAGAGGACCAGCATCCTCCATTTCTAAATGTTCTGATTTTTCCAGTTCATTGCCCATGCCCGTGTTCTCTTTGGCTTGCAACTCCTGGTCTTCCATTTCCAAAGTTTTGTCTGGAGCTTGAGCTGCAACTTCCTCATCTTCCTTCTGTTGTGCAAAGCTACAAATCATGTTGGGTCTGTATGAAAAATCATTGTCCTTTATCTGCAGCCATTCTACACCACCTATGCCAGAAAAGAAATAATTATGCGAAGAAATAGGGATGGGGAAGTGAAAAAAGTTATAAATTAGCATTTCTCTCAATTAATAGAATCTTAGACTGATATTCCCAAATAAACATGTCAAGGGAAACATTAATACATTTAATACATTAAAACATTTAATACATTAAGGCATATGTGCCACTGATCATGAGTGTTCATCTAAAAATCTTAGAAATCTAAGAGTGAGTATAGTGAAAAATTACATACAGCCAAAAAGAAAAAGAAAATCCATTTATCTCGAAAAACCAAAAACAAAAACAGAAAAGTGCCTAATCACTTGTCCATCACAGGTCTAGACATCTCCTAAAACGATCTCTGACACTAATGATCTGGTCATCAAATCAAATCATCATCTTGATCATGTTTGAGTTCTTTGAAACATGATACTGTTGACCCACTCTTCCATGCCCACACTGGATATTTTCTCTACCACAGAATTCCAGAAACCAATTCAAATATAATTTCTCAGTAAGCAATAACTTGTATGATCTTCAGAGATTATACTTTATTGAGGTTTAAATCTGTAGGTTAAACCTAAACTTGTATACAGTGTTCATAGCTCTTTCAGTAATTATCTGAGCCAATATGCTTGAATTAGTTTCTAAGTATCATCCAGACATCAACATACTAGTTCCTTGAAGGCAGAAACTGTTTTTGCATTTTTTTTGTTGTATACCCATCTTTAGAGCAGTTCCTGATAGAGTATGCACTTAACCACACTTTTTAACCGATTGATATAAGTTCAAATGACTATTTTTTGAAAATGATGTATACCAACCTATGCTTTCTTCTCCCTCCTTCTTCTCAGTCAGAAGTGTTCTTGTCATACTGAGCTTCTTCATTGTGTGACACTTGTATTTCAGCTCTGTTTTATGGTTACCTTCTGCATCAACTATAAACAAAGTTACTTCAATTACCACAATGCTCAATTTCATATGATCTTAACCTGAAAAATCGAGAGTAATCACTTACCTTGGTCAGTATTTTCTTCAAACACAACACAGGTCCCAAGAGTATCTACAGGAAAAGTAGAGGACAATTTATTGAAAAATAAGGTTCTTCTCACTCAGAAAGTCATATAATTAAAAAGGAGTTTCTGATAGTGAACTATTCCTACCTTCATATTCCCCTGCAAAGACATAGCTGTCCACTTGAAGAATAGGTCTCTCTGTGTCAATGCCCTATGAATTGAACATTATAAAATATAGTCAGAGATAGATTCAACAGGTTACCTTGCGGAAAACCTTTAATGCACACAAACATCCTTCAAGTAAGAATTCTAAGAAATGATGTTATTCTAACCATATTAGTTTGAGTCCAGATAATACTTCTTTGGTGAATTTTCTATCTACTCCATGTAAAGCCAACTCTGAAAGATTAAACGAAAGGATGGTTAAATAGCTCTCAGCACTTTATTAAAGGGAAGTATAATATAAGTGATAATTCACTCAGCAGCAAATAGTCAGTCAATATACATTTAATAAGCTCCTACAATTGCCATGCAATGTGTTAAATTCTAGGAAGAGGCAAAAGGTAGTTCCTGCTCTCAAGGAAACCACAATTGAGGAAATAAATAAAATAAGCAAATAAATATGTTCAAATAAAGTATAGACAAGATAAATAGGAAATCCGTAAGAGGGTTTGAGAAAGGCTTCTTGTAGAAGATGGGATTTTAGTTGGGAATTAAAGGAGACCATAGAAGCCAAAAGCAGAGATGAGGAGGGAAGAGTGTTTTAAGCAAAGGGAATAGCCAGAGAAAATTCCCACACTTTACATATCTTTTCCTATTCACTGTCTCCCCATTCTTCTCCATGTTTATCTGTTTCTCATTCTCTTCATGTATCTATCCTTCCCCCATTACTCCTCTTCAGTAGCAGCCCAAAACTATATGCATTTTATAGTTTTCTATTTTTCATGCAAATTGTATTTCCTATTCTAACTGTAAAAGGACAGAATATTTTATATTTCTCTTAAATAAAATTCTGATATATGGCTCTCAAATAATTTTGAGGTTAGTAGATGGAGAAAAGGATTCAACTTGGAGGAAAAAAATGAGTAAGTGACAACTCACTCAGCAGCAAATAGTCACTCAAACCTAAAACTTGCTTGCCCTGACTTAAATCATGTGATATGGATGATTGTTCATTTTAAAGATCTTTAGGAAAAGAAAGTCCACAACTTGGGTACTTAATCATGCTTTACAATGATTTACTATTTTAAAAATATAATCTCCTACCACAATTTTACATAGCAACTATCACACTTAACACAGAAATTTTCTTTAAATAAAATTTAGAGACAACTATAAATATTTAGCAGACAAAGCCTTTGTGATCACTGCAGCTTACATCTATGCAGTTCAAATCCTTCCTTAGTCAGTTACCATATTGGTGTAACATTGACCAAGTCATTTCACCTCTGAACTTAATTTTTTTCCATCTGCAAAATGATGATGGTAAGAGTGCTCACCCTCCCAGAGTTGCTGAAGATACAATGAGATAATTGTAAACCACTTCTCAAACCTTAATGTGAGTTACTATTATCATACCTAATGGTGTACCAAATGCTTTCCTAACAAAATTCCTGCGATACAGGATTCAGAAAAAATATGAATACTTTTTCCCATTCTGCAAAAGAGGAAACTAAAGTTCAAAAAATTGTGACTCTGCCCAAACTCAGAACCAGGACTCAAACCTAGGTTTACTAAATTGAAATTGTATTCTTTTTTTCTTTTTCGTACATTCTGCAGTTAATAAGAGTTTCACCTTGTTTTTAATTTAGGAATGTCAGACACATTTAATTTATAAAATGCCAGAAACTCACCAAAATCTTGCATTTGTTTCCACATCTTGTTAAAAACTCTGAATCAATAATGCCGGATAATTCCACCATGACCAATTGCTCCTGGAGGGGAAAAGAAAAAGGTGTTAAAAGCTATCAGTTGACAAACTAGATTCCTATTTTTTAAAGAACAGCTGAATAAATTCTGTACATTAATGCCAAACTATTACTATGATGTAAGAAATATCAAACATGAATACAGAGAAGCATGAAACTTGTGAGGAAATAATTAAAGTCAATAATATACACAATTACAAAAATGTAAATGAAAAAAATAAAAGAGTAACTAGGATGAATATTACAGAATTATGAAAAACAAGTAGTCACAAAGAAGATGTATCCATTCTTGCAGAAACAGGAAATTCTAGCCATGAAACATTGCATATATTTTCTAAAAAATTATAGCTTTTTATTGACAAAATATATGCATGGGTAATTTTTCAACATTGACCCTTGCAAAAACTTATGTTCCAACTTTTTCCCTCCTTCCCTCACCCCTCCCCTAGATGGCAGGCAGTCTCATACATATTAAACATGTTAAAGTATATCTTAAATACAATATATGTGTACATATTTGTACAGTTCTCTTGTTGCACAAGAAAAATCAGATTCAGAAAGGTAAAAATAACATGGGAAGAAAAACAAAAATGCAAGCAGTCCACATTTATTTCCCAGTGTTCTTGCTCTGAGTGTAGCTGGCTCTGTTCATCACTGATCAACTGGAACTGAATTGGATCTTCTCATTGCCTAAGATATCCACTTCCATCAGAATTGATCCTCATATGGTATTGTTGTTGAAGTGTATATTGATCTCCTGGTTCCGCTCATTTCATTTAGCATCAGTTCATGTAAGTCTCTCCAAGCCTCTCTATATTCATCCTGCTGGTTTCTTACAGAACAATAATATTCTATAACATTCATATACCACAATGTACCCAGCCATTCTCCAATTGATAGACATCCATTCAATTTCCATGTTACATATTTTCAAATGTTTTTGACATCCTAATGGATTTTATTAATTTTTTTCTTCTTCCTCTTGGTAGTTTTTTCCCTTTAAAAATATTCTTTGCTATATAGGATGTTCTTCTGAGACAGGGGAGGTGAAAGAATACTGGAAGAAATTTAGATGATATTAAAACAAAGCTATCAAGAATTCTTTTTAGAAAGTTTGCCACAGTAATACAGGAAAACACTTTTTAATGGTAGACTCTGCCATTCACTATATATGTAACTTCCTCTATACAACAAACAAAAATTCACAGTCCTAAGAACACAAATCTGACCATGTCACCCTCTTTAAGCTTCAGTGACTCACTACTGCCTTCAGGATTAAAAAATATATATATATATATCAAACTTCTCTGGCATTTGAAGCCCTTCACATCCAGCTCCAATATGTTTTATATCAATTTCTCTATATTGTCCCTCACTCATTCCTATTCTTGCCATTCCTTCTCCCAGCTTTGCATCCTTACACCAGTTCTTTATATTAACAAGCATTTATTTAGCATCTATATGTTAGGCACTGTAAGTCCTAGGGGCGCTTTACAAAGACAAAAATAGTCCTTGTTCTCCAGGAATGTTTAATGGACAACATGCAGAAACCTAGTTACAAATAAGATATATGATAAACTGCAGAACCCTTAAAAGGAAGATACTAGAATTACAAGAATTGAAAAAGGTGGGGTTTTAGCTTAATCTTGAAGAGAAGTCAGGGAATCCAGTCAAGAGAACAGCTTGTGAAAATGTATAAGAAAAGTATAGTAAGAAGACTAGTGTCACTGAATCTCAGAGTTCTTGGGAAAATAAGGAGTAAGATTGGAAAAGTGGCTAGATCATGAAGGACTTTTTTTTTTTATTACCGGGATCAAACCTGCTCTTTAGGAAGATCATTTTGATAGCCTCCTTAAGGTAGGGAGATGAATCAGATAGGGTAGTCCAAGCGTGAGGAGATTCAGGGCTGTACCAAAGTGGTACAAAGAGAAGGAAGGCATGTACTGGAGATGCTGCAAAGGTAGATTCCACAAGACTTGGCCAAATTTTGGAAATGGGAGATGAGCAAGAGCCAGAAATCAAGGATACCTAAGTTGCCAGCCTGGATGACTGGGATGATATGATATCCTCAACAGTAATAGGGAAATAGGAAGAAGAATTGATTTGGGGAAACACGAAGAATTCCGTTTGGACATGTTAAACTTAACACTTCTATGGAAATCTAGTTTGGGGTATCCAATAAGCAGTTAGAAAAGCTTCCTTTACTTATCTCTCCCCAATTAGATAGTACAGCAGATAGAGCACTTGGCTTCGAGTCAGGAAGACCCATATTCAAATCCCGCCTCAGACACTTAGTACCTGAGTGTTTACTTAACCCTGTTTGCCTCAGTTTTTTCATTTGTAAAATAATCTGGGAAAAGAAAATGGCAGACCACTCCAATATCTCTGCCAAGAAAACCTCAAAAACAACAAAGAGTTGAACACAACTGAATCTAATTAGATTCCTAGTTGCTTTAAGGCTCAGCTCATAACTCTTCCTATAAGAGGCTTTTCCTGACTGTCCCAGTTGCATTGCTCCCATATACAGAATTTTGCAATTTTATTTATCTTTGGATAGGTTTCTGCTTTCTAGAATGTAATCTTCTTGAAGGCAGAGACTCTCTCATTTCCCTCTTTATATCTCCAGAATCTAGGAGAGTTCCTTGTTACATAATTATCACTAATCATGCTTATTGTCTTGACCTGACTGGAAGCCCATTACATCAATGTACAGGATAAAGAGTGCACAATTTGAAGCTATAGGTCTGACATTAAAATCTATGTCATTTTCTGTGTGATTTGCTAAGTAACTTAGAACTCCAGCCCTCATCAGTAAAAAAAGTTTTTGACTGAGTAATTCCTGAGAATTCTTTTAGTTCTAATAATCTTCATAACTTTCCCATGGATTTTATCAGAAAATTAAAGAAAAAGTCATCATAATTCTACACACCACATATTTTCATATCAAATTAAATTCTAAGCAGAACGGATCTTAAAATAATTTCACTATGACTTTTGCCTTTTGATTACAAATGCACATTTAGGACAAAGTACAAAATATTAGAAAAGGATGATGAATTTAAGTCAGGAGAGCTGGACTAAAGTCTTTTTATTGACTAGTTGTATGCCCTAATCAAATCCTTAAAAAAAAAAGTTTAGTTATTTTTATCTGTAAAAAATAAGCTTAGATTGTATTTCTCAAAAATTGTTTTGCAAAATTTGTTCCCTATAGCTGTAAATAGAAGGGTTTCTTGAAAACACCCTTGATGCTGGTCATGTTTTTCAAGGAAAAAATAAATAAAACCTTGATGCTGGTCATGTTTTCCAAGGAAAAAATAAATTAAAAAACTTTCATTCTAAGCAAATGAATCAAGTTTCTAAAATACTATATTGCATTGCAACATTAAGTTTTGATAGGTCCAGGCAGGGAAAAAATACAGGTTGCTTTCATAGCAAGAGGTAAAGATGGTCACACTGGTTGCTAAGACTTTTTAAGAGGTGGAAAAAAAGGAGTCCACTCTTATGCTGATTTTCTAAGGGTGAATTTCATAAGGGTAGGTAATGACAACAAATAGATGAACTTTGAGCTATATCAAGGTTTCTTAAACTTTTTCCATTTTTCATCCAAGAAATTTTTATAAGACTCAGGATATATAGGTATACAAATCAAACATTTATTTCACAATTGCCACACACAATGAGTAGATCTTACATGGAAGGACTGATGGTTTAAGAAGGTAGGCTCTATGTGAGCAGAATACCATGATCAAACAGAAATTTCTAGATATTTTGCAAGGATGAAAGTTGCAAACTATTTTTGCATGTACTTTAAAAAGAAAAAGCCATTCAACAACAAGATTATGTGTTGATTAATTCTGATGGCCGTGGCTTTTTCCAACAAGAGGTGATTCAAACCAATTCCAATAGACTTGGGATGCAGCCAGAAAGAGGTCTGTCAGGACTGAATATGATCACAATATAATTTTTTAATTTGCTTGTTTTTTTATTTATTTCATTTTCCCCTTTTTGATCTGATTTTTTTTTTTTGTGCAGCGTGAGGTATTTGGAACACAAGGTTTTGCAACTATCTTTGCATATACTTTGTTTTTTTTATTTTTATTTTTAAATAGCCTTTTATTTACAGATTATATGTATGGGTAACTTTACAGCATTGACAATTCTTTGCATATACTTTGAAAATAAGACTGTTATTTAAAAAAACAAAAAAGAAAAAGCTATTATTAAAAATAAAAAAAAAAAAAGCTGAATTTAATTTGTCCCAATTCTTCCCGACTTTACCCCCAGACTAGACCAGCATTTATGACTTTCACCAATAGTCCCCACCTCCCTTAGAACCATCACTAACCAACCCTTGTAGAGGAGCCCTGGAAAAAGGGTAGCCCTTTCTCCCCGGATCGCCAGTCGTGCTTCCAGCCCAACCCTCCCAGCGGGCATCCGGGGAACAACTCCTAGAGAGAGGGGATTAGTGACCCTAAGCGCCCTTCAGCAGGCAGTAGAACCAGCCAAAAATACCAAGACACTCCCGAGGCACGGTGCCGGCAGGTTAAAGCCCCGCGACCGCTTTGGCCCCTATCCCGCCATGGGTCCCGGGGAGACCCTTTATCCCGGGAGGCCAGTGCGGGACGCGCAGCCTGGCCGCTGCTCCTGCAGCTGTGAAAAGCAGCTGCTGAAGAGCCAGACAGCAGCATCCGGGTCTCCCAAGTCCCGGGCCGCGTCACCCAAGTCCCGGGCCGCGTCAAAACGTTCCGCGCCGCGTCACCCAAGTCCCGGGCCGCGTCACCCAAGTCCCGGGCCGCGTCACCCAAGTCCCGGGCCGCGTCAAAACGTTCCGCGCCGCGTCACCCAAGTCCCGGGCCGCGTCAAAACGTTCCGCGCCGGCTCCTGAGGAGAACAAGGCATTAAGAGTTCTGTCTAAGGACCGTCGGTGCTTTCCCTCTGCCTCTCCCTAGGATGGGAGCGCCTTGAGAGCGGGGACAGCCTCTCTTTTCTATCTGCGGCGCAGCACAGCGTTAGTCGTTCCTCAATTGTGCCCGACTCTTCCTGACCCTGGCCACTTACCTCCTCTTCGTCATCCTCCTCCTCCTCTTCGCGCCCGGAAGCTCGTTCATGCAGGGCGGCAGCCTCCATAGTCCTCGGGCGTGGGGTTTGAATTGCTTTTCCCCGCAGCTGCCCCCCCAGTATCACGTGATCGAGCATGGCCTTCCCCCCTCCCTCTCTTGCGCCGCCATCTTGGGGGCGGGCTTCTAAAGAGCTACTTCAGCTTCCGGTTCCGGCTTCCACCATAGCAAAAGAACAGACTCTCCGGGGCGCAATGCTCGTGAGTTCACCTACTCATTAACTACATCTAAGTCTCGACGGACCACGGGCAGGGTTGGCCAAGCGAAGCCCTTGCCGAGAATACATTAACTGAGCAAGCATGTGTTAAGTGCCTACCTCGTGCTTTGGGAACTAATCTGTTAGTCAAGGCCGCAAGCATTTATTGAGCACCTACTGTGTTCGGGGAAGGCAAAAACATGGTTTCATACACCCTAGACTATGTACGGTTAACACACATGGGGAAGGCCACGGTGGGGGGTGGGCCTCCCGCGAGGAAGAAACCAAAGGCAAAATGCAAGAGAAAAGGAAGAGCGGTGGGAAAGAAGCCTGAGGAATGCTGGGTTTGGATTGGGATCGCACAGTTTAGTCCCGTCATGGATTCGAATTCTGCACTTCTGACTTCACTGCCCCCCATTCTCTAGCTTTTATTAACTGTCGGACTCTTGTTCTTTTTTTTTTTTTTTTTTTTTTAAATAGTAACTTTTTATTGCCAGAACCCACGCCAGGGTAGTTTTTTTTTTACAACATTATCCCTCGCACTTACTTCAGTTCCGATTTTTCCCGCCCATCCTCCACCCCCTCCCCTAGATGGCAAGCAGTCCTATACATGTTGAATATGTCAGACAGTGTTCTAATCGCTTGGATTACCCCCACTCCTCCAACCAAGCGGAATCGGCCCGCCACTGGTCCCCGGATCAAGTGGGACATTAGATGCCTCGAAAGGGAGACGAGCTGAATCAAGGGGGGGGGGGGGGGGGGAAAGGCTGTTGCTATGATACAATTCAGTCACACGTGTTAGGTCAACCAAAATAGAAATAAGGTAAAGTGCTTTATAAATGCTGATTATTAGTTATCATTACATCCCAAATGGCCACAGAAAGTGGAGGGAAAAAATGACGTGTCCTTGCTTACAATAGTTTACAATCAAAGGGAGTCAGGAGGAGTCCAGTATAGATAAGAATAATATAGGCTGTCCCATGAGGGGCCAAAGCAAAGGTCCCGATAAAATGCTCTGGAACAGTTTTAAAGAAATTGTAGTCATTTTCAGCTAGAGGATTAGGGAATACTTCATAGAGGGGATAGATAGCACCTGAACTGGGCTAATAGCTTTCTGTCTACTGAATATTCTAACAAGGATATTAAAAGAATTGCCTATCTAGCTGAAGATAGACAATCCTTCTGGTTTACATTCAATTCATGGCAACTCCGTTCCAGATGAGATTTTTCGATCCTGAGATATATAAAGCAAGCAAGACGAGTGAAGAAAATAACTTCAATTTTGACCAAATTTCTAGTTACCTATGATTTTAAACATAATGTTGATGTCTAGAACTATAAAACAAATGAAAGAGGATAATCACCTACTCCACCTGGGTTAATGCAATTCCAGTATCTGAGAAATGGAATTGGTGTTTAAAACTCAGTGTTTTAAACTCTGCCACTAGGAGGAGACAAATGAATTAAAAATAACAGTAAAGCACTTGAAAACAGTAAAATATGTCAAGATGTAGTTCATCTTAAATCAATATTTCAAAGATATATCATTTCATTGGGGTGGATAGACAGATAATTTCTCTTCTGCTTTAGCAGACAGTCTTACCAAACTGTTAGGATCAAACAAAGCAAAGCAAAACAAAACAACCCAACAAACCTCTTGCCCACCCTTCTGGTAATGATATTTCCTGAATTTAGACAGACTGTTTTATATATAACTAGAACAAAACCTTTCAAATTCCTAGGGAACTTGGGTTCTACTGAATTAATTTTCAAGAATACAGACTTTTTTTTTTAGATAAAATAAAGCATTGGCATGGGACTTCAGTGAAGAGCAGTTCCATCACTTTATTTTGTGTAATAAATCAAGCATTACCTACAGTTATCTTTAAATGAATGTTAACATTTCATCTTAAAACCAGCAACATTTATATATCTCTTATTCAATCTAAGGATATCAACCGTTCATCATAAAATGAAATCAAATGAGATATAGTACTTTTAAATATTAAATCACTGTTATGAATGCCGGCTATTATTAATTTTAACAAGTGTCAGTGCCATAGTTTGACAAGCTAATATTTAGAGCTAAAAACTAAATATAGGAGTGGATACAAAATTATTTAACCCAAATTTTCTAAGTGCTAAAGCAGTGTTTCCTAAAATGTAATTTGGAGGATTTTCAAGAGTTGAAACTCATAGTCTGGAAAATGATCAAGGGTTAGAGCACTATTAATGAGTGAAAATGTAGTAAGTAGAAGACTGGAGACTATGGAATTAGTAACAAGAGATATTCTAAGAGTTATTTTGGGGTATTTGCATTAGCTCTATATTGTAAATTAAGACTATAAATTGGAGAAGCTGTCAGTCTGCATCAGTGATTTAAGCTTCCAAATTGGGAGTTTCCAAATTAGATTAAATCTCAGCAATAAACAGCTTCTCCCCCACCCCTTTCTTACCCCACCTCCACCAAAAAAAGGAAAATTACTACCCAATCCCACAAACAACTAATTCTCTAAAACTATGATTTGCAGGATAATTGCCTAATCTGCATTCGGTGAGGAAATCTCAGTAGGAATTTCCCTACTCCAGTGAAATCACAGGGACAGAACATGATTATTACTACATATTTTAGGAAGACTTAATTATTTATCCATGAGCAAAAGGAAGGACAATGACCCAGAAATACTTTAATTTAAGGAAAAGAGAAAATCACTAATATCAAAATTAAATCTGGTTTAGGAGGTTTTTTATGGTATCCTTAATAGCTTTAAAAATGAGAAACATCTTATAAGACAATACTGCTTTTTAACATATGGGACCTTGAGCAAGTCAGTTAGCTTCTTTTAAAAATGTTTTACTTTAAATTTTGAATAAATAATTTACATTCTGAAATGGGGAGCTGTTTCATGTATCTCCTCAGAACCTTAGTATCATCACTTTGGTATGGAAGTCTAATTAAACCCCTCCCCAAATGATCCTGTTATGTTTTTAATGATCTTAAAGGAGGATTGAGAGGAGGGAAAGAAGAATATACTGGGATGTTGGGAGAGATGAAGAGGAAGAAGGGAAATTCTCTCACATAATCAAGGCGGATAAATAGAAGTCGATACAAACAAGGAGGAAGGGAGGATAAGGTGTTATGGGCCACACCTGCATTTTTGATTTCCTTCACAGGCTAATTGTACAATATTTCAGAGTCCGATTCTTTTTGTACAGCAAAATAACAGTTTGGTCATGTATACTTATTGTGTATCTTATTTATATTTTAATATATTTAACATCTACTGGTCATCCTGCCATCTGGGAGAGAGGGTGGGGGGAAGGAGGGGAAAAATTGGAACAAAAGATTTGGCAATTATCAATGCTGTAAAGTTACCCATACATATAACCTGTAAATAAAAGGCAATTAAAAAAAAAAAAAAGGTGTTATGGAACAGAACTCTGAACTTGAAACAAAGGATTCTTACAAGGTACTAAGTCAGTGGAATTGATAGAGACAATAGTTATCTAATTTATCAGTATGACTGATTTAATCCTACAAGGAGATGTTATGGGCCAGAACTTGAAACAGGTACTAAGTGGATTTGAGAAGACAATGGTTAAATCTAGTTTAGCACTGATTTAATCCTACAACAAATAATAGTTTCCTATTTGTGATGACCTTGTTAGCACCCTGGATACCTTAGAATCAGCCAGAGTCAGGATAAGCAAAAGTCCTCAGTCTTTATTCTTGCTCTTTAGAGGTAGGGTTGAATTGGATGGAAACAGAATTTCCCCGACCTTCTCCCTCTTCTATAGCCAAAGTGACTCTGGCTAGTCTTACTCTACCCCCTAAGTCCCTCCTACAATTCTCTGTATACACCAATCATCGAGCCAGCACAGCATAGTGGGAAAGGCCATCTTCCAAGCATATGCCCATAAAGTATTGTCCAATCAGTGATTAGTCTTAAGTGCTCTGCTGTCCTGACCTCAGTGCAACAACTCAAGAGTTTCAAGCCCATTACACTAGTGATATAAGACAATGCACCAGAAGCTCTTAGAGGCTGAGACAGATTCATTCCATCTTCCACCTTTGTTGTGGCTGGAGGCTGAAACACAAACCTTTGGAATCAGAGACAACTGGGGATTCAGAAGCCAGAGAAGGCAGGTGGGAGCTCAAGCTCTTGGAACCAAGGCCAGAATGAAAGACTCTCCAGAAAGCTGTGCAGTCTCAGGAAGGAGATAATAAAAGATCTAGACTATATGAAAGCTAACCAGGCCGCAGGAAAGGAGACAAGACTTGGAAAGAGACAATAAAGGATTTGGACTTTAACCTCTGGCTATAATCTTGTGATTACTGAACTGAAACAAAGGCTGCTTCCAGAGACCCATCAACAGAGAATATTACATTTTAGAGAGAATATCACAATAAGGGGGTAGGGATATTTGACAGTCATTTGAACTGGTCAAGGGAGACAAAAAAAATTCACATACATATAGTTGGGTTTAGCAATATATTTTACTCAACAGGGAAACAGAAGGAAAGGGAAGGTGAAAAAAGGATGAATAAAAAAGGGAGATAGACTAGGGAGGATCTAGTCTTTAAATAAATTTAACTGAGGAGGATGGATTTTAAAGAGATGTTTTTTAAGAAGAAAAATAAAGGTTAAGGATCTGCTTTTCATCTCTGAAAGAGCAAAAAAGAAGAGAAACAGGAATAGGTGAATTGCAGCAAACCTAGAGCACCAGTGATGAGTTTACTCCTTTCTCCAATTCTTTTTTCTTTACAAAAAAAAAGAAGCAGGAAAAAGAAAAGTAAAAGTATAAACAAATACAATGGAGAAAAAATATAATTAACAATCATACATGTGAATATATTGAGAATGAACTCATCCACAAAATAGAAGAGCCCAGCAGAATCCATTAGAAAGCAGAATTCAACATACTGTTTACTAGAAACACATTTAAAATAGAAAGATGTATACAGTTAAAATAACACTGGAAGAAAATTGATTATGCTTTAACTGAAATAAAAAAGTCAGGAGTAGCAATCTTTGATCTTGGATAAAGCAGCCACCAAAATAGACAATTAAAAGTGATAAATAGGAAAACTACATGTTGCTAAAATGTATCATATACAATAAATTTATATCATTACTAAACATATGGACAAGTAAAAATCTATCAATAAGGAAGTGGTGAGAGGAAGCAGTTGAAACTTAAATCTCATTGTCATCTGAACTGGTTAAAGTAAAAATACACAACATTCAACTATAGAAAAGGGAAAGGAAGAAGTGAAAGGGGAAAAAAGAGGGAAAGTAGAGGGCAAACAAAATACACAGAAATATCTATAGCAATTTTTTTGGATGGCAAAAAACTATAAACTAAGAAAATACCTCTCAATTAGCTAATGGCTGAACAAATTACAGTATATGAATTTTCATATGAAGCAGAGCATTACTTCATTTTATAAATGCAAAATATGAATTTCATATTAATTTAATATGAATATTCATATAGCATATTACCGTTACAAAATACTAGTATGCTATAAGAAATGATAAAGGGAGAGGCAACTAGATGGCAATATTATTGAGCACTGGTCCTGGAATCAGGAAGACCTGATCAAAATGCTATCTCAGACATTTATTAGGTGGGTAACTCTGGGCAAGTCACTTAATCCTGCTTGTTGAAAAAAGAAAGAAATGATAAAGGGGATAGATTTAGAAAAACTTGGAAGGACTTGTATGAACTGATGAAGAATGAGATGAACAAAGCCAGAAAGGTATATACGTCAACAGTAATATTATGAAGACAACAAACGATTTTGAAAGCCTTAGGAAATCTAATCAACAGAATACCCATACTTACCCATGATAAAACATGTTACCTGCCTCTTAAAGGTGATGAATAAAATAGTCATTCCTAATAGAAAAGGGATAAATTCAGAGTGCAGATTGAGATATACAGCTAGGTCCCAATTCATATAAAGAATAATGCCCTGAAGTGGTCACATTATTAGAATTCACACTGACTATTTTCAGTGGACTGGAACCAGTTACAGTATAATTACATAATTATAATTTTAAAAAGTGTGAATTAGAAAACATCAGTCTCTTCAGAGGATTCTTTATTTGTAGTCATGGGGACGTAACTATATTTTGGGGAACAATTAATGCAGAAATTTGTTTTGACTATATTTGTTTATAACAGGCATTTTGTTTTTCTTTCTTAATGCAAGTAAGAGGAAGAAAAGGAAGATTTTTGTTAAAGAAATTAAATTAAATAGGAAAAAAAAAGAAAAGGAGTTAGTATAGTTTGTTAAAATTATGTTTAAACTAAGAATATACTTTGCCCTTCATTGCAATCCTATAAGATAAGCAGGGCACTAATTATTATTTTCATTTTATAAATGCAAAAACTAAGATTGAAAGATTTGCTTAAGATCACATAGCTAATAAGTGGCAGAGCCAAGATATGAAATGGGTTATTTTGACTAGAAGTATAATGATCTTTCTATTACGTCATGCTATCTCTACATTAGGGACTGAGCCAACAACTGGAGCTATGATTCCTTTGTTATTGAGAACTCCCAGATAAAGAAATTATATCAATGCATATCAGCAATTTCTACACAACTTATAGAGAGGTGCTCACATCACTGAGAAATCAGGATTACTTAGCCAATATATATTATAAAGCAGTGCATTATCTCTACATTATCAAATAAAAATAGGTGACATAAATTTATAATAAAATGCATATCTAGGTCATCACCTTTACCCCTAAATAGTCATACCTTCCAAACTTTCATTCTAAGTTCTCTTTGTTGTATATATTCAATTTGTTATTAAATACTATTAATTTTCCTCTCTGTTTCTAAACTATTATTCTTGTGCCAAATCTTTACATCCTTAAACCTAGATTACTTCAATGATTTTTATTTGATTTCCTTGCCTCTAGTTTTTCTCCAGTTTAACCTATGCCAAGCATACCTGCCACATCATCATCACCATCATCGCCACTAGTAAATGATCCACTTCAAATGTTTTCATTAGAGTTGCCTCAAGTGGCTCTCATTCCTTGTCACATCAAGCCCAAATTCAGCCTTATATTCAAACTCAAGATCCTTATTGAGCTGCTCTCTCCCTACATATTTTTTCTAAATTTCCTATTTTAATATAAAAAAATACTAACATAATATATAATAAAAAAAACATACAATAAAGATAGCTTCAGCAGGCATTACATAGCATAATATATAATTAAACTAATCATGTTATCCAGATTGTCTTTTGTCATCTTGTCACAAAAGAGAAGTAATAAAAATAGTGAAAAGGACATTCCACAGCCAAAAAAGAGATCCAGATTTTAGTTTTATGTCTGCCACAAGTTAGCTGTGTGATATGGTTTTGAGTTACTTAATTTCTGTGGGGCCTTATCTGTAAAATAAAGGGAATGACTAGATGATCTCTAAGAGTCCTTTAAAACTTCTTTTTATTGGTCCTTTATTAGTGCTTACTAATTGCTCTCTTGAATCCCATCTATCTAAATTTAATTATCCTTTTATGAGCTTAAGAGAGACTAGCCAAGAGGTTCTTTGAAATACCTCCCTATTATCTTGCTCATCCCTGGGAGTTTCAAGGATCACATACTTGAAATGAGCAAGAAGAGCTAGATGTTAGTCTATAAATCTGGAGCTCATATTTTGGTCAGGAAAGACAATATATACAGAAGTAATGATATATAAAGAAAAATGCAAAGCAAATCATCATAACCTGTTCTATTTTGTATTATTATATTATATTATTTTATTTATATTTTATATACTCTAACTTTTTAAAGTCATTTCCTGCCTATTCCCAATATAGTTCTGCTTCAGTCAAGAAAACCTACTGTCCTTTGAAATCATTCTGTTAATTTTGTTCCTTGATACCATTTGTTTTTATCAGCAAAAATAACTTCATTCCATTTTCCATCGATTCATATACACTATTTCCTTCCAGAAAGAATTAAAGATTTGCCTTTTCAAGAAATCTTTCTTCTTAGATTCATGTAACTATAGACAGAAGTATAAAGTATCTTAAAGTTTATCTAGTCCATGCATTTCATTTTACAAATGAGAAAAATGAGAAGATCTTTGAGGAAAGATGAAGGAATGAACAAAGGTAAAACAAGTAAAATGCAAAACCAGCTCTCAAACTAATATAATCCAGCTCCAAATGTAGAACTCTTTCTACGTGAGATAATATTTGTAAAGCATTTAACACAATTTCTGGGACATAATAGGGGCTAAATAAATGCTTGTTTCCCTCCCCTTATCATTTCTCCTCCACTATGCTGCATCTCTTAAGTATACAAATAAAAGGGTTTTCCTTGACAGAGAGAAGTATCCCTTACCCTTCAGAGACAAGTAAAAAAGTTGATTCTTTATACCTTCAGATACAGATGAATCTTGAAACATGAAGGGAAAAAAATGAAAGATCTTATGATGAAAATCTCGATTTTCTCAATAAAGTAGGAGATGAGGATATGTACAGAGAGAAAAAAAGGAAGATAAAGGAATGTTACAACAGCCACTAAGAGAAGAAGAGAAAAAAAAGGGGGGGGGAGACTAAAAAGAATGCCTGTACCAGTAAGGGCAGAAGTAAAATTATATGATATGAATTTTAGTATGCCTAATTAGTATGATAGTACAACTTTCTATAGCTGCTTTCATCAGCAAGGTAGGAGGAAATGTGACAATAAAAAAAGTTTGAGACATAGTTTCCGGATAATTTAATCATTTTCTTAACAAGGCCAACACATTATTAATGAAAGGGTAATTTGATTGTCTGTCTTAGAATAAGGCTCATAGTTTATACACCCTTCCAAGAGTAGTTTTTAAGAGATGCTAATAAATTCTAAATATTTAACACAATGGGAGGTGGGATATATTAAAATTATATTTTAGAGTATATGTCTTAAGTGATTCAAATCTTGATCAAAGAGATATCAATTTCTATATCACCTTTCTTGACTTAAAGGAACTTTTCCCAGAACCATCTGAGCAAACACAATGATCAGGAATGCACCCTTTAGCACAGACTTTTATTGTAGGATTAGATTTTGGCCTGAGTAAAACTTTAAGAGAGATTTATCACATAAGCTGGTTTCCTCTGGATCAGGAAGCAGAAAAGAGCGAAACCTTGGTCCTAATACAATAATTAGTTATTAGAGGAGGAAACTATTCATTTCTCACAGAAAAAGGTAAATAGTGCAAATGATTCACCTCAAGGATTCTTCTGGGTGGTTGAGGACAGTGTATATTAAGAGACCAAATATGCTAGAATATATCCTAAATATGTTAGAGACTGAAAAAGGGAAGGGAAGGTCAAAGGAGAAGTGACAGACTAGGATAAAATAAGGAAGCAAAGGGGAACTAGAGGTTTTAATGAAACTGAAAGAATAAGGTTAGAAAGAGTGAGGCTAAAGGAGACAGAGAATGTCAGGTTATTAAGCCATTCTCCAACTGATAAATGGTCAAAGGATATGAATAGACAATTTTCAGATGAAGAAATTAAAACTATTTCTAATCATATGAGAAGGTGCTCTAAATCATTATTGATCAGAGAAATGCAAATTAAGACAACTCAGGGTGAGGGATGTAGAAGACCCTTACCCAAAATGACTACTCAGAGGTCATTCAGTAAAAAGCAGAAAAGTTGTTTACTGAAAACCTCCAAGGGATGAGCCATGCCATCACGAGATAAGAAAGAGAAAACTTGTGGTAGGAGGGCTAAAGAAGTAGTAAAGATACATAGCTTTTATACAAGAGATTACATCACAAGTAAGAGAGCATTGAGAAGGGGAGGAGGAGGCATCTAATTCGTTGTTGCTATTCATAGAGATTGGAATGGAAGGTTTCTGTTATATCATAAGTTGGGGAGCATTGAGAAATAGGTGCCCTCTCCCTTAATTGAATGTTAAACATTGGTGCCAAAAGCAGATTAGAACAGAATGCTTTGTTTCCCTGGTTCTGAGAAGAATCATCAATTGGACCTTCAAACTTCAGATTACTGAGCTGACATCATTTCAACTAATAGTCTAAATATTGATAACATAGAACAAGGATAAATGTCATCATTTCTGGTTAAGTTTTAAGTAAATATTGGCTTGCACATATCATACTTATATAGGTCACAGAGACAGAGAAATAATAAAAAATAAAAAACAGAAAAAAGAATTTAAACATTCCTGTAAGTTCTTCACCTTATCTCTTCATTACACATATCAGATACCACTACACACCTCTCAGATTGACAGGAAAAGATAATGAGGAATGTTGGAAGTGATGTGAGAAAACTGGGATACTAATACATTATTTCTAGATTTGGTCAAATTACAGATATATTGACTTGCTTCTGGGACCTCGATAAAGCTTTGAGTGTCAGCACGTCACACTACACCCATCCTCCTCCCTGTACTGAGCATCTCTGCCCATCTTCAGCAGGAAGCAGTTTTTGAGAAAACCATTGCCCCTATTCCTGATGTAATTTGGACTGATAAGGGGGAGTGGGAAAGTGCTTGAATTGTTAAACCTATTACTGTGTTTAAGATTTGGGATGGAAATTGCTAAACTATTGTTGTTATGTTTGAGGGATTTTTAGTCTGTTATGTATCTGTATAGGAATTTTTATTCACTCTTGGGATTTATATGTGAAATGGTTACTTGATAATTTCTTTCCATAAGAAAAAAAGGGAGGAAGACATAGGAAATTGCGGAAACTGGTGTATTTTCTTAGGCACTTCTGCCCTACCCACTATCTTACTAGTTCAGATTTAATTGGAAATCCTTTAAACAGTCCTTTTTATTTTTCACTCCTTACTTAAATTTACTGGATTATAATTTGCTGGTTATGCTTTAACTTTGAGATCCCTTATTCTGTTGGAATTATCCTGGCAGACATTTTTTAGAAACAACCAGTAATCAGACACCGTCTTGGGAGTGGCAGTCTCTCTGACCTGTTTCTCCACTCCTGTTACCCCAGGTCCTTAATTAGTATTTCAGCGTACTTAAAAAAAAACCTTGTAGTTGATATTGGGCCTCTAAAAGTTTGGGGTTTGTCTATCTTGGTCTAATTGTGCATAATCTGCTCGGAAATCTGATCCTTTCTGCAACTCTGTTTGTTCTTCTGGGCAGGGACAGGTGGAGCTACTCCAAGCCTCGCCCTTCTCCTGTGGAGTGGGTTGCCCCTCTAAATGGGCAGCACAACTGTCTTGAGCCCTGCTGCTCTGTAAGCAGAGGCCAAGTCATGCACAAATGACTACAAACCTAACTCAGTGAATTGTCCATATGCTTCCCAACTGCAGAGGACCTGAGGTGATTGCAAGGAGGAGCTTTGTGTATTGCTGATTAACTCTGAGGCTATCAGGGAGAGACTTGACCTTGCCATAAGCCCTTGCATTGTTCTAGCTTTATTTTGATTTTGATTTGGTCTATTTACTTAAGATAGGATTGGTCAAAATTGTGGTGTTAAGACCTTCTAGAGGAAGGTAATTCAATGATTTGAATAGTCAGAAGAGAGAGAGTCTGTAATGTGCCACAGTTCCCTTTTGATGTCTTTAACCAGTTTCCCTAATTGTCCTATTCAATTACTCTGCCTCGGGTTATAACCATTCCCTCTTAATGTTTGATGGGATAAATGTTTTTATCCATTTTAGACATCATTGGAATATCAGGAGCCTCTCCAGTACTTCCCTCCATTATGTCATCCTAGGTCCCTGCCTCTATTATGTCATCCTCATCCTAGGTGCCTCCCCCCATTAGGTCATCCCCATCCAGGTACCTCCTCCATTATATTATTGTTCTTGTTACCCTATAAAAGAATCTTGTATCTGACATTCACCGCTAAATTCTTGGAGATGATAGTCTCATTCAGCCCTGGGACCAAACCATGGATCCATTTGGTCCCAGTAAATCTCTCCCTTTTAAATAAATTATTAAATTGTTCTCTAATCTCTATTTTGCTCAATTTCTCCGGCATTACAATGCCATTTCCAATGATATTGTGATAAAGAGAGCCATCTATAACCACAGACAAAACTGTAGAAACTAAATGCAAGGCTATGCAAGGATCAGTGTTGTCAAATTATGTTTTGAAAATAAAAAGCTTTATTAAAAAAAAAAAAGACTGTCAGGGTATTATGATTAAAGAGAGGATTTCATAGTTTAAACTCATGTAAGTGGCAAAACTATGAGTGATTCTAAGTTCTGATGTATCATTGCAATGGGTTTCTGAGGTAGGATGAAGTTGTAGATCATGAGAATTCAGGTTCATAAAATGCAAAGCTAGGGGGTTGAAGGAATGTCAGTGCATTTACCAAAGTTCCCAACTTTGAGGGCAGGAGTTGGGAAAATAAGGAGCCAGAAACTAAACTCCTTGAGAAAAAAGGTAGATTGTAGGGACAAAGGTCTATACCAGTGAAGAAATAAAATTTGCTTTAAGGTAAAAGCGGTTGTTGATTTATAAATAGCAAAGATGATATGATCTATGGTGAAGGTTTTGTCACCAAATGATGGTAAGCACCAGAAGTTGAGGTTTGGCCATGTGAAGAAGTCACAATGGCCATTCTTTTTGGCAAAAAAGGTAGATTTATTTAGGGGATGATGGGGCAGACAAAATAAAGAGATACAGGAATGGTAAATATGAAATAGAGTGGAAGGAGCTTATGAAATACAAGTTCCTCAGTGGAACTCACAGTTACCCAGTAGAAAGAGAGCATCCCGTGAGTTTAGGGCATGTCCTTAGCTGGCAGGCTAAATCCTGAAAGGGACTGAGCGCCCTAAAAGAGTTAGTTAGTTGTAAGGAAAAGTGGGATTGGGAAGCACAGTGGAGTTAGGGGAGATACCACATGGTGTGGGGGGGAAGGGGAAAGGAAAGGGGAAAGACTCCACAAGGCAGAGTGCCATGGTGGACTGACCTAAAGGAAGGCAGCAGCCATAGGATGGCCCATAAAGTAGTTTTATAGAGAAAATTTCTCTCAGAGAAATGACTGGGATTTCTGACAGGGCATGGCAAGGTGAGACTGCTCCAGATCCCTACAGAGGGTGGGTCTCAGGGGTCTGACATAATTTGGATTTCAGACAGGACCACCTCCCTAGAGGGTGAGACCAGGAAGCTAAACTGATCTCTGTCAGAGATTTCTGCCTGCCTGCCTCAAAGATCAATTCTTCAGTTTCTCTTGCTCCAAAACACCATTCAGAATCTCATTAGAGGGAGAGGCTAGAAGTGATCTCAGGAGCAAGAATTATGCCAACTTCTCCTGGCCCTGTGCAGAGATATATGAGAGGAACAAATAGCAGTGGAGAGGCTAGCAAGAGATACAGGAGTGTCTTTCTGAAAGAGCCATATTTCAGTGTGTGCCAGAAGGTGGGTGGAAAATGTGAAAAGGAGAGATCTTGAATGAAAGCTATTTTCAGGATGGGCAAGTCAGTGTTGCAGAAGGTACAATGGCAAGGAAAAGAAGAGGAGAAAATTAACTGGGAAGACCTAGGACTGGGGTGAAAGCTGAGCAGGATGCAGGTAAAGACAAAAGGTAGCAGAGTTAAAAAAAAAAAAAAGTTTCCTTTTACAACTAAAGACTGAATCACAAGGCTTGGGAGAATAGGAAGTTCAAATAATCTATTATTAGCTTAAAATGATTTGAAATGGATAGTATTGAATAGCATTGAATAAAATGGAAAATTGGATGATTCCTCATTTCTCTAAATTTATGTGTATTTTTCCCCTTTCATTGTTCTA
The DNA here is from genome assembly GCF_902635505.1 of Sarcophilus harrisii. NCBI lineage: Eukaryota > Metazoa > Chordata > Mammalia > Dasyuromorphia > Dasyuridae > Sarcophilus > Sarcophilus harrisii. The sequence goes on from NC_045429.1 coordinate 190,538,978, forward strand.
TTCATTCATTCAATTACATGAATATTACTTAAAAGTTTTCTTTTTTTATCTCTTATGTTTCATCTTTACAAAAAAGATTTTAGCAATGTAGGGAAAAGAACATTCAGTGGAGAATTAGGAAATCTTGAATTTAATCTTCTTCTATTGGATAGTACCTATACAGTGTTGGTCAAGTCACTGCACCCCTCTAGGTCATAATTTCCTCATCTGCAAAATAAAAAGATTTTGACTAGATAATCTTTTTTTAAAAAAAATTAATTAATTAATTAATTACACTATTAAGCTTTTTATTTACAAGTTATATGCATGGGTAATTTTACAGCATTGACAATTGTTAACCTTTTGTTCCAATTTTTCTCCTCCTTCCCTCTACCCCCTCCCCTAGATGTCAGGATGACCAATACATGTTAAATATGTTAAAGTATAAATTGAATACAATATAAGCATACATGTCCAAACTGTTATTTTGCTGTTCAGAAAGAATCAGACTCTGGAATATTGTACAATTAGCCTGTGAAGGAAATCAAAAAATGCAGGCAGGCAAAAATATAGGGATTGGGAATTCTATGTAATGGTTCTTAGTCATCTCCCAGAGTTCTTTTGCTGGGTGTAGCTGGTTCAATTCATTACTGCTCTATTGGAACTGATTTGGTCCATCTCATTGCTAGAGATGGCCACGTCCATCAGAATTGATCATCATATAGTATATGTCCTGGTCCTGCTCATTTCACTTAGCATCACTTCATGTAAGTCTCTCCAGGTCTTTCTGAAATTATCCTGCTGGTCATTTTTTACAGAACAATAATATTCCATAATATTCATATACCATAATTTATTCAACAATTCTCCAATTGATGGGCATCCACTCAATTTCCAATTTCTGGCCACTACAAAGAGAGCTGCCACGAACAATCGTGCACATACAGGTCCCTTTCCCTTCTTTAGGATCTCTTTAGGATATAAGCCCACTAGTAACACTGCTGGATCAAAGGGTTTGCACAGTTTGATAACTTTTTGGGCATAGTTCCAAATCGCTCTCCAGAATGGCTGGATGTATTCACAGTTCCACCAACAATGTATTAGTGTCCTTGTTTTCCTACATCCCCTCCAACATTCCGCATTATCTTTCCCTGTCATTCTAGCCATTGACTAGACAACCTTGAAGGTTCTTTACAATTGTAATGTTTTGTGATGTTTTCCTATTTGCCATTTTAGTATGTTTTATAAAATACAGATTATTTTGAAATGTTTCAGTGTTTCAAGACCTCTCTCTCCTCATTTCTGCCCCTGGGAATTACTGATTTCTTCCAGGATCAGCTCAAATACCACTTCTTACTCAAAGCTTGATCTGATGACCTTTGTTGCTAGTGCTACCCCCTCAGTCCTAATTATACTTTGCAGTTGCTTCATATGTACTTTGTACTTATTTGTATACTAGTTGTAACTTCTAGAGGTATGTAAACTTCTTGAAAGTAGGAACCGTTTTACTTTTGTCTTTGTATCTCTAGTGTCTGCACTATGTAATTTGTCCATAGTAGGGCATAATAAATGCTTTCTGGATTAAATTTTAATTTATAGTATTGGGGTTTTAGAAGGCACACAATATTTGTTAAATCAACAAGTCACATCAAGGCAACACGAATTTATTTATTTTTTTTTTTTTGTTTTTTTTTTTTTTTTTTAATAGCCTTTTATTTACAGGATATATGCATGGGGTAACTTTACAGCATTAACAATTGCCAAACCTCTTGTTCCAATTTTTCACCTCTTACCCCCCCCCACCCCCTCCCCTAGATGGCAGGATGACCAGTAGATGTTAAATATATTAAAATATAAATTAGATACACAATAAGTATACATGACCAAAACGTTATTTTGCTGTACAAAAAGAATCAGACTCTGAAATATTGTACAATTAGCTTGTGAAGGAAATCAAAAATGCAGGTGTGCATAAATATAGGGATTGGGAATTCAATGTAATGGTTTTTAGTCATCTCCCAGAGTTCTTTTTCTGGGCATAGCTAGTTCAGTTCATTACTGCTCCATTAGAAATGATTTGGTTGATCTCGTTGCTGAGGATGGCCTGATCCATCAGAACTGGTCATCATCTAGTATTGTTGTTGAAGTATATAATGATCTCCTGGTCCTGCTCATTTCACTCAGCATCAGTTCGTGTAAGTCTCTCCAGGCCTTTCTGAAATCATCCTGTTGGTCATTTCTTACAGAACAGTAATATTCCATAATATTCATATACCACAATTTATTCAGCCATTCTCCAACTGATGGACATCCATTCAGTTTCCAGTTTTTAGCCACTACAAAAAGGGCTGCCACAAACATTCGTGCACATACAGGTCCCTTTCCCTTCTTTATAATCTCTTTGGGATATAATCCCAGTAGTAACACTGCTGGATCAAAGGGTATGCACAGTTTGATAACTTTTTGAGCATAGTTCCAAACTACTCTCCAAAATGGTTGGATTCGTTCACAACTCCACCAACAATGCATCAATGTCCCAGTTTTCCCGCATCCCCTCCAACAATCATCATTATTTTTTCCTGTCATCTTAGCCAATCTGACAGGTGTGTAGTGGTATCTTAGAGTTGTCTTAATTTGCATTTCTCTGATTAATAATGACTTGGAGCATCTTTTTATATGACTAGAAATAGTTTCAATTTCTTCATCTGAGAATTGTCTGTTCATATCCTTTGACCATTTTTCAATTGGAGAATGGCTTGATTTTTTATAAATTAGAGTTAATTCTCTATATATTTTGGAAATGAGGCCTTTATCAGAACCTTTGACTGTAAAAATATTTTCCCAGTTTATTGCTTCCCTTCTAATCTTGTCTGCATTAGTTTTGTTTGTACAAAAACTTTTCAGTTTGGTATAATCGAAATTTTCTATTTTGTGATCAGTAATGATCTCTAGTTCTGCTTTGGTCATAAAGACCTTCCCCTTCCGCAGGTCTGAGAGGTAAACTATCCTGGCAACACGAATTTATTAAGTCACTAGTATGTGCCAAGCACTCCCTGCTTTCTAAGAGGTCAAAGTTTAATGGCAGAGGCAATATACAAACAAATGAGATATGTACAGGATAAACTGGAGATAATCCAATTTTAAAGAGAGAATAAAGGGTAATGGACAGGTGTAGGAAATATAGTTCCATACTGTGTATAAAGTAGATGGAAAATGAATAATTTATAAAGAAAAATTAGCTAAATAATTGTCTACACCTATGTTTTGAAAAATAAAAAGCTTTAATAAAGGGGAAAACAATTTAAAAAAAAGAAAAATTAGTTAACAATGGCCTGTATCTTAAGATGTGGCACAGAAAAAGGTACCCTCTAATTTACAATATTGTTGATTCTAAGTACAGTGCAATGCTTGAAAATGAATAAGCATCGATTCTGATATTTTACTGCTTTCCTATACTCAAATAACATTTTACATTAAATCTGCTAATTTTAGAAAATGCTCCTTTTTTTTTCTCTGTTCTAACCCTATACTCTAATAGAAAAGAGTTTAACTGTTTTTCCTTTTTATTATAATGTAAGATAGCACAGAGAAATTTAGGATAATTTATACTAATGAATTGGTAGAATAGGTAGCAGTCATTGTTACCAATTTCCAAACCAAGTTTGGTTTGGAATATTATATTATCATTAAATCACATAAAAAGAGCAGAGATGCAAATGAATCTAACATGGTTTTTCTTTTTACTGAAAGTGCTTGGGCCACTGAAAATGGCACTCAAACAGAAAGCCTATTGTTGTAACAGTAAGTCAAACATCAAATTGTCTCAGGTCCCAAACATCGGGAGAGAGTGTTTGCTTTAATTTCTTTTTCCTATTCAAATCCTATCCTATGACAAGTCTGAGATGACTAGGCCTAAAACTGAAAGTAGGTTAAACTCCTAATTGAAAGAGTAGAGAAATAGAAGACATAACCTGTTGTCCCCAGGATCCTGGAATTGGGGATTATTTAGGGTAATTCTGGCGATGGGCAGCTATCCAGCCTGGTACAATTGGCTGCTTGTTGGCTGCTGAGTCCAAGTTGTATCAAATTAATTTAGACAGCCTTTTTTTTTTTTTTAAACCAGCCCTCAGTCTTAACATGTGACTTCTGAAAAGTTACTTGTGAGTTACTTAATCTCTGTGATTCACTTTCCTCATTTGTCAAGTGAAGTATTTTATTGTTTATCACATTAAAAAAAAAGAACAACTTTTTATAACTAATAATTGTATCCCTTTGATCAAAGAATCTATGAAAGTAACAACATGGGTCTTAGAGTTTGGCAGAGATGCAAAACCTAAGCAGCTCATCTATCATAGGGAACCTCCAAGAAAGGAGTTTTCCTTTTTGTAGAATTTGAGTTTACTTTGCTAAAATGACATGCAGAAATCCTGAAAAATCTTGCTCAGAATTCCAGAATGTAAGCTTTATAGGGATTTGGACTTTACATATTAACTCATTTAACTGTGCCATATTTAATATGTATAGGACTGCTTGCCATCTGGGGGAGGGGGTGGAGGGAAAGAGGGAAAAGTCGGAACAGAAGTGAGTGCAAGGGATAATGTTGTAAAAAATTACCCAGGCATGAGTTCTGTGAATAAAAAGTTATAATTAGGAAAAAAAAAAAAAATTACCCATACATATATCTTGTAAATAAAAAGCTATAATAATAATAAAAAAGATATTGACTCATTTATACAGAGTCAAAAAATAGAGTATTAAGATATTTTTCATATTAATTTGGGAACTTTGGATTATCTTCACTGATCTCTTGGTACTAAGCCCTATTTTTTTTTTTTACTGTAATACCACAGTCTCCTTAAACTGCCCTACCTCAGTTATTCTGCCCCAAACTTCAGGCTATCATACCACTCTTCCCTCTTGATCATCAGAATAATTGATAAGGATAAAAGATCTTATATTTTAAAATATTAGATGTTGCTCCCCATCCCAATCTATTAGAATGTCAGATAACTTTCCCATCTGGAGACAAGAATCCAATCCAGTCAATTAATTTGCTCTCCAATAAATTAAATTATTATTACTCTCTAACCTCTATCTTGCCTTAGTTTCTCCAGCATTACATTGCCACCAGACCCCCTCCCCCTTAAAAAAATCATTCTGCTCTAAATAAATTGCAGACCAACCTAGTTTTAATTGTTTCAGGAAAACCTAATACATATCCCTATTTCTTACTTTCCCTATTGTGTCAAATTTTCATTTGACACAAAAAAATATTTATCTTGATATTGCTATGAGGACTATGGGCAGCAAATCATAATAGGCCATAATGATTCTTTGCATTTCCAAAAAACACTGGATTTCCTAAAGGGCACACCTTTTGAATGGTATAGAATTAGCATGACTTTAGAAATAAAGAGAATTTAATTAGAAAGGAATTCATTGTTAAGTGTCAATTGTGTCTCTGACTCTTTGTGAGGTTTTGAAGTTTTTTTGGGCAAGGATATCAGAATGGTTCCCACTTCAAGACAACCAAGAAAACAATAAATGCCTTCTTCAGCTCATTTTACAGATGAGGAAACTGAGGCAAAGCAAAGTGACTTCCCTAGAGTCACACAGTTAGTGTCTGAGGCCAAATTTGAACTCAGGTCTTCCAACCATTATACTGTAATGCCAGAGAAACTGAGGCAAGGTAGAGACTAGAGAGTATTAATAACTTATTAAATGGAGAGATATACTGGGATCAAATTAACTTATTAAATGGAGAGATATACTGGGATCAAATGGATCCATGTTTGGTGCCAGCGCTGAATGAGATTATCCTCTCAAAGAATCCAGCAGTGAATGTCAGATACAAGATTCTTTTATAGGGTAACAAGAACAATGACATAATGGGGGAGGTACCTGGATGGGGACGACCTAATGGGGGGAGGCACCTAGGATGACATAATGGAGGGAGGATACTGATATTCTAAGGATGTCTAAAATGCATAAAGGCTTTTATCCCATCAAACATTAAGAGAGAATGATTACAGCCTAAGGTTTAAGATATAAGACCTTTATCCTATCAAACATTAAAAGGGAATCATTAAAACCTGAGGCAGAGTAATTGAATAGGACAATTAGGGAAACTGGGCAGGACATTAAAAGAGAACTGTGGTACAACAATACTTTCTAGCTGCCCATATAATCAGATAGTGAAAAAATGTTTTTTTGGTTTTTTTTTTTTTGCCCTTAACTGTTAGTGTCTTCTTCCCTGGATGTAGACAGCATATTGTAAGGTTCAAGTGAAATAACAGATATAAAGTCTTTTATAAACCTTGAAGCACTGCCTAAATGCCAGTTATTATTATCCTTGACATAATTATTGTTATTGTTTTTGTTATCATTAATCTCCAGTTACTAGGCTTCCATTTCGATAATGACTTCATTCTCTCAGCTTCTCCTGCACTCTTGTTGAACTCAAACAAGGTTTATAGAGAGAAATATAGGGGTGTGCTACTACATGCCTAATAACTGGCCTCTAGGAAAAAGTGTATAATCAAACATTTACATTTAATCTGTATTATTAACACTTTCTTAAATCAAGACAACCAAGAAAACAATAAATCAAGTCATAATTTGTAGTGATTACAGGTTTTGAATGTATAAAATTTCACATTAAAAATTTAACAATGGTTTTCACAATTAATTTAGAGTTGGCTTCAACAGAGCCTGAGGCCTTCCCTAATCACTTTGTATTTATTTTGTATTTATTCTGTAAGTAGTTATCCATGTGCATGTCAGTTTCCCCAAATTGACTGTAAGTCAGGGGATGGGTTTTTTGTGCTTATATCTCAAATACTAGCCACTTGGGAGGTGGTCAATAAATGTTAATTAATTGATTGTCAAAAAACCAAAATCTGTCACAACTAATGTGTCAGTTTTACTTAGCTTTTTTCTTTTCAAATCTTTGTCTTAATAAGGGAAGATTTTGCTATAAAAACACAAAGCCTCAATTTGGAAAAGATAATTTGAACAGAAGTAAAATGAATTGCATTCTGCAATTCATTGCACAATAATGCAATAAGCATTAGCTTATGCTAATAAGCAAAAGGCTAATAATGGTGGGGGGGAACTCTGCTATTGCAATGCAGTACCATTCAATTAACATTTAGTGAATATTCTGGATGCACCATGCATTACAGTGTTGTTTAAATGAGAAAGAACTCTGGGCGATGACTAAAAACCATTACATTGAATTCCCAATCCTATATTTATGCACACCTGCATTTTTGATTTCCTTCACAAGCTAATTGTACAATATTTCAGAGTCTGATTCTTTTTGTACAGCAAAATAACGGTTTGATCATGTATACTTATTGTGTATCTAATTTATATTTTAATATATTTAACACCTACTGGTCATCCTGCCATCTGGGGGAGGAGGTGGGGGGTAAGAGGTGAAAAATTGGAACAAGAGGTTTGGCAATTGTTAATGCTGTAAAGTTACCCATACATATAACCTGTAAATAAAAGGCTATTAAATAAAAAAATAAATGAAAAAGCTTACCATGCATTTTGTTGAGCATACATGCAATTTAAAATAGAAGAGGGAATTCTCAGCAAGGAGTATAGATTATATTTAGTTCAACAGACATTAAATGTCTACCATTGAGAGAATACTGTTCTAGGTGCTGGTAAAACAAAAATAAAAGAGTTTCTGCTTTTTAGAGTTTGCAATCTAATAGAACTTTGCTCATGGTAACAAGCTGAATTTAATTCAGAGGAGGAAGAGATGATATCTGTTTTAGAGATTAGGAAAAGCTTCAGGAGTTGGCTACTAGTTAGATCTTAAAAGTATAGTAACAATTTCAGTAAACGTCAGTAAAAATAGGAGCCAGGGGATGGGGGTGGAATAGTTTATGATCAATATTGTGGTGCAACTGCCTCTAGTCTTTATATATTATATATTCTTTATATGCCCCTTATGTCAAACCCTTTGTGACCATAGCACTCCATACTGTCCATGGGGTTTTCTTGGCAAATATATTAAAGTGATTTGCCATTTTAATTAAGACAGAGATTAAATTAAGTAACTTGCCCAGAGTCACAGTATCTGAGGTCATATTTGAACTCAGGTCCCCAGGTTCACAACTCTTTACTCTTAGCTACTTAGCTATCTTTTAAGTACCTCAATACTAGGTATAATTAGGAGTCAAAAATATTCAGCATTAAACCAAAAGTCTCAGATACTTAAAAAGAAATGAGAACTAGAAGGATTACACAATCCTCTCCTTTTGTTTCTTTTTCTTTTTTTCTTTCTTGCCCTGTTTTGTTTTGTTTTGGTTTTTTGTCAGATAGGATACAGCTAAATAAGAGTTTAACTGGAGTCTCTTTGGCCCAAGTCTTCTTTCTGGCGGCCTTGAACCACTTATCAGAAGCTTACACAGCACAATATGTTTAGAAAGCTTATGCCTTCTTCCAGTGCTACAATTAGTAAAATCAATATATCATGACTCATCAGAGAGAAAATCATGGGAACTCAGTTGTTTCTAGAGAAAAAAGCAAAGGTGTTGAACTCTGGTGCCTTATGATAGGAAGCTTTACATCATTCATGTCATTATTTTTATCAGGCTCAAAGTATAGATTTGGATTTGAAAAGGGATCTTGTTAGTGTAACACCATTTTTGCATATAAGGCCTGGAGAGTGACTTGCCTGTGGTCATTGGGTCACACAGCTACTAAGTATAAGTGTAAGATCTGGGATTTGAATTTGAGTATCCTGACTTATCTTCCCCCCCCCCCCCCCCCCATTGTAGGTTGTTTGGGGTTTTTTTTTGCCATAATTAATTACTATTGGTAATTCTTTAAATGTTTCAAGAAGAAATCTAGCGTTTAAAAAAGTGCACTCATTTAGACTATCAGGATCTTTCTATTTGTGTGTGTGTGTGTGTGTGTGTGTGTAACTGATGTATTTGTGTTATTTTTATGTACAATAAAGTACCAGAATTCATAGTAGTTTGAGAAAGAAAGAATTCACATTCACAACAGATGAATAAAACATTTAATAAAAGTTAAAGTACATAAATCTCGGAAAATGTAACCAAAGAAAAACTCAAAAATGTATTTTTAAAATGTGCCTTTTTGGAGTGCACATATTTAATCTATATCACATTGTTTGTTGTCTTGGAGAGCAGGACAAGGGTAGGGGGAGAAAAATTTACTACACAAAGTCTTTAAAAAATGAATGTCAAAAACTATCTTGACATGCATTTGGAAAAATAAAATACTATTAAATAATAAAAATAAAATAAAATGTGCATTTTTAATTCCTTACATATTATTTTTAAAGATGTTGTTAGGAATTCACTGGGAGTGCTGACAAAGATTATTTTTTAAACTAGCACAGACAGGAAATATTGCAGTATGCTATTGTTATCATCTGACACACTCACTTATTGATAAGAGCTGTGGGGGGACTAGAGGAATAAAAGGCTAGATAAGGCATTTGATGACATCAGTTCTGACATTCTGACACAGATATCATAGTCTAGATTAGCCATAAAACAGGCAGTTCCAAAATATTCTGAAAATGATTAGTACAAATTCAATTTAAAACACTCAACATTAGTGGTTGTCTTGTGTATGTGTGTGTGTGTGTGTGTGTGTGTGTGTGTTTTAAAAGGCTATCTGACTTTATATATTTTAACAACTCTAGGCTTCAAGTTTTTCCATCTTTAAAACTAGGGGGTTGAACTAGATGATTTCTCAGGTCATTTCCAGCTTTAAAATTGTTGGATTATATGAATTCTTACTGAGGTTTTTCCATTGTTGGATCACAATTATGAAAAATTTCCTAACTCAGGAGCTTGCTAGTTATATGTAATGTTAAGAATTCAGATAGAAAATGATGCAGCAGCATCATCCATTAACATTTATTAAGGACCCTATAACAATTATTGTAATGCCAGAGAAACTGAGCAAGACAGAGATTAGAAAACAATTTAATAGTTTATTAAATGGAGAGATATACTGGAACCAAATGGATCCAAGGTTGGTCCCAGGACTGAACAAGACTATTGCTCAAAGAATCCAGACCTGAATATCAGGACAGCAAGATTTTTATAGGATAACAAGAACAATGACATAATGGGGGAGATACCTGGATGGGGATAACCTAATGGAGGGAGGCACCTAGGATCACACAAATGGAAGGAGGTACTGGAGAGGCTCCTGATATTCTACTGATGTCTAAAATGGATAGATCTTTATCCTGTGAAACATTAAGAAGGAATGATTATAGCCTAAAGATATAAAACCTTTATTTAATCAAACATTAAGAGGGAAAGATTATAACCTGAGGCAGAGTAAGAACAATGGAGAAACTGGGTCAGGACATTAAAAGGGAACTATGGCATAACAGTATAACAAGAATATTGCAACCTGTATTGTGGGCTTCCTTTTCTCCCCTTAATTGCATGCTTGTTCATTTTAATCAGGCTTAGTCAATAAAAAGCTTTATTGTGTTGTTTAAGACATTGCTGGTTTTATGTATTTGAAATTGACATTCTCCATAGGAATGGTAATAGTTTTTATATTTTAATACAGTTTACTCTCAGGGGTTGTGGGTAGACCTGAATTCAAACACACATTTAGTCACTTATTAGCTATGTGACCCTGGACAAGTCACTTAACTTGTTGACCTTAGTTTCCTCATCTGTAAAATAGGATTAATAATAGCACCTAAGTTTCAGGGTTGTTAGATCAAATGAGGTAATAATTATAAAGTGCTTAGTACAGTACCTGGCACTTAGAAAGTGCTATATAAATGTTAGCTATTATTATCCTATTATTCTTCCTACAATGTGTAACATGACTCCCTTATTCAACCAACTCCAGTGGTTCCCTATTGCCCTATGGGATAAAACTCCTGTGTTTTGCTTATAAAGACCTTTACACTTAGCTCTAACTTCATTAATTTCCAGCCAAAGTGGCATTCTCTCTCTATTTCTTCACTCATGATATTCCATTTCTGGGCTCTGTCCCTTTGTAGAGGTTGTCCTCCTTTAAAGATCAAGTATCATCTTCTTTATGAAGCTTTTCCTGATTTCCTCCAACTGCTAGTGTTCTCCTTCCCAAAATATTTTGAGATATATATATATATATATATATTTAATAACAATAGCTTTATATTTTTCAAAATACATGCAAAGATAATTTTTAACAATCATCCTTACAAAACCTTGTGTTCCAAGCTTTTCTCCCTTACTTACCACCTCCCCCATTCCCTTAGACAGCAAGCAATCCAATATAGGTTAAACATGTGCAATTCTTCTAAACATTTCCACATTTAAAATGCTGCACAAGAAAAATCAGATCAAGGGGGGGGGGGGGAATGAGAAAGAAAAAAACAGGAAAACAATAACAACAAAAAAAGTGAAAATATTATGTTGTGATCCACATTAAGTCCCAATACTCCTCTCTCTAGATGCAGATGACTTTCTCCATCACAAATCTATCAGAATTGGCCTGAATCACCTCATTATTCAAAAGAGCAGTGTCCATCTGAGTTGATTATCACAATCTTGTTGCTGTGTACAATGTTCTGTTAGTTCTGCTCATTTCACGTAGCATCAGTTCATGTAAGTTTCTCCAGGCTTTCCTGAAATCATTCTGCTGATCATTTCTTTCTTCTTTTTTTTTTTTAATAGCTTTTTATTTACAAAAATGTATGGGTAATTTTTCAGCATTGACAGTTGCAAATCCTTTTGTTCCAATTTTTCCTCTCCTTCCCCCCACCCCCTCCCCTAAATGGCAGGATGACCAGTAGATGTTAAATATGTTAAAGTATAAGTTAAATACAATATATGTATACATGTCCAAACATGTAGAATGTTTAACCTCGAGTCAGGAAGACCTGAGTTCAAAGCTGGCCTTTTCTAGCCATGTCATCAGGGTCACTTGGCTTCTGTCTGCCTCATTTTCCTTATCTGCAAAATGGGGATTATAATACAATTTTGTTAAGTGCTTTGTGAACCCTAGCACAGTGCCTGGGAAATAGTAGTTTCTTAGTAAACATTTGTTGTTTGTTGATTAACAAAATGTTTCCCATTTATACATTAAAATCATATAACTACTTCTAGAGATAATTTTGTTATTGAACCCTATAATTATTTAAATCAAGTAAGTTATGAAAAAGTGAGATGTCCAGACTCCTTTAATTCTCTCTCCAAGGACTTTCTTAACTCTGGACTTCTCTCCTTCCCCCTTCCTTTCTCCTCCCTACCCTTCTTTATCTTTCTTCCTTTTATGTTATCTTTCCCTCTTAGTTTGTGAACTCCTTGAGGGCACAGACTGTCATTATTTTTAGTTTGCTTAGCCCAGTGCCTAGAACATAATAAATACTCATAAATGCTTGTTGCCTTGCTTGTTGATGTATGTTCACTAAATATGTTTGATTTCATCATGGAGGACATCCAACACTGAGAGATCAAATGGAATAGGGATTTACTGTAGTTGGTGAGTCTTGCAGATCTTCCTGTACATAGATGTCATTGTGCCAATGGGCTTAGTCCTGGAGAACTGTGGAGTTTACCTAAATGAGATAGTCACTCAAAACAGTGACTGCAATGGTCTTCTGGTGGAGAGAGCCCTCTGTACCCAGAGAGAGGACCATGGGGCTTGAGGATGCATTACAACATAATATTTTCACTTTTTCTGTTATTTTTTGCTTGCATTTTGTTTCTTTCTCATTTTTTGATCTGATTTTTGTTGTGCAGCATGATAATTGTGGATATATAAATAGAAGAGTTGCACATATTTAACAGATATTGGATTACTTGCTGCCTAGGGGAGGAGAAAGGAAGAAAAAAAAATTGGAACACAAGGTTTTGTAAAGATAAATGTTGAAAATTATCTATGCATATGCTTTGAAAATAAAAAGCTTTAATAAAAAAATAAATAAATAAACCCCCAGTGACTGGCCACCAAAGAAAAATGGATGAAGAATTTTATTGTTGAGTCATTTCTGACTATGATTCCATTTGGGGGTTTTTTGGCAAAGTTACTGGAGCTGTTTCCTTCCCCAGCTCATTTTACAAAAGAGTAAACAGGTAAACAGGGTTAAGTGACTTGCCCAGGGTCACACTACTATTAAGTATCTGAGGCTAGATTTTAACTCAGGTTCTCCTGACCCCAGGGCCAGTGCTCTATCCACTGCTCCATCTAGTTAACTCTCAAATGAAGAATACTTATTTTCTAAACTATGACAAGCAGTTGAATGAACAAGTTAAAGTTGCTCTATCAGTAACTATATTTTGGACAGATGGACAATGAACTTGTATAGAACTAAATAAAAAAAAAATGCAAACTAGATTTTATTTGTGAAACTGAACAGTGCTTCCAATGACTCCAGGCATCTCTCTGAAAGCCTAGACTACCTTTTTAAAGTCAATATTCTTTGGTGATGTGATATTAATGAGGTTTAGGTTTTGGGGTTCCAGGAACCAAAATATGATGAGGTTTAGATTTAGGGTTGTCAGGAAACCAAATGATGAGATTAGACTCAGGGAACCAAAGTGAGATTAGTGTTCCTGGTGGTCAGGAAGTTAAATGGTGAGGTCTAGTGACAGGTTCAAGGTTCAGGGAACCAAATGGAGAGGTTTGGATCCCCTACATCCCCTTGGGATTCAGTGCATGGGTAGGGAGTTTTGGGAACCCCTTCTGGTGGTGCAGAGATTCTTTGTAAAGGGACTTATGAACCCCAAAAAGTTAGACTGGTAAAAAAGAAGTTTATTATAGGCATTGGGAAGTTAGCCTTTACTATGCATGAATAGAAAGGCTGAATTCCTTAGTGGCAAAGTCCCCAAAATAGTGGAGTTCTGGTAGAGAAGAAAAGTTTAGAGAAATCCTGACAGAGGCATAAAGTCTCCTTAGGGAAATAGGTGAGGGAGATAAAGAGAGGGTAACACTGAAAGAGAATATTATTCCAGAAGGTAGAGGTTTCTTGGCATAGTATGGCACAGCTTAACATGGCATAACATGGCATGGCAAGTTAGGACCTCTGCAAAGAAATTAGTTTAAAATTGCTGTTTTTATAAACAAGTCTTTGGCTATAATCCAAGGCCTGCATCCCCCTCCTGATGGTGGGTAGAGTGGGAATTGAAAAGAAAATCTTCAATTGAATAAGGTGTTTCTCCAATTCAGTAGTATTGGTATGCCCCACCCAGACAACAGAATGAAGCTGCTTGTCCTTGGGTGGGGTCCCCATAGTGGCAGGATTCAAGAAGAATTTGTCCTTCAAGGAGTTTCAAGTGCTCTACCTCATGGCTCATTCCCAAAGTCAGAGAGAGAGAAAGAGAAAACATTTTAGGGCTCCCCTTCTCAATATGGCTGAGAATCATAGCATTTAATTCTGAAGAATTAAACAAATTGAAGTTGCAGGCCACCCAATGGGAATCAATAAGGAATCACACAAAAGTGATGTAAATCATTTGATAAGAAATGACCAGCAGGATGATTTCAGAAAGGCCTGGAGAGACTTACATGAACTGATGCTGAGTGAAACGAGCATGATCAGGAGATCATTATATACTTCAGCAACAATATTATATGATGATCAACTCTGATGGATGTGGCTATCTCCAGCAATGAGATGAACCAAATCAGTTCCAATGGAGCAGGAATGAACTAAACCAGCTACACCCAGAGAAAGAACTCTGGGAGATGACAAAGAACCATTACATAGAATTCCCAATCCCCCTATTTTTGCCCGCCTGCATTTTTGATTTCCTTCACAGGCTCATTGTACACCATTTCAGTCCTACAACAGAATAACTCTATGGACATGTACACTTATATTGTATTTAACTTATACTTTAACATATTTAACATGTATTGGTCAACCTGCCATCTGGGTGAGGGGGAGGGGAAAAATTGGAACAAAAGGTTTGGCAATTGTTAATGCTGTAAAATTACCCATGCATATAACTTGTAAATAAAAAGCTATAATAATAAAAAATAAAATAAAATAAAAATATCATCTGAGAGGTGAATGCCTGAAAACAGAATTAGACCAATGTGCAAAGAGTAAGAGATGGCTGGTATACAGTTTATATACTTTTCTACCAGGCAAATATGGAGAAGTGTGAAAACAATGATAGTAATTGGAAATGTATAATGTCTGCTCTTTGTATAGGATTTATGGGAGGATGTGGATAAGGGTCCTATTGAATGAAAAGGTAAGGATAGGTTGCAATCTGTGCCTGGAAGAGAGTTATCTACATCAGTGAAAGATCATAGGTACCTTGATGTAATTATGTGGGAGAAGATTAACTGCTAAATTTATGTAATTTAAATCTAATTTGAAACATAATTAGACCCCACTATAGTCTTCTAAAAAGAGATAAGAGGTGATCAGAATAATGCTTAAGGATTAAGACTCTTGATGCCATATGTAATACATATAAAAGACAGGAATAAAAATAGGTTTCCTAGAAAGCTAAAGCAGTAATCTACCTGAATGAATAAATGAAAAAAGTATTTATTAGTTGTGTACAATGTGCATAGAATAGGAAGACAGTCTCTGTTCTCAAGAAATTCACATTCTAATGGGGGAGACAATACATATGAAAGATTTCAGTTGCAAGTCAGATGGAAAGGCCCATAGTTCTTATGATTCAGAAGCAAATTATGATATTTAATGTCATTTTCACTAATAAAATTATATCATTTTATGATATTGAGCTACTTGACAGTGCCAAGAATTTTTTTTTCTGGGTCTTCAATAGATGTGACTGTAACATTTTGAGAAGAAAGTTACTATGTTGCCTCTCTGACGGGATTTCTTCCCAGGCTTCTTGGGTTGGGATCCTGGGCTGTCTCCATCAGGGTCACAGAGGAAGTGGTGACTTGGTTGGATCAAGAAGCCCTGATATAGATGTGGTTGTAAAAATAGAGAAAGGATACACTGATACTTTGATGGATCTGTGATCTTATCATTATGGCTACTCTCTCCATTGATGCAGCTTAAATCCAAACCACGTTATCTAGGTATTTCTTGTCCTCTTATTCTCCTTCCTTATATTTACCCACAGAATAAGATTTCCTTAAAGTTTATTTGAGTATTCTATGTACAATATACCAATACCAATCCTGGTTTTTGTTCTTGTTTCTCAATTGGTCGTTATTTTTTTTTTCTGATCTTATCCCTGAATGATATTCCTCTTCTCTCCTCCCATTCCTTCTTCCTTCCTGTCCCCCCCCTCAAGACTCAGACTCCCTATTTCAACCAAGTGCAGCAGCCACTTACAGGTCTTATTCCAATGTCGATTATTATAGAAGTTTTACCTGCTTTGTTTTTCTGGTTTGAACCAGGTAGCCCCTCTTTATAGGGAACTTGGTGGTCCTTAGTTCCCAGACATTTACCACATTTGTGCTGGACACAGCACAAAATCCAACTGACTTTGGCCCTACTTCAGTTCAGAATTCTGCAGCTGAATCTGTCAGCTTCATTCTATCCTAATAATTGTAGGTAGAGATCCTCATTCACCAGATCTGGATGGTATTTTGTTGTTATTTTCCTGAGGCAATTGGGGTTAAATGACTTCTCCAGGGTCACACAGCTAGGAAGTGTTAAGTGTTAAGTGTCTGAGGCCTGATTTGAACTCAGATCCTCCAAACTTCAGGGCTGGTCCTCTGTCCATTGTGCCAGCGAGCTTCCCCTGAATGGTATTTTTTATACTATGTCTTACATGTGTAACAGCAGGGGTCACTGTATAGAAAGTTTTAGGGTGAAAAGAAAAACTGAAAGTCAGAACCACTCCTTCCCAAAGTCAGGCATGAGTCAACAATGAAAGTAAGATTTTGCAGTCTTTGGGGAGATGAAAAGTCCTCTTTTATAAAATTTTTCTTTGGGGAGCTTATAAGGTTATAACAAAATTACAACATTAATGTTTCCTGTTAGGAAAATAAAATATTCTCCTGTTAGAAGTCCCCTTAATGATGGGCTTGGAGTTGGGTCCTCAAGTCTAATCTGGGAAAAAAAAAAAATGTTCCTAATGTATGGCTAGAACTATCAGATCTTCCCCACTACACACTTAAGACTGAAAATAAAGAACTTAAGGAAATATATATTTGGGGTGGGCAGTTTATGAGAAGTAAAACTAAATCAGTAAAGGAAAAAAAAAACTCCATCAATTTATAGTAGAGTAATGAAACAAACTCAGATATGGGCACCAGACACAGCCAGCTGAGATGAGATAATGGGAAGGGATAAAGTAAGGTTTAATTTCTTCCTATTCATCACATCTGCTTTTATCAGAACTTTAGTCACACCAGCAAGTCTCTAGTCAGCCCCATTGTTTTTTATTTCTTTGCTTTTGGCTTGGAAAACGAAACCAACAGTCCCTGTCCTTGACTCTGCTGCTGTTACATTATTCCCAAGTCTTTTTTCATCTCCTTCCCCTGATACCAGGGAAAAAGCAGAATGAGACACCTTTCTTTATACTCTTTTTCTTTCCAGACTCCTTTTCCACAATTCTCTTCAAGTCTTATCCCTTTCCCAAAACCATGTGATTTTTTTTTTGGCTGGGGAAATGAATGAAAACTCAAGATTTTAGAAGTATGTGAGGGTTCAGGCCATTCCTTCCACTTGCAGGAGATCAGAATCTGATCCACTCTTTCAAGGGGTCTGCTTTATGAGTCTTTGCTATTGGTAATAATATTGCAATTTATTTAGACCCATGATAGCATGCAATTTATTTGTATTTTGGATCATCCATGGTTTTGAATCCTTGGAAATTATGGTGCCCCGTCCTTTACAATCATATAGTATCAACCAAAGAATAGTGCTGTTAATTTTGTTTCAGAGGAAAATGTTTCTAAGATAGAACACTCTGCATAATGGTTTTTGCAATTGAATCAATACATCTTCATAATATGTTGGATATAAGAATAAAGTTAATCAAAGAATGTAAGACTGGAGTACAGAGAAGATAATGTATATTCCTACTGCATGTTAAGATTCTCATAGCAATTTCCACAGAAGACCCTGTGAGTTACACTGTATATCTATATTATCCCCATTTTGTACTTAAATGGCTTGGCCAGTGTCAGGTTAGAACAGGAATTTTAAATCTAGTTTTCAGCTTTAAAGGCATCATGGCATCAGTACATAACATGCTATGGAGTCAGGAACATGGGTTCAAATCTTTCATTTACTGGCAATATGATTAATTAATCTCTCTGAACTTCAAAATTCCTAAGATCAGGGAACTTAACCTTTTCTGTGTGAACTTCCTGTGTCTATGTACTCCTCCTAAGAATAGTATTTTTTTAATTTATAAAATTAAATACATAAGATTACAATGGAAATAAATAATATTGAAATGTATTTTAAGAAAATTTAAATTAGGTTCATAGATAGGTTACCAGCTCTGAAATGATTATCCTGGAATTCCAAGTCCACAATTTTTTTTCCTCCAAAATACTATATGACCCTCTAAAATGTTACATAGCACAGTGTCTGGCATATAGTAGGCACTTAATGTTTCATGACTTATTTTCTGTTTTTGATAAATGCATAAGCCTGGAAAAGGTAATTAGGTCAGTTTTTAACTGATTATGATACTTTGATATTAGTTTAGCTTGCAGGACCTTTGACGAGAATTAGCATGGAAAAGAAAAAAATTAATATTGTTTCATGTGAAAATAGTGGAAATGTTTTAGACATTTGTCAAATGTGAAAAAATTAGACAGCTTCTGAGCTTTCATAGAGAAGTTATCAGGAAGAGCCTAAAGCAGTTTCAGGTGTATAGCAGGATCTGTGCTCAAACATGTTTTTTGCTGGTGGCTCAGTTTCACTCATTAGCTATAGGAACTTCATGATCTCTTGTGTAATTCAAGTTCAGTTCTGACCTGACAGCTTACTCTATTCTTTGAATCTCATTTCTTCTAATTTGGCTCAAACACTTGGATCACTTTGTAAAGATAGTCTCTTTAAAAGCAAGAAACCTCAGAGGTTATTTAGTCCATCTTTTTCATTTTGCACACAAGGAAACTGAAATCTGGAATTTAAGGGGGACTTGTCCACAATCATACAGTATTAAATGGAAGAGCTGGATTTAACCCAGGTCTTTTACTCTTAATCTAACACATTTTCCTATTCTTCTCCATGACTTTCTTGCACTAGGGTGATCTCAATTTGATAGAATTTAGCTCTCACTAACCAAAGTATCACTGCCAGAGATTCATGGACTTAAATGCTTAAGGGATAAACATTATGTTTTGACAAATATCATTCAATCAACAAGTATTTATTTAGCATTTGCAATGTGCCAGGAATTGTGCTAAACTAAGCCCTGGGGATATAAAGAAAAAACAAAAACAACTTCTGTCTTCAAAAAGCTTAAATTCAAATGAGAATATATATATATATATATATATATATATATATATATATATTTATCCCTATTTATCTTGCATGTATATATATAAGTAGCGACTTATGTATATATATATATACATACAAGATAAATAGGGAATAGATAAATTGTCGCTACTTATTCTGCCTCCTGGAAGAGTACCATGACCCACAAGTGAACTGAATTTAAGTGAGGGAGGGTGCAAAATCAACAGCCTCACTTTCCCCTCCAGAGCCATCTGGGTCCAGGTATAGATCAAAACAACTTGAAATGGTTCTGGATGAAGTGGGAGACCTTGGCCTTTTTAAATTAAGGTCTTTATCAGGTCTCAGTTGGACTGAGGAAATATCCAATCAATGATTAAGGATAGGTTAGAAATGTGGCAGAAAATGGTCTCTTTTATCCAATCAAAAAATCCTAACACACACACACGTATGTATAAATAATATATTAATATATTATCATGTTAATTATATATAATGTTAAATCAACAATATATTAATTATAATATCTGTGTGTATAGGATATTTATATTTAGATATTATGTATATATGTACCTATATATCATATGTAAATATGAATAAGTAAATAACAACTGTTATTTACATTCACTCTCAATCAGAGTCCAAACAATGGCCAAGTGGATCAAGTTAATCTTAGAATGGAAAATACTAGTAGCTGGTGGGATTTGGGAAAAGTATAGGGCTTGAGTTAAGTCTTAAAAGACTTAGAGATTCCAAATGGAAGTGAAGAGGAAGAGCGTTCCTGGTGGGAGGTAATCAATGAAAAGGAATGGACATAGAAGATATAATTATTGTATATCAGAAACAGCAAATAAACCATGAAGGGGAGTAAGGTATAAAAAGGTTGCAAAGAAAGAGGAGGGAGCTAGGTTGTAAAGAACTTTAAATGCCAAAGGAATTAATATTTGTTCTTCTAGATAAAAGGAAATTTGTGGAATGAGTGGGGAAGGTCAGTAACATGGTGAGAACATTCTTTGAACAATCACTTTTTGCATGTGGAAGATGAATTGCAGTGAGAAGAGATGAGGCAGGGACACCAAGCAGAAAGCTATTACATGATGATAATCTTGTAAAGACATAATTACTTTGATCAATGAAATGACCAATCATGAGTCTAGAGGGCTGCTGCTGAAATATTCTACCTATCTCCCCACTGAAGAGTAATGGATATAGGGTACAGAATGAGACAGATTCTTTGGATACAGTCAATTCATGAATATGTTTGATTTAACTTCCCCCACCTCTCAGGTGGGGGACAGTAGAGAAATATAATTGTTAAGTGAAAAAAAATTTCAGAAAGTATTAGTCCAAATGAGAGATGATGCTCAGGAGAGAAACAAATACATCTGGGAATCATTTGCATAGAAATGATTATTTTTAAAAATCTTTCTTTTTTTTAATTAAAGCTTTTTATTTTCAAAACATATGCATGGATAATTTTTCAACATTAACCCTTGCAAAACCTTGTGTTCCAATTTTTTTCTCCTTCTTCCAACCCTCCCCTAGATGTCAAGTCATCTATGTTAAACATGGTAAAAATATATTTTAAATCCAATATATTGCATAGAAATTATAATGGGAGCTGATAAGAAAAGGAGTTGACAAAATACCCAGGTAAGGAAAAAAGGTGGTCAAGGAGCACCCACAATTTGTGGGCATGACATGAATGAAGATCTAATCAAAGAGAATAAGGGGAGATCAGTCAGGTAGAAGGAGAATTAATTAGGCAAACTCTCCTTCCAGGGGGTTTTTAGAATTTCCTAAAATGCACAGAGGTTAAAAAAAAAAAAAGTTGAGATTAAGAAAAGGTTATTAGATATGGTAAATAAAGGATCACTATAAAGTTAAAGGTTCTGATAAAAGCCTCATTTCCAAAATATATAGAGAATTGACTCTAATTTATAAGAAATCAAACCGTCCTCCAATTGATAAATGGTCAAAGGATATGAACAGACAATTTTCAAATGATGAAATTGAAACTATTTCTAGCCATATGAAAAGATGCTCCAAGTCATCATTAATCAGATAAATGCAAATTAAGACAACTCTGAGATACCACTACACACATGTCAGATTGGCTAGAATGACAGGGAAAGATAATGCAGAATGCTAGAGGGGATGTGGGAAAACTGGAACACTGATGCATTATTGGTGGAATTGTGAATGAATCCAACCATGCTGGAGAGCAATTTGGAACTATGCTCAAAAAATTATCAAACTGTGCATACCCCTTTGACCCAGCAGTGTTACTACTAGGCTTATAAGTAGTGATACTAAAGTGATACTAAAGAAGGGAAAGGGACCTGTATGTGCCAAAATGTTTGTGGCAGCCCTGTTTGTAGTGGCTAGAAGCTGGAAAATGAATGGTTGCCCATCAATTGGAGAATGGTTGAGTAAACTGTGGTATGTGAATGTTATGGAATATTATTGTTCTGTAAGAAATGACCAGCAGGATGAATACAGAGAAGCTTGGAGAGACTTACCTGAACTGATGCTAAGTGAAATGAGCAGAACCAGGAGATCATTATATACTTCAACAACGATACTGTATGAGGATGTATTCTGATGGAAGTGGATTTCTTCAACAAAGAGAAGATCTAACTCAGTTTCAATTGATCAATGATGGACAGAAGCAGCTACACCCAAAGAAAGAACACTGGGAAATGAATGTAAACTGTTTGCATTTTGGTTTTTCTTCCCGGGTTATTTTTACCTTCTGAATCCAATTCTCCCTGTGCAACAAAAGAACTGTTCAGTTCCTCACACATCTATTGTATATATTGTAACTAGGATATAGTATGACATATTTAACATGTATAGGACTGCTTGCCACCTGGGGGAGGCGGTAGAGGGAGGGAGGGAAAAAATTGGAATAGAAGTGAGTGCAAGGGATAATGTTGTAAAGAAATTTTTTTCAAAAAAAAAAAAAAGAAAGGATCATTGGTAACTTTAGCAATAGCAATTTCAGTTAATGATGAGGTCAGGAGTCAGATTACAGAAGGTTTAGAAGAGTGAGAGATTTATTCAAGACATCAAGTATAGACAGTTTGTTCGGGATCTCATTTCTCACTTGGGTAATTGCAGTAGCTTACTAATTAGTGGAGAAGAAGAGGAGAAATATAGGACAATAGTTGGCAGGCATGGTAGGATCATAATCCTATTGTAATAAAAATAATTACATAATATAACATGATAATTATGTATAAAATAAAATCTTAATAACCTACATTTATATAGTACTCTAGGGCTTGTTTACAAATCACTGTGAAGTAAATATGGTAAATATTATTAGCCTCAGTTTACAACAGGAAAGAGAATTTCAGAACTTAAATGATCTTACAACTAAGTTTTTAAAGTCATGGTTCAAACTTCATTCTCCCAACTCAAAGTCTGTATTCTTTCTGAATTAGGTAATGAAAAAAGCAGGGTTCCTTTCCCCCTTCTTAATGCTCTGCCTCCCAAGACTCAGGGCCCATATGGTGTTCAGGAGTACCTCCACCTAAATATTCCCTTATGGGAGCAATACTTCCAAATTCCAGATCTTTTTTTTTTTTTTAATTATTTTTGCATCCAATATTTCACTCCCCTAGGACACTGCTAGGTGACAACTATTTAATCTCATTTTAAAAAATCATACTAACATTAAATGAAATTAATGTTACCCTCCTAATGTTACTTTCAGATATATTTATACTTTGATTCCTCTTGGGTACATAAAAGAGCACTTAGAATATAGAAAATACTGGATAAATAACTGTTGATTAATTTTAATAAGACTTATCTGGTGACAACTCAAGAAAATTATTCTAATGGTGGAAATTTCAGAATGATTGTCTAGTGGGGAAGGCATTATTGGCCAAGATAAGGCATTGTGAATACTTCAGATCACACCAAATGGAGAAGAAAAAACATTATTAAGTAGAATTCACAATATTATCCTTTTTAGAATACTGTTAAACTCAGTGTTTATGTAAATTCAAACCAAACTATTGCTAGACACAGCATCTTTCATATCTTATTATGCTTATAATATTTAAAGCCATAAAGCTCTCTTTGAGAGCTTTAAAAAAAAAGGCAAAAACAAAGAAAAAAACTTCTGTTTTCATGGGATGATACTCCTGAGATCATGTAAGAAGCCATCTTATAGGGAGCAGGGCCAAGATGGTGGAGTAAAGGCAGGTACTCGATTGCAATTTCCCCTTCAAAGCATCCTGAAGTGGCAAGCCAGCAGCAGCCTTGGAGTTAGAAGCAGAACACATAGACAGAATGCATGGATATAAGTAGATTATGATGGAATGATGTCTAAAAAAACAAAATTAAGAGGTAAGAGGGAGAAGAGGAAGGGAAGGGTAAAATGTGAGATAACTTATCATTTCACATAAAAGAGATGTAAAAGAGCTTTAACAATGGAAAAGATGGAAGAGTAGCAGAGAACACTTGAACCTCACTCTCATTGGAATAGTCTGAAAAAAGTAATAACATCCACACTTAGTTGGGTATCAAAAACCCTACAGAAAAGTAGGAGGATAAGGGGATTAGAGAAGGGGTAGGCTGATAGAAATTATAGGTTGGGGAAGATGGTTGTCATAAACTTTTGAGAAGGGACAGAAAAGAAAATGATAAATGGGGAAGAACAGATGGAGGGAAATACACAGTGATCATAATTATGAAAAAAATTTTACATTAAGTATCACTGATAAAAGGTGTCATTTCTCAAATATATAGAGAACTGAGTCAAATTTATAAGAATACAAGTCATTCCTCAACTGATAAATGATCAAAGGATATGAACAGGATGTTTTCAGATGAAGAAATCAAAGCTATATTTAGTCAGATGAAAAATGCTCAAAATCACTATCAGGTTGGCTAATATGATAGGAAAGAAAAATAATAAGTGGAGAGGATGTGGGAAAATTGGAACACTAATTCATTATTGATGATGTTGTGAACTGATCCAACCAATTTGGAGATAAATTTTAAATTATGACCAAACGGTTATCTGAGCACACCCTTTGATTTAGCAGTATCACTATTGGGTCTGTATCACAAAGAGATCATAAAAGAGGGAAAAAGAGCCACATGTGCAAAAATGTTTGAAGTGGATCTCTTTGTGGTGATAAAAAAAAAAAATGGAAATTGAGGGGATGCTTAATTGGGGAATGACTAGACAAGTTGAAGAGTATGTAATAGGACATTGTAGAAGAAACGATGAGCAGGATGCTTTCAGAAGAATCTGTAAAGACTTACATGAATTAAGGCAAAGTTAAGTGAGCAGAACCAAAAAACACTGTACACACTAACAGCAATATTTATATTGTTCAACTGTGAATGATTTAGCTATTCTCAGCAATACAATGATCCAAGACAATTCCAAAAGTCTTATCATGAAAAATGCTATCCACCTCCAGAGAAAGAACTAATGGAGGCTTTTTTACTTTATTTTTCTTGGATTTTGGTTTGGTTTGGTTTGTTTGTTTATTTTGGTCTGTGTTTTACATGATTGCATATGTAAAATCTTTATCAAATATGACTTCTATGGAAATGTTTTTTGTATAACTTCATATATGCCTTCTTTTTTTTTCTTTATACTAATTCATCCTTTTTTTTTTTTTAATAATTATAACTTTTTATTGACAGAACCCATGCCAGGATAATTTTTTACATTATTCCTTGCACTCACTTCTGTGCCTACTTTTTCCCTCCCTCCCTCCCTCCACCCCCTCCCCCAGATGGCAAGCAGTCCTATACATCTTAAATGTCACAGTACATCCTAGATACAATGTATGTGTGCAGAACCGAACAGTTCTCTTGTTGCACAGGAAGAATTGGATTCAGAAGGTATAAATAACCTGGGAAGAAAAACAAAAATGCAAACAGTTTACATTCATTTCCCAGTGTTCTTTCTTTGGGTGTAGCTGCTTCTGTCCATCATTGACCAATTGAAACTGAGTTAGATCTTCTCTTTGTCAAAGAAATCCACTGCCATCAGAATACATCCTCTTACAGTATTATTGTTGAAATATATAATGATCTCCTGGTTCTGCTCATTTCACTTAGCATCAGTCCATGTAAGTCTCTCCAAGCCTCTCTGTATTCATTCATCTTGCTGGTCATTTCTTACAGAACAATAATATTCCATAACATTCATATCCCACAATTTACCCAACCATTCTCCAATGATGGGCATCCATTCATTTTCCAGTTTCTAGCCACTACAAACAGGGCTGCCACAAATATTTTGGCACATACAGGTCCCTTTCCCTTCTATAGTATCACTTTAGTATCACTACTTATAAGCCTAGTAGTAACACTGCTAGATTAAAGGGTATGCACAGTTTGATAACTTTTTGGCCATAATTCCAGATTACTCTCCAGAATGGCTGGATTCGTTCACAACTCCACCAACAATGTTTCAGTGTTCCAGTTTTCCCACATCCTCTCCAACATTCATCATTATTATTATTTTTTTTTTTTGTTGAAGCTTTTTATTTTCAAAACATATTTCAGGATAATTTTTCAACATTGACCCTTGCAAAACCTTGTGTTCTAATTTCCCCCCTTTCTGCACCCTCTTTCCTAGATGGCAAGCAATCCAATATACATCATTATTTTTTCCTGTCATCTAAGCCAGTCTGACACGTGTGTAGTGGTACCGCATAGTTGTCTTAATTTGCATTTCTCTGATTAATAGTGATTTGGAACACTCTTTCTTATGAGTGATAATAGTTTCAATTTCATCATCCGAAAATTGTCTGTTCATATCCTTTGACATTTGTCAATTGGAGAATGGTTTGATTTCTTATAAATTGGAGTCAATTCTTTATATATTTTGGAAATGAGGCCTTTATCAGAACCTTTAACTATGATAATGTTTTCCCAGTTTGTTGCTTCCCTTCTAATCTTGTTTGCATTAGTTTTGTTTGTGCAAAGGCCTTTTAATTTGATATAATCAAAATTTTCTATTTTGTGATCAGTAATGGTCTCTGGTTCATCTTTGGTCACAAATTTCTTCCTCCTCCACAAGTCTGAGAGATAAACTATCCTATGTTCCTCTAATTTATTTATAATCTTGTTCTTTATGCCTAAATCATGAATCCATTTTGATCTTATCTTGGTATATGGTGTTAAGTATGGGTCCATGCCTAATTTCTGCCATACTAATTTCCAGTTATCCCAGCAGTTTTTGTCAAATAATGAATTCTTATCCCAAAAGTTAGGATCTTTACGTTTGTCAAACACTAGATTGTTATAGTTGACTATTTTGTCTTGTGAACCTAACCTATTCCACTGATCAACTAACCAATTTCTTAGCCAACACCAAATGGTTTTGGTGACTGCTGCTTTATAATATAGTTTTAGATCAGGTACAGCTAGGCCACCTTCATTTGATTTATTTTTTTCATTAATTCCCTTGAGATTCTCAATCTTTTGTTCTTCCATATGAATTTTGTTATTTTTTCTGGATCATTAAAATATTTTCTTGGGATTCTGATTGGTACATATATGCCCTCTTAATGAGGAAGGAGGAAGGGAGAAAATCTGGAACTGGAAGTTTTAAAAAACAAATGTAAAAAAATTGTTTTACATGTAACTGGGGAAAATTAAGAAATATGAAAGCAAAAAATATAAAATAAAACCTATATCATATTGTTTGCCTTTTCAAGGAGGGGGAAAGGAAAAAAGGGAGAAAGAAATTGTGGAAATCAACATTTTTAAAAAGGAATGTTAAGAATTGTTTTTACATGTAATTGGAAAAAATAAAATAGTAAAAGGGAAAAAAGAAGTCATCATACATTTATGACAAAGTAGCATCTTTGAAAGGCTAATATTCAGTGTTCAGTTTTAGCACTTTGGCATGAGAAAAGTATCATATTCAGTTTTCTTCAGGGAATGATATTATTTACTAAAAATGAATAGGACTCCTTGTCCCCTCAGCGAATGTTGCCAATGAGGTCAGATAACTGAAGTTAATTGCTTCATTATGTATTAAGATATCCTTGAGACCAAATAAATAAGATACCTCCCCCCTTTTCTGTAAACTAAACAATTAAATTTTCTGGAATAGGAAGTGAGAACAGTTTGTTCTGAAAGTACATGATTTCATTTTTATACAATTATATTTCCCAGACACATTTATATAATTTTCATAAAAATTTTTCTAAGTCATTAAGGGCTATATGCATTAGGAATAGTTGAGAATGGGCAAGATACTCTTACAGATTCTAGGATACTGTATCCCAAGAGCTGTCCTCCCTAAAAATCAAAAATATACCACTAGTCTAAAAACCAAAACTGTTCTGAGTAGTAAGGGAATGCACAGAACAAGGTGAAAGAGGACCATATTAAAACCTATAATGTTCAGAGAAAGAGTAAATAAAGGGCATGGATGAAACCATTTAGCTAGAAACTTGAAATGATTACAAAAATTGAGAACTCAACAGTTCAAATATCTTACTATGGATCTAGCAATAGCTACTGAAATGTCATTATTAAAATATAAGTATTCCTAAAATCACACAAATATCATCACCTAAAACTGTTTCCTTTCTGCTCTTTGCTTTGCTTTTCCCAGAGAGTAAGAGAGTTAGTTTTCACTTCCAGTCTACTTAGTTCTCATATAAATTTTGATCACCAAAACCTAACCTAGCAAAATATCTTGGGGTTTATGGGCTAGTGTGTTTTTTTTTTTTTTTTTTTTTTTTTTTTTGACTATGTCTAACCCAAATCACTCTGGCTCTATTTGGCTAATAATAAGTCCTAGCCCAAGCCTCATTTAGTCACTGTTTGGGTTCTGATCGTTCAAAATGGTGTAAATAGCAATTATTTTTGTTTTGGCCAGAAACTTCTTATCCTCCTTGATTTTTTTTTTTTTTTGATTAGGTAAAAAGAGGTCACTCTTTGTTTCATTTTTGTTACCTTAACCTTAATCACTGAATGGATGTTGCTTCAGTCAAACTGAGATTGGGGGAACATCTTCACTAAAAATGGCCAAGGTCTCTCACTGCATCCAGAGCCATCTCTAGTAGTCCTGATCTATCTCTGGCCACTGGATCCAGATGGGCTCTGTAGCAGAAGGTGAGGCAGTAGACTTTGCACAACCCTCCCTCACTTAAATCCAATTCATTTGCCAGTCATGGCACACCCTACCTGCAGCCCATGGTCCTCTTCCAGAACAAAGACAAACAGCAAAGTAGAATTCATATGCTAATTTTGACTTTTCTCTACCATTCCTACTTTCTATTACAATTCTCTACTTCTCATTTAAAAAAAAAAAAAGTCTTTTCTCTTCTGACTACCACTTGGTCCTAAAGCATATCCAATTCGAACAACTTGTCAGGCAAATACTAATAACTGTATCCTTCTTTTATATAACCTATTGTGTACTTTATTACTGCACATTTATTACTGCAAATGGAATGACTTTCTCAGTCATTCAGTATACATTTGAAAACTTTTTTTGAATTTTTTTTCAGTCATTTTACATTTACATTATAAAATTTAATGATGCTTTGATTATTTTATCAATTATATACAGATGAAACAGGGAGACTAATTTCCAAATTAAAAAAAAAGTTTCATTTTTATTATTGTTTTATTATTCATATTTATTACTTACTTTTTTTCAATTCCCAAATGATTTTTCAATTTAGAATGAACTAGTTCATAGTAAGAAATCATACTATTTCTTATAAAAGAAACATTTTCTTTTTTAGGGGCGAGGGAGAAGGAAAGAGGTTAGGATCTGTGATTTAACAATTTGGGAAGCTCCCCTCTACTGAAACACAAATACTCTGCAATATATCCCTAAAGAGTTGCCAGAGGTCTTCACAGATGAAAGGATTTGTGCAGTCTCATATTCTGAATGTGTCTGAGGGTGATCCCAGTTCCAATTCTCTCCAACATGATAAGCTTCCTCTTGAAATGAAATTTTCTACTCCCCAAACTGCATAGTTACATCAGTAATTTCAAAGGAACCTCATCAATAAACATAAATTTCTTGAATAAATAGTTTATCTGAAATTTAATGTAATTATATCATGGAAAATTACAGTTAGAAAGGACTTTAAAAATTATTTAGTTCAACCTTCATTTTAGAAATGAGGAAACTCATATAAGAGACATTAAGGGATTTGCTTATAGTCACACAAATGTCAGCATCTAGTGCTTCTTCCTCTCCACCATGATGGATTATCCATTTTGGGGGCCAGCTATGGAGTACTGAGATTTTTTTTTTTTTTTAAATAAAAGGGAGTTTGAAGACATTGCATGGTCTGCTGTAACCTCAAATTGTGTGGTAAAGTATGTCTTCTATTGCTTGATATTGTTTTTTTTTTTTTTTTTAATAGCTTTTTATTTACAGGATATATGCATGGGTAACTTTACAGCATTAACAATTGCCAAACCTCTTGTTCCAATTTTTCACCTCTTACCCCTCCACCCCCTCCCCTAGATGGCAGGATGACCAGTAGATATTAAATATATTAAAATATAAATTAGATACACAATAAGTATACATGACCAAAACGTTATTTTGCTGTACAAAAAGAATCAGACTCTGAAATATTGTACAATTAGCTTGTGAAGGAAATCAAAAATGCAGGTGTTATTGCTTGATATTGTTAATGAGGCAGCAGAGCCCTTCTTGGAACAAGAAAATGTGTTTCTTGTGGTCTTTCTTTAGTCCACTTTGTTTCTGATAAATGAAAACTGTACTTATCTAATGAAGCTATATTAATTATATTGCTATCATCTAATAGAATTGATTACTCAGTTGTGATTCTTCCTGACCTACCTTCTCTTCTATGCATTTAAAAAAAATGACTTTTCATTCATTCCTTTTCTTCTTCCTTCCTTCCTCCCCTCCCTATTTTGTTTTTTCCTTCCTTCTGCCCTCCCTCTTTTCCTTCCTTCCTATCATCCTTTTTTCTTTCCTTCTTTCCTCCCTCCCTCTCTCCTTCCTTCTCCACTTATTCCCATCCCATTCTTCATCCTATCTCCTTATCACTGGAGGGAAAAAAAAGAAAAAGCCCTTGTTATAAATCTATAGGTGAAAAAAATTAATGTTCACATTTCTGTGAGTCTGAATATGTTTAACTTGTTAGGCATCTTGAGTTCACCATCTCTCTGTCAAGTGGTAAGCAGCATGTTTCATCATAAGTTTTTCAGAATAGCAATGGGTTATTCGGTTTGGCCATATATACTTAATGTGTATATAATTTATACTTTAATATATTTAACATTTACTGGTCATCCTGCCATCTAGGGGAGGGGGCGGGGGGAAGGAGGGGAAAAATTGGAACAAAATGTTTGGCAATTGTCAATGCTGTAAAATTACCCATACATATAACTTGTAAATAAAAAGCTATTAAAAAAAAAGAAAGAAATAGCTTATTGCATTTATCAGTGTTCTTGAGCCTTTCTTATGAAATTGTTTTACTATATAAACTGTTCTAAGTTCACTTTGTACCAGTTCATATAAATTCCCAAAATTTCTCAGGTCTTATTATTTATTTCTTCAGTCATGTCCAGTTTTTCATGATCCCATTTGGAGTTTTCTTGGCACTCTGGAGTAGTTTGCCATTTCCTTCTCCAGCTCATTTTACAAATGTGGAAACTGAGGCAAAAAGGGTTAAATGACTTGACTAGGCTCACACAGCTAAGTATTTGAGGCTGGATTTAAAATCTAGAAGACTATAATTCCTGACTCTGGTGCTCTGTTTGCTGTGTCACCTAGCTTTGTAGTAATATTCTGTTATATATACATATCTCAATTTATTTACTCACTAAATTGATGGGTACTTTGTTAGTTTCAAATGCTTAGTCACTTAAAAAACAAGCTGTTACAAATATTTTTATTCATTATAGGTACTTTTCTTTATTTGATTTTTTTTTTCAGTATTGGATTAGTAGTAACATATCATTGGACAAAAAAAGCATACACAATTTAGAAACCTAGGAGGGAGAGTTCCTGATTGCTTTTGCAAAATTACCAAACTGATTAACAGCTATACTGATGCCCTTCTTTTCCTATAAGCCCTCTAACTTTTGTCATTTTCTTTCTTTCTTAAAAAAAAAATTACTAATTTAATGGGTATGAGGTCAAACTTCAAGGTACTGTATTTCTCTATTAATGATTTGGAGTATCCTTACTTTAATTGTTCATAACCTCTACTTTTTCCTCTTGCTGTGGTTCTCCCACTTACATTGAGGACTCATATATATTCTTATGTTTGCCTTGGTAGTCATACTTTTTTTCTTTTTAAACATTTTGCATACTCTTAAATATTTGCATATTTTCTTTTCCTGCTAGGTTTTGCTGTTTAAAATACAAAAATGCTAATGATTTATGTCAATTTATTTTATAAACCAAAACTCTGCTAAAGTTGTTTCAATTAATTTTAGATGAATCTTTAGGAAGTTTCTAAAAACTCTTTCTAAATACCTAACATTTATGGCACTATATTAAATGGTCGTCATGAAAGCAGACATTATTTCACTTCCTTCTTATTGGAAAGGTCTTAAACTTTTCTCCATTATATGTATTTGCCTGATTTTGATACTTACTCATTTTAGGGAAAATTTATTCCTATGCTTTCCATTTGAATCCATTGGATTTATTTTTATGTATCTATTAATGTGGCTATTTTATCCTTACTACACTATACTTTTTTCCTCATATTGAACCAACTGTTTTCCTGGCATAAATGTAACCTGTCTGTTCATATTGTATTTTTTTTATTATTATTATAGCTTTTTATTTACAAGTTACATGCATGAGTATTTGTACAGCATTGAAGATTGCCAAACCTTTTGTTCCAATTTTTCCCCTCCTTTCCCCCAGATGGCAGGTTGACCAATACATGTTAAATATGTTAAAGTATAAATTAAATACAAAATAAGTATACATGTCCAAACAGTTATTTTGCTGTACAAAAAGAATCAGACTCTGAAATAGTGTACAATTAATTAGCCTGTGAAGGAAATCAAAAATGCAGGTGGACAAAAATATGGGGATTGGGAATTCTATGTAATGGTTCATAGTCATCTCCCAGAGTTCTTTCGCTGGGTATAGCTTATTGCATCTTTTTTTGATATGTTGTAAATGGATATGTAACCTTTAAGCTTAAGAGCTTGAATAATTTTGTACCAGTATTAAGAATTAATTCTTTTATTGCCTTGTCTTTCCCTGCTTTTTTAAAATTAAGACCATATATTTATATTAGTTTGGAAAGAGCTCTTAGTTTAACATTTTATGTAGTATTACAATTAATTTTCCTTTGAATGACAGAATTCACTCACTTATAAATTCATCCAAAGCTCTGTTTGGTTTCCTTTTGATCATGAAGGTAATCTGATGATTTTTAAATCACCTCAAATTGTTTTCTAGATGTTTTTCATGGTACATATATTTTTCATTATTTTTCTTTTTGGGGGGAGGGGAGTAAATTGGAGTTAAGTGACTTGCCCAGGGTAACACGGCTAGTGTTTGTCACATTTGACTCCAGGGCCAGTGTTTTATTTACTATATGAACTAGCTGCACTTTGCATTTGAACGTTTCTTCCTGCCTCACTGTTGTTTCTCTTTGGCCTCTTCCTATTGGTGGGGAAGGTGGAGTTCCTTTGTAAGGTTTGCCTAATATTGTTCTAAGCCGCTAACTTTCCTTACTATGTTTTCCTCCTAGCTTCTATTTTATCATTACAATTTTACATTTTGTACCTTCTTTACTATTTGGATTTCTCCCAACCCATGGGAAATTTTTTTTGTTATCGGATAGTTTATTCCCATCTCCAGACAGTTTCTGTATTGGGGTACAGGTGGCTATTTGTGCCTAGGGCTATACTCCCTCCCACACTCTGGCCTTTTGATCATTTATGTGGTAATTAGAACTTGGGACCCCCTCCTGCAGTAATTCTCGGGTTTTAGCTTCTGGTATGGTTTAGGCCACAGCTGCCAAGGTTCTGGGTCAGGGGCAGCCTGCTTAGGTTGGGATCTGTCCCTTTTCCCAGAGGCTGCAGGTAAGACAAGGGAGGCCCTTCGCTGCACACCGGTAGTTCCGTTCTGGGTGCAAGTCTAGCCCTTTCACCTGCTATGGACTTTGCTTCTTGTTTTACCTTCTACGTACCTCCTTATGCACTGCTTCCCCAGGATCTTGCAAGTGTTTTTGTGCAGTCCTATATTGGATGGAAAAAATTATAGCAGATTTTCTCTTTTACTTTATCGCTGTACCTTCTAGCACATTTGTAGAACTTGACTGTGAGGGATAGTTCATTCAAATGATGGATTTCAAGACCAAGTACCACACTGGCTGAGGTAAAAGACTGAGACCTTCACAAGGGAAAGGATATTGGTGATTGAAGTTAAGAATGCACAATAGCTGACATATAAACCATTAATGTAAATCATTTACATAAGGTAAATAGTATTGCATATTTACTATGAATGGAATGAGCAATCTACAGGAAGTCTCATCTTTCATGACTTTTGGGGTACCATTGGCTGCTGACCACCACTCTTTCATTCTGGATTTTCTTTGTTAGTATGCCACCTTCTCCCCAGCCTCAAACATGTCCTTCCTACCACCATACAAAGGTTTGTTCTCAGTCCTTTTTTTGGTAGTCTTTACAAAATTGCTTCCCTGAGAAATTTCACTTACTTTCACAGCTTCACTTATCTCCTCTATTCAAATAGCTTCTACATTCTACATTTCATTATTTTGAACCCCCATGTCCTAGTTTTCCAATTCGCCCTCAAGTCTATTCTTCTTAACATCTCCCTTTGTTACCCAGACTCAAATTTAACTCTTTCCTCCAGTTTTACCTTCATAGTATTTCTTATCTATTCCCTCTTTTCTGATACCAAATCTATGACACTCCTAACTCAATAACCTTGATTCGTTTCTCATAGCCTTTAGGACAAAATACCAACTCCTTAGTTATGGCAATTAAGGCTCTTCACAATCTGGATCTTCCATATACTCAAGGATTGCCAGTGAAATTTCCCTTTTTTATTATTATTTTTTTTTTTGGGGGGGGAGAAGAGATGGGGGAAAAGGGTTTCACCTCACTTTTTTTGCCCGTCTCAACTGGAAAATGGGGATAACAAACCATACCTTGTTAGGTTTGAGGAACAAATGAGATTTGTAATAAGCACTTATCAATATGTCTCATAGAAGATGTTATGTAAATGCTTAATTTCTTCGCCTTCCCTTTCCTTTTTTTTTTTTTTTTTGGCCTTAGACTTCACTAAGCTGGCTTTCATTTTCCAGGGGTTGAAGTAGTTAATCCAGAACTAACAAGAGAATTACACATATGAGACTCTATTGGTTGTGGATTCTGGAATATCACCATTTTTTTTTTTCATTTAAAAATTTTTTATTGATATTATTTACATTACATTTACAGAGGACTCCCATTTCATGAGATTGCTTTTTAACAAAGTAAAATAGTTAAGAAAAAACTAAATACAGTGACCTCATCTGAAAGTGCATGCAACATTTTACATTTGTAGCACTCCTTTATTTAAAAAAAAAAATTGAGAAATCTTTTTTCCCTCCCTCCCACCTACCCACCATACCACTGGAAAAGAAAACCAAAAATTTCTTGGGACAAATATGCATAGTCAAGCAAAACAAATTCCCTCAATGGCTGTATACAAAAATAGTTTTCCTCATTCCGCACCCTCAAGCTATTATTTCTGTATAATAGATAGCATGTTTCAACACTGATCCTCTGGAATACTGAATGGTCATTGTCCTGACCAGTTCTTATAGCTTTCAAAGTTGTTTTTGTGTAAGTTGTTCTGATGCTAGTCACTTCTTTTATTAACTTATTAAAAAATTCTCAAAATTGTTCATTTTTGTAATATTACATCGTAGTATAAGTTATTCTTTTGGTTGTGCTTACTTCAATATACAAAGAAATAACAGCATCTTAGAAACACTACAAACAACTCAAAAGGGCCATAGAAAGATGGATGGCTGTAAAAAGATCTGCAGTAAATAATGGATAAATAATGATAGGAAGAGATGTGGTATAGATAGTATCAAGGACATAAGAGGCCTTTCAGTATAGATACCCAAAGAGAGATCATCTGTTTCTCTTGTTTCAACTCCTTCATTTGGTAGCAAATGCTTCTCCAAATAAAATCTTTTTAAAACGTCATCATTGGGGGGCGGGGGGAGGTGAGGAAACTCACACAGAATGCTCATGTATACAAAACTTTTTATTTGCAGCGTGAAGCAGACTGAATCTAGATTTGGGTGATGGATCTTCCATGAATTGTTGAGGTACATGGCAGCTCCAAAGACCGCTTCCAACATTCCCACTTTGTTCCAGCTCTGACATGTTACGGATGGGAAATTACTCATTAATGACCAAAGGTGAGAAGTTTAGTTGGGCTGGATATTTCAGCATTTAGGCAAGTGCTATTAGATATTAGAAATGGATGGGCCGACTTGTGAAGAGCTTTATGGAATAATTTATATTTTATTTTAGAAACAAGAGGGAGCCACTGGAATTAAGAGGAGGAAAGAGCTAAGGGGGCATGTTGTAGATGAACCAAAGACACTACTAAGCAGTAGTCAGCTAGGTAGGAGAGCCAAGAGAGTAATGTCATAAATATCTAGAGAAGAGAGAGTATTCAAAGGAATGGGGATGGAGTGTCAAATGTACTAGAAAGAGGAAGACAAATGAAAAAATTCATCAAGATATAGGGATTAAGAGAGCACTGCTAGGGAGCCAGATTTGCAAACAGCTGTATGAGAAGCAAACTTTTTAGAAGTTTGTTTGAGAATGGGTGAAATATGGTATAGTTAGCACCCTTGGGCGACAGATCTGCAGAGAGAGCAAGTCTCAAGGACTTAGCTACATGGATCTACTGTCCTTTCCTTATCTCAGAGCAATATGCCCAGCCAAGAAAGTGACCGGAACAGTTGTGCAGTAAAGGCCACAGCAACCTGAGTTTTGTTTTTAATCTGCAAGATTTATGGACAGAGACCATATTCACATCAAGCAGTTCAGTACTACTGGAAAAACAAAACCAAAAAACATCTGATGCTAACAGTGACTGTAACGCCCTCCTCTCCCCCATTCCCTTCATTCACTAGTTTTTTTTTTTTTTTTTTACAGAATCTATGATTGAAATAACTTACCCAGAGGCATCAATGGTGAAATCTGCTCTCTGCATCAACCTTTTGCTTCATTGCTAATGCACAGGTTGCATTATTTACTATTAAGTGTATTTTTAACTTTAGCAAACTTGGTCTGAACAGTTTGTTACCCTGGACTTTCTCCTAATCTATCCACTCCCCATAAGATTACAATGGAAGGACACACTCTGACCCAGTAGTAAGACTCTTGTGTGGTTAGTCAATTGTAAAGTGTTCCTCAATCTATTTCTACCCCAGTGAGACCCTCTATGTCAGGGGTCCTCAAACTTTTTAAATAGGGGGCCAGTTCACTGTCCCTGTTGGAGGGCCTGTAAAGAAATTTCAGAGTCCTGGGTGAGGGGGATAAACGTCCTCAGCTGCTGCATCTGGCTGTAGTTTGAGGACCCCTGCAGTCTAGGTAGTGAGAATCTGAGGACAGTGGTGGCTTTTTTAAGGATTGAAAAAACAATTATGTGAAAGCAAGAGGAACTAGTAGGGGAATGAACATTTCAGAGAAAGCACAAATCAAGGACAGTAAGTGCAAAATAGGGAAATGGGGGGGGGGGGGGGGGGGAGGAGGATTCTGGGAAGATGGTAGAGTAGGTCAATTTCAAGGTCTCCAGATTCTCCCCACAAAAAGAACAAATTTGCACCTTAAACTAACAAGTGAAAGATTAAGAAGATTTGGGGCAGAACAGGGTCTCCTGATACAGCCCCCAGATAAGGATTAGCCCATAGGAAACATCTCCAGGCTAGCCCTGGGGCTGACTGAGTAAGGTTGGAGCCTCAGCAGGAACACAAACTTGTACTCCCTGACAGCCGCTCCGCTCCCACTAATGAAGGCCAACTGTGCTGAGACCTGGCCCTGGAGGAGCCAGAACAGAGGGGCAGGGATGCTGCATTGGGGGAGCTCTTGGATGGGGTTCCTGTCAGAGAGTTGAACTCAAGCTAGAGGCACCATCCCTTTAACTCACAATTAGAGGTGCTTAACTTAATACCTCATTAGAGTCCTCTTGGTAGAGCCCAGGAGTAACTCATCTGAAGTGTATCTATATGCATGTTGCTCTCTGTATGTACATTCATTATATACGTGTGTGGCTCTGGATGCATATGTACATTTGTGTGCATCTATATTTTGAATCCGCTAGACATTCTGCCGGGCATATGACACCATTATGCTTTGTTTTGGTTATTCTTTCCTGTGTTATTTTGTTTTTTTTGGTTTTCTTGGCAAAGGTACTGGAGGGTTTGCCCTTTCCTTCTCCAGGTCATTTTATAAATTGAAGGCAACAGGATTTATTTAACATTTGAATTCAGGAAGATATTTTTTTCTGATCCTGGAACCCCATAACTCTGCACTGTCGCTGCTCATGAGACCAATTCAAATCTGACCTCAAGACATTTAACGAGCTGTGTGACTGAGCCAAGTTCCCCGTCGTTATTCTTCAAGCTACAAAATGGGGATAATAGCACCTCTCACAGGGTTGCTGTGAGGATCAAGTTTTTGTAGTGTTTAAGCATAGTTCCTTACACATACATAGTATGTGCTTAATGCTTATTCTCTGTCCATTTCCCTTAAACTAAATAGAAGTTGATCTTGTCAAAGTAAAAGATTACCTTATTGCCATGTCTAGGGAAAATAATAGGGGATATTACTGGTTTGGGGATGAAAAAGAGGGAGGCTCATAACTACTAGCCCAATTCTCTAAGTAAATTAAAGGCCTCAAGCTGAATTGGGTTGGGGGATAGGATTGAGATAAAAAATTTGTAAATTTTTACTATGAAATTAAGAACTGCTTTTCTAACTAGGTAAAGTTAAGCTTAGTTATGAGACTTTTCCCAGCTCTATTTAGGAGCTTAAAAAGAGAGGAAGCAGATAATGGGGATAAGTCAAGGTGGTTTATGAGGAACTATAAGATTAGGGAATTGGGCAAAGCATCAGTATGGATGTCTAAATCTCTTTGTAGGAAGGAAGGGGGGGGGGGGGGGGAACCCTTCCTTATCCTGTGAAAGAATAATCTGTGGGTAGGTTCATAGTTGACACCAAGTTGGTGAATGATGGTTATCAGCTAAGTGTGAAAGCATATTGTATATATGCGTATCTTGCATATGTGTGTGTAGATTAGGAAGATTCAGATTCCTATATGAAAGGAAGCACCGTCTTTTGAGGGTAATTTAATCTATATATAGCAGCACAAAAAGGGTAGGCAAGATTGGAATCAAATATAGGTAGAAGATGGGATAAAATAAACAGTGGAGGGAATTTGCTACATATAGTAGTATGTATCAGCAGCTACCAGCAGTAAAGTGGTACAATGGTACAGAGTACCAGCCCTGGAGTCAGGAGAACCCGAGTTTAAACCTAATCCCAAATAGCTGTGTGACCCTGGCTAAGTAATTTAGAATGCAAATGAATTATATTCAGTCTCAGTAGATGGTTGTTTGAGGGGGAGGGGAGAAAGGCAGGGTGATGCTGGCATTAGTACCCACATAAATCTATTGATGGTGGATGTAAAATGATTATGTTCATGCAACCTCCAAATCTACTAATTTCCAAAGACAAACTTTTTTTGGAGGGTGTGTGTGTGTGAACATATGAATCAATTGATGATATGCAAAAAATGACAGGGTAACACACAACAGATATTGCTGCCACTAAAAGCGATTGCTTTAATTTCCAGAGACTAGTACAAAAACTATGCTGTCATGGTACATTTTGGATCACATTATAGTCATTGTGCATATTTCTGAGGGCCTACAAGTTTAACAAAATATTAGTTTTATTTGCCATTTATTGAACTATTCCCCATCTGATGGGCATTCATGGATTACCAGAAGTGCCACTGGAAATATTTTGGTATATCTTTTTGTCTGACTTTCAGGGTAGATGAGATTTGTTGGGTCAAAGGGTATCTGGAAAGTTCCAAGGAAGTTCCAGACTATTTCCATTTTTTATCACCTTTAATTTGAAGGCTGAGCAGAACTGATTTTGAGGAACAGGTCACCAGACTCGCTGTATATAAGCAGATTATGTCTGGGGAGGGGACAAGTTTGATCTCCCCAAAATAGAAATGTTGACATCAATTAATGATGAGGACCCATAACTTGGTCTTGGGGATAAAGGCTCCCTGAGTTTAGTTTGCAGAATACAACATATTAATAAAATATTTATTGAGCACCTAATATATGTAAGGCACTGGAAATACAAAGATAAATTTAATATTGTTCCTGTCCTGCAAAAGACCACAAATGCAAGGGGAGGGGAGGGGAAGAAGAAAAGCAGAAAGGTGCTTTTCAATGCAAGACAATTAAAGGAATATCACATCCAGCAGCACATTACTGCCAAGTGAATGGTAGTAGTTTAGCATGACTTAAGTAAAAGATAACTTCAAAATTAAGAGACCTCTTGTCCCCTAGGGAAATTCTGTTGCCAAGACCCTGAAAAATTGACTGTTTTTACCTCCAGCTCCACTCCTAGCACTGGGATAATCTTTTTATTCCTTACCTACTATTTTCCATTAATTCCATAAAGATCTCTGAAGCTAAACACTCAGCTTTAGAATAAAGCAGCTAAGACAGGGTGTTCTTTGGTATCAACAGGACTTTGCTTTGATCTCATGCAATCTGACCTGAGGTCAAAACCAAATATTTGCAGAGAAGAAATAAACATTCTTCTTCCATGTGAAGCAGTTTTTGCAATGAACAAACAAATCAGGGCTTGCCCTTTGTGATCAACAATTCTGTGTAAGAAAAGACTGAACCTTCCAGTCAAGAGATAAATTCATCAAGACTACTTTCATTTACCAAAACTATAGTTTTATTTTTAAATGTAGCTAGTACAAGAACTGAGTGACCTTATTTACCTTACAAATATTAAAGGACTGAACTTAATTGTAAGTTCTTTCAAGTCAGAGTATATCATTTGACCTAGTTTAGTGGAAAGTATAAATTTCCTATTAATGTTCCTTTCTTACTCAAAACTACTCCAGATAAAATTCCTCCCATTGCAGATTAAATTCCTCTTCTACATAAACATTCCCTGACTATTGACAGTTCTTTCTGAATCTTCCTAAAGTGAGAGATGGAATCTAAAAAGTAGTTACCAAAGCCAAATTTTGTTTAACACTTTTAAGACAGTATATTATACATAAATCCATAACTATCATCCATCATGATGTGATACAGGAGTAACAAAAAATAAGAAACATCAAGACAAGCTTGGACCACCCTGATGAAAAATAGTTGGACCATCGGAAAAATACACAATGCATGGAAAGATCATTTAAAAATAAAGGCACACTTAGGTTATCAGCAAAAGCTGTTTCAGGAGATCAGATTCTTAAATGGAATGTTATATTACTTAAGCCCAGCTCATGCCATTTCTTCTCCAACCCATTAATAAACAAGTTTGCAAAAAGTACAAGGGGAAAAAAAAGGAAAATGGAATATTTTTACTGATATAATCCAAAACAGAGCTGGGTTTCCCTTAAGAAAAATGGAAAAAACACTTCAAGAGGGAAACATGGTGAAAAAACAAAGGTATAGAGGGATACAAATACAAATTGGTTATACCTGACATTTATATAGTGTTTTATAAGGTCTTTTATGATTTTTAAATCATAATTATTTGAATTAATCTTTGCAAGTTAAATGTGCTTAACAGGAGGAAAAGAATTTCAAGATTTATTTGAGCAACAGGGCAGTGTGACCAACAATAATTAATACTCTCTCACAAATATGTAATCTAGGATTTGAAGGAGTTTTTCCCCCCAGAAAACAATTGCAGGTATGATATAGAAAAAAATACAATCATTGAATGTACAAAAAAATTCCCAGGAAGCTTTTATGATCTAATGGCATTATATATAAAGGAAATTATTGACCTTATATAATGACTTGAGTATGATAATAGAAAGATAAACCTTGCAAACCCAAAACATATTAAACTACATTTGTAAAAAACTGAAGCCCAGAAGTGCCAAGAAGCAGTCCAAATTAATTGAAATGTTATCAAGTAGCAGATTGAGGATTCGAGCCAAGACTTTCCTTAGAATAAAGCCAAATAAAGATGGGACAAAAAGGGCAGAATTATCAAGAGAATTGTCTTTGCCATGCATCCACTGGGACTTGATGCTAACACCTTTGACGGGGGCTCAAATGGATGGATAAGGAGGTTTAATCGCATATTCTTACTTCTTTCTGCCCATCTAGGCAGTAGTAGAAAGAATTTTGAGAAATCTGAACCCAAAGTTTGTCTCCACAATGTGAACATTGTCAAGTACCATACCATGGCCTCCTAGGTGCTTTAAAATTTCCTACCCCAAAGTAGCTGTTAACTGAGAAAATATAAGCAAAACATTTCATAGAGAAGTGATAATTACAATATTTCAGCCCTCTAGATGGAAGAGGAATTTTTTAAAAAAATAAAACCTGGCAATTCTGATATACTTATGATAGCCTCTGTGCTAAAAGTAAAACAGTTGATAAATTCTTCAAGTAGAAGGATCAAGAACCATAGAAGTGACCATCTGAGTTTCTCATAGATCTGGAGTACAAGGTATCAGAATGTGTTTTGGAGTATTTTACCTTATCTAGGAAATGTGTAAGTTTTAACTTTAGAGTCAAGATCCTTTCTCCATTAATTTTCCATCCCCACTCAGCACTGAATAGAGCAAGTAGGGAAAGAGGCTTATTTATAAGCTGGCTTACAAGATAAATCTAATCTACTTCTAGGTTAACAGGGATATTTTCAACAGGGGAATATTATTTTGTAACTTTACAGGCTATGGCAGAAGTTCCTTAGGATAAGAGGAAAAAGCCCTAGCTCTGGAATTAATGGATCTAGGTTCAAATCCTAACTTTGGACCCTTATTATTTTTGTGATATTGGGTAAATCAGTCAGTTTAATTTCCAAGATTTAAGAGCACAGAACACAAGATCTCCCATCTTAATGGAAGCTGGAAAGGCTCAATTTGTACAGGTTAGCCAACCAGGTAATGATTTTTTTAAAAGCCAATGACAAATTTAATACACCCAATCTAGTAAATATTTAGACTAAAGAAACCTTGTTTGTTCAGTAGTTATCTGAAAATGTACCCAAGAAGTTGATGAACAATGGGCATAGGTCAAACAAGACACTATTAGATGTCTCAGAAGGGTTGTTAGCAGACTAGTATTTTAAGCAAATGTTAAATACTACACACAAAGTACTATACTAGGTGCTAGGGATACAAAGACAAAGGTCCTATTCTTGAGCTTAAACTCAAACTGGGCAGAGTAAGAATATATAGAAATAACAAGGGAATGTATGAAAGAAAAAGAAAATTTTCTAAGTGAGCTGGCCTTCCTCTTGAGGGGAAGGATTAGAAAAGTTAAGAGGAGAGTTGGGATCAAAAAAGGGAAATCCCTTTCAGTAAAAGTTATAAAGGCACAGTACCGATATGGGAAGAGGTGGGCAAAGACCATGGCTGAATTCTGTCTGGATGAAAAAGAGTTATGTGAAGTGGTACATGAAGTAAAACGGGGTTAGTTTGAATACTAGGAATGTATTTCTGGGGCAATGGGATCTAGGAGTAAGTTTATCAGATTAAAGGTTGCAGCAAAGTTAAGGTAGTAGAATGAAAAGGAGAGAACAGATGTCCAAGATGTTTAAGGGGCAGAATAGCTCCATTTCTGTACCAACTCTGAAAATTAAGATGCCAAAGAATTTGGTGAACAGAACCCTGATTGTTTTTGAGGTTTGACATGATTTAACGTTTAAAAAAAATCTCTGAATGTCTCTAAACAATTAATTAAGCAAACTTTTATTGAAGCATTAAGTTTTGTGGTACAGATTTTAAAAATACATTTTAACTGATTAAAGTCCAACACCATGAAGAGAGAAATTATGACACCAAAACTTCACCTCTTCTGATCATACTAGATTAATTTAGATTAATATCCATTCAACAGCTTTCACTTTTCTATCAGAGGCTTGTTTTGATACTTATATAAATTTGTGCATTTTTCAACTAGATAGAAAGGGATGTTCAGTATATTAAAAAAAAAAAAAAAAAAAATCAGACCTCAAGCCAACAAATGTCATCTTCAAATCTTTTGGGACACTGTTCAAGAACAAAATCCACTTGAATTATTGGTCCTCAAAAATATCAAGCACCAAAAAATATCAGGTGCCTCATTACAGATCACAGAATCAAATTTACTAGGTTGGTAGAATGCTTCCTTCAATGAAGCCTTTAGTCAACAACATGCTTAAAATAAAAGTCAAAACAGTGTTCCAACCACTTGATTACTAACCAAGCAGATTTTTTAAAGTTTAGAAACACTAAAAAAAAGTGTTTCATTTATAAATACGGAAGGAACAAAACACCACTGCATCAATCCAGAAAGTCAAAACAAAATTAGAGGACAAGAGGAAAATTTAAAAGTTAATTTTGTTGGTCTCACAACTGCTAAAATCCCACAGTTATTTGTTGAAAATGCCAACTCTTGAAAGCCTGCATCTACTAGTCATCCATTAAATGACCATTTCTGAACATGCCTTATTTTAAATCAATAGTATTTTACTTCACTGTCTGTCCAAATAACCTAGACAATTCTCACTTTGTGCAGTCATTCACTTGATGCCATCAAATCATGGTTAAAGGAATCACCACATTAATTAAGAGGAACAGATGAAGTCACAACACTATCAAATACAGCATAATAGTCTCATGCACCACAATATCACAGGACTTTCAGTCACAAGATAAAAAGGCATATCAATTCTGCTTGGAACAACAAAATTAGGTTAACAGTATATTCTTTACTCACAATTAGGTTGAAATGGCTGCTAAGGAAAAAGTTATGGTGAATGATCCAAGCTGACCGGAATATCTAGTCTGGTAAATTCCATCTCTTTTACACTAAATCTCCCTATTAAATTTGTTGATTTAAAAAAATTATTAAGTATTTGAAGGTTTGTGGCTATACATTTGGTGCTCTATTAGCTGTGGAGTATGGAAATAGCATAGTTAGAACCTTCTGTCAATGCATTCTAATTATAACCCACACATAATGGAGAAAGTCTTGGTGCCCCACTCCCCCCTCCTTGCCAATCATACATCAAAAGAGACCACCAAACCCACCTTGACATAAATTTAGATCTGGAGGAAGCTTCTTCCCCCAAAAGGTGAAAGGCTAATGTTAAACTCAGTGCAACAGTATATTGCTCATTTTATGAAGGGGAAGTGGAAATCACTGAGCTTAAAGAACTAAAGATACAGGGAGCAAAAATAATGTTCCAATACTCAAAATTTTAATATAATAAAATGATCAGTTCCAAG
This sequence comes from Sarcophilus harrisii, assembly GCF_902635505.1. Lineage (NCBI taxonomy): Eukaryota > Metazoa > Chordata > Mammalia > Dasyuromorphia > Dasyuridae > Sarcophilus > Sarcophilus harrisii. The sequence goes on from NC_045429.1 coordinate 190,583,851, forward strand.
TAATCATTAATTTTCATTAAGAAGGTAAAGTTACTAATTTCTCAAGTGCATTTGTGTTTTAAATTAGTCATTAATTTCATTAGAATTAATAGAGAAAAATGTGGTCTAGAAATTGGAAGAAACTGCCCACAAAAAATATCTGGCAGTAATTTAACAGAACAGTCCCAGATGATTTAGGCTGAGGCCAACACCTAATGAGGACGAAAGCCTTGTCTGTGGGGGATTTTTGGTGATACCTGGAGAAAAATTACACCGTGCATAATCCTAATTGAATTGTTTTTACAAGTGTTGTAAAGTCTCATACAGTAAAAGTTTTTCTCTACATGCACTTCAAGTTCACAGCAAGAGTGGCATAGAATACCTAAACACAGAAGAGAGCAGTCATGCAAGATATCTAACTCCTTGATATAATAATGCATACAATTCAAAATGATTATACTATGATTACATCTAGGGCTTTCCGAAACTACAAGGTGGTGGGTATGGAAAGCATGGCCCCCTGTATCATTAACTAGAAAGCTGCCACCACCTTCTATTTGTGTTCTCTTTTTGCGTTTTTTCTTCATTTTTCTTAATCAACTCTGCTGTTGCTGACGATTCTTAGCAAAACTGGTAAAAACGAAATTGTAATCATTGAACTGAGCAATCTGGCGATCAAGACGTTTAAACCCTTCAATCTTTTGGGCCGAAGAAAACACTGTGCGACATTTAGAACTCTAGGGGGAAAAAATTAAGAAACTGTTTAGAATATACCAAAGTCAAAGTAGCTTTTTCAAGCAAAGTTATAATTTTTTTTTTTTTTGGGGGGGGGGAAGAGTTTAGGGTTTTTTGAATTGATTTTTTGAATCATTTTGGCTTATGTTGTCAAGTGCTTAGGCCAACTTCTTAAAAGATACATTTTAAACATGCTCATGAAACACTCAGGAACCCCACCAGGCTCTAAGAGTATGGTGATAAGAGAGCACTATTAATATTTATTCATTCTTACAAAGATGTCATGGTAAGTTTTAGTCCATTAAACACAGGACCATTTTATGTAGGGGTAAAGTCCACTCCCTATCTAAAATATTATTTGTGAATCCAAGTATTTTTATGAGGAAACAGTAATTTCAGATAAATGGTATTCTTGAAACAATTGCTCTATACTCCAGGCTATTGTTAGCAACAATAAAACAGGTTACCTGATTTACAAAGAGGGTGGTCACAAATTTTCCAGGCTTGAAAATTTCCACTACTTTCCTGATCAGGTCATCGTAAGAGGTCTGACCTATGTTAGTTTCAAAGCTAACATAAGAAAATTCTGGTTCTGGAGTGATGTGAATAGTCCAATAAGTTCCCTTAGAGGGGAAAAAAAAAAAGTTTGCTTCAATAAAGACAATAACAGTTTAAAAAAAAAGCCAACCACTTTATGCAGAATTACTTACATCCGATTTCATTCCATTCATTGAATACCCACAAGGATTGAACATTGTAGCATCAATGACAGAACCTGGTATCAGGTCACGAATTCCACTCACCTGGAAATTTTAATACAGAAATTAAGACAATGTTAGAATATTAGAAATAAGCCAGTACATGGCTTAGCAACAAAAATTAAGACTTAAAACCAAAGCTTACACGAGTGACATCATTTGCAGTAACACCATCTTTCATGTAGAACTGGTCCATAACTGCTGGGTCAAGCTCACTCATCAGAATTTCCAGTGTCTGATCTGGCTGATTAATGACTCGACTCTCTGGAAAATCCAGAGTGTACAAGTACCTATAAAGATAAAAAAATTTACCCTGCCAATGATGGAACTAACATAATTCTTTTTTAAAAACAAGCAAAAATTATACAATTGTATTTAGACATACCAGCAATCAGAATTCATACGCCCCATACAATATGCTGCTCCATCTGTTGAAAAGGGAACAAAATTTTAATCCAATTTATAGTTTTAGGTCTCATAACGATCTTATTCTAATTAATCTTGAAATAATTAGGCTCATACCCTTATTATAACAGATTCATAATTATCAGACTTAAGCAGTCATGACAGAAATTAAGGTTACTTTCTGGTCTCTATCATACCTCTAATTTAATCTGTTAGGAGTACAGAAAGACATGAATAAAATGAACAATACAATTAGGTTAGATATGGCTGAATTTATTAGATCTGTTATGAAACAAACCTGATTTATCTATATGGCACTAGTGGTTTATGCAAAGGACTATCCCTTCTCATTCTTAACTTATACACACAAAAAGTGTCCCACCTAAGTACTTAAGTGAAATGTAAGGCAAAGATTCACACCACATGCTCTTCCACCCACAAAACCATTTCATCCTCAAAAGATCGTACATTCAAATGGAAAAGGAAAGTAAACAAAATATACAAGCATTAAACTCAACTCTAAACAACTTGCGATTTGCCTACAGTCAAACAATTTTGAGCTTTGGCTTCCTCATCCATAAAATGTTAATTCTGTAATAATATTTATCTAACTCCATAAAAGACTCAAATATATGTAAAGTAACCCAAACAAAACCAATTCACCAAAAAAAAAAAAAAAAAAAAAAAATCCTTATTAATAGCAATAAAATAAGCCCAAAGGGAGAAATTTGTGAAAAGAAAAAACTAAAGGTTATAGCTACTAAACATTTCAACCAGAATCCCTTTCTGTTTATATACTGACCAATAAAATGTTCTGTATTAATTTTCTATTTATTCAACGCCTATTTACAAAATCTAATTAACACATCCATTTTAATTGAACTTACTTGGGAAAATTTCATTAAGGAATTCTACTTCTTCCTGGAAATTCCTGTGTGGGTACTCCTGGTGAGAAGGCTTCATGAAATTCTTACGAGAATAAAAGAAGCTCTGAAAAGCATAAAAACACAATGTAATTAAAACCCCACATTAATTATCATGAAAATCTCAAATCATAATTATACTATTTCACCTGAAATGATATTGTTCAGTTTTAAAAACAAATGAAAGAAACTTTCATTTCTCTCCTCCCAATAAACTCTTATTTATCTTAAAACTCCTTGAAACCAGGGGAAGGTTTATTCTGATTACTGCCTTCTGTGGTTGAAGAATGGAGATAATAGCTATAATTATAGAAAATAGTTTGTGATCTAAAGTAAGCAACCTTTTCTTTTGGGATAGAAATTTAAACTGGAAGGGAGAATGAGGAGAAAGAAAATAAATTGAAATCAATTCTAATGCAAAAGGGTGGTCTGGAGTGGAGAATATTTCTTATTCCAAAGTGATTCTTGAACCACACTTGACATGGAACCACCATGTCAGAAAAATACACAAATGTAAACAGTAGAAATTCACACAGTGCAAATGTTTAAGTTTTTTCAAAACCCAACTCCAACCCAACTTCACATAGTATACCACTATGTGCAGTAATCTTAAAATTATGTGTTCTTGATTTCCAAAGCTAAATATGTTCAAATGGCTTAGTCACCTTTTTAAGAAATCATAGCACCCTTTGTATTAAAGAACTTAAGATGATTGTCTGAACATAAGTTGATCTATTACAAATATATATATATATATATATAGATATATAAAAAACTATCCATACCCATGACACACATATACAAAAAACTATCCATACCATAATGAGACACACACACACACAAAAATATAAAAAGCCAAGAATTACCAGAGTCAATAATCTAATTTGGTGGAAATATAATCAGTGGAAAGAATGATATTCATAAAAACACAAATTCCAATCCCTTAACAAAATGTTAATTACATGGAAAACTTATTCTTTCCTGCAACCTACCAAGAACTTATTTTACTATACATTATCTGTTATTTGTCTGCATAGCACAATTATTGGCATTCAAAATTTTTAAAACTGGAATTTTATTTTGTTCTAGCATGTCATCAATACAAACAAGTGTTCTTTGTATACTTACTTGAATTGAGTCAAACCCACTGTACTCCCTAGCAAGCTCCAACAGGGGGACCAGTGCTTGCAGTAAGAGGGTGGTACCACATGTCTTCAAAATGAAACGTCTCTTGGAGACAAACATGCTACTCTCACTGCAGGTGTTAAGAAAGAAACCCAAGATAATCACTGTAATAGTTCATGACTATAAGTCATCATGTAGGAATATTTTAAGTATAAACTTTTAAGTCTGCGTGTCTACAACGTGAAATTAGTATCATACAATTGTTTTTTTTTTTTTTTTAAAGATTTTTTATCTACATGTAAGACCACCTTGATGTGATGTGTTCATTAAAGTCTACAAATAATTCAGTACCTAACAAGGTATCCAATCAGCATAATTTCTACAAAGAAAAAAACAATCCTAAAACCAGGACATTGAGTATCAGTTTCTAGTGCAGTTACTGGCTAACTGGCTTTTGAAACAAGATTTATTTGATTCTGAGATCAGATCAACCCAATCAAAAAGCTTTTTTGCTCTTTTCCCCGAGGCCAAAAAATTAGCAATATAAATATTAGCAACCAACATAGTTTTATAATGACATTTTGATAATCAAGTTATAAAATAGTTTATATAAAAATTCTTTCAAGCCTGCCAATTCTTTCATTTAAATTGAGATAAAGAAACTTGAGGTTCAAAAAGATTAACTATTATGCATATTCTATTTTTACTTGGTTTAGAAGAACCAGGACCAGGAAGGAATCTAGATCTTGAGATCCCCCAAACTAGCACTATGCCTTCTTCCATGAGGATTTTCCCACTAAATCTGCAGTTCTAAAATATCCTTTTGCCAAACAGTCATTATTTACACATAGGGTGCTTAAAATAGCTAATATAAAATATAATAATTAGGATTATAATATTATAGGTGTTAATTACATATAAGACTATTATATAGGCTATTATAATATAAAACACTATAATTATTATATATAATTATTATAATTAGAACGTTTGGGATACCCCAAATAGAATTCCCCCCACCCCCAATATATTTCTGTAGTTTTTTTTTTTTTTTTTTTTAAATTTAATAGCCTTTTATTTACAGGATATATGCATGGGTAACTTTACAGCATTAACAATTGCCAAACCTCTTGTTCCAATTTTTCACCTCTTACCCCCCTCACCCCCTCCCCTAGATGGCAGGATGACCAGTAGATGTTAAATATATTAAAATATAAATTAGATACACAGTAAGTATACATGACCAAAACGTTATTTTGCTGTACAAAAAGAATCAGACTCTGTATTTCTGTGTAGTTTAATAGTACTTTTAGCAGTTTGGTGGCCTTTAAAATATGGAAGGATCATGCCCTAGCAGCTCCTGTTTATATCAAACGTTTGCTTCAGAATTAAAATGAGAAAGGGTAACTGTATTCTCTCTTAAAATAAAGTGTAATTTTACCTGAGTACATAAGCTTCCTGCTTGTCAGTTTTTGTCACACTTATGATTAAACAATGCACATTCTCCAAAAGTTTGTCCCACTCAAACCTATAAAGAAAAATTTACACAATTAATTTTTATAGCCTTTGGCCCCTTGACTTTCCCCAAGAAATTCAGGAGAAGACTATACACACCATAGATTTTTCCTTCTGGTATCCAAAATCTAAATCTGATTGCAGCTCAAAGTCATACAAATAAATAATAGTTGGATACTTATCTACTATTCACCAGTCAACTACTAGGCAAATAATCTTATGGAGAGATACAAAATGCCAAAAATTTCATTAAACAAATTTTACATAAATGACTAAATTTTAGTATGTGAATATGAAGAACTCAAGAAAAAGCATGGGAAGAAATGTACTAGAGATCCAGTAATGCAAATGCAAAGAACAGAGTTCTTAGTTTGAAGTCTGAGCTTTTAAAATATCAGTAACTTTCAATTTTTTCCCCTTTGCAGTCCCGTCCTATGGTTTGGAGACCCCAGAGATGGGAAATCCATGGACAGCCAATTTCACTACCTTTATTATTAGGGAGAGCCAAAAATCTGTTTGTACAGTTTCCAACTTAATCTTCCTGGTTTTTTCCCTTGAGGATAACCTGAACAAATTTATTCCCCAAGCACAATGTTGCTTACTTTCTTTATTGCTCCCTAGCTTTAGAAGCCAAAAGGTTATTATATTCCAGCTTCTCTTTGTGTAAGCAGAGGGGAGAATAATAAACCTGCTTGACAGCTGCCAAGTCAGACACACCAGGCCTGTCTCTCCTTCCAATTATTAGTTTGTCTTCTCTTGTCTTCCCTTCCCTTTGGCAACCACTACCTTTTTTCACACCTCAGGACTGTACATAGCCAGAATAGCAAACACCAACTAGTCTGCCTTGCCCATTTGTTCCACTCTCCAATGTCTTACACCAAACCAAAAAGTAAAAGGAGGAAAATAAAACATCCTATCCTTCAATTAACTAGGGGTGAAGGTTGGAGGGTAAGAACTCCAGGTAAAGGAAAACCAGAATGCCTCCTCAGGAGGCATTTACCATCATGATATATGAACGTTATGGAATATTATCGTTCTGTAAGAAATGACCAGCAGGATGAACAGAGGTTTGGAGAGACATAGATGAAGTGATGCTAAGTGAAATGAGCAGAACCAGACAATACTGTATGAGGATGTATTCTAATGGAAGTGGATTATCTCTGACAAAGAGATGATCCAATTCAGCTACACTCAGAGAAGGAACACTGGGAAAGGAATGGACTACGTTTTTCTTCCCAGGCTATTTTTATCTTTCTAAATCCAATTTGTCTTGTGCAACAAGATAGCAGTACAGATCTGCACACATCTATTATATATCCAAGATGCATATGGTTGTCAATAAAATGCTGTGATAAAATTAAAATGTATTTTCGTTTGTCATTTATTGTCAAATATTTAAAATAAAATATTAAATTTAAATTAAAATTAAAAAAGATTTATTAGCAGCATCAGTATATAGCATTTATCTTAAGTCAGCAATGAAATGGTCTCCTGGAGTGTTTAGCAACTCAAGTACTCAATGAGACAATTATTCCAGAGGAGGATTGGTGTGGATGAGTAGTAAGGGGGTAGGGGAAGGGGACCAGAAGAAACAATTTTGATGATACATGAAATGTGTAACTTCATGTATAGATACTTCATATATATTTATATACATATAGCTGCAATACCATTTTGGAGCATCAACATTCAGCTCCCTTGGCTTATGACCTATACATTCAAATACTATTTTTAAACTTATTTTCTCCCAGAAACTTAGCGCTTCAAATCAAATTACAACTCTTGCACAAAAAGTTCAAAATAACTTTCCCCCATACTAGTACTATCTTATCCTATTATCTGATCTCCAGCTTACTGTTCAACCATCTAAAATAAACCCAATTATCCCCACTCCTACTGAAACTACTCCCTTAATTTGATAGGTCAACTGTCTATATCTACAGGTACTATGCCATCATGTGCTGGAGGATAACAAAGAAAGGCAAAAGCAGTCCTTGAAATCAAGGGAGACTAGGTGTTAGGAGTGTTACGATGAGTTGATACAATACAATACCTGCTGACTAGCCTGAAATTCAACAAATACCTAAGGCTTCTAATTTTCTCATATTTATTAGCTTCATGATCCACACAAGTCTACCAGCATCAACACTCTTATCTAATAAGTTATCTATAATATGTAGAAATCTATGTTGTTTTGAGAGTCTTTACTTTGTAAACCTAAAAACACTATATAAAATATAAGTTATCTGCTATTTTATTTAGTACCTGTGTACTAAATCCTTCACATAACAAGTATACAGAGAGAACAAAAAACTTCATAAGAAAGCAGCTCATGTATTATAATGATGGAAGTCATCAATTTCTCTGTGCAGAACTGTCTTGCATCAAAACTGGCATTAAATTTGATATGACTATACTTCAAATTACAAGAAATCGTGTAGAGAATTATTTCTCATACCAGTTTTATGACTACAAACCTCTACCAGACTCAGCTTTCTTATCTGTAAAGGGTTGTGTGTAAACCTAATAAGTGTATATAAATATACAATATTCATAAATACAAAGGTTACATTTATATACTTATAAACATGTATAAATACATAAACTATGTAAATGTAAGTTATAAAACAATTTATCTGTTGTTGTAATACCTTTATGTATCAATTATATAAAATGAATAGATTCAACTTTTAAGAATATCCTTCATATAACATTAAGTATACAGAGATAACAAAACAGAACAAGTAGAACAAACAAGGCAATTCCAATATGATAAAGCATAGTTTTCATTTTTCTTTGTCATGCTTCGCCTTTGCCGATTTTTCTTTTTATACTCTGACAAGTCTGGAAACACATTTAAAAGAATTGTATATTCTTTTTTTTTTTTTTTTTTTTAATAGCCTTTTATTTACAGGATATATACATGGGTAACTTTACAGCATTAACAATTGCCAGACCTCTTGTTCCAATTTTTCACCTCTTACCCCTCCCACCCCCTCCCCTAAATGGCAGGATGACCAGTAGATGTTAAATATATTAAAATATAACTTAGATACACAATAAGTATACATGACCAAAACATTATTTTGCTGTACAAAAAGAATCAGACTCTGAATTATTGTACAATTAGCTTGTGAAGGAAATCAAAAATGCAGGTGTGCATAAATATAGGGATTGGGAATTCAATGTAATGGTAAGAATTGTATATTCTTAACCAATATCACAACTACTCAAGTCTTACAAAAACGAATGTGTAATGTGGGAAAATAAAATATATAACACCTTAAGTATAAAATATTTAAGGAAATATAAATCAAGTGGGGTCATAGATAAACTGATCTGAGGTCCTTTTCCAAAATTATGATATCAAAATGTCATTTTAAATGGCATGTGGCTTTTCAATTATGCCCTGTTTGATATTTCAAGATCAATTTTAATAACATGAAAATACTATGACAAACTGTTTAGAATACATTTTAGTTGGTCAGAGGAATATGAAAGATGCTGGGCTTTCGAAGGAAAATATTTTCCTTTATAAACATTTTAAGTGTTAATCAATAAAGTAGTCTCTTACTGGCTGGTCCCTTCTGGGTAATAGTTTAGAAAACAGAAAAACTGTTGTGGGGATTTTTTTTTTTTTTTTAAATTCAGCTCTTTATAGGAAAAGCTTTTTTTATTTAAAAACATTTTTGCTAAAAGGTTTTTTGGCCTAGATTGTGGATTCCTTTAATGTAAATCATTGATGCTGTAAAGCTTGAGCAATGACGTAGTCAAGTATGGAATGAGTTCCGGGAAAAGTTAATGCTGAGGTTTCAATTACTATATTTGCAACTACTACTGGTCCCTTAGCCTTTACTGCAAATTTCTTCTTAACCATAAAAATCTTGGGTTTTGTCTTAAGCGCAGCTTAAAAACTGCAGAATGACTGCCAGATACATTTAATTTCCAATTTTAAAGCTTTAGTACAACTATTAAATTAATTGTTAAATTAACTTCAGCAACAAATAAAATGCTATTTAGGGCCTAAATTTTCATGTTACTCTAGTTAAAAAAACCAAAAACCAAAAAACCAATTATGTTCCTTATCCTGTATAATAACTCTGATAAGAATTTGCTTAGTGCCTTAATATATGAAGATCTGTCTTCAGATCACTTAACATATGTCAAAAATAATTGAGTAATCGCACATAATTAATATTTTGAAATCTTTGATTAACTGGCAGAGTACTGCCCACTAAGAAGTGTTCTTAATCAGCAAAGTACCAAGTAAATACTTCGCTCTCATTTGATAATTGTGGAAACTGAGGCTCAGAGAACCTCTTTTTTAAAGGTTACAAAGACTGAATTGAGGTAGGATCATCTAAAGTCAGATTTCCTGAAATCCAGCCTTCAAATGAAGGTAGCAGTAGTCCTGAAACTTCTTAACTCTTAAACTCATATCCTTAAATAGAATAAAACTGAATAAAACAGAATAAAAATTGCTCCCATTTCCCCATTTTAACAGGTAAGAAACTAACCCTGGAATATTCTCTTGTATACAAAGTGATATAATGAAATTGATTATACCTTTTATGAGAATAGCAACAAAATTCCTTTTTTATTCAGCTTACAACATAATCGAACTGAAACCAAATGTAAATTTAACAATAATCTTACATTTTTAAAAGGTACAAGTTTCACTAAAAGTTCACTTCAGTATGTACAAATCCAGTTCAGTAATGAAAAGACCTCTGAATAATCTATTTCCTATAGTTTATTTTCAGTTACTTGCCATTCTGCTTCCCAAATTGAATATAGTCATGTATTTGGGTTACAACATACATGCATCTATGAAAAATTAAGCAATACACAAAGGTATACTCTATAATCTGTATAATAAAGTGGAGATGGAAGGGAAAGGGAGATAGTTCTGAGCATAACCTCGATAATATCAATAAGAAATGTGAGGTTCAGCCTTGGAAGTCTCAGATGAATATGCACTTAATCAAGGAACAAAAAACTCCACACCCATCTACCCAAAAGCCACACAGGGGAAGCTCACATGCATACCCTCCCCAATTAATTCATTAGTAATTAAACTTTTAAGCAAATAACACATTTTATATTTTCCTCTATTTCAATCACTTCAGTATAAATCTAAGCTACTGTCCCAGGTTAAATAGCTCCCCTTTTCCTCCCCCAAAAGTAGGGTGGGCAAGGGAGTATCAGCAACTACTTTCAATTAAAGACCCGAAAATTCTCAAATATATTTCTATTATACTAGTTAGTCTTCCATAAGTTGCCCCATGTTTTTTCTGATCCAAAGTTATCTGAGCAATAAAGAGTTAAAAAAACAAACAAACCCCAATTCAGCACTATTGTTCTGAAGTTGAAACTAAGAATCTCAATAACAGAAAATATTTGAAAATTTTTTATCATTTTGTTTTAATAGTATTCTCCCCCCACAAATGACATGCAAAAATACTTTTCACCCATTCATCTTTGCATAACTTTCTATTCCATGTTTTTCTCCTAATGCCCGAGAAAGCAAACGCCTTTAACATGTGCAATTCTTCCATTTCCATATTTGCAATGATGTGGGAAAAAAAAATTCTCTAAAGAAGGAAAAAACCCAATATACAAATAATAACAAAGATGAAAATATCATGCTTTAATCCATTCTCTCTGGATATGGATAGCACTGTTTATTAAATTATTGCCTATTAAAATTGCCTTAAGTCACCTCATTGTTGGGGAAAAAAAGCCAAGTTATTGACAATGGTTTTTTAAAGAAAAAAGCCGCCCCAATTTAAATTGGCTTACATGTTCAGATGACATAGTATTAAAAGAAAAAAATTTACTTTCTTCTCTTCTCAAAATTATCTGTTCTCCAATTTACTTTAAATCGGTAGAGAAATTCCTTGGACATCTATTACACAGCTCTTTCTGCTGATACATGTCTAAATGTCCCTACTTTAAAAATGTTCAAAACATTTGATCTTTTATAACCCAATCAAGAGCAATAACCTGTTCTCAAAACCGTATTTGTTGCTACTCTTTGTGTTAGTAAAGTGGAAACAAAGTAGATATCCATTGATTGAAGAAATAAACCCTAAAACTACAATAAATATATAAACATGAGAACTTCAAGCATACAATAAATAGCTCAAAAAGCCTATCTCCCCTCCTTTTTGCAAGTGCTTAATTTTTCAATGTATTGCTCTCCTGCACTGGTCTTTTTTTAGTAGAGTATTTAATTAAAGCTTTTTATTGACAAAACATATGCACCCTCGATTCTTACAAAACCTTTTGTTCAAAATTTTCCCTTCCTTCCCTCCACCTCCCTCCCCTAGTTGACAGTCTAATACATGTTAAATGTTAAAATGCATCTTTATAGTCATCTTGCTGCACAAGAAAAATCAGATCAAGAAAAAAAAAAAACAAAAACAAAATGCAAGCAAATCACAAAAGAAAGTGCTATATGTTGTGTAACACACTCTATTCCCATGGTTCTCTTCATCACTGAACAAGTGCAACTGGTTTGAATCACCTCATTGTTGAAGAGAGCACCATTTGAACAATAATATTCCTTAACATTCATATACCACAATTCTTCTATTCAGGGGCATCCATTGTTTTTAGTTTCTTGTCACTACAAAAAGGGCTGCCACAAAACATTTTTTACACATGTGGCCCTTTCCCTCCTTTAAGATCTCTTTGGGATACAATCCCAGTAGTGACACTGCTGGGTCAAAGGGTATGCACAGTTTGACAACTTTGAGCATAGTTCCAAACTGCTCTCCAGAATGACTGGGTCTGGTTCACAGGTCCACCAAAAATGTATCAGTGTCCCAGTTTTCTCCCGTCCTGTCCCCTCCCCTCCAACATTGGTCATTATTTTTCCTTTCATCTTAGTCAATCTGACAAGTGTATTGTGGTATCTCAGAGATGTCTTAATTTTAATTTCTGAGCAATGGAGCACCTTTACATGATTACAAATAGTTTCAATTTCTTTGAGATTTGTCTGCTCATATCCGTTGACCATTTATCAATTGGCTTGATTTCTTATAAATTAGAGACAATTCTCTATATATTTTAGAAATGAGGCCTTTTATCAGATCCTTTGGATATAAAAATGGTTTCTCAGTTTATTTCTTCCCTTCTGATCCTGATTGCATTAGTTTTGTACAAAAACTTTTTAGCTCAATATAATCAAAATTACTATGTAATCAATAATGATCTCTAATTCTTGGGTCAAATTTTTTCTTCCTCCACAGATCCAAGAGGTAAACTATCCTATGTTGTTCTAATTTATTTGTAATCTCATTCACACATATGGATCATCTTACCTATTGCTATTTTCACAAAATTAGTCTTCTATTTAAAGCATGAAAATTCTTGGGGGCGGGGGGTTTAAAATTCAGAAAAATGTTCGGTAGTGTCAGACATCACTATCCCAATTTGGGGTTTCTTGTGCTTTTTCTAACTTTTTTTCCCCAAGCACCTGACCTATAAATATAAGCTTACTTTTTACTGCATTCCTCCCTTTCACAGGTTTGGAGTGCCACTGACTGCACTCTCACCTTTAAATCATCATTTCTCAACCACTTTCGTTTTCAAATAAATATTCACCAAGGTCAGCAAATATCTTTATTGCTAAATTTCAAAGGCCTTTTCTCAGTTCTCATCTTTCTTTATCTCTCTGCAACAGTGGATACTGTTATATTCTCCTTTCTGGGTGGCTTTCCTTCCTCTGGGACAATAACTAGGTTCTCCTTTGTCATATCATTTCTGTTCAGTCTTCCATTCCATTTTATTAGATCTGGTAGACTAAATAAAAACTATTCTCTAAATCTTGTGCCCCTCCCCCCTTCTACTTAGACATAATCAGAGGTTTCTCAAAACTCAGTTCAAACAGAATTATGTTCCCTCCTTTTCCTTCTAACTTTTTTCTATCAAGGTCATCACCATTCTACCAGAACCTCTTTTATTAAAGGCCCTTCACATTATCGATCTATACTAATTTTTTAAAGACTCATTTACATACTACAACACCCACGATATAGGATGTACTCCATTCCTACCAGTGCATAGGCAGTGCACAATAATGAAATGTTACCACTAGATGGCGGGTAAGGCACATCAAGAGTCCAGGAGACCTCTTTCCGAATTCAAATCTGGTCTCAGACATTAGCTGTGTGACTCTAGGCAAGTCACTTAACCTTGTTTATTTCAATGCTATGCATTGGAGAAGGAAATGGCAAATCTTTGTGAAGAAACAAACCAAATGGGTTATTTCCCCTCAATTTCCCTTTTCCCTCAACTTTCTTTTGATGTCATTCTCTTCCTGTTAAATTTCTCTGTGAACTTGGATTTTAATATTTTGGATTTTAGTTTGGAAGGAAATTAGGGAATTTTCTAGTCATCTAGTTTAATCCCTATATTTTTTTAACAGCTATGAATTCAAATTAAAACTTAATGATCAGAATATGTCCTAATTTAATATGAATATATTTCAATACAACATTAACCTACAAAGCATGTTGCAACTTGTTTAGTGCACACTGCACTAGACAGTTATTCTAAATCTTATTAAATGCCACAAACTAATCGAGGTAGATGGGAAATATGCCAATAGAATGACACTATTTTATAATCATCATTTTTTTTTTAAAAAAACACACCCTGGAAAATTTTACTAAGACAATTTACTGAAGTTCCTTAGCCTCTTTTGGCTCATGGTCAAAGGTCAGAATTTCATTATAGCATCTAGATACACATTCTACCCCATGCACTCCCAATAAATTGAAGAAGCCAAGGTTTATTTATAATAAGCTGAATAGCAAGTTTAGTGCCTAAACCTGAGAAAGCTGAAACTAGGTTAATGGACGTATAAATTAACAGACACACAAAACACTTAAATGCTTGTTTATCCACACTACTTGTTTTGGAAATTGATTGGGAACATCTCAGAATATATCAAAGAGCTTTCTTCCCCCTAAGCTACTCAATAAAAATTCCTTCTACAATTTCTAAGCACCATTATATAAAAGGTTTCCACAATTGCACTAATTTCACAAGGAATCATGTATTTTTCCCAAATTGGTAATGTACCTTTAAGAGTGGCGCTATAGCTGAAATCGGGAGGCTTCTAGGAAGATTCAGGAGATTTGCCCATTACCTATTACTAATAAGTATAGAGAAACAAATCTGAATCCATTCTCCTGTTTGTGCTCGAGAAACCCAAGAGCCAACATAAGTCAATTGGGTTGTCACTGGTGACCCGTAGAATTGAACAAAAATGTCTTAAATTTGGGTTATAAGGCACCTCCTTCCACTGTGACCTTAAGTTTAAGTCATTCACCTTTGTGGGTTGCTTAAATTAGATGATTTCTAAGGTCTCTTTTTTCATGTTCAAGTTCTATAACTTGAATAGTTAGAGAACTAAGAACTTCTGGTCTCAAGTCAGGGCACCTTTCTTAATTCCTTGAGTGTTAGGGCAGGCTAATGAAATGATGAATCTCTTAATCATGATTTTTTAAATGAATAAAACAAAACAGGAATATAAAAGAAAACCAGTAATTTTGAGATATAATTTTCCAAAAAGTTGAGAGGTAGATTAAGAATCTTTGTAGGATAAATTACTTTCTCCACTGTTTCCCTCAAAACCAAAAAAGATCCTACAAAATCAGGTGACCTTTTCATAGAGTAAAACCTACATTAACCTCACAAATTTCACTAAAGGATAATAATATTATCCTATTCTTATCAACATTCTTCAAATTCTGTGGTTAGGTTACCTTGTGAAAGGGGAATTGAAAAAAAAATTCAAATATTTTATTTTCAAGTACTTCATTATTTATTTTACAAGATTGTGCTCCCCAATATTTTCCTCCCTCCTTTACTCCCTTAAAAATAAAAAAGGGGCAAGAGAATAATTTGCTAACTAAAAAGTGAAAATACTATCCCCACTCTGGACGAGGATGGCATTCTCCACCCCAAATCTATTGGATTAATTGCCTTGAATCATTGTATTGTTGAGCCAACATAATGTTGTTGCTACTGTGTAAGATGGTCGCTTGATTCTTGACTTCACTAATATGTTCATTCTAAATCTTTCCAGGCTTTTCTTAAAAGTATGCAATAGTCTATTACATTCATATGCCGTAACTTAGTCAATCATTCCCCAAAGGATGGGTTATCCAGTCCACTTGCAGTTCTTTGACACTAATAAAGGGCTGCCACAATTCTTTTCCCTTTTCCAAACTCTTATGATCTCTTTGGGATACAACTCATCTTTCTCCAAGGAACTATTTGAATCATGGGGAAAATCTGTTGGCCAAGGCAATCTGTTTCTGTAATAATCAATATGGACATATACAAGGGTGTTTTACAATTTAAAAAAAAATGCAAATGCCACACAAAACTTAGTAAGAGCCAATGTACTTTGTAGTCAACAACGTCCTTTCAGATTTTTCAGCACACAAAAAAGTGCCTAGAATGACTCCGTACCACCTCCTACTTTTCCCCCTTAACCCCGGTTCCTCTTTATCAGACAATTAGGACAGAGTGGCAGCCAACATTCTTTAAAACCCCATTGGTGGACAGCCTTAAGGCCTAAACATTCTGCCTATCCAGAAAGCTCTCATTGGCTCAACTTTTCAATTTAGAGGAGACCGCTAGACCTTAAGGCAGAGCTAAGAACCTCACGTGGAATCGTAGTGGTGGCCACAGGGAAGGGGGAGGAGAAGAGGAAAAGATAAGGGGGGTGCCGCAGAGAAATTCAGGAAGTAAAAACGGCTTAAAAAGTACACTGGACCTCCTAACACACTACAGCTCGATCGACACTGGGTTAAATGCGACTTCTTTCAGCTATATTTTATTATTACTACCTTGCCTAAAATACAGGCCAGGATTCCCAAAAAACGCCCGTTTTTGAAAGGGAAAAAAGGACTAGTTTCGGAATTTGCCCCCAAAGGCGACCGGCGGCCATCTAGTAAATTCGTTTCTGAGAAAGCACCTGGCATTTGTTCCGTGCCCTCAAGTGCCGGGAGCGCGGGCCCGAGGCCCCAGCTCTCCTTGACCAGGCTTAAGGCATTAAGTAGTATAATGCATTGCGCGCGGAGCATTATGTCCCCAAACAGAACTGCAGGATGGGCTTCAATCCTATTAACGTTGCAGCTCCCCAGGTCCCCGAACTCAGCGGCTCAAGTAACAGGTTACACTGCACAAGGTCAGGAAAGCCTCCAGCCACTACTTCCTCTCCTCGCCTACAGTCACGGGATTCGTCAAGCCCCTAAGGCAGCCGCGGACCAGCCTCGAGGGCCAAGAGGGACCCCAGGGAGCCCGAGGCCGCGCGGGCCACGCGCTAGGCCGGAGGATTTGGTGCAGAGCCCATCCAGGCGGCAGCGGCGCCCCCCACCCCCATCCGAGGCCGCCCGGGGCACTGCGACACGGCCGCCTCCCGCTCCCTCCCCACCACATGGAGGCAGCCTGCAGGGACCCGACTAATACACAAGGGGGAGGCCTCGGGACCGGGTTTTTATGGCGGCTCCGCAGGAGGCCTGCTTGAAACGAGACTCTACTACTAAGCGGAACCGGGAGGAATCCCCCTTCCTCCCGGGGGCGGCGGGAAGAGAGTAGTCCGCACTCTTCCCCAAATCCCACCAGAGGTTGGGGAAGTGGTGGTGGGAAGAGCCGATTCGAAGTCACCCAATGGTGACTGAGATAGAATCCCAGGATAATTAGGTTGGAACCGGTGGCGCCCACCTCACCTGCCAGGGTATGGGAGGGAGACAAGCCACTGACCAGTGACCCTCTTTTTCCCTCCTTCCCAGCGGGGGCGGCGCCCAGTATCCCGGATGGCTCAACATTCCATTTCTCAAATCACCTGAAGCCCGCGCTCCCAACCCCACCCCCGGCCCGAGAAAGGACGTTACCTGAGCTCGGCCGGCACGAGGCAGAGGCCCCCACAGCAAACGGCGCTCCAGTCCCCCCCGCCCCACCACCACCACCACCACCACCACCACCACCAGGACAAATTAGAGCGCCGACTACCGAACATAGGATTTTACCACCTGACGGCGGGGAGCATGCCCCCGGCCCTCTCGACACCTCCGCCGCACCCCCCCACCCCAACCCTTTAGCTCGGCCCGCTGACCGCTTATCCGCGCTTCCACCCCTTCGCTCCCCCACGCGCAGCCCCGACCTTGGGATGGTGCGGAGATCCCCAGATCCTTTGCCGTCGTCTGGCTGCTGCCGGTAGAACCAAACCTCCAGCAGCTTCTCGGTCCCTTCGAAGAAGTGTGCAGCTTCCATCACTGTGAGACAAGCGAACAACCAACAACCACAGAAAATCAACTAAATTAAATCTCTTCTCCCGCCGCCGCCGCCTCCGCCGCTGCGGGTTGTTCCTGCTGCTTCTTTAAAGTTCAGGAGGTTTTTTTTTGTTTGTTTTTTGTTTGTTTTTTTTTTTTTTTTTTGCGTGCGTGTGGTTCTTTTTTTGCTTGTTATAATTTTATATTAACTTTTTTAAAAAAATTAATAAAATTTTTCCCGGCTTTTTTTTTTTTTTTTTTTCCTCTCGTGCGAAAGTTGAACGTGAGTCTGTGTTGGAAATAGAGGCAGATGCTGTTCAGTCTCTTTTACTCCGCTGGTTCCCGTTACAGAGAAGAGCATAGAGCGAGCGCTAGCTAATGTCGCCGGCCATACTGTGTAAGCGAGGACGCTGCGTGAGCAAGTCCCTTATATAGGCCCCCGATCCTCGGGGTCCGGAAGTGACGTACGCCACCCCGCCCATCCCGCTCATAGCTCCAGTTGACTGTCAATCATTTTCCGTCTCAGTTTGGGGCGGGCCTCCGGCGAGCGCCGGGAAGCAGCTAGCCTGGTCAATCTTTTGCCATGGCTCCCTAGAGCGGGCGATAGCAGAGAAGGTGACCGCGTTCGCACTTGACTTATGTGGGAGAGCAAATCGGGGAGAAGGAGTCGAAATACAATGGAGAAAGAGTAGTCGTCTCTGAAAGCTAATGTTTTAAAAAATTGAGCCAGCGTGGGCGGGCCCTGGTTCCCGAGCTGGGCTGGGCTGGGCGGTGTGCAGGGCGGGGCGGGGCTGGGCCGCGCTGCGGGGGCGCGGCTCTTTCCCTTTGCGGTGGGGTGGGTTCGGTCGCTTCGGCTCGGGATAGACCTTGCTGCGCTCCGCACGCTTATGTCCCCGAGGCCAAAAAAAAGCATGCACTCCTTTAAAACTCCGCGTCTTGCCCTTCTCGCCTGCACTCGCGGAGATCGGGAAAAAGAGACCTTCCCGTCTTCTCTTGCTCCAGCGCGTGTGAATGGGAACGGATTCGTCCCGCTTTACACAATAGGCTTAGAAGCGGTGGGGCTTTTGCCTTCTATTTTAAAAAGGGAAAAGCAAAGCACTCGCGCCCAGCCCTAGAGGGCTCTGAGTCTCCTGCCCGCAGCGTCCATTAACCTGTTTTTCCACAGAAGCTTATTCAAGCTTCCAGAGTTTGTGGAGCTGGGAGCTCCCGCGGCTGACAACTTAACGCCTCCGTGGGTCAGATTGTGAGGAGGAGGATTGGTTCTGCGGAGGTATTCCTCTAAATCGAATACAGAGGGGACATTAACTTAATGCAAACCTGATGTCTGGTTTGTCACAAATCTCAACCGACTGGAAAATGATCTAGGGGAAGAGGGGCGTTAGCACTACGTCTCGTCATTCTTCAGATAGCTCAATAAACAGGAAATTTAGTGTGGTGGAATAGACCAATTAGGACTATTAAGAAACACATCATTGTTGAGATGACTAATTCACATACAATTAATAAATACCTGACAAAGTTAGGAGGGAGTCAAAATGTCCCATTATTTTGTTATTTTTTACTTGGAGAACTTAGAAGACTAA
This sequence comes from Sarcophilus harrisii, assembly GCF_902635505.1. Taxonomy (NCBI): domain Eukaryota; kingdom Metazoa; phylum Chordata; class Mammalia; order Dasyuromorphia; family Dasyuridae; genus Sarcophilus; species Sarcophilus harrisii. Next base: position 190,603,170 of record NC_045429.1, read on the forward strand.
AAAGATGCATGTCATTTGAAGATAAATGTATCACGAAACGAAATATATTCCTCTCAAGATCAGAAAAGACCTCCAAACTGGACTTCAAGATGTTGTCAGCGTGAAAAAAAAGCTACTGGAAAAGAGGTTTAAGCTTGCATTCCAGATACCCTGCAGGGTTATATACTTGTCCAACAAGTATAGGGATTTGTTCACATTTCTCCATGAAACTTGTTGAAAGCAGCTAGGTATTGAGGTTATGATATTTACTAATAATCTTGCCATCTTGTACAAAAACATTTGACTGCTTAAATTGGGGTTATGAACTCCCAGATCATATAGTCCATCTTCCCATTAGTAGAGGCAAAGACAAGTAAATGGGTAGGCAAGTCAAGGCTGTTTATTATTATTTTTTTAAATGGAAAGATGTCTTGTAATACTAATTGGGATGAAGATGAAAGTAGTAGTGCCATGTTTTTACAAGTCATTCCACTCTTTAGCTTTAAGCAGTTGCTTATAGAAATGGAGAAACAGTGTCTGTTTAACTGCCTCAAACTCTACTTGTACTATAAACATTATTTGTCTTATAATTGCTTGTAATTAGTTGCTTTTCAATTGCTACCATATTATTTTTTCCAATGTAATTTGAGTCTTAATGTAGTGATGAGAACAATGATACTGTATAACCTTGTTAATTTGATGGAGGTTAATTTAAAATTATGTGTAAATTAAAGCAATTACTATTTCCAAGTCAAATGGTTTATAAAATCAGTTTTAGAGCTGGAAGGGTCATAGGATCATAGATTAAATTTGTAAGGTCATTTAATGATCCAAGGAGTTTTAACCTGAAGTCCATGAATAAGTTATAGTTTCCTTTGAAATCTCATGTAATTTTAGGCATTTAAAAACATTATTCTGAGATGAGATCCAAGAGGTCTAGGGCAGAAAAAATGCTTAAGAACTCTTGATAGTCCAGTTACCTCACTTTAGAGAAAGAAAACAGAAACCCAAAGACATGTACAAGGTTATGAAACTAGTTACATCCATAGTATTAGTATTAGAGAGTAGAGTAGAAACCATGTGTTACTATCTAGAAGCTATTTTAAATCTTGAAGTTGAGAATCTTCATGTACTTAGTTAGTGTTAATAATCCATGGAGAGATAGACTGTACTTTTCCCCAGAATCAACAAATCCCAAAGTGAACTCGTTTTTCCCATCACTATTTGACTCCTTTCCCCAACAACTCCAGTTCTGCTGAGTAAAATTATGATACTGTCAATCATTTTCATCATAATTTCAAGGTCTAGCAATACTCTCTGCCTGGAATATTCTCCCTTTTCAGCTCTGCCAATTGCCTACAGAAAGTCCTAACCCCTCTTAATTCTACCTTTCTGCTGTTAATTATCTCCTATTGAACTTCTATATAGCTTGCTTTGTATGTGTTTGCATATTTTCTCCCCCTTTGGATTGTAACCTTCTTCAGGGCAGGGACTTTTTTTTTTGTTTTGTTCCGTTGATATCCCCAGGATTTAACATAATGCCTGGAGCTAGCTTTCTCTGGCGTCTGGAATCGGACCTCCAGCTTGAACACACTCTCCATGGAGTCTGGAGTCTGCTTATTTCAAGTCTTCTCAGCCCTACATATACATTTAGTACATATACTAAGTATATGTAAACTAGAACCATCAATCACACTGAGTAAACACCCTGTTGTAAATGTCCTTGTTTCAAATATACTTTTCCAAAGTTCCAGCCCTCTACAGCCTGGCACATAGTAGGCAGTTATTAAATGTTTATTGATTGATGGATGACTGGACCCTAAAAGTAGTATTACTAGATATCTAGAGGATATTGAGTGCCCAAGGAATTTGTCTTTGACTTCATTATATTGTTAGATTATTTTTCTGTTCTTTAATTGTTATTAATAAATTAGATAGACATAAAAGTATACTTCTCAAATTTTCAGATAACATGAATCTGGGAGAGGCTAGATAACACATTGGAGAATGAACTCAAGAACCCAAAAGATAGGTCAGGCTAGAATAATGGATTGAATCTAATAAAATGAAATTTATTAGGTATAAATATGAAATCTACTACCCAGATTTAACAAATTAACAAACTAAAGAAGGCTGGGGGGAAAGTTAAGGGGGAGGGAGCAACCTTGGAGTTTTTAGTGGGCAAAAAGTTCAATGTGAGTCAACCGAATACCTTCCATACCACAGTGTTTCATTGGGTCTGTGGTTTCATCAAAATAGATACTCTTATTCTCTTTAACACTACACTTCAACTATTCCTTTCATGTTCATCTGCTTGTCTATATACATTTAGCAAAGTGTCACCCTAATATGTTGGGGGTCTTTTTTGATTTCTTTTGCATGGATTCCAATGGAGTACATGGCCTGTTGTTCAGTTTCAGTTCTCCCTTCCACATCACAAATTTTCCCATTGTTGTTTCAGTATATCAAGGGTGGGCATAAGGAATTAAATTGGGAATTTAGGAATTTGTGGAAGCCACAGTTGACACAAGAAGGCCAGGAGCAACAGAGAAAAAGTTTAGAAACTCAGAAATGCATAAAACATATGTATAGTATTGTATCCTATCAACATATTTTATCTTCTAAAACCATAATAATTCAAACTTTTCTGGTATAGAAAGAGAGCTAAAAAATTTTGTGTTGGCAATGGGCCTCTAACCCCAGAAATGTGGAAGGGATAACTATTTCTTTGTCCTTGTTATATGACCAGCATTCATATATTTGTTTTGTGGCATCCTTTATACTGGGTCTCCTGTGTAATTCTTTATTTGTAATAAATCACAACCTACTCATGTCCATTGTGAGCCAAATCACCATTCATCTCTTTCATATTGACTAGCATTTTTGGTAAATTTATATTTTATGCCTGAGAAAATAGCTCCTTTAGTCATGTTGGATGTATCAGGTCCAAATATGCAGTCTTGATAGATCAAAATAAGGTCCAAAGTAAAGGAGTTCTTATGATTGTTAAATTGCCTCTTCTTTTCAGTGTTACTGGAAAGCCTTGGGGTATTTCAGCAGATCAGTGAGAAAACTCTGTCGGGGTGAGAAACTCAGGGATGAAGTGTTAATAGTTATGCCATAAAATTTAATAGCTCCAGCAAGTATTTTGTCAGTGTAGAGATCTCTCTATATAGAACAGCTTTCTTTATGCAGACCACAGAATTCTGTAGGTGGAAAATACATTGGAAGTTGGTGGTCTAATTTAGATCTGATCAAGATTTTTTTTTGCAATTTTCACCTATTATGCTGGTTCTACTCTCTGAGATCAAGTATAATAAATGTAAAGTATTGCATCTTCCATTTGACAATCCTTCAAATACTTGAAGACAGCTAATTATACAGATTTTTCCTCTGGCCAATTATAAGCTACAGACACTCCATTGTCTTTTTCTTTAATGAGCACTTTTCTAATTTGGCAAATACTTTTGTTGCCCTAACTGCTAAAAGAAATTCAGTATATTGTGTGAAGCCATGAGTATATGACATAATCATTGAAATAGACTGGTTTTCCATAGAACTTTAAATACTTCGTTTATATGAATTTTTTTTATCTTATCAATATGGGTACTTTTCCTCTGTCATACAGAACTCAACCCATCAGATTAGCGAAGATTTGACCAAAAAAAGAAAGAAAATGACAAATGTTGGAGGGGCTGTAAAGAAGCAGGCACACTGTGTTAGGTACATTCTAGAAAAGTGCGATCCCGGACAAATCCCTTCACCTCTGTTTGCCTCAGTTTCCTTATTTGTAAAATGAGGATAATAATAGCACCTACCTCCCAATGTGCTGAATGAAATTAAACGCTTAGCACAATACCAGGTCCACAGTAAGCACTATATAAATGCTAGTTACTATTGTTGTGATGTTGTAAAGTAATTTGGAATTACTTTATTTATTTAACAGAACAAGTATTTTGTCCTAATTATACCACTTCTAAGCCTTTACTCAATAGAGATTAAGGAAGAAGGAAAAGGAGGTTCTAATCAAATAAGGAATAGTTGAATAAATTGTGGTGTATGAATATGATGAAATAATATTGTGGTGTAAAAAATGAGGAAATGATGATTTTAAAATGACATGGAAAGCCATATGAACTAATAGAGTGAAGTAAACAGAATTAGAAAAACAATTTATACTATAACATCAATATTATCAGAACAATTTTAAAGACTTTTACAAACTGAGGAAGGATGAAATTAGCAAAGCTAGAACAATTTATACAATAATTGCACTGTAAAAGCAAATTTTGAAAGCTATAAGAACTGTTAATGGAACTATTCATGATTCCAGAAAACCAGTGAGAAAACATTCAATCTCAGACAAAAAGATGGTGAATTTAGGGTACAGGAGTGTGTGTGTGTGTGTATGTGTTGTGTGGTGTACAACTGCTGAAGGAATTTTTCTCGACTATACATACATATTTCAAGAAATCTTTTTTTCTCAATGGGTTAGAGGGTGTAGGAGGGGAAATAGATTTTTATATTTTTTATAATGAGAAGTGAGGGCATGCTACAGATGTGTATTATTGCAGATATTTTCAGTATTATTAGTTTTATTTCATTATTTTACTGTGTTATAAGACACTTCTTGTGAAAGGGAGGGTGATTTGTAAATCTTTGTAATAGGAAAACAAAACACAGGAAAAAAATGAAGAAAATATCTGTTTAAAAAAAGAAAAAGAATCCAACCCTTTCATACTCTCTCACCATGTATGACTCTTTCCATGTCCTACAAATTTTCCATAAGCAATCTATAGAGGGACACATAGGCTGTCCATCATTTATCCAGAAAGAGAAAGGGGATATCAATTACTATGAACCAATGGTTTGTTGACGAGAAAAAGGTATTTGATTTAGGAAAGCAAAATTTTTATAAATTTCTCTCCCCCACCAAACAAACAATTTTAGATGCATTCTGCAAACAAAAACTTGAACCAAATATTTATACAAGACCATATTTTATCTATTAGATCCACCTCCATGATCACCTTTCTGTATTTAGTCCAAATTTTGTACCTCTTGGAGGCATAATTTGGTGAATATCACCATACTTAACCTACTAGCTGATAAAGCTGATCAAGTAACAAGGATAATAGGCACTGGTCCCAAATGAATATGAAATTTAAAGAGGTTTCTGGACCTCTCTGCCCAGAGACACCAAAGACAGTAACTTAGAATTTCAGCAGAAAAAGTTTGTCTCGATTAGGATTAGTGGACCTTGGGAAACCAGCAAACCAGCAGTGGATGGTGGTTTGCAACAGCTTCCAGAGGACTCATTTCACAGGAGATCTCTTTATTAGCACTGAAGAAAGACTTTGTGGCTTTGGCAGACTAGAACTTATAGTCACAGTTGGGTGCAGGAACCTCCTCACAGTTCCTGGACAGAAAAGAGTGCTTGTAGCATCATTGAAAACGGCTGTACAAAATCCCTGAAATTTGAAACATTATACCCTCCACCCTGGAAACAGAGCCCTACTTTAACAAAGAATTAAAAGCCAAGTAATAGGCTGGGAAAATGAGTAAACAAGAAAGAAAGATTCTGACCATAGAAAGCTATTATGGTGACAAGGTCAAAACACACACTCAGAAAATAACAAGGTCAAAGTTCCTATATCCAAAGTCTCTAAGAAAAATAAAGATTTGAAGAGCTCAAAAGGGATTTTGAGAATCAGGTGTTATGTCACAGTTCTCTTTTATTGTCCTGACTCAGTTTCCCTAATTATTCTGTCTCAGTTACCCTAAATTGTCCTGCCTCGGTTTCCCTAATTGTTCTGCCTCAGTTTATAATTGTTCTGCTCAATCCTGCAAAACCACCCATCCCTCTTAATCAGAATATTTGATAAGGATAAAAGATGTTATATTTTAGAATATCATAATGCCTCTCCCCATCCCAAGCTATTAGCCTATCAGATACTGATTCTTCAAGATACCTCTCCCAAAATCCAGGGTGCCTTCTCATCTCTGGTGGCTCACCCCACCCTGTCAGAGTCCTATTCCTGCCCTCAGCACCCTGACTCTGCCCCTGCCTCAGTCTACCTCCTGTATCTGAGCCATGTGTATATATGTCACTGAGAACTCAGATTCTTTGCTGGATTCTTGGAGACCATAGTCTCATTCAGCCATGGGACCAAACCATGGATCCATTTGGTCTCAGTAAATCTCTCCCTTTTAAATAAAATATTAAATACTCTCTAATTTCTATTTTGCCTCAGTTTCTCCAGGATTACACAGGTGAGAGAGAGAGAGGAGAAATTGGGAAGAGAAATGAGAGTAATGCAAAAGGAAATATAAAAACTAGTGAGAAGAATGCCTTAAAAAGAAAAGTTGGCCAAATGGGAAGGGAAGTACAAAAGCTCATTGAAGAAAATTCCTTAAAAATTAGAATTGAGTGAATGGAAGCTAATAACTTTATAAGGAATCAAGAAACAATAAAACAAAACCAAAAGAATGAAAACATAGAAAACAAAGTGAAAATAACTCCTTGGAAAAACAGCAACTAAACTGGAAAATAGATTGAGAAGAAATAATTTTAAAAATTATTGGTCTACTTGAAAATTATGATCAAAGAAAGAACTAGGACATCATCTTTCAATAAGTGATGGATAGATTTTTTTTTTCAATTTCTATTTTATTTCCTGATTCTAGAATATCAGGGCTATATTCCTTGATAATTTCTTGATTTTTCTTAAGTTTTTTTTTTTTTTTTATTTGGGGGAGAGATTTACATTTTCTTTTGCAACATGACTTTTATGGAAAATATTTTACATAACTTCTTATATTCTATCTTGATAAGGAGGTGGGGTTGGGGAAAAAGGGAAAGACTCTGGAACTCTGAGACTATTTGTTTTAAAAACAAAATATAAAAAAATTGTTTTACATTTAACTGGGGAAATAAAAAAATTATTAAATAAATTTGTCCATGATCTCCAGGTCAAAAAATCATCTAAGGTCTAATTCATGTAATGCCTTCTTTGTGCAATATTCTTTGCTTCCCACACCTAGACTTTTACCCCCATTCCTTAAATCTTCCATGAGATTCTATTTTTCCTGGGCTATTATGTACATAACATAATCTAACTTATGCTACGGCCTTAATGTTTAAATATTTTAATCATATTTCTTTCCAAAATAAATTTAAAGTTCTTAGAAAAAAACTCAAAATCATTTTTCTTCTCTCAAAATTCTCTCCTCACATCTTCTTTTAAAGAAAAACACTTAAATTTATATCCTGAACTTAGCCAAATTAAATAGTAAAACAGGAAAATAAGATTGCATTTGAAATTTTAGCTTTCTATTATACATGATTTGCTTTTATTTTTAAGTATAAAATAACTTCAATCTGTTCAACTGACCTATTTGTGCTTTTCTTTGTATTTCCCTCTGTTCTCTACATTTTAAGAAAATGCCTTAATGACCTTTTTTTCTTTTCTTTTTTGATGATCAATTTCTGTTTCTAGCAGTAGTAGGAACAAAATTACCTTTATACTAATTCAGTGCATATTTATAAAGTTCACACTTTGTACAAAACAGAGCTAGATGCTGTGTCTAGAACAATGAAAAATGACACTACATTTACTCTCAAAGAAATCTAGTGGGTGTGGAAAAGACAACATTTATATAAAAATGGTCATAATACAATGTAGAATATAATGGGGAAGAGAACTAGATAAAGTACCATTAGAAAACTTTGGGATAAGAGAGATCACATTTGCTTGTGGAGAAGGTCATCAGGAAAACCTTTCTGGACAAAAGTGACATCTGATTTAGACCTTAAAGGAAAAGAGAGACTTCTACAAGTGAAAATGACATAAGTAGAACTTTTCCAAGCATGGAGATTGGAGTAAGAAAAGATACAGATTCACAGATATATAAACTCTGGATTTTAAGTTCTCTTCAGAAGAGAGGTAATTTCTCCACTGATATATTCTTGGGACTTTTCCTTGTACCTCTGCATCTATAGGACATCTCTCATAAAGCCTATGTCTGTAATGCATTCTTTCCTCACTTTTGCCTCTTGGAAAGCTTGGCTATTTTCAAGTCTCAGTTTAGGTGCCATCCCCAATAGGAAATCTAACCTGATCTTTCCAGTTTATGGTAATAGCCTTCTTGCAGAAATTACTTTGTTTCTACTTTGTATGTATTTTATATCTGTCTACTTGAGGTTTTTATTTTTTTGGCTTTGTATCTCTAAAGCTGAGGCACTTTTTGTCAGTCACTTGATTCAGAATACTAAGAGTGATAATTGGTACCCTAATATCAAGGAATGTGACAGAAAAACAGAAAAGCAAACAGAATAAAAACATAAGGACCACTTAGTGTAGGATACAAACTCCCCACATATTGTTTGTTGCCTTTTTGTAATCAAAAAGGACCAAAATAACATCACTGTGACATTAAGATACAGTGATCATGGCCAAGAAGACCAATATGAGCTCAGAAGGCACAGGTTTGATAGTTGTGTTCAATTAGTCTGTATGAAAATTTGGAATTGAGATGTCTCTAAATGTGCAAATTTCACTTTTTTTTGAGCTACTGCAATTCTGCTTTGCTTATAGAATGCAATGCCTTCTTGGATATGAACACACCAAGCTGGACAGTTCTGTGACAGTGTCCGGTGTCTCACAATCTATTCCAGAATTCTTCAGTGAGACCTTAAGAGTGTTGTTGTATTGTTTCTTCTGACTTTTGTGTGAGCACTTCCATTATGGGTCTTATTCATAAAATAGTCTTTTAGGCAAATGTACACACATATAACAAACCTAAAGGCATCATTATATGACAGAACAGCTCAATTATAATAACCATAATAGAAGCCAAAGATGAATACTCAACATCCTGAACAAAAAGAAAGTGGATTCAAATCGTTAATAATGAAATTCGCATTAAAATAATTCTGAGGTTTCCCCTCACACCATGGAAATTGACAAAAACAATGAAAAGGCAAGTCTCTGTTGGAGAGGCTATGGAAAAACAGCAGGGGTATGCCAAAGTTAGATCAAATGGTGTCATAAGAGTCTAATTTAAGAGTCTAAACATAAGAGTGTTTAATTTTCCATACCTCAGAAATCAGCAAATGATACAAATCAGGTTTTGAGCTATTGTTTTACTGATTGTCTAGAGTAAAGAAAATGATGGAGAAAACAATAATACATATTAAACTTAAATATAAAACATATTAAAAGCACATCTAGCATAATTTCCTTCCAGAGAGCCAGTTGTTAAACCATTTACTAGCAAGTGCCTGGAAAATAGATATAGTAATTCATTGTTAGTTGAACTATTAATTCATCTAATCATTCTGAATCTCAATTTGAATTAATGTAGAAAAGTCATCACACTGTGCATGCCTTTTGGCCTACTAAGATCCCACTTCTGAATTGATACTAAAACACAGGAAGAACTCTGTGGTAGAAAAAAACTCTAAACAAAGTGTTTATCTATTAACTGGGTGAATGGTTGAAAAAACTATGGTGCATGAATTGAATGGAATATTATTGTGTGGTAAGAAATGATATGAAGAAGTCAGAGAATAATTGGAAAATTTATATGAACTGATGAAATTAGCAGAATAAACATGACTACAATAATATAAATGAAAAGATCATTAAAAAGAAGTTGAACTTTAAGTTATTTAAAAGTCAGTAAAGATCCCAGAGAGCAAACAATAAAATATGTCTCTCTCCTCATAGAAGAGAAGTTGGATCTACTAGAGCAAAATATTTTACATATTGTCGCTGTATCAAACACTTTTGCTTAATTGTTTCATTTGTCAGAAAGAAGTGTTCCCAGAAGTGATTGTGAGATTTAAAAAAAGGTTTAAGAGATGATAAATGATGGATATAAGACTGGTAATTTTAATGATAACAGCTAGAGAATAAGGTATGCGTAAAGCTTGTGGTAAGTGCTTTGCAATTATTTCCTCATTTGACCCTAAGATCAAACTTGGAAGGTAGGTGCTGTTATCATTCCCGTTTTACAAATGAGAAAACTGTGGCAAATATTACAGAAAAAATGAGAGAGATTAAAGAGAGCAAAATAATAAAGTAATATTGCTAAGCTGCAAAAATGCTGAATAATAGGCTCTATGATAGAGGGGAAAGGACACTAGATTTGATCTTGGAAATCCCAGTTTAATTTGTGGTTAGTTAAGGAGTTCCTAACTGTGAAACTGTGACTATATCATTTTATCTTTCTGAGAAAAGGTTAATTTATCTATAGGTTAACCTATCTATAAAACTATAAGATGAGGGTAGTAATAATTATCCTAATAAGATCACAAGATTGTGTGTGCTTCATAAGCTTTGGAGACTGTAAATGTATGCTATTCTTTTCTATTCCAACAAATATTTAATTATTTAAATAATAGCTTTTTACTTTTCAAAATACATGCAAAGATAGTTTTCAACATTCATCCTTGCAAAACCTCGTGTTCCATATTTTTCTCCTCCCTCCTCACCTCCTTTCCCTGTTGGGATTACAGCAAGTAATCCAATATAGGTTAAACATCAACAAACACTTATTAAGCACCTACTATGTATAAATTCCCAGACAAGTACTGGAATATATATAAATATCCAACTAATTTTCAAATTCCTGTAGGAAATGTTTCAGGCAGAGTGCTTCATAATACCTCTCCATTAGGTCACCCAGAACACTTTAATGCAGAAGAAAGGAAAATGTATGCAGATATGGGGTGTGTGTGTGTTTGTGTGTGTATATGTATGTATGTATGTAAGAGTGAGATTAAAACCCAGTCCCATTTTAGCCTGATAAGAACATCTCCCAATCACTTATTCAGATCAAAAGACCTTGGACTCAAAGTTTTTGAAAATTATTTGAACCAAATGATGCTACACAAGATATCTGCTCAAACTGGTGGAAGAATTTTGTTATGTTTTCTGGGTCCTTTGTAAAAGCATCAAGTTAGCAAGAAAAGAACTTGAGAAATTAGAGTGAATGTAATGTTTCCCCTGGGAGGGAAAGGAAGGTCTTGGCTTTAGCTTTGGTTAGGTATCCTTCCCCCACTTTGACAGGAGAAGTTTTTATCTTTGAAGAGTCCAGAGGATGTTGTACTTCCCATTGGTGTCCGAAAATATGGCATCTGTGGAGCAGCTGGCAGCATTGTCTGTATCAGGAGCCAAGGACATATTGCAGAGATTGACTGTGTAGTCAATGCAGTGGTAGAGGGGAGGTAAAACCTTGGCTAGGTCTCCTTTTGTATTTGCCAACTTATCATCAGAGTCCTTGCAATGTCCTCAGGTAAACTGATAACAATGTCTAAATTGTGACCCAAGGATAGAATAGACATACACACACACACACACACACACACACACACACACAAATGTAGGTATACACATATGCATACATGTACCTATGCATATGTTTGTATATGTGTACACATATGTATTGGTGCATATATAGTCAGAGCTCTAGAAAAAGCCTTCCAAGGACATAGAAACACCTTCCAAAAGAGAAAAAGACATCCAGCAACCAAGAGTTGTGAGATACCTTTTTGTTTCATGAAGTCTCTAAATTTGAACCCACTTTTTCTTTTTTTCCCTTTAAAAAAAGTAAGTTTTTTTTTATTTTTCAAAATACATGCAAAGATATTTTTTAACATTCACCCTTGCAAAACCTTGTGTTCCAGATTTTTCTCCCTTACTTCCCCCTATCCCTTCCCCTAGAAAGCAAATAATCCAATATATGTTAAACTATGTAATTCTTCTATACATATGTCCACATTTACCATGATGCACAAGAAAAATCAGAACAAAAAGAAAAAAATGAGAAAGAAAAAAAACAAGTATGCAAACAATTTAAAAAAAGGTGAAAAACCTATGTTGGGATTCACATTCAGTCCCAGCAGTCCTCTTTTTGGATGCCAATGGCTCTTTTCATCACAAGTCTATTAGAATTGGCCTGAATTACCTCATTCTTGAAAAGAGCCGCATCTATCAGAATTGATCATTGAATAATCTTGTTGTTGCTGTGTACAATGTTCTCTTGATTGAACCCATTTTTTCATGGAGTCTGTACTTGAGAGATGTCACAAACTTTTGGGGGAATGTTCTGTACCACTCTTCTAAATATACTACTTCAGTAAATACTTGCGCGACAACAACAACAAAACAAATCTGGTTCTCTTGGGATTTACATTTTACAAAAGATACAAAATGTTGATAAGTTTGTTGTTTGTCTTTTATTTGTTTGGGGTTTTTTTGAAGAAGAAGAAGACCAATGGCATTATAGGGTGATATCTTGACTCAAATGTAAATTGAATTTAAGTTTGTGCACAATAATATGAAAAGACAGTGAACACCAATAGCTAGGAATATTAATAAAGGCTTCTTGTAGAAGGTACAAGAGATGAATCTTCTAGGGAATTAGGAATTATACAGAAGTGAAGAGATTGTACATTCTAGGCATAGTGAAGTACCTTTGTAAAGACACAAAAGTGGGATTGCTGAGTTTGTAACTGGGTCAATATGACAGAAGTTTCAGAAAGAGTAAAGTGAAATCAACCTGTAAATGTAGAGTAAGATTGTCAAGACATTTAATTTAAATGCAAAGCTGAGAAATTTGTATTTTATACTAGAAGCAAAAGGTAGCTACTGATACTTCATGAGCAGAGGGAATGACATTGCCAGATGTAAGTTTAAGGAAGGTTAATTTGGCAATTATGTGGATGATAAATTGGAGAGATGAGAGCCAAGACACCAGAAATTCAGTTAGGGGTTTTTTTGCAATAGTCTAGGTGAGCAGGTGGCCAGAAGAATGGAGGGGAGAATTTAGAAGCCAAAGATATGGTAGAGGTTTAATTAGTAAGACTTGGCCACTGATTGACTATGTTAGTTTGAGGAGAAGGGTATGGAGGATGACTACAAAGTTTTGAGTCTGAGTAACTGAAAAGACAATGCTGGCCTCGACAAAAATAGGAAATTTGAAGAAGGGATGGGTATAGGGAAGGAAATCATGAGTTCCCTTTTTTGAGTGTGAGATGCCTATGTAACATTTATTTGGAGATGAGATCATAGGTTCATAGATATAGAAGTGAAAGGAACTTCAGAGGCCATTTATAAAGATACAGGATTATTAATCTAGAGCTGTAAGAATTTTTGGAAATCATCTAGGCCAGGTGAGAAAACTTGAAGCCCTAGGTTATATGGTAATCATTAGGGAAAGGATTTGAACCCATATCCTCTGACTTTATAATTGGTGTCTTTTTCAGTGTCTTATGATGAATCATAAACCTGGAAAGACCCTTGGAGGCTCTCTAGTCTAAATCCTTGCTTGTAAAGATGAGGAAACTGAGTCCCAGAGAGGTAAAGTGACTTGTCCAAGATTACACAAGTAAGTTAAGAGCAAATCCAGGATTTAAAGAGTTTGGAACTATGCTCAAAAAGTTATCAAACTGTGCATACCCTTTGACCTAGCAGTGTTACTACTGGGCTTATATCCCAAAAAGATTTTAAAGAAGGGAAAGAGGCCTATATGTGCAAGAATGTTTGTGGCAGCCCTGTTTGTAGTGGCCAGAAACTGGAAACTGAGTAGATGTCCATCAATTGGAGAATGGCTGAATAAATTGAGGTATATGAATATTATGGAATATTATTGTTCAATAAGAAATGACCAACACATTCTGCCATCTAGGGGAGGGGGTGGGGGAAGGAGGGGAAAAATTGGAACAAAAGGCTTGGCAATTGTCAATGCTTTAAAATTATCCATGCATATAACTTGTAAATAAAAAGCTATTTTACAAAAAAGGGACTCATCTACTCTCAACAGGATGATTTCAGAAAGGCCTGGAGAGACTCACCTGAACTGATGCTGAGTGAAATGAGCAGGACAAAGAAGGAGCTCATTATATACTTCAACAACAATACTATATGATGATCAATTCTGATGGACCTGGCCATCTCCAGCAATGAGATAAACCAAATCAGTTCCAATGGAGCAGTAATGAATTGAACCAGCTATACCCAGCAAAAGAACTCTGGGAGATGACTATGAACCACTACATAGAATTCCCAATCTTCTATTTATGTCCGCCTGCATTTTTGATTTCCTTCACCAGCTAATAGTACACTATTTCAAAGTCCAATTCTTTTTGTACAGCAAAATAACTGTTTGGACATGTGTACTTATATTGTATTTAATTTATACTTTAACATATTTAACATGTATTGGTCAACCTGCCATCTGGGGGAGGAGATGGGGGGAAAGAGGGGAAAAATTAGAACAAAAGGATTGGCAATTGTCAATGCTGTAAAATTACCCTTGCATATAACTTGTAAATAAAAAGCTATAATTTTTTAAAAAATAAAAAATAATAAATTGTACAATCTCCAAAGTGTACAACCACTTAATTTCCTAATTCAGTGTTGTTGTTTTTTCTCCTCAGTCCTCATCCCTTTTGAACTCTCTGCAACATTTAACATTACTCTTTCTTCCTGGATAATCTCTCCTCCCTGGATTTGCATGATGTTTTTCTTTCCTGGTTTTCTTGTTTAACTGGCTGCTTATATTTGCTTTGTATGTATTTATTTCTTATTTATGTGTATATGTTGCCCTTCTTATCATGTAAGGGGGGAAGCTGGTTTTGTTTCTGAACTTGTATTTTTTTTGTAGATTTTAAAAATTTATATCTATATACTTATTGTCCTTGTTATCTTATAATAATGTAAGCTCCTTGGGGGGGAGGCTGATTTTGTTTTTACTTTTGTATCCTAATTAACTTACACAATGCTTAATAAAAGGTTGATTTACAAAAAAAAAAAAAAAAAAGCGTATACCTTATATTGATTTGCTTTGTGTAGAAGTTTTTTTTTAATTTTATGTAATCAAAATTGTCCTTTTATCTTTTATAATGCTGTTTGCTTCTTGTTTGCTCAAGAATTCTTCTAGGGGCAGCTAAGTGGTGCAGTAGATAGAACACCAGCCCTGAAATCAGGAGGACCTGAGTTCAAATCTGACCTAAAACACTTAATATTTCCTAGCTGCGTGATCTTAGGCAAGTCACTTAACCCCCAATTGCCTCAGGTTTTAACCAAAACCAAACAAACAATCTTCTTCTATCCATAGTTTTGAAAGATGTCTCCTATTTCTCTAATTTCTTTATATTATTTTTTATATCTATTTTGTATATCCAGTTGTACTTTGTTTTAGTATATGGTATAACATATTACTCTGAACCTAAATTGCAATCTGCTTTCCAAATTCTCAGTAGTTTTTGCTATAAAGTGAATATTTACCCCAGTAGTTAGGATCTGTAGATTATTAAAAACTATTACTATATTCATTTGCTTCTGTATCTTGTATACTAAATCTACTCCATGGATGAATTTCTGAATTTTTTTAAACCAGTAGCAAATCACTTTGATAATTAATATCTTGTAAAATAGTTAAAAATCTGACATTTATAGGTCTTATTCTTTCACACCTTTCACCCTTATTATTTATACTGAGATTCTTGTCTTTTTGAGAACTTCATTATTATTTTTTCTAGCTCTATAATAATATTTATTTATTGGTTTGATTGAAATGTCACTGCATAAGTAAATGAATATTGGTAGCATTGTCATTTTTGTTACATTGTCATAATTTAACCATTAGCAATTAATATTTTTCCAATCATTTAGGTCTCTCTTTATTTCCTTAAAGATTATTTTGCAACTTATTCAAATAGTTCGTTGAACAGTTCCACTACTCAGAATAGTCATCTCAATAACTAATCAGACCAAATATTTTATACATACTATAGTTATTTCACTTTCTATTTTTAAATTTTTGCTGGGTTTTCATACTATAAGGAAAATTGATTATGTAGATTTACATTATATCCTACAACTGTGTTAAAATTATTGCTTTAACTTTTAGTTGTAGAACCCTCAGGCTTCTCTCTAGATAAATCACCATGTCTTCCACAAAATGCAGTACTTTTACTTCCTCTTAACCTATACTTATTCTCTTGATTTACTTTTCTTTTTTATTTCTGTAATTAGTGTTTATAGAATTATATCAAATAATAGTGGTGAGAAAGGACATACTTATTTTACCCTATTTTGTTGGTATGGCCTTTAGCATTACATATAATTCTGTCCTTGCTTGTAAATAGACTCTATATACTATATCAAGTTCCCTTTCAATCTGTTTTTGTATTTCTCAGCATTTCTAACAGAAGTGGATGTTCCGTGTTGCCAAAAGTCTTTGGTACTTATTAACGTAATCATTTGACTTTTATTGTTTTTGTTATCAATATATTGTGCGATGACTGAGTATTTTAAAATCAGCCAGAGTCAGGAATTCAGGTTAGGGGAAAATCATCAATCTTTATTCTCAGCGAAGAAAGATCGGAGGTGGAAGAGAATCGGCAATAGCAATGTGTGCAGCTGAGTCAAGAAGCTAGCTAGACCAGAAGCCACGAAACCAGCAGCCCCCAGAATAGAACCCAGCCAGCAATGTCTCCCAGCCTCTCTTCCTGTCTCTCTGCCTCCACCCACCAAAATCGTCATTTCCTACACAACACATCAGGACTTGCACAGAGAGTGGGCGGGGGCCATTCTTTCTCCAAGCATGTATTTTAAGAGTATAGTCCAATTACTATTTAGCCTCAGGTGCTTGGGACCTCAGTGTATCAACTCAAGCCTCAGCCCATTACAATATTGTGTTTGTAGTTTTTTATATTGAAGCAACTCTAAATTCCTTTTATGAATAAAACTGGTCATAGCATATAATCTTTTAGTGTGTTGTTATAATCTCTATCACTTTTGCTATTGGTTTCTCTGGGATCCTTTTTAGATATTTATATTTTCTGGAATTTATATGGGGAAACTGGGCTTCTTTACTTCTGTTCATATCATTTTTCTTAGAAAAATTCTCTTCTGAAAAATGATAAAAGTATTGCTACTATCCTTAGTGGCAATCAAATGTGGGACTTAATTCAGCACAAATTTCCAGATGAACAGGGGCAATTTCTTGACTGTATTTGCTTAAATTAATTCTTCATAGATAGACATAGGCAACTGTTTCAAAAATTAATCTATCATGGGAGGGCCATTTCATATTACATCTGACTTGGTATCTGGAAGGAGTTGCCATAGTCTTGCATGGTCATTTACCCTTGGTTGGATCTCATTCCTCTTTTGGTTTGCAGGATTGATTTAAGAGGATGTTGGAAATATCTTTGAGTTTTCAGTTTTCTTTATAGATTGTCTAATAGAAAACCTGACTTCAAACCCTTCCTCTAATTAGGGACTAAAGGGGAGCTAAAAAATGTTAGGGTTCCAAACCAGTGTCAGGAGGTTATCTCAAAAAAATTTGTAGGTTTGAATCCATCTCTAAGTCAAGGAGCAAAGTTTATTATAATTGTAATGCCAATTAAAGCATACTAAATTTCAAAAGAAGTTAGCAAAGAGCCAGGGAGCAAGAAAGTAAATTCATAGGGAAAAATGAGAGAGACCAAGTACTTCATGTCACAGATATGCTGAGAAGGTCTGATTCTAGTTTTGTGCACAGATGAAGTAAACATAGTTTTCTGGGCAGAGTTCATGGGGAACCTTCCAGAGTTGTGTTTTTAGTCCTGAAATATCATTAGGTCAAGTGACAAACAACTAATTTTGTTCTGTTCCTGTGTCAACTTTAATCACCTCATTGTTATTGTTCATTAGTCTCAGAAATCCAGTTACCATTGACCAGTAGGCTATGATCTGACTGCAAGCAATATTTGAGAGCTCAGAATCCTGAACATGCAGAGTAAACTAGGGCTTGATAGCGTAAAAAATGAAATATATAATTTCCAACTACATCACTTCCAAGACCAGCTGACCTTCCAGTTATTGCTACATTCTTCTAAAGGACTGCACCATGTCACTCTGACTATGTGAGCAGGTAAATTCCTAAGGAATTCTGGAAATTTCAGAGCAGTTAATGATTTCTACAATTAGAAGTCTTTTCCTCTTAGGGCATTCCCTATACACCTACCAATGAAATCACCATTCTGTATAGACATATATGCATAAGCTTATGTGGACATATACTGTATTTATAGTTACATGCACACAACATACATATTCATGTTTCTACATCTACATACATGTGTTTATGCATGTGCACAATATTTATACATATATGTATGTGTTTGTATTCTTTCCTTGAGGTACAGGGTTTCCTAAAGGTTGGCCTGTTCCCTCAGGCAAAAGGAAAGTTGACCAGGTTTATGAGTAGTAAGACTTGGGAGTGGAGATCTATGAACAATTGGAATTGGCCAAGAATCTGGGAGGTTCTTTGCCTGACTGATGAAAGCATCTAGAGGACTGACTCATTGTGAGCGAGTAGTAACTCGTCCTACTTTAATAACTGGCATCATATTGGTTAAGGTTTGGCAAAGCCCTTGATATGCATCATCTCATTTGAGTCTCATAGCAACCGAATGAGGTGAGTGCTGGCATTAGAATGTGCTTAATAGATGAAGAAACTGTGTTTCAGAGAGGTAGAGTAACTTGCTTGTGGTCATAGCAGTGTCAGAGACTGGATTCAATCAAAATCGTTCTGACTACCAGTCCAGAACTCTATTACACCAGACCGATTTTTATTACAGTAATTAGATTAATTGGCTAGTTCTGTAGTGGCTCATTTGCTCCCTACAAGTCAGCAAACTGCCAGCTCTGCAGAAATCAGCTACAACTGTTGCTGAACTGCCATGAACTTCAGGGAACCCCAGATATGGGGGTAAGTAGCAGGCTGACAAGTCATTCAATCTTTATCATGGCCACAAGTAGGTAGGGATACAATTTATTCCATGTTGATATCAGACAAAGCTGAAAGTTCCATTGCTCTAGGGGGAATTGAGCTAGTGATTAAAGAGAACTGAAAAGACTCAAAAGATCCTTTGAGGAGGAATGGGAGCTGATTCAAACCTTGATTTGTAAGAGTGTAAAAGTTCACCGGAAAAGCCTAATATATTTGTCAGGGAGGGAAGCAGGAAATAGAGCACAGAGAAGTAACCAAAAAGGTTGGGCAATTAACTAATGGAGTCAGAGAGAATATAACAAAACAGTGGTAGATGACCTTAAAGTGATAGTTTCTATGATGTAATTTTTAAGGTTAGGATGATGTGCTAATGATGACATTTTCCCCTAGTACCATTCTAATGATATTGTCATTGGCCTGGTCTATTTCAATGTTACTTTCATATGATTTTATAATAGTGCTTAGAGCATGAAATGTGAAATTAGAAATAAGTAAATTCAAATTTTGCTTTAGACTAATTGTTCTCAAAGTAGGATTTGGGGAACCCTGTGAGGTCAAAACTTTTTTTTATTTTTTTTTATTTTGCAACTTTGCTAAAATTTGAATTGTTTCTAGTAGTTTTTTAGTTGATTGTCTAGGGTTCTCTAAGAATACCAGTATATCATCTGCAAAGAGTGATAATTTGCACTCTAATTCTTTTTACCCCTTTTTCTTCTCTTATTGCCAAAGCTAACATTTCTCATACAATATTGAATAGTAATGGTGATAGTGGGCAACCTTGTTTCACCCCTGATCTTATTGGGAATGATTCTAATTTGTTCTCATTACATATGAAAAATTATTTTCTTGATAATTTATTGTTGTAGTTCAGTTATGCCCGATGATTCATAAAATCCATTCGGGGTATTCTTGACAAAGATACTGGTTGTGGTCTGTGTCATTTCTTTTTCCAGATCATTTTACAGATGAAGAAATTGAGGCAGAGTTGAATGACTTGCCCACATGTCTAAGGCCAGATTTGAAGTCAGTAAACTGTCTTCCTGACTAGAGGCCCATCACTCTATCCATTGCACCAACTCGCTGCCCCTTTCTCAATAATATTGACTTTTAAATTTCTAATATGGTATTAGAATTTTATTTAATTTTTAATAAGCAAGTGTATATATCTAATAAAATCAGTATCATATTTTTTGTAAAATCATATATCAGACATAACCATGTAAACAAAAGTTTTTGCTTTAACTCTAGAGAACAAGTGCATCTAAGTGTCAAGAAGCAATGTAGTACAGTGGAAAGACAGTGCTAGCTTTGAAGTCAGAGTAGCCAAATCCAAATACTGCCTCTATCATTACTCAATTAACTTCTCTTGAGATTCATTTTTCCCCATATTAAAGTAAAATTGAGTTAATAAATTACTATATGTGAATTATAACATGTTATTATGATACATTGCCTATAATAGAATATGATGCCCTCCTTTTCTTCGCTCTGCCCAGACCCTGATCATAGGTTTCTTTTTAATCCTTCCTTCATTATTAATAGGTAGCATCTATTTTTTGGTTATGATCAATTCTTCCCTTATTCTTTTCTTCCTCTTAATCACCATTCTCTTCTCTCTGATCCTGCCTGCTTCCCTGTTCAGTTTAATGTATTTTTATATGAAAAATATTTGTATGTTTGTTTTCTCAACCTTCCTTTGTCTAATCAGACAAAAGTGATAATCATATGACACCTACTTCCTCTACTCTCCTTGTTTGCATATACTATTTTTGTCATCCTGATTATACAAAATGTTAAGTTCCACCTCTTTCTTCCCTAGTGTATTTATTTTCACTCTCTTTTCTTTCTTCATGTAATATAATAAAAACGGGACAAAACAGAACAGGCTCTCTGTCATATTAAACTTGACTTATGACCCTTAAAGACATTAGAGCTCTCAGGAGATGCATTGCCTTCTCTACCTACTAGAATATAAACACTTCCTCATACTCTCTTCCAAGTATTGCAAACCATTCTAGCTTTCTCTTGATTCCTATTTTTGTATTTTTTTTTAATTTAGTGTTATGTTTTTCCCAATTACATATACAAATAATTTTAAAAATTCATTTTAAAGGTGTTGAGTTCAAAGTTTTCTCTCCTTTTCTTTCCCCACATAGGTATGTCATACATATAAAATTTATTTCAACATTAATCATGTTGTGAAAAAAATATAGAACAAAAAACCCCCCAAGAAAAATAAAGTTTAAAAAAAAAGTATGCTTTGATTTACATTCAGACTCTGTTCTTTTGCTAGAGATAGTCAGAATTTTTTTTTTTTAATCGTAGGTCCTTTGGAATTGATTTGGTTCATTCTGAAGTGGGTTGTAGTCCCTTTAAGAAACTGATTTGTGATCCTTTCTAATTGATTTGTGATTCAGATTACTCCATGCCCTTCCTGGCTGCTGCATTATCAATTCAAGAAGCTAGGACCTTTGATTCACAAATCCTGGTAAAGCAGCCCTTTGAATTCCAATAGAAGATCTGGGCTTGTCCCAGCCCCCACTGGAGCTGAGCCAACTTGGGACTCCACCAATGGGCCCCTTTAGCTAAATCTCTCATTATAAAAAGAGCCAAACTAAAATCCTCTTTGCAGAGGGTCCAAACATGGCAACCCTATACTTGCCATGGCAACCCTACATTTGCCATGCCAAGGGTCTCTGCCCACTGGAATACTGTTTCCAGTGCCCTTCTCTCTTTATCATCACCTATTTCCTTAACTAGACTTTAACCTTACTTCCAATCTCCATAATAAGCCTTTTATCAATCTAGGTTTTCAGGTCTGTAAATTCCTTTACAGGGGACTCTTGTGCTGCCATTAGACCTCATTTAACACCCTGACCACCAGAAACCCCAAATCTAAACCTCATCAATTCTATTCCAGAGAATACCTAAATTCTTCAGTTGATCATTGTACAATATTGCTGTTATTGTATACAGTGTGATCTCCTGGGTCTGCTCATTCATTTTGCATTAGTTCATGTAAGTCTTTTAGGTTTTTCTGAGACCATCTTGCTCATCATTTCTTATAGTATATTATTTTATCACAATCATATCCTCCACCTTGTTCAGCTATTCTCAAGTTGATGAGCATTCCCTCATTTTCCAATTCTTTGTCACTACAAGTGCTTCTATAAATTTTCTTATACATATAGGAATCTCTTTGGGATAGACTTATTAGTGGTATTGCTGAGTCAAAGAGTATGTGTTCTATACTTGTATTTCAAGACTCTTCAATTTTTATTTTCTCATTAGCAATGCTTGAAACTTCTCTTTCACTCAAAGTTCATTTTTCCTTCTATGCTTTTAAATACTATGAATTTCAGAGAATGTGCCAATTGGCATAAAGTTTCTTCAATCCCAAAATACTATTGTATTAATAAAAATGCTACAATCTTATTTTCAACTCCTCTACTTGTAATGTAGGAGAAACTGAGCAAGACAGAGATTAGAGACCAATTCAATAGTTTATTAAGTGGAGAGAAATACTGGGACCAATGGATTCATGGTTGGTCCCAGGGCTGGACAACACTATCATCAAGAGTCCAGTCCTTAAGTATCAGAGGGCAAGCTTTTTTATAGGATAACAAGAACAATGACATAATGACATATCTGGATGGGGATACCCTAAGGGGAGAGGCCCTTAGGATGACACAATGGAGGGAGGTTACTGATATTTTAATGACATCTAAAGTGGATAAACCTTTATCCTGTCAAACATTAAGAAGGAATATCTATAACCTAAAGATATAAAACCTTTATCTCAGCACCCATTTAAGAGGGAATAATTATAGCCTGTGGTTTTGGGGCAGAGCAACTGAGGTAGACCTTTATCTAATCAAACATTAAGAGGGAAAGGTTATAACCTGCAGAAGTCAGAATAACTAAATAGGCCAATGGGGAAACTAGGTCAGGACATCAAAAGGGAACAACATTTTTTTAAGGTTTATAATTAATGAGAGGCCATATCTTATAGCAGTCCTTGTGAACCAGTCTTTCTATCTCAGACTTTTCTTTGTTAGATTTGTTTTTATTTCTAGATTTGGTCAAGTTACAGATATATTAACTTGCTTTTCTAACTAACTTTTCTAACTATTCAAATCTTTGAATTACCTTCCTCTAGAAGGTCTTAGCATCATAATTTTGAACAACCCTATGTGAAGTAAATAGACCAAATAAAAATCAAAATAAAGGTAGAACAATGCAAGGACTTATGGCAAGGTCAAGTCTCTTCCTGATAATTCCACAGTTAATCAGCAATAGACAAAGTTCCTTATTTCAATCATGTCAGATTTTTTGCAGTTGGGGAGCATATGGACAGCTGTTGTCATTTGTGCATGACTTGGCCTCTGCTTACAGAGCAGCAGGCTCAAGACAGTTGTGCTGTTCATTCAGAGGGGCAACCCGCTCCAGGGGAGAAGGATAAAGCTTGTCCCTACCCAGAGGAACAGACAGAGTTGCAGAAGGGATCAGATTTCCGAGCAGATTATGCACAATTAGACCAAGATAGGCAAACCCCAAACTTTTAGAGGCCCAATATCACCTACAAGGTCCTTTTAAGTACGCTGAAATACTAATTAAGGACCTGAGCTAACAGGAGTGGAGAAACAGAGAGATTGCCAGTTCCAAGACAGGTATCCAATTTCTGGTTGTTTCTAAAAAATAATCCCCCAAAAAAGCATAACCAGCAAATCATAGTCTAGTAAATTTAAGCAAGGAGTAAAAAATGAAAAGGACTGTTTAAAGGACTTCCAATTAAATCTGAACTAATAAGATAGGGGGTAAGGCAGAAGTGCCTAAGAAAATACATTTCCCTAATTTCCTATTTCTTCCTCTCTTTTTCTTTTGGAAAGAATTATCAAATAACTATATAAATCATATTCACATGCATATACATAACAGAATAAAAGTCCCTCAAACATAACAGCAATAGTTACACAAGTTTAACAATTTCCATCCCAAGTCTTAAACACAGAGTAAAACAGTTAAAATTCTAACAAGTCAACCACTTTCCCACTCCCCCATATCAGTCCAAATTACATCAGGAAAAAGGGCGATGGTCAAAAGCTGCTTCCTGCTGAAGATGGCTAGAGACTCTCAGTTCAGGGAAATGGATGGGTATATGAAGTATGGCGTGCTGACAATCAAGGTTTGATCTAGGTCCTAGAAGCAAGTCAATATATCTGTAATTTGACCAAATCTAGAAATAAAAACAAACCTAACAAAGAAAAGTCTGAGATAGAAAAATTGGTCCACAAGGACTGCTACAAGATGTGGCCTCTCATTAGTTATAAACCTTAAAAAAACTTGAAGATCCAGACACAATATCTAGTAACCAATAGATGACCAGACTAAATATTTATTTGCACAAGTATTTAGGATATAATGATTACAGATAACCAGATTGGAAACAGCAAGGTATGACATAATTGAATTAACAATTTCTTATTGACTATTGCTCTAATTATAGAAATCAGTTACAGGAGGAAAAAATGCAGTGACATTAACTACAAACCCAAGAAATTTTACCTCCAATAACAAATCCTAAACAGATATTTACCATAACCTTATCAGTTTGCTGCTTTTAGCCAAGAACCAGGTAGCTACAACTTGATAAAAATGTGTGGAACAGTTTAGAGGGAGTGGGGAGGAGAGGATTCCATGTGACTGCCCTTCCCCACTCCACCTTCAAAGAGACAGGGGGAGGGGAGGGAAATCGAACTAAACTTCACTCCAAGCTAACTAGATGCTCCAATAGCTGAAGTAGCAGCAGTGGGGGGTGAGTTTAAATCTTTACAAAAGATCCCTATCCCGACCTGTATGTGCACGAATGTTTGTGGCAGCCCTTTTTGTAGTGGCTAAAAACTGGAAACTGAATGGATGTCCATCAGTTGGAGAATGGCTGAATAAATTGTGGTATATGAATATTATGGAATATTACTGTTCTGTAAGAAATGACCAACAGGATAATTTCAGAAAGGCCTGGAGAGACTTACACGAACTGATGCTGAGTGAAATGAGCAGGACCAGGAGATCATTATATACTTCAACAACAATACTATATGATGACCAGCTCTGATGGATCAGGCCATCCTCAGCAACGAGATCAACCAAATCATTTCCAATGGAGCAGTAATGAACTGAACCAGCTATGCCCAGAAAAAGAACTCTGGGAGATGACTAAAAACCATTACATTGAATTCCCAATCCCTATATTTATGCACAACTGCATTTTTGATTTCCTTCATAAGCTAATTGTACAATATTTCAGAGTCTGATTCTTTTTGTACAGCAAAATAACGTTTTGGTCATGTATACTTATTGTGTATCTAATTTATATTTTAATATATTTAACATCTACTGTTAATCCTGCCATCTAAGGGAGGGGGGGGGTAAGAGGTGAAAAATTGGAACAAGAGGTTTGGCAATTGTTAATGCTGTGAAGTTACCCATGCATATATCCTGTAAATAAAAGGCTATTAAATTTAAAAAAAAAAAAAAAAAAAAAAAGATCCCTATCCCACCCAACATTTAAAGTAGCAGAAATCAGTGGGTAAGTGGGGGAATTCCATAAAACCCACATGTCCAGCAGAGCTGGATTTAAAGCATAATTTACAATGTTATAATATAGGTAACAAAGAGCTTTACATTCCCAGTAATATAAAACTTGCCTATCTCATTTCAAATAATGAAACAGCATAGTTTATTTCTCTCCTTCTTGCCCCATGTGACCATTATTCCCAATGGACTCCTCCTAAGCTCCAACTTGGCCAGAGTTGAAGCTTTCAGAAAAGTCAGATCCCTTTTGTTACATACTTTACCTAATTAGAGGCACATGACTCCTATCAGGCAAGTTAACAGAACTTCTTTAACAAACTAGTGGTCTTTTAAGATCTTATACTTAAAGATAACCAATTCCCATTTAGATTAACCATTTCCCAAATTTAGAATTCTCTTAAAATTCCTAATCAAATGTTTTCTCCAGCTGGAGTTCAGTATTGAAATAACCAATTTCCAAATTTGATCATTGTTCTTAAATTTAACAGAGCTCTTAAATTAACAAAACGGACAAATTACATAGAACACAGAACACAACTAGATTTAATATATAAGAAAAATGAAATGAAAATTTAAATTTTCTAAACTTTAAGGGATGTTAAATTATATTTTTGCTGAGGCAATTGGGGTTAAGTGACTTGCCTAGGATCACTCAGCTAGCAAGTGTCCAATGTCTGAGGTCAAATTTGAACTCCTGAGTCAAAGTGGTACTCTATCCACTGTACCAACTAGCTGTCCCCAAGAGATGTTATTTTACAGTGCATAAACAAAACTAATGCAGACAAGATTAGAAGGAAAGCAATAAATTCGGAAAACATTTTTGCAGTCAAAGGTTCTGATAAAGACCTAATTTCCAAAATATATACAGAATTGACTCTAATTTACAATAAATCAAGCCATTCTCCAATTGGTAAATGGTCAAAGGATATGAACAGACAATTCCCAAATGAAGAAATTGAAACTATTTCTAGCCATATGAAAAGATGCTCAAAGTCATTATTAATCAGAGAAGACAACTCTGAGATATATAGATTGGCTAGAATGACAGGGAAAGGATAATGTGGAATGTTGGAAAACAGGGACACCAATATATTGTTGGGTGAAATTGTGAATATATCCAGCCATTCTGGAGAGCAATTTGGAACTATGCTAAAAATTACTACTGGGCTTATATCCCAGAGAGATTTTAAAGAAGGGAAAGGGGCATGTATGTGCAAGAATGTTTGTGGCAGGTCTCTTTGTAGTGGCCAGAAACTGGAAACTGAGTGGATGCCCATCAATTGGAAAATGGCTGAATAAATTGTGGTATATGAATATCTTGGAATATTATTGTTCGGTAAGAAATGACTAGCAGGATTTCAGAAAGGCCTGGAGAGACATGAACTGATGCCGAGTGAAATGAGCAGGACCAGGAAATTATTATATACTTCATGTTTGGACATGTATACTTATTTTGTATTTAATTTATACTATAATTTATACTTTAACATGTATTGGTCAACTTGCCATGTGGGGGAGGGGGTGAGGGTAAGGAGGGGAAAAATTGGAACAAAAGATTTGGCAATTGTCAATGCTATAAAATTACCCATGCATATAACTTCTAAATAAAAAGCTATGAATAAAAAAGAAACACAGTGCATACTAAGGTGAGCTACCAATCATTTTCTTCCATTAATTTACCAAATGAGAAAATGGCATTATTTACAAGACCTTAGATTTATTTAGAGATTTAGAGACTTAGAGGGACCAGATTATCTTGTCCAACTACCTCATTTTATATATGAGGACAATGAAGTGTGTTGAAGTTTAGTGAAGTTGTCCAAGGTCACACAGGTATAAAAATTGGAATTCAACCTTAAGAGTTGGGACTCCAAGTTCATGCTATATTTAAAAGATGTTATAAAAACTGCAATTACATGCAAGTGATGCTGGTGTGTTTTGGCTAGCCACTTTTTGCCTGAGGGCACAAGTGTTAGTCCCAGGATTTGAAAGAAAAAAGCACTTTAAAGGATGGACTTGTCCAGAGAGTTGGTGGGTGGGTGGGGACAGAGATTGGAATTCAGCTAATCTATTTGGATTTCAGATTGAACTGAAGCTGTGTGTCTGTGCCTTAACTTTATACCATTCTATAATGTAACCTTCTCTTTAGGATGGTGCCACAAAGGCCCTCTTCAGAGCTATTTGTCAAAATACAGGATTTTATCTGTGTGGGCGTGCCTACTATAGTCTCCAGAGCTCCTAGCTCCCAACCAATTTCCTGGGAAATTCTGTCTCCCGCTATAGAAGGGTGATATGTTGGGCTTGCCTTAGTGGAAACCTTGTGAGAGGGCCACCAATATTGAGGACAGGGTAGCAAAGAGGTGTGATAGGAATAGGTGTGTTTACCATTCAATAGCTCCTTGCCTAACTCTAGGCTGTATTCATAGAATAAATCTAGAGAGCTTGAGAAAAAGAGACCTCTTTCCTAAAGGTGTTCACCGAATGTTTTAAATGGCTTCAGTTAACTCATTTCTCCCATTAACTCATTTCTTGCTGCAATTCTAAAGAATTTAATTTGCCTTGATTTGGAATTTTATTCCCCAGCCATCATTCAAAAGATCTTTCTTGATGCTGCAACCTGGCCAGGGTTGGAACCCAAAAAGAAACCTTTAATTGTTGGCAACGACATAGAATGCCAATCCAGAAAACAGAAGAGCCAAGAGCCAAGGTGTGCCAAGAGCAAAAGGTCTTGGGACTGAGAAAATTAAGAGCGAAAGAGTTCCCACCTGTGAGATTAGGTAGGAAAGTGAGAGAGAGACAGACCTAGCCTGGTTTAGCTAGGTTATCTCTCCAGGAGCAGCTGAGAAAAAGTTTTAAGTAGTGCCCTGAGGCTGGGAAAAACCTGAGCAGTTTAAAATCCCCAGTCTTTGTAGGCAGCCTCATGAGCAGGTAATTTTGAAGCTTCTACAGTTAAAAGGCTGTGACGGAGGGATTGCTCTAATGCAGGATGACCAAATCAGGGAAACCGAGTCCTGTTTTAAAATGTATGGGACAAGCTTTAAAGCATGCTTCCCGAGAGGGCTGGAAGCTGCCGCTTTTATGAGCCAGGTAAAAGGTCTGGGAGGAGTGCTGCTCACTTGTCCAGTTTGCCACAAAGTTCTGTTTTAAAAGTTGGTGAAAACTTTTTCCGGAGATTTGAGAAAATTGAGTCCCCAATCTCCCCACTGTATAGTACCAAGAAGGAGACAGGATAGGAGCATTTAAATGGCAGGTAGTCAAGCCACATGGGAGAGTTCTACACTCCCCACTCCATGAAAGAAGGGGGAGGAAAGGCCAGAGCGAAGGTGGGGCAGGAAGAGATGCCATCTTACCTGGCGTGATGCATCCCAAATGCTGAGGGCTCCTCTGGCGATTCCATGCTGGTACTTGAGAGTGTGGTAGCTCATCTAAGCCCCCAAATCTTGCTGGGAGAGCAGGACCTGAAGGAGAGACCGCTTGCCCTGGTCCAAGGAATAGCAGCTGTGGGTAGACATTCTCCAAATTCACCCCAATTCAATGACCTTTCTCCTCGTGACTAGAGCCTGATCATTAGAGACTCCATTGCATTTGGAGAAGGGAGAAGGGCCCAAATAGGGCCCGGTTATCTCCCCAGAACAGATCAAAGAGAGCGCTGGCCTGGGACCCCCAAGAGGGATGGGGTCCCCAGAATGGCCATGTGTCTCCTAGGTCTGGGGGAGGGGGGGGAGTGTTAAAGAGACACTTCCTTTCGTGTCCTGCCTGAGAGCAGGGCTTTCTGGTGAGATGCTAAGGAAGGGCGTTTGTCTCTGGAAGGATTTGGACAGAGGGAGTTTCCTTAAGCCAAGCATCTGCTCCAGAAAAGATTTTAGAGGCAGAGGAGTGTCTAGATTGTGGACAGGAAAAGCTTTTAGTTTTCCAAATTCTTGCAGCCTCTCTCATCTCTAGAGACAGAGTTGAGACACAAGAAGGCCTTTTGTCAAACCACAGCAATTTGTAAAGAATTGTGCACGAGCTTAGAACTCCAACATCGACCCACGCCTGACCCGAGTGGCCTGGGTGTCTACTGCAGGATAGGGAAAGAAAAAGTCTTTTACCTTGTTCAGAGTTGCGGATTTCCTGGTCCTGCCATCTGTAAAAATAGGCAGAAAGCAGATATTCTTCCCACTACCTTTAGAGAGAACGAGAGAAAAGAAGGCAGATATTCTTCCCAGAAGAATACTGCACGAACCCAGATTGGTTCCGAGTGCCCTGAAAAGGTCGAGTTTGGTTTGATCGCCAAATTATATAGTTTTCGGGATGTTTTTGTCAGGGAACCAAATGATAAGGTCTAGATGTGGGGTACCTAATGAAATTAGGGTTTAATTGAGGTCTAGTGGGAAGTTTGGGGTAGTCATATAGGGAGTCAAATAGAGCTCCCCTGCAAACCCTTTGGGTTCGGCGCAAAGATATGGAGTTAAATGAAGTCTAGAAGTGGCCCGCGAGTTCCCTATAAAAGAATTTATAGGCTCGAAAAGCTAGATTGATAAAAGAGATTTATTATGAGGTTTGGAAGTAAGGTTAAAGTATAGTTAACAAAATAGGTGAAGGTAGAGATAAGAAGGGCACCAGACACAGGGTTCCAGTGGACAGAGGGTGCTGGCAAGCCAGGTATAAGGCTAGCATATTTGGGACCTCTGGGGATGGAGATTCCTGGCTTGGCCCCTTTTAAAATGGGAGATTTAGCTAGAGGGGCCTGTGGGTGGAGTCCCAAGTTGGCTCAGATCTGAATGGGGCTGGGACAGGCCCGGATGTTCTATTGGAATTCAAAGGGACCATGATTTGTTTATCAAAAGGTCCTTGATTGATATAATTACATCAACTAGGAGGGGTTGGGAATCAGAAAGAAAGGAATCTTAAAGGGACTGCATCCACATCATAAGCAAATATGCTAAACCATTTCTTACTCTACTTTTATTAAGACACTCATGCTAATTTACTTGTTTTGTCCATACAAGGTTTAAATCACACCCAATAAGTCCTTCTCTTCCTTTAATCTCTTACATGTAACCTTTTTTCTTTTAAAATCACTCAAACTGCTTGTAGTTCCTCTTCAAATTATCTGCATTTATATGTTTATTTTACATTTACCTATATATGAACCCGTTGTTTGCCCTTAAGTTCCTTAAGGATGGAGAATCTTTTATTTTTTTCTTTTTCTTTTTTTTTTTTAAATTCCCAGAGTCTATTGTCTGAGGCATGACACAAAGCAGATTTTCAATAAATTCAATAGATTATTTAGTATTGGCTTAATACATTATTGATTAATGGATTAAATATGTTTATATTTACATTTTATACATTGCCAATTTATGTAAAAGTGTGATTTTTAAAAAAAAAACAAACCTATTTTTAACATTCATCCAGATTCTTTCTTCTCCAGTTCCCCCTCCACCCATTAAGAAGGCACACAATATAGTATCAATTATACATGTGAAATAAGGCAAAATTTTTGTCCATATTAGGTAAGAAAAAATGGGAAAAAAAGCATGCTTTAATCTACATTCAGTTCATCATTCTCGCTAGAGAAGTGGATAGAATTTTTCATCATGGGTCCTTTAGAATTGTCTTGGATCATTATATTAAGTAGAATAACTAAGTCTTTCATAGTTGATCATCATTACAAGTATTGCTATTACTAGGCACAATCACAAACTTGTGATTTGTTTATACCCAAACATATAGGAACTTTAGTCTAAAAAGCTAGAACAAAGAGAATGTCTGAGTTTCTCAATCATAGTGACTTTGGCAACAAAGGAGTGTCATTATGGATGAAGCAAAGCTCTGTTCCAGTTTAACATGTTTATAACATGCCAGTCATTATGAAGGAAACAAAGTTCTGAAAGGGAATTTTGGGAATATATCAGATTCTCTTGTCTTTTAATAAACAAGGTGACTCTACCAATTATTTTTATTAATCTTATCTTTTTATTGCATTAATTTGCCAAATGAGAAAGGAGCATTACTTAGAAGATCCTAGATTTAAAACAGGAAATTTTCCCTAAAAACTTCTTGATAGTATATTATAGTATATTTTGTTTATATAGAAAAGTTGCCTGTGCATTTATCTAACTTCTATATTTTAATAATGTCTCTAGATTAGCAGTGAGAGAAAAAAGTGATAAAAAAAACTATTGAGTATGATTTATTATAAACAGAGTGGTAGAACTGGATGAAGCTTTTTATAAAGCCATTGTATTCCCTGATGGATCATTGGTCAAGAATATGAAAAAACATTTTTCAGAGGGGAAAAAAAAAATGTAAGAGCTGAACAATCATTTTCTATTTTGGAAAAAAAAAAAAAAAGCCAAATCACTAAAAGTAAAGTAAAGGAAAGTTAAAACAACTTTGAGATTCCATTTCAAAACATTGAATTGGCAAAGATGACAAAAAATGACAAAAAAAAGAAGATAATAATTGTGGGACAACAAGTACACTTATTCTATGGAACTGTGAATTGGTCTAACTAGTCAATAAAGTGATATAGAACTATACTCCCAAATCACTTGACTGTTCATATTCTTTGACCCAGCTACTGAATATATATTCCCAACAGGTCAAAAACAAAGAGAACACGATAATATACACAAAATATGTATAAGAGCACCTTTTTGTTGTTGTTTTAGCTAAAAATTGCATGAAATGGGTGGTTTTTAATTGGGAAACAATTGAATAAATATGAATTTTATAGAATATTATTTTTCCATCAGAAATTATGAAAAGGATAGATTTAGATCAAACTATGAAGATTTGCACAAACTGATACAGAGTGAAGTAGGCAGAACTAGAACAATTTATAACAAGGATTACAATAATGTAAAAAAAATAGCTTTGAAAGATTTAAGAGCTCTGATCAATGCAATGGCTAGTCATTGAATCATGAGTAATCCAATAGAGTTATAGAATGGAATATATCTTCATTCATATCCAATGTATAGATTTGTTTTGCTTGACTATAATTATTTATTTTAAGAGACATCATCTATGAGTCAGGAGCCTAGAGGAAGATTTATTTGGCGGTGAAAATAATATTGAAGAAGAAGAAGAAGAGCAGAAGAAAGAGAAATAGATAAGAATATAAAGTATTACTAAAAATACTCATAAGAAGAGAGTTCAGAATAGGATACACATAAATAGATCAGTTTTTTTGCTACCATGTTAAATGTACTTTTTATTTTAAGAAACTATGTAAAAGAATTTCGTGGTTTCATATATAATCTACTTTTCTTTTCACTATATGTTAGAATCCTTATAAGGTATTATGGACCAGAACTTGAAACAAGATGCTAAGTCAGTGGAATTGAGGAGACAATGGTTAACTCTAGTTTAGCATTGATTGAATACTACAACAAATAATGGTTTCCCAGTGATATAATGATTAGTTGTGTACTCAGTGTACAGAATATAAGCAAGAAGCTCTCAGGGCCAAAGAGCACTCTGGGAGATACAGAAGCCCACTCTCGGAGGCGGAGACAGATTCATTCCATCTTCCACCTTTGTGCTGGCTGGAGGCTGAAGAAAGCAGAGGCAAAAGGACAAGCTGCAAGAGCTCTTGGAACCAAGCAGAGAGATAGGCCTCTAAGAAAGCTAACCGGACCCAAGGAAAGAGATAAGAAATAAACGTTTGGATTTTATCAGCTGGCTGTATTTGAAGTAATTATTACTCTGAACTGAAACTAAGGCTGTCTCCAGAAAACCTCCCCAAGAAACCTGTTCCCAGAGAACCATGATATCTTAAAAAAGAAGAACACCACAATTGTATGTTGAAATATTCATATTGATAAACTTATAATAAATTTTTTTTGTTTAAAATAAATTATTTACTCATTTGTTCATTTATTCACCAGTATTTATTGATATTGATTATATTTACAATTCCCTGCTATGCTTTGTAGCAGAATATAGAAAGGTTCAACTTATAGTATCTAATGCTCAAAAAAACATTTTGAGAATGTTCTTTCTATCCAAGATCTGAATCTATATCTTTAGTGTATTCTTGGATTTAGGTTTAGAAATAGTCTTACCTTTGATTTGGCTGTTTGCTATTTCACCAGAAACAGAGTGAATTAGAAAACTTTTATAACTGGAAAATTGATCTTTATCTCTCTTAGGCTATGAAAAAGGTATGTACTACTTCTTAAAAAATGTGTAAATCTGAATTTAAATGAATTGGGAGGTAATTATTAACAGTAAAAGTAGGGAACTTTGTTTTATAAAAGCATTTGCTACAAAGTTAAAGAGAAAACTCTTATCACATGTTTTGAAAGATTAAATTTATATACTTAAGGAACATGATTAAAATCTTTCTTGTAATCCATATGCTAACTAATGGTACACCTCAAGAAAGTTCTGTTCCTATTTTTATTCTTGTGTCATCTGTGGCTTTGAACCACAGCTTTAAGTTCTCATAGCCTGGGTTCAATCTTGGGGATCTCTTAATAATAATTTACAGTTGGCTTGTTTTGCCTTCAGGCAAAGTATTTTCTAGAATTCCTGAATTTTGCCCATTTGAACTGTCTAAAAGTCCTCCTTTTTCCTACAGACAGTCCAGGTTAACAGAAAATGGATCATAGAACAAGTTTATTACACATAATACAGAATACAGAAAGGACTTATAATTGAGCCTATAAAAGTCAAAGAAGCTTTACCTCTTGTGCGGCTTACCTTTTCCAGGACTATATAAATCCCAGACTATTATATAATATCTTCATAAAGTTCCTCTGTTTTCCCCACAGGAGATAAGAAATTGATTGTTACTAGGGATATTTTGAAGCTCAAATGACATAATAGATTTAAAGCATTTTGTAAACCTTAAAACACTAAATTCATGCCAGCTATTATCATTATCCTATAGTCAATAGACTTCTACTTCAGTCATGATTTCATTATTTAAGTCTTCTACTGCATGGCTGTTCAAACATTGTTTTTAGAACAAAACAGGACAAATGTAAAATGTATGATGACTATCTGGAGGGAACCACATATCTGGACACGTTAAAATTGAATTTGTATTAATATTGTATTCTTAAGTCTAAACTGTCAACAAAACAATAAATCAAGCCCAAATCTGTAGTAATTGTTATTTGTAAGGTACAAATTTTCACTTTGAGAACTTAACAATTAGCTCTCCATTAGCGCTGGCTCCAATTCACTTTTGATTGCTATTTTAAGTCAAAACACATCTTTTTTCCTACTAGGTATCTATATGGTCACTACCACACCCTCAACAGGAAAAAGAAATTGATAGTTAACTGTCCCTTGGACATGTAAATCTAGGTTGACTCTCTTGAATCAGGACTTTATGTCTTCCTGCTCCATAGTTTGAGGTTTTATGTCTCCTGGTTTAAATCAAAGATTCTTAGATTTTTTTCAGGAATTCCCTTGCTTTGCTGCCATCTCTCTCTCTGCTCTGCAACAATTGCACCAGTTCTGTTGCCTCTTCCCCAGAAAAGTGTTAAAGCTTTTATAGATCCAGGGTCCATATGCCTCTGAGCTAGTTAATATATTTTAAACTTGGATTTAGCTCTTCCACTCTATACCTGGACCACAAAAGGTTCTTCAGGTGCTGTAAAGATATCCATCTTGCTTTGTTAGTCCCTGGACCTCACTCTTTGATGAGTTATAGCAATTAAATTCCATTCACTTCAGAGGTTAGACAAGAGGATTTACTTCATGATGAGGCAATACAGTTACTTTACCACAGCCATAGGTGGTAGCTTTAAAGCAGGGAACTATGTTGAAAGGGTATTAGGGAATTGAATCAGGGAAAAAGCATAGGCCAGCAGAAGATTGAAAGATGTGGGATGATAGTTTCCAGATCACCAGAGAGTAGGTCTCCTAAGGAGAGGAACTGGGGATGCCCCCACCCTGATTTTGATCTCCCAAGGCTAATATTCAGGTGTCTACGCCCTAATCATTGCATTGTACTTCATTTATATTTCCTTGCTTAATTCCATTCTTTTTCAATCTAACCTAATCTCTTCCATTCTGTTTTTCAATCTAACTTCCACTTAGTTGTACAATTTGATATTCCTAAAGCACAAGTCTGATGGTGTCTCTCTTCTGCTCAAGAACTTTAGTGGTTCCTTGTAATCTCTAGGATAAATACAAGTTTCTCTGACATTTAAAACCCTTTGCAATCTGGCTTCAGCCTATCTTATTATATATTGTTTCAGTCATATCCAACACTTCATGGGGTTTTATTAGCAAAGATACTGGAGTAGTTTGCCATTTTTTTCTTCAGAGAATTAAACAGAAGTTAAATATATGACTGGCCCAGGTTCACATAGCTAGTGATTGAAGCTGGATTTGAACTCAGATCTTCTTGACTCCAGCCCCAGCACTTAAACACTGAACCATCTAGCTGCCTCACATATTACTGCCTATTACATATTACTTCTTCTCACTCTATACTTCAATCAGATTGATTTACTTGCTGTCTCCTATACACAATCTTCACTCTCCAAGCTTTAGAAAGGACCCTACCAAACTGAGAACATTTTCCCTCCACATTTTAATATCTTGGAACCTCTAACTAACCCCCCTTCCAGGTTCTATGACTCAAAACTCAACTCCTTTGTGAGTCTTTCCCTAATTCCTTCATTTGCTAGTGTTCCCCTGCAC
Source organism: Sarcophilus harrisii (assembly GCF_902635505.1). Classification (NCBI taxonomy): domain Eukaryota; kingdom Metazoa; phylum Chordata; class Mammalia; order Dasyuromorphia; family Dasyuridae; genus Sarcophilus; species Sarcophilus harrisii. The sequence goes on from NC_045429.1 coordinate 190,639,191, forward strand.
AATTGTTTTGCGTTTTTGTACTTATTCCTCATTTACTTACCTGAACATATGGGCTCTCTCCAGTAGAAGTGTGCTAAAATTTTATTTTGCTCTTTCCTCATGGCCAATCCCATCTTCTAGTCAGTATAGTAAGTTTATAAGTAGCTGGCATAAGGTAGCAATAGAAGGAAATAAGATTGTAGAGAGGAACCTGAAAGTTACTTACAAACAATCCCAAAAATCAAAGGAACGTTACTTACAAATTGTATTATATGTTAACCAGAATTCATATCCTGATAATATGTGACCAATAAGGAAGAAGTATTTATATGGTGTTTGTCAAGGTTCTGGTCCATGATACATACATTCCAAACAAAAAGTAACCCTCCACAGCTTTAGACCAATAGACGTTCAGACCAAAAGGTTCTGATAACTCTGGGATGATGAGATGTTAATAACCTAACCCCAAAATGGCAGAGATAGGAGTTGGTATGTCTTGTCCAAAAAAAAGTCTATAAAAATGAAAATTCCTGTTCCCCAAGAAATCTTCCATCCACATCAGTTTTCCTGTCCTGAGTGCTCTTAACTCTAATTCATGGTTATTTCAATGATACTCTCTGCTTCTTCCAGTTTACTCTCTGCTTCTTCCAGTTTTCCTCACTCTGCTTGTCTTCTTTCACCATTCTGTTCTTGGTTCCCATATCACTGTCTGTTACTTGCTTTTCTGAGCTTTTTGCTTCAATACTCTCTGTCTTTCATTAAAATATGATTGCTCCCTGTTTTCCAGCTGCCAATTGTGATCTTTCCTGGCAAATACCCTAAGTGTTTACCCCTATTTCATAATTTCATAAATTAATTACAATTCAAGAAGCAATTTCCTTTATGAGAACTGTCTTACATTCATATTTGTATCCCCAATTCATATTATTAGTCTATGAAATCTGGTTCATACAAGGGGCTTGATAGTTTGTTGATTGATTGATTTGTGAGTAAAAAAATACATATAGATCATCACACTTTTTCACTACTAAGGTGAAAAGCCCTGGCTTTTTCATCAAAATGTTATGTCTAGTGAATTATTATCAAATAAGCTTATTTCAAAATTACATTAAAAAAAAAAAATCAGGTTTCCTAGGATCAGAAATGCTATTTCTAATATTTCATGGGTAAACGTTTTGTCCTTATGTTTAACACAATTGATTCAAAGAGCTAACAATACAGTTTGATACTTTACTAAAATTAATTAGTTAAAACAAAAAACAAAAAGAGCCAAGTTACTTTTGGACAGGTCACTCATTGCCATTGACTAAGACCTGAGGCAATTATTGAGGACACTTATTGATTCCTTACAAGATGGACTTTTCCCTCTTTTCTCATGTTTCCTTCTTTCTCTCATGTTTTCCTACTTTTCCATTCCTTTTTCTCTCTTGTATTTCCTTTAAACATACCCATGTTAAGTTTGTCAGAAGCCACCATAGATACTAATGCATCTATCTGGATATTAGTCACATTCTTTTTTTTTTTTTTTTTAACAAGTTACATTTTAAACACACTGCTTGTCCCCATGAGACCCTAGGAGTGTCACATAGATGAAATATGCAAACTCTGGGTTTAGGTTGTCACCACTTTGCCCCACCCTATCTAATCTCACATCTCCTGATACACCCTTATCCACCCAGTTTGCTTAAGTCAGACAAATTTATGAGATTTATTCCAGGTACTTAATCTTCCTCCCACTCAAAGGGAGATCTTTAGTACAGGTAATAATCTACTCTTGCTGTTGATGTCCTTTGTTTTTAATTCCACAATCATTTCTGGAAAAACACCTTCACCCTGCTTAGTCAATTAATGTCCTTTCTTATAACAAAGAAAAACAGATAAGTAAAAATTACTGATACAATGACTTCTTCTGACAATGTCACAAGTTGTCTAATTTATTACTAATCTTTCTTCTCCTTGATAACTCTCCTCTTTTTTAGGGGGGGGGAACATCACTTTCTTGGTTTTCCTCTGAACAATCAGTTTCCCACTGACATGCTTAAATGAGTTCTGATATAATGGACTATGCTCTTTTGCTTTCCCAGTCATCAGTGGAGTAGAGCAGGGCTTTCTGTTACTCCCATGCTTTTCAACGTAATGCTTTTGGTGATTGTCAGATCCTTCAAGGAGCACTAAAATGGCATCATGGTCAGCTACCCTATTGCATTTAAATTGAAAAGGCTACAAAGGAAGACTGTCCTTCATTCTTGAAGAGAACCAATAACATCGTGAATGAATTGGATTTAATTGAGACAGTGCTGAGTAAAAACTCATTTTTTCCTCCAGAGTTATAGGAGTCCAATGACAAGACACAAGTCAAGATGACTGATAATGGCCAGACAAGCCAAGGTAGTTATTATTGAACCTGAAAAGACTACAGGTCAAGGGAGAATTGATGTGTGACTTTTTATTCACAGATAATTGTGCTCAATGAAGTCTTTGAGACTGAGATGCAATAGAGTATGGATTGATTTTCTGCTGCTTCTGCTAATTTTGGTCTGATGATCAACACTAAGAAAACAAAGATTCTTCTACCATTACCATCCCATCTATATATGAAACCATTGTTAAAGCAAATGGAAAAATGTTGAATGCTTTGGATAGGTTCACTTTCCTTGGCAGCATATTTTCCAGGGATGGAATTCCAATTTACTCACAGGGATGATATCATTGATGCTTTTCAAGAATGAAGAACAACTAGAAGTCTTGACTTGTAATCTTTTCAAGTTAAATAATTTGCCATAAGTGCAGCAGCTGCCCTTCACACTGTTTTAGTCCTCCTTGAAGGAATCTGATAACATCATTAAAAGCATCATACTTAAAAGTATGATTGAATTCCCAGTCCCTATATTTATGCACACCTGCATCTTTGATTTCCTTCACAAGCTAATTGTACAATAATTCAGAGTCTGATTCTTTTTGTACAGCAAAATAATGTTTTGGTCATGTATACTTATTGTGTATCTAAGTTATATTTTAATATATTTAACATCTACTGGTCATCCTGCCATTTAGGGGAGGGGGTGGGGGGGGTAAGAGGTGAAAAATTGGAACAAGAGGTTTGGCAATTGTTAATGCTGTAAAGTTACCCATGTATATATCCTGTAAATTAAAGGCTATTAAATAAAAAAAAAAAAAAAAAAAAACAGGAAAAAAAAAAAAAAACTTAAAAGTATGGCAGTAAATATATAGTTCTGCTTTACTCCATCGATGACTGGGAAAGTACAAGAACACAGTCCATTATCCAGATGATGAGGTTGACACATGCATTGCCAGAACTAGCTTAATATTTGGGAGGCTCCAAAAGAAAGTGTGAGAGAGAAGAGCCATTAGACTGCCTACCAAACTGACTGTCTCAGAGCCATTGTGCTGATCTTGTTGTTGTATGCCTAGGAAACTGAATTACTTCCATTTGAATTGTCTTAGGAAGATTCTGAAGAACACCTGAAAAGATAAGCTGCCAAACACAGAGGTCCTCTCTTAAACTGAAAGGTTTAAGCATCCAAACTCTATTGCAGAGAGTGTAATTCTGATGGTCAGCTATCAAACATGCATTTACCTAAAGGACTATTTTATGAAGAACCCCTACAAGGAAAATGCTCATATAGTGGTCAGAAGAGATATAAGGACACTCAAGGTCTCTCCAAAGAACTTTGGAATCAGTCATGAGACATCAGGGACACAGGACTGCTCAGCATATCAACGAAGATATCATATTTTGTGGTCAAAGCAGAATTGCAAATAGCATGGATGATGAAATAGGGGATGTGAACATTTAGAGACGTTGCCACACCAAATGTTCAAATGGACTATTTATGCCCTGTGAGTTCCTATGAACTATTTGTGAGCTATGCGACAGTTGAACACATTGTACCTTGACATCAACATAGGGATGACCTTTTGGTCTTCTTTGAAAACAAAGGACAGCAAACAAACAACCAAATTATCAGATTGCTCTTTCTCAGTTTCCTTTGCTCAATCTTCATCCAAGTCATGCCACTAACAATGGGTGTATATATCACAGAACTCTGTCTTGGACCCCTTTCTCTTCTTTTTTTGTACAATTTCACTTGGTGATCTCACCAGTTTTCATTGATTCAATTAAAATCTCGGTGTTGATAATTCTCAGATCTATTCATTCAGCCCAAATTGCTCTCCTGACCTCTAGTTTGCATTTCAACTGCCTATTAACATCTTGAAATGGATGTCTTGTAGACATCTCCAACTCAACATGTCCAAAACTGAACTCATTAATTTCCCTCCAAACTCTCCCCTCTCTCTAACTTCCCTATTAGTATAGAAAGCACCACCATGTTCCCAGACACCTATGCTCAAAAACTTGGCATTATCTTCTACTTTTCATTCTCTCATTCCCTACATCCAATCTGTTGCCAATTGATTTTTTCCTTTGTAACATTTCTGGCATATTCCTCCGAGTCTCTGATGCTGCCACCAGCTTGGTACAAACCCTCTTCACTTTATACTTAAACTATTGCAATAACCTGCTAGTTGTTTGTTCTTTTACAGGTCTCTTTCCACTCTTCCCCATTCTCCACGCAGTTGCCAAAAAGATTCAGGTTTGACAATGTTACCCTCCTTCTTCACTCAATAAATTTAAGAGTTCCTTATCAGTTTCAAGATCAGATATATCTGTTCACAAAACTTCATTAACTTCCCCTCCCTTTCTAATCTTTCTTCCCCTGCCCCAAACTCTGTGATCTAGAGACCTCCTTGTTCAAACAAGAAACTTCAATTGTCTATTTTAATCACTTTTACTGATTATCCCTCATGTCTGGGAGGCTTTCCCTCTTCATCTCTGCCTCTTAGCTTTCTTCAAATCTAGCTAAAATTCTGCCTCATTTAGAAAGCCTTTCCCTATCCTTCTTAATGTTAGTGCTTTCCCTCTACTGATTATTTCCAATTTATCATATGGCCAGGAAACCAATCCTCCTAGGTATAACCTCTCAGTCCACATTAGTTCAGTACAACAGGTCAGAGAAAATCAATCAAATACAACCTAACTATGGGTTCAAAAAAATATGCTGACCCAGATGTATATCTTTGCATCAAATCAATCAACAAACATTTATTAATCACTTATGTGTCAGGCATTGTACTAGAATACAAGTATAAAGAATGAAACTATAAGGGGCAGCTAGTTGGTGCAGTGAATAGAACACCAGCCCTGAAGTCAGAAGAACCTGAGTTCAAATTTGGCCTCAGACACTTAACATTCCCTGGCTGTGTGACCCTGGGCAAGTCACTTAACCCCAGTTACCTCAGCAATTAAAAAATAAAAGAAACTATCTCTGCTAGCAACTGGAATTATATTCCAGAGATCTTAAAGGAGGGAAAGGGACCCACATGTGAAAAAATGTTTGTGGCAGCCTTTTTTGTAGTGGCCAGAAACTGGAAACTGAATGGATACCCATCAGTTGGAGAATGGCTGAATAAATTGTAGTATATGACTATTATGGAATATTATTGTTCGGTAAGAAATGACCAGAAGGATAATTTCAGAAAAGCATGGAGAGACTTACATGAACTGATGCTAAGTGAAGTAAGCAGAACCAGGAGATCATTGTATACAGCAAAAAGAATATACAATGATCAATTCTAATGGACGAGGTTCTCTACAACAATGAGATGATTCAAACCAATTCCACTTGCTCAGTGTTGAAGAGAGACATCTGCCCTCAGAGAGAGAACCATGGGGACAGAATATGGAACACAACATAGTATTCTCACTCTCTCTATTGTTGTTTGTTTGTATTTTGTTATCTTTGTCAGTTTTTTTTCTTCCTTCTTGATCTGATTTTTCTTGTGCAGTAAAATGACTATATATATATATATATATATATATATATATATATATATATATGATTTAACATATATTTTAACATATTTAACATGTTTTAGACTACCTGCCAGCTAGGGGAAGGGGTTGAGGAAAGGAGGGGAAAATTTGGAATAAGAGGTTTTACAAGTGTCAATGTTGAAAAATCACCCATGCATATGTTTTGTAAGTAAAAAGCTTTAAAAAAAATACAGATTGCCATGCTTTGCCTAAAACACTTGAAAACAGTAGTATTGAGAGATGACTAATGCTAGTAAATATCTCTTCTATTCCTCATCCACCAAGACATCCACATGCTTTGAGGAATTCAAAGAAAAGGAAACTAATGGCATGCTCCTCATCTGTCACCTATACTTTTTTTGGCAGAGTGTCCTGTTGTGGTGGTTAATGTGGTGCTGTTCCTAGGAAGTAACATCTAGTTGGTAGTGAATTAAAATGTGCCTGTGTGGTTCTTTGGTGGGAAAGCATATTTTACCTTTTTTTTTTTTTTGCCCTGGCAATGAGTTTCTCCATATGAATACATCCTATTCACATGAGGAATGGGAAAGCCACAATGAAAACTGTGGAAATTATAGAAATTGAGTGAATTATATTGTGACTCAATTTTGGATCTAGATCCATTCCCTTTCTATTATAGTTCTAGTCCAATTTCTGTCTTATGAGAAAACTTTATTGTATTGTTTTTTTTTTTTTTTTATTTAATAGCCTTTTATTTACATGATATATACATGGGTAATTTTACAGCATTAACAATTGCCAAACCTCTTGTTCCAATTTTTCACCTCTTACCCCCCCCCTCCCCTAGATGGCAGGATGACCAGTAGATGTTAAATATATTAAAATATAACTTAGATACACAATAAGTATACATGACCAAAACATTATTTTGCTGTACAAAAAGAATCAGACTCTGAATTATTGTACAATTAGCTTGTGAAGGAAATCAAAAATGCAGGTGTGCATAAATATAGGGATTGGGAATTCAATGTAATGGTTTTTAGTCATCTCCCAGAGTTCTTTTTCTGGGCATAGCTAGTTCAGTTCATTACTGCTCCATTAGAAATGATTTGGTTGATCTCGTTGCTGAGGATGGCCTGATCCATCAGAACTGGTCATCATATAGTATTGTTGTTGAAGTATATAATGATCTCCTGGTCCTGCTCATTTCACTCAGCATCAGTTCGTGTAAGTCTCTCCAGGCCTTTCTGAAATCATCCTGTTGGTCATTTCTTACAGAACAGTAATATTCCATAATTTTCATATACCACAATTTATTCAGCCATTCTCCAACTGATGGACATCCATTCAGTTTCCAGTTTCTAGCCACTACAAAAAGGGCTGCCACAAACATTCGTGCACATACAGGTCCCTTTCCCTTCTTTATAATCTCTTTGGGATATAATCCCAGTAGTAACACTGCTGGATCAAAGGGTATGCACAGTTTGATAACTTTTTGAGCATAGTTCCAAACTACTCTCCAAAATGGTTGGATTCGTTCACAACTCCACCAACAATGCATCAATGTCCCAGTTTTCCCGCATCCCCTCCAGCAATCATCATTATTTTTTCCTGTCATCTTAGCCAATCTGACAGGTGTGTAGTGGTATCTTAGAGTTGTCTTAATTTGCATTTCTCTGATTATTGTATTGTTTGAACCTAGTCCTTGTTGGCTAGTAAACTGAACTATCTCTACCTGTGGCTTAGAGATCCTTAACTAAGAACCAAGGTTATGTTGACCAAAAACTTAGTCAAATCCAAGGAGTTTTCTTACACTTATATATAACAAGTAACCTATATGTCTTATCTGAAAACTGACCACAGGTAGTTACTATTTCTTTGTTCCTTTGATTTAATATAGATATTTGGGAGAGAGTGGGATAATTCTTTTTCTGATTTCACAGATTTCACTTGTTCATTCTCCCTTTTTTCAACTGTCAACTTGGAGAGCCCCTAATCTTTCCTCTAATTAGGAATCAGATTATTTAATCTTGTATTCTGTACTTTTTTCCCTTCTTTTTTTTTTTTTTTTGTAATTTCAAATTATTTATTTAAAATTTAAATACAAAATAGAAAACAGAAAAAAATATTTCCATGTACACAGCAGAACATGAGAGGATTCAAAATATAAAGCAATAAATTTCCATTTTAAGAAAGCCTATATAATAAATACTATGTATTATATTCAGAGCTGTCCATCTTTTCTTTGCTTCCTTATAGATTTCTTTGGTTTTCTGCTGTGCATATTTTACTTTATTTTTTTTCCCTTTCTTTCCTCCTTCAAGGTTACAATTAAGTGTGGATACACACACACACACGCATGCATGCACATATACATATACATATATACACATACATATGCATAGATATTTATAATCATATATATATGTACACACATATATATTCATATACAACTATGTAAGATCACACTATGCTTATTTTCCTCTGTTTCTCTGAAGGTGGATAATATCTTCTTTCCTAAATCCAAGTCTTTCCACATTTTTCTAAATCTACCAATTCATCATTCTCTATACCACTGCAATACTCCAATCTTATGCTATCTAGTTATTTTTAATCTAAAACACTATTGATTATTATGGCTGACAAATAGTGTAGTTTCCTTGTTTTTCTCTTTTGATTAAATCTATTTAATTGATTTTTAAAAATGCATAAAATTCTATCTCCCCCTGTATTTGGGTCTAATATCAACCTGAAGAAGTCTCTTCCTGATTTGTCACACAATTGGTGTGTATTGCTTAATAAATTGATATGTTAAAAAACTTGAACCTTTTTTTCCTCAGCTCTTTCAGCCTTCAACTGTCACAAATAATTGGCTGGTTTTTTCCCACTTCATTGATAATAAATACCATGGCACTTATATGAGCACTGCAAAATCTGATATTTTTTTATTTTGGGGAATAAAATTTTAGGCACCATCAGTAAAGATACTTTCAGAGTTCAAGAGTGTCTCTTCCTTAATTTCAGAGAAGGGAAAATATTTTTGTAATATTTAGAGAAGCTTCTCATCCCTAGGAAGCATATACTTGTCTTATTTGGAGCTATTTTGGAATATGTCAGGCATCCTGCTAAATCCTGAGGAAACAAATATAAAAGCAAGACAGTTTTTGCTTCCATGAAGCTTACATCTCGCTCCCATCCCAGAAAGAGAAGTAGCATGGTACTTAGTGAGGAGATGATGGAGTAAAAGTGTATTTTAAAGACATTTTCTTCGTGAGTAGAATACATACATTTTCATCAGAACTAGAGTAAAAAAGGAAATAGAGTAATACCTGGGTATGCGAACTGAAGAAAGTAAGAGAAAGAGTTTCAAATGATGATTTTCTCAACAAAGTATGAGTTAAAGACCTTATTTGAAATGGTAGGGGAAAGGGGTGCTGTAGGAAGCTTAAAAAAGAGAGGAGGTGGTTTAGAATAACTGTTGTAATGAGTAAAATAGAAAATCAGTTAGGGAAGAATAGGATTGCCTGACTTTATATAGTAAGGTCCCGTTAGGATTAGCTAACATAAATTTTAAGTGGATTCAGTCAAAATAGGTATATGACTTTCCCCTCTCTTTTTTATAATAACTTTTTATTTTCCCCAATACATGCAAAGATAGTTTTCAACATTCATATTTGTAAAACCTTAGATTCCAAATTTTTTTCCCTTCCTCTCTTCTCTTCCTTCCCTTAGACAGCAAGCAATCTAATATAGGTCAAACATGTGCAATTCTTCTACGCATTTTCCCATATTCAGCATGACTTTTTTTTTTTTTTTTTTTTTTTAAACATATGAGTAGGAGTGGAGGAGGTAGATGGTAGGAATAATCCAGGATTGTGATTTGGCAAAGTGTGAGTATCCATAGGAATGGGAACAAGGGATTGAGTGAGAGTAGAGTCTTGTACTTTTCTGTTTCTGAGATCTTTCCCATTCTATTTTCTGAGAGTGAAGAGAAAGGATACTTGAACTCTTAGCCTCTTTAGCTCCTTTAATCCCTTAATTTAATCCTTTAATCTGTGATCCTTTCCTGAAGGGAATAGTCTCATCTTCCTCCTACCAGTTCTTGGTGTCCCTCCCTCTGTTGTTTTCCTTTTCCCTCATATATCCTCTCTCAAATTAGAGGATTTCCCACTTCCCTTGGTAATATTCGTTAGTAAATTATTTATTATTTATATCCATTTTATTATTTGCTTATTATTTTTATTTATTAATTACTAATTTATTATTTATTATTGGCTACTTGTTCTAAAGATAGTACTATATCCATCATACCTTTTTGGTATTTGCCCAGCATGACATAGCTATATTTCTTGTTAGGTTTTCTACCTCTGGTTCTCCATTCTGGGGCATCTGTATTATGATTGGGTGATAGGATATTCTCTTGTCCTGTTACCCTTTTCAATCTTAGAATCCTTGCCTATATATATATCATTGTTTTTTTCAGTATGGGATATGAATTTTCTCAAATTCTCTTTGATGATACCTCATCATGGTTCCTGTGCCATGTTAATAAGATAAGGGGCCATGTGGATATCCATTCATCTGTGAACTGTTGATTGACACAATTTGTTTGAAGCTAACAAGGTCACTTATAGATGTTTAGATGTTTTCCTAATAATGCCCATCATTACAAACCTGATATAAATACAACTAAGTCAGAATGAATGGTTTCTTAAATAAATTGCTGGTAGTCTGACAAGATTTTATTTAAAATTTTTTGAATAAATAACAATCATATTGATTTACATTTCTCTTTTTTCCCCCTATATTCTTCCCTCATTTAGGTATTAGGATTATTTAAATCTCATTTTTTCGAATTTGTGTAGTATTGATACTGTGTTCTTTAAAGTCTGAGAGTAGAATTTTCCTAAATATTCATCAGAACCCCATGTTTTTTCTTGTTAATGGTCAATAGTAAACATTTATATATGCCAGGCATTGTGCTAGGTTTTGGATATCTCACAAATACAATAAAAGACAATCTCTTTCCTCAAAAAGTTTACAATCTAATGAGGGAAGACAATATATAACACTAAACTGAAAGATGGGATTAGATGGATGATAGAAAAGTTTTTTTCTATTTCCCAAGGTTGTTCTTAATGTTATTGGTGGATATCAATTTATTTAGACAAACACAAAGTCAACACTAGAGTTGTAATGGAATACAACTCTGTGTGTGTGTGTGTGTGTGTGTGTGTGTGTGTGTGTGTATGTAAGGGGATCCTTTTTCATTTCCCCTTCCCATCAGATTAGTAGGTGGATAGAGTTCTGGGCTTGGAATCAGGAAGACTTGAATTCAATTTGACCTCAGACACTTATTAGCTATTTGACTCTGGAAAAGTCACTTTTAACTGCTGTCTACTTCAGTTTCCTCAACTGTAAAATGGGATAACCATTTATATCCCAGGGTTATTGTGAAGATAAAGTGAGTACTTAGCACTTAATAAATGCATTCTCCCTATCCCTTTATCAAATTCTGGGCTATTGATTGGGTCATTATACATCCTAGTAAGGTCCTGTACAATTTTAGCAGGTTATTGAGGTCCAGGACTATTACATCTTATAATTGAGTCATCTGCTTTTTCTGTTGCAGAGGATAGTAATGTCCCTTGGAAGTTGACCTTAATGAATTAAACCTTAATATTTTTGGCAGTGTGAATTTAAAAAAAAAGGTGGGGGGGGAGATGGGAACTTTAATTGATTCTCTTTGAATCTCAGCAAAGTATGAGTTGAATACTTCATTTGAGAGGATGGGGAAAAGACGTGCTGTAGGATGCTTGAAAAGAGAAGATTACATCAATTGGAGAATAGTTGGGTAAATTGTGATTTATGAATGTTATGGAATATTATTGTTCTGTAAGCAATGACCAGCAAGATGAATACAGAGAGGCTTGGAGAGACTTACATGAACTGATGCTGAGTGAAAGGAGCAGAAGCAAGAGATCATTATACACTTCAACAACAATACTGTATGAGGATGTATTCTGATGGAAGTAGATATCTTCAACAAAGAGAAGATCTAACTCAGTTTCAACTGATCAAGGATGGACAGAATCAGCTACACCCAGAGAAGGAACACTGGAAAATGAGGTGAATTGTTTATATTTTTGTTTTTCTTCCTAGGTTATTTTTATCTTCTGAATCCAATTCTTCCTATGCAACAAGAGAACTGTTCGGTTCTGTACACAAAAATTGTATCTAGGATATACTATAACATATTTAACATGTATAAGATTGCCTGCCATCTAGGGGAGAGAGGGAGGAAGGGAAGGAAAAAGTCAGAACAGAAGTGAGTGGAAGGGATAATGTAGTAAAAAATTACCCATGCATATGTTCTGTCAATAAAATGTTATAATAAAATTAAAAAAAAAAAAAAGAAAAGAAAAGAGACGGTTGGCGTTCTGGAGAGCAGTTTGGAACTATGCTCAATGGGCTATCAAATTGGCATTCCCTTTAATCCAGTAATGTTTCTACTGGGCTGATATCTCAAAGAGATCTTAAAGGAAGGAAAGGGGGACCAACACGTGCAAAAAATGTTTGTGGCAGCCCTTTTTGTAGTGTCAAGAAACTGGAAACTGAGTGGATGCCCATCAATTGGAGAATGGCTGAATAAATTATGGTATGTGAATTTTATGAAATATTATTGTTCTCTAAGAAATGATCAGCAGGATAATTTCAGAACCCTGGGAAGACTTACATGAATTGATGCAAAGTGAATTGAGCAGAACCAGAAGATCATCTTACATGACAACAGCAATATTATACTATGATCAGTTCTGATGAATGTGGCTCTTTTCAACAATAAGATGATCCAGGCCTGTTCCAATGATCTTGTGATGAAAAGAGCCATCTAAACCCAGAGAGAGACTGTGGGAACTGAGTATGGATCACAACTTAACATTCTCACTCTGTTTGATGTTGTTCACTTGCATTTTGTTTTCTAATTTATTTTATTTCTTTTTTGATCTGATTTTTCTTGTGCAGCATGATAATTGTATAAAAAGATTTGCACATATTGGATTTAACATATATTTTAACATGTATAATATATATTGGATTGTTGCATAGAGGAAAATCTGAAACACAAGCTATGCAAGGGTCAATGTTGAAAAATTATCCGTACATATGTTTTGAAAATAAAAAGCTTAAAATGAAAAAAAAAAGAGAGAGGGTTAGAATTTTATAGGTTAGAAGTACAACTGTGGTAAATGAGAAACTAAGGTTTCACTAGCTAGTACGAGTAAAACTCATCATAGTCCTGGAATAAGAAGGTCTACACTAAGGCACCATAAAGAACAACAACAATTTTAAATGGAAGAAAGTTCCTTACATCATATTCCAGTCTCCTGCCTTAAACAATTAAGCTAAATACAATAAATATTTATTAAGTACTTTCTACATGCATCCTATAATACGGCTTACTTTGTATAAATTTGCTTGCATGTTGTCTCATTAGATTGAAAGCTTCTTAAAGAATTGTCTTGATTTTTTTTTGTATCCTCAACACTTAACATGTCTGATATATAGTAGGTGCTTAATAAATGTTTATTAAATGAATGAGTGGACTTGACATACGAAGATAAACATAATTTCTGGCTTCAAAGAGTGTATATTTCATTTTTCTTCATGATCCAAACCCATCACCAGTCCTTCTAATCTTTTCAAAGCTCTGTGACTTTGTTCATTCCCCATGACATGGTAATAGCCTGATTCTTTCTATTCTAAGCCTCCTCTTTTATGTTACTTCTCAGCTGTTATAAATCACTTTCCATTCTGATGAGGTGGTCTGGTGGGAGTTAAGCCTTCTTATTCTTCAGGCTTGGCTTTCTGAAATGTGTATTACTCTCACACTTATGGTATGATTATATGTTAAAAGAGCATGAAAAAAATGTAATTACCATGGTAGAATGAGATATCTGTAATACTGAGGCAGGAAAAAATGACAGTTATGATTCTGCCATCATTAAGTAAAGCTGCTAAAATAGCCTCATAAATATATGTCAATATGTGATGAACCTGGGGGAAAATATCTTAAATCAAGAGTTTGGATTGGATAAGGAGACTCAATCTTCCTGGACAATCAGATTGGTCATAATTCTATGTGGAGTACTATTCTTGAACTCCTTTCCCACATAAATATCTGTATCTTTGCATCTTCCAGTACTTGTCTTTCTGCCCCACCTTGATATATTTTTTATGAGAGTACTGGTGTGATTGAAGATAAAGAGAAAAAAAAATCTGGGCAGGCAAGTAGAGATTGAAGGCAGAATTCCAGTTAAAAATAAACAACAAATCAGTCCTTTCTGGATATTTGGCTTATCCCAGAGTCTCATGGCAATACAATCTCATGTCAAAATCTTTGAGCTCCTTCTCTGATTCAATTTTAGGATATATCCACTAGAAGGTACATCCCAAATTCTTATAGACTTGTTGGACACTAAGAAACTCAGTCCCTGACTTCCCAATAATAGTATACCAATCTTTAATAACTAAGTGGATGAACTACAGTGTCAATATACTTTGAAAAAAAGCAAAATAAAAAACATATATGTACTTTGTCTTTGGTGACATTATTCAAGAAAAATACATTTAAGGGGAAAAATGAATTCTTTTCCCAAAACATTATTATAGTAGGGATCCAAAGGAGACAGATGTAGGTGGATACTACAGTAGAAAGAGTGATGAATTTGCCGGCATAGCACCAGAATTCAGATTATGGCTCTACTCTTGTTGCCCGTGTGACCTTGGATAAAAATTTGTTTATCTCATTGGGGCTCAGTTTTCTCATATAGACAAAATTACCTTTCCAGCTCTGAATCTAAAATTTTATGGACATAGTTAAGGAAAATAAGTTAATTATAATTTATATTCATTTTATCCATAAAATCACAAAGCTGTTGAAATATAATTTATCATTAATCTTTACCCTCTTCACCCTCTTTCAAGAAAACAAAACCCAACAAAAAACAAGGAACCTAGACTAGTATATTTCATTTTCCTTTGCAGTACTTCTCAGTGGAATTTCCCCTCCTGTAGGTTAGTAATTTTCTAGATGGTTCCTCAATCCTATGACCCCAGAGATAGTTTTGGTTAGCATCTCCCCATCTTTCCTGGTTTCAAATCTCAATTCTAGTCTTATCTTTTCTGAAGCATGAAACTTCCATTCATTTAATTTTCTGGAACAAATAGAGTAGTTCCACTTAAAATATGAATCTTACAACACTAATGAGAGGTCCCTCTAAATAGTTCTTAACCCCTCTTTTATTCCAAAACATCAACTTTCAATTTATTTGGAATAAGTATATTGGTCCTCTAGTAGTTCTTTGAATGGAGTCACTTCATTCTATTCCATTCATTGTGTGAATAGGCAAGTCAAGGAACTGTAATTTTATGAGTATGTCAACTCCCTCCACCTCCAATCAGTCTGTAATTTATAGTTTTAAATAAAGAGCTGCTTCAAGGTCAAAGAATTTAAATGATTTTACCATGTTCACAAAAGCTAGTAAGTGCAGGAGGTGGGATTTGAGAGGAGATCTTGCTGACCCTAAATCTAATAGGTTATCTACACACTAGGTTTCCTCTTTTGTAGGAATCATAGAATGTTAATTTATTTCAATGGAACAAAAATTTATGAAGCAACTTGCATATAATGTACACAAAGGTAAAGGAAGGGGAAAGTGATTAATCAAAGGAGTTCTGTTGAAAAATTCAATTTCTCACTATAGGGCAATGAACCTTTGTTTGGGACATTTTATATGCATCTCTGGATAGAAAAGTGCTTTTTGAACTTTTATGTAGCAATGTCTCACTTATTTTTGCCAAAAATTATTGCACCTTTCTTTTTATAAAACAAGCAACTGAAATAATTTTCTTAGTTCCTGTTCCATTCAAATAAATTTGAATTTAAATTTTCATAACTTAAACATATATTAAACATAGGATGAAAATAATAAATAATTGCTATATTGCAATCACTGTTAGAGAATTAGAGGTTTAGAAATGGAGACTTTTGAGGTCATCTATTCCAACCCTAATCAGTAGGATCAGGCAGGGCCTATCACTCCTAAATACTGTACTGGTATTAAATTTCACTTTCGTTGACTTTGCTTGGAATTTTGTTTTCATTGAAAAAAAGTGGAATATTTATTAAGAATGATTTTTGTCTATTACATCATAGAGAAGATTTTTGAGGGTAGGTTCCATTGTTTGGAATATTCTTCCGTGAGTGTGAACGTGCCCAATGGCACTCTGTTGAGAGGATAAAAGACAACTTTTTTTTTTTTAAATTAAAGTTTTTTATTTTCAAAACATATGCATAAATAATTTTAAATTTTCACCTTTGCAAAACTTTGCATTCAAAATGGGTTTTTTTTCCCTTTTGGAAGGGAAAGAAAGATGAAAATACTACATTGTTATCTACATTCAGTCCAAAAGACAAGTCCAGTGACAGGAGCACCATCCAAGATAATTGTGGTTGGATTCCTTAGTAAAATGAATTGTTGATGGAAGAGTCCTTTTTTCATTTTTTCACTTTCATCTTTCTTCTGTAATACAATAGCAAATTATTTCCTCCCTTTCAGGGATCTACTGACCAATGATTTCTGAATTAACTCTAGATATGCAACTTCTTAGCCAAAAGGATGGCAGTAACTAAGGCCATGACTGAGTATGAAACATTCCAGGAGAAGCATACAACATGAGCAGATATCTGATTGCCCCCATTGTTCTAGAAGGGAGTTCATGGACCATACTTTTGAATCCTAACTTTCTGAGAGGCTGAGAGGGAAAAGGAGACTTTATATTCTTAGGCAGTATGGTATTGAAAACTAGTCTATACAAAGAATGGACATTTCTTGAGTAGACTTTTGGGATTGACTTGAGAGTTACTCTAAGTTCAAGAGTTTGGAAATCTAATATTCTTTTTTTTTTTTTTTTTTTTAACTGAGATGTTGTGCCACAGTTCCCACTGTTTGGGACAAAAAGACCTACTCAAAGTGACTACTACAGAGATCAATCATAGAAAGAGAATTATTTATTAGAATCTTAAGAAGCAGACCCCATCCTGGTCTGTGAGCCAAATTCACAGCAGGACAGAGCCACTTCCTTGAAAATGTTCACAGCTTTTATACATTTCAGACAAAGAACCTCCAAAATCCCACCCTCTATATGTTGTAATTGGTCTCAGAAACCTTTATTCCCCTATTTGGTCAGTGGAATGCAGTAGACAAGGTCATATGCAGCTTTGGCCACTTAATTCCTTCTTTGGACAATGGAATGCAGTCCAGGTCTTATCTAAAATCAAGTGACTGGGGCCTATAGGCCTGATCTACTTGAGTTAACAGTCTCTGATCAATATGTGCTTAATCTGTAAATTGTTCACCTTTCCACACACCTTTTAATGTCCTGACCCAGTTTCCCTAATTGTCCCATTCAGTTACTCTTCATCAGGTTATAACCATTCCCTCTTAATGTTTGATGGGATAAAGGTCTTTATCCATTTTAGACATCATTGGAATATCAGGAGCCTCTCCAGTACCTCCCTCCATTATGTCATCTTAGGTACCTGCCTCCATTATATCATCCTCATCCTAGGTGCCTTCCCCATTAGGTCATCCCCATCCAGGTACCTCCCCCATTATGTCATTGTTCTTGTTACCCTATAAAAGAATCTTGTATCAGACATTTACTGCTGGATTCTTTGAGAAGATAGTCTCATTCAGCCCTGGGACCAAACATGGATCCATTTGGTCCCAGTAAATCTCTCCATTTAATAAACTATTAAATTGTTCTCTAATCTCTATCATGCTCAGTTTCTCTGCCATTACAGTCTGAGTTTTCTTTCATCATGTGTAGGCAATATTGCTTGGAGGCAAGAAAAATTTAGGGCAAGAACAGAAAATATTTAAAAATGCAGTTTGGCTAGTATTTAGAAAATGTAAAGGTGACTGTTGTCAAGTAGATCTGAGAAAGTACTTTGGAATCAAACTGTGGAAGGTATAGAAGACTAAAAGTTCTTTCTTTTGTCTTATCTAATCAACAGTTAGCCACTGGAGGTTTTTGAACAGAGGAGGAGGGTGATATAGTCAGATTTGTGCCTTAAGACTATTTTGACAGATATTAAAGGATTGAATATATAGAAATCAATTGGAAATTTATTCCAATAGGTCATGTGATGAGGGCCTGAATTAGTGTTGTCTTTGGTACTGCAGAGGAGAGAATAGCTTTGAGGGGAGTTACCAAGATAAACTCAAAAAGATAGGTTAATTGATTAATTGATTAGAAAATCTGGGTAAGGGAGAAAGACCCAAAAATAGCAGGTCTTAAGCCTTTATAATAGGAAGGATAGAGGACAGTGTTAAAAGCAGAAACAACGAAGTTGGTAGAGGGGAAAGGTTTTTGGGGAAAGACAATTTTATTTTTGGATTTATTGAGTTTCAGGTGGTGATGGGATAGCCACTTATAAATATCTCACAAGCATTTGGAAATTTGTGACTTGTGTTTCAGGAAGGCATTAGAACTGGATAGATAGATTTAGAAGTTACTTACAAAGAGGCAATCAGTTTAAATGAAGGTGGTAAGTGACTACCTTGGGCAGCTAGGTGGACCAGGGGATAGTGTGTTCAGCCTAGAGTCAGAAAGACTCATCTTTCTGAGTTGAAATCTGGGCTTAAACAATTACTAGTTGTGTGCAAGTCACTTAAATGTTTGCCTCAGTTTCTCATCTATAAAATGAGCTAGAGAAGGAAATGGCAAATCACACAAGTGTCTTTGCCAAGAAAACTCCAAATGGGCTCATGAAGAGTTGGATGTGACTGAAAAACAACTGAACAAGTGGATGACTTCTCCAAGGGAGGCATATAGAGAGAAGAGAATAGGGTTTATGGAAGAGCTTTGAAGCAATACTAAACATTATAGAAAGATGACTGGAATCAAGTCAGACAAGTAGGAAATCCAACAAAGACTTGTGCCATTTAAGTTGAGAATGAAAATGCATCAGGAGGAGATGACCAGCCACCACGATTTGTGGTATAAATTGTTATCAAAAGTTTGAAGAGGATAAATACTGAAAAAAAAGTCATTTCATCTAGCAATTAAGGATCCAGTGGTATTAAGCTTGTTATGGAAAATGTCATACATATCCAGAGAAAGAACTATGAAGTCTGAATGTAGATCAAAGTTTATTATTTTCAATTTTTAATTGTTTTTTCCCCTGTAGTTTTTTACTTTTGTTCAAATTTTTCATTAAGAACATGACTAATATGGAAATATGTTTTACATGATGATACATGTATAACCTATATCAAATTGCTTACTGTCTTGGGGAAGGGAGAAGAAAGGAAAGGAGAGAGAAAAAAATTGGAATTCAAAATGTTGATAAAAATGAATGTTGAAACTATTCTTACATGTCATTGGGAGAGGGGTATACCATTAAGTGAGGGGGGAAAAGGGTATTGTGGCCTTGGAGAAAATAATTTCAGCAGGGTGGTGAAGACTAACTGGATAGCAGAGTTTGGGCAGTAAAAGTGTGGTAAACCATTGGTATCATCAAGATTATAGACTACTCATTTTAAGTTTTGTTGTTCCTGTGAAAGGGAGGAGACATATAGGAAGCATTTAGTGAGCTTGAAGGGGGACAGTCAAGGGATTTTTGTCCTCAGGTGTAAACTTATGTTTTTGTTGGTGTGGAGGATATATTAGTGTGGAAACTCTACTATTACAAATAAGTAATTTATCTGTAATTTATTGTTTTAGAGAGTTTCTTGGACAAGATCAAAGGCAAGATCTGATTCCTGGTCTTCCAAACTCAAAGGCCAGTTTTTTCAGTCAAGGGATTTTTTTTTTTAAAGGATTATGACATCTGATTTTATTTTATTTTTAAAATTTTTATTTTATTTTATTTTTTAATTATAGCTTTTTATTTAGAACATATATGCATGGGTAATTTTTCAATATTGACAATTGCAAAACATTTTTCAAATTTTCCCTTCCTTCCCCTACCCTCTCCCTCAGATGGCAGGTAGACCAATACATGTTAAATATGTTAAAGTATATGTTAAATACAATATATGTATACATGACATATGATTTTATGAGTGACAGAAGGGATGAAGCCTAAAAGGATAAAAGATTCAAGAGCTAGAGATGATTGATGAAACAAAGCCCTCAGGTGAAGTAGGAAGAAATGGAATTAGGGAAACAAGTGGCAGGAACCAGTCTATGAAGACTTATCTTTGGGGCTATAGAGGAATGAAGAGGAGAAAAGACATGAAATGGCAACAAAGTTGGAAGCAAGGCCATTTTCTGAGTGTAGTTTTGTTTTGTTTTGACAAATCAACTCCACAAGCATTTTTTCCAGATAGAAGTTTGAAATTTCAACAATGAGGTATATAATAATTTGAGATAAGTATTGTTGTGCAATGGTGAAAACTCATTTGAGATTAGATTTGTATAACGTTTTGGTCATGTATACTTATTGTGTATCTAATTTATATTTTAATATATTTAACATCTACTGGTCATCCTGCCATCTAGGGGAGGGGGTGGGGGGGTAAGAGGTGAAAAATTGGAACAAGAGGTTTGGCAATTGTTAATGCTGTAAAGTTACTCATGCATATATCCTGTAAATAAAAGGCTATTAAATAATTAAAAAAAAAAAAGAGAGATTAGATTTGTAACACACCTAGTTAATGCTGATTTGTAACTTTCCCCATCAATTTTTGCAGTTTAGGAAGAGGCAAATGATTTAGATTCGGAAATTAGTAGGTTGGCAAGAGCAGAGAGATAGGGGGGAAAGTGACTGAGGTTAGATTTTGGTTCCAAATAGTTATGTGGAGAACAATTGGGAAGTTCTGTATCCATTGGCCAAATCTTTATGCCTTTCTGAGCTAAGTCCCAGAAAAAAAGGACTTGGACAGAGTAGAATGGGAATAAATAGTTTAATCTGTAGTGTTGACAAAGGGTTAAGATCTATGATAAGAAAAAAGTATTAGAGGTCAGTTGAGGAGATGGGACAATGAGCAATGAGTAGGAGGTATCAAGATACAGCAACTGATGTTAAAGGTAAAAATTCTGATTCCCAGGATGAATGAGTTGGAGTAGAGGCAAGATATGATTCCTTCCTGATGTCCCTTGGGCTACTTGGCAAAGTACTGAGCCCAGGCATTCAAGCAGTGTTAAGCCAGGACTTAGTTATTGAAAGTGGAATACAAGGCAGTAGATTAGTTGAGAACAAAACAAGAACCTCTTTCTGAGATGGTCAGAATGGGACCAGCACCAAAGATGAAATGATTCTTAATTGCTAAATTATGCATTTATAGGTCTCTATTTTTTTCTTTGATTAAGAATTGTTTGGATTGTTCCTAAGATTTGAAGCGGGACTAAGTTTGCCACTTAAGTAATGGTTAACTTTAAGTGGACCCAGTCCCAGACTGGAAATCATAAGATTTAGGTATCTAATTCTAGATCATGCTTAGATAATTAAGCTCTCAACCTATTTCCTTAACAATAAATGAGGAATTTGAATTAAGATGAACTCTAAAATCCTTTCTATGTCTATAATCCTATGTCTTAATGTTCTATAGCTGGATTGTTCATATAGTGCTTTCTTTTTAAAATTGTGCAATTCTAATAGCATATATTAGAATAATATATAGCATAATAATAGCATAATCTTTGAAGGGAAAGGGTATGAAGTAGAAGGAGAAATTATTCTCTTATTACAGTAATGCCCAAGAACAATAGAATAATTAATTATCAAAGCTAATAACAACATTTTGATACTAAAATATTTGTGTGAAGGAGTGTATTATTTAAGCAGATACTATGTACATAGGAAATGAAAAGTGAAAGCACTAATAAACAGAATTTAAATTAATAATAAACAGAAATTAAAGTGAAGTAAAACATAGGTTTTGGGATTAGTTTGGTCTTATTCTTTTTTCTTTCTTTCTTTCTTTTTCTTTGGTATGATTTTTATTCAGTCCTTCATCTCTATTCTTGAGCATTACCCTAAGCCAAATTTTCATTACTTAATTACAACTGGGGCAAGCACTACTTATTTTTTTTGTCTTTATATCCCCAGTAGGTGCTCAATAAATATTTTCTGAATTGAATTAAATTCCTGACCAGTTAATTAAATTGCTCTTTGGTCTTTCCTCCTTCCAGTTAGCTCAGATAAATTGTGTCACTTCTAAGTCTCTTCTCAGAAACTTTCATAGATTTCCCATTGCCTGCAGGATGAAGTTAAAATTTTTTCAGTCCAGTATTAAAAGTCTTCCATAATCATTTCTTATGTATTTTTAAAATAAATTTTTATTAATCTCTTTTGCATTTTTTATCTTCTAAATTTCCCAATGTACGTGTGCCTGTTTTCTCTCTCAGAGAACCATCCTTTATAACAAAGAATAATAAAGAAGAAAAACCCCCCACAATTTAACAAATTTAAAACAGTTGTCTAACATTATAAAGTGTTCTATATCCATAGTCCCCCATCTCTGCAAAGGAGCATGAAATGGTATCCTCTCATATATTTTCTTTGGTATCAAGTTAACAGTGTTCAGTTTTGATTGTTTTTGCTTTTACATTATAGCCATATGTATGATTTTTCCTGATTTTCCTTACTTCACTTTGCGTCAGAGTATATATGTCTTCTCATAATTCTCAGCATTCTTTGTGTTTTTATAGCACAATAATGTTTCTTTTTTTTTTTTAGTAAAGGTGTGAATTACTTTTATTTTTTTAATATATAGTTTTTTTATTTTCAAAATACATGCACAGATAGTTTTTAACATTCATCCTAGCAAACATTTATTTTCCAAATGTTTTTACTCCTTACTTTCGCCCCACCCCTTCCCCTGGACAGCAAGTAATCCAACTATATGTTAAACATAGCACAATAATGTTTCATCACATTCATGTACCACAACGTGTTAAGCCATTTGCTAACTGACAAATATCTACTTATTTCCAATTGTTTGCTACTATAAAAATAGTTATAAATATTTTGGCATATATGAGTCCTTTTAAAAATAAATAATTAATTAATTGATTTTTATTTACAAGATATATGCAGGGATACTTTTTCAGCATTGACAATTGCAAAACCTTTTGTTCCAATTTTTCCCCTCCTTCTCCCCACCCCCTCCCTGAGATGGCTGGTAGACCAATGCATGTTAAATATGTTAAAGTATATGTTAAATACAATATATGTATACATATCCATTCAGTTACTTTGTTGCACAAGAAGAATTTGACTTTGAAATTATGTACAATTAACCTGTGAAGGAAATAAAAAGTGCAAGCGGACAAAAACAGAGGGATTGGGAATGCTATGTAGTGGCTCACTCTCATTTCCCAGAGTTCTTTCCCTGGGTGTAGCTGGTTCTATTCATTATTTAAAAAATGGAACTTATTTGGTTCATCTCATTGTTGAAGAGGGCCACGTCCATCAGAATTGATCATCATCTAGTATTGTTGTTGAAGTGTATAATGATCTCCTTGATTGGCTCATTTCACTCAGCATCAGTTCATGTAAGTCTCTCCAGGCCTTTCTGAAATCATCCTGCTGGTCATTTCTTACTGAACAATAATATTCCATAATATTCATATACCACAATTTATTCAGCCATTCTCCAGTTGATGGGCATCCACTCAGTTCCAGTTTCTGGCCACTACAAACAGGGCTGCCACAAACATTCTTGCACATACAGAGATCCCTTTCCCTTCTTTAAGATCTCTTTGGGATATAAGCCCAGTAGTAACACTGCTGGATCAAAGGGTATGCACAGTATGATAACTTTTTGAGCATAGTTCCAAATCACTCTCCAGAATGGCTGATGTATTCACAATTCTACCAACAATGTATCAGTGTCCCAGTTTTCTGTGGGTCCTTTTTTAGTACTGACTTCATAGGAATATATGCCTAATAATAAATCCTATAAGTCAAAAATATGGGATTTCATCAACTTAGCCCAATTTAAAATTGCTTTCCAGAATGGCTTACCAACAGTGTATTAATGTGTTTGTCTGTCTATAACCTTTCTGACATTCATTGATTACTTTCATTCTTTTGTATCCTTTCCATTCCCTGAATGTGAAGTGAAATTTTGAATTTACTTTGATTTTCATTTTTTAGTGATTTGGAATATTTCTTCATTTTGTTTTCAGTTTTTATTTTGAAAACTCTTTGTTCTTATTTTTGACCACTTATTTATTGAGGAATGCTTTTTGGTGTTATGTATTTCTGCTAGTTGGTCCTATGTATTTTTATTTTATTTAAGATTTTATTTTGTATTCATAATAATGAATCTGATAAACATCAATAAACATAAATACTTCCCTATATAAAGAATAACAGGAAAACAGGTTATATCAAATATATATATGTGGTATATAAAACTGAATTTGTACTTTTTTTAATACTTCAAACTTAATATGGTAATTTCAATATTTTTTATTTTTGCCATGTCGCCTGAACTTCTTTTTGCAGGTATCTGCTTATTTTTTAAATATTTCATTAATATTCTTTTCTTTCTTTTCTTCTCTTTCACTATCACTCACCTCCATTTTATTTTATTTTTTCCTTTATTAAATCTTTTTATTTTTCAAAACATATGCGTGGACAACTCTTTAACATTAGCCCTTGCAAAACCTTGTGTTCCAATTCACCCCCCTTCCCCCATGTTCTCCCCTAAATGGGAGGTTGTCCAATACATGTTAAACATGGTAGAAATATATTTAAATCCAATATATCCATAAATATTTATACAATTATCATGCTGCACAAGAAAAATCAAATCATACCAGTAAAAAATAAACAAATAAATAAAATGCAAGTAAACAACAAAAAGAGCGAAAATGCTATGTTGTGAACCACACTCAGTTCCCACAGTCTTTTCTCTGGGTGTATTTAGCCATTCTACAATTGATGGGCATGCATTCAGTTTCCACTTTTTTTTGCCACTACAAACAGGGCTGCCACAAACATTTTTACACATGTGGGTCCCTTTCTCTCCTTTAAGATCTCTTTGGGATATAAACCTAGTAATAACACTGATGGATCAAAGAGTATGCATAGTTTGAGAATAGTTCCAAATTGCTCATGGATTCATTTACAATTCCACCAAAAAGTATCAAGTGTTCCAGTTTTCCCACATCCCTTCCAACATTCGTTATTATATTTTCCTGTCATCTTAGCCAATCTGAGAGATATTGTAGTGGTATCTCAGAGTTGTTTTAATTTGCCTTTCTCTGATCAATAGTGATTTAGAATACCTTTTCATGTGGCTAGAAATAATTTCAATTTCTTCATTTGAAAATTGTCTGTTCATATCCTTTGACCATTTATGGCTTGAATTCTTGTAAATTTGAGTTAATTCTCTATATATTTTAGAAATGAGGCCTTTATCAGAACCTTTGAATGTAAAAATGTTTTCCCAGTTTATTGCTTCCCTTCTAATCTTATCTGCATTAGTTTTGTTTGTACAAAATCTTTTTAACTTAATATAATCAAAATTATCTATTTTTTTAAAATTTTATTTTATTATTATAGTAACTTTTTATTGACAGAATCCATGCCAGGGTAATTTTTTTTACAACATTATCCCTTGCACTCACTTCTGTTCCGATTTTTCCCTCCCACCCTCCACCCCTTCCCCTAGATGGCAAGCAGTCCTATATATGTTGAATATATCCTAGTATATCCTAGATACAATGTATGTGTGCAGATCCAAACAGTTTTCTTGTTGCACAGGAAGAATTGGATTCAGAAGGTAGAAATAACGCAGGAAGAAAAACAAAAATGCAAACAGTTTACATTCATTTCCCAGTGTTTTTTCTTTGGGTGTAACTGCTTCTGTCCATCATTGATCAAAAATTATCTATTTTGTGATCAATGTGATCACATATTTTGTGATCTCTACTTCTTCTCTGGTCACACATTCTTTCTTCCTCCACAGATTTGAGAGGTGAACTATCCTATGTTCTTCTAATTTGTTTATGATATCATTCTTTATGATGAACCTATTTTGATCTTATCTCGGTATACAGTGTTAGGTGTGGGCCTAGTTTCTGTCATACTAGTTTCCACTTTTCCCAGCAGTTTTTGTCAAATAGTGAATTCTTATCCCAGAAGCTGGGGTCTTTGGATTTATCAAACACTATATTGCTATAGTTATTGACTATTTTGTTCTGTGAGCTTAACTTATTCCACTGATAAACTAGTCTGTTTCTTAGCCAGTACCAAATGGTTCTGATGACTTGCTGCTTTATAATATAGTTTTAGATCTTGTACAGCTAGGCCACTTTCTGCATTTTTTTCATTAATTCCCTTGAAATTCTTGATCTTTTGTTCTTCCAGATGAATTTTGTTGTTATTTTTTCTAAGTCACCAAAATGGTTTCTTGGGAGTTTGATTAGTAAAGCACTAAATAAATAGATTAATTTAGGTAGTATTGTCATCTTTATTATATTTGCTTGACCCAGCCAAGAGCATTTGATATTTTTCCAATTGATTAGATCTGACTTTATTTGTGTAGAAAGTGTTTTATAGTTTTGTTCATATAGTTCCTGGCTTTCCCTTAGCAGATAGATTCCCAAATATTTTATACTTTCAACAGTTATTTTAAATGGAATTTCTCTTTGTATCTCTTGCTATTGGATTTTGTTAGTGATGTATAAGAATGCTGATGATTTATGTGGATTTATTTTGTATCCTGCAACCTTGTTAAACTTGTGGATTATTTCTAATAGTTTTTTAGTAGAATCTTTGGAGTTCTCTAAGTATACCATCATATCATCTGCAAAGAGTGATAATTTGATTTCCTCATTAACTACTCTAATTCCTTTAATCTCTTTTTCTTCTCTTATTGCCCAAACTAATATTTCTAATACAATATTGAATAGTAATGGTGATAGTGGGCAACCTTGTTTCACCCCTAATCTTATTGGGAATAATTTAGTTTATCCCCTTTACATATGATGCTTGCTGGTAGTTTTAAATAGATGCTACTATTTTAAGGAAGAGTCCATTTATTCCTATACTCTCTAGTGTTTTAATAGGAATTGGATTTTATCAAATGCTTTTTCTGCATCTATTGAGATGATCATATGATTTTTGTTAATTTGGTTATTGATATAGTCAATTATGCTAATAGTTTTACCAATATTGAACTAGCCCTGCATTCCTGGTATAAATCCTATTTGATCATGGACTTAACTCCATTTTCAACATTCTCTCTCACCAAAAAAAGTACTCCCCTTGTAACAGATTAATATAGTTGTGCAAAACAATTCCTCACATTGTCCCTCTGCCAAGAGGCAAAATCATGTTTTTATTTTATGTGGTTTTATATGTCCGTCTTCTGGAATCTTGATTGGTCATTCTGTTAAACATAATTGTGTAGTTGCTTTTCTTTTGTGTGGGACAGTTACTCTTAACCAAATTAAAATCAGAGACTCTCAAAGTAAAAACAAAAAAAGCAAAAAGGATTTATTAAGATCTTGAGAGAAAGGGCAACACCCAACAGACAAGATGTCAGTAGAGAAGTGCAAAGCACAAACTGCAAAACACAATATTTATAGACCAGAAGCCCCACCCTGCTCCTCCCATCCCCTACCTTTTCTCCCATTGTTTGGGGGAGTCCAGCTTTACACTCTAAATACGGAAATCTTTCCCAGAAACAAAGAATATTAATTTAAATTTCCTTAGAGAACTGCTATACCAGCAGATATTTTTAGATGAGAGAATTCTGTTACCTGAATTGCCAAAGCCATCATTGCCTTTAAAAGAAGTACTTAAATGCTAATTAAGAGGTAGGGGAAAAGAGGAGGAAAAATGTTAATCCAAGACAATGGAACACCTGCAGCTTTTTAGTGATAGCTTAACTTGTTATTATAAAGTCTCAAATCACAATTAGGGCATAGTTCAGGGTCACATAGAGGTCTTCAGTTTATTCCATTCACTTTATACTGTTGTAGTCATTGTATACATTGTTCTGACCTCTCACTTTATTCTGAATTTGTTCATACAAGCCCTCATAGTTTTTTCTCAGTCCATTCTTTTCATCATTTCTTATGGCACAATAATTTTCTCATATATTTTTGCAACCTTTTTTCATATTCTACTTGATTGATCAAAGCCAGGTAGATCTCCTTCCCACTATATATTGTCACTTTGCTTGCTTTTACCTATGAGAACTTGTTTTTCCTCTCTAGAAAATTCACTTCTACTTCCTTGCTTGTCTAAATCCTACATTTCTCTCCACATCCAACCACGTCTATGAAGCCTTTCTTAGTGCTCTGATTGTACTTTCTTCTGAACTCTCATACTATTTTTCTTTATTACTTGGCTCTTTTCATGTTTTACCTTGTATTTATTGTTTTATTTGTGACGCCAGAAAGCTGACATCATGGATAATGGTGGCTCCTATTCAGTAAGAAGAACCAGGATATGTGTTATCAAATAGAAGCTTACTCTAGCTGTCATGGACAAAGTTCAAAATCAAGGAATTTTGGGGTATTCAGTTTTATCTCTTAGCTGTTTCCACAAGGAGCTTACAGTTACCTCCTTCCCCCTTCTCCAACCTTGATTTTTCTGTTCTTGGCCTGAGGACTGTCAATAAACAATAGTTAGGGTGACTTAGGTGCTCATGGAACTTAATCTATGCCTCTCTCTTCAGGGTAGAGTGACTTTGGCATTTGGAAAATTAGATCTGATGCTGATCCTTTGTTCAAATGACCCTGTCTCCATTTCACTCTGCTATTAGTTTGGTTCTAAATATTTTCATCCTCGCCCTTGACTTGGATCATGCCCAAAGAGCGCATGGCTCTGCTATTGAAGCCCTGAAAATAGCTATGGTAGACCAATGACGCTTAACACCATTTTGTCTCTCTTTAATCTTGAAAAAACTGCAGCAAATTTATTGCATACCTTTCCTCTATCGCTTGGGGGGTGGGTAGGGCAACCCTCACCTCCACTACTTGTACTTATCTGTAGATATCTGGCCTCCTCAGCTGTATTAAAGAATTTTGTACAGAGCAGGCCCAAGAAATTAAATTTAGAAGTCAGTTATTTTGAATGTAGAACATATTTCCCCATAGACATAAGGCCATAAATATTATTTAGATTCCTAACATAGCTTTAAGAAATCTATTTGACTAAAATCACAGTGAAAAATGGTGAACAAATGTTGAAATACTAGCATGACACTTACGAAGTCTGGGCTCACTCCCCAATCAATACTCTCACTAATCAGTCAGATTTCTGGGATAAGGCTATTGCTTCCTTTTGAGTTTTAGGGAAAACCCTAAGGAGATGAAGATTTCTTTAGTAATACAGTTCACAAACCCCAATCTGGTATATTTTGTCTTTCCAGTATTAATTATGATTTCCAATCTATCATCTAACCAGTGACAACTTCCCCAATATAATTTTTTGGTCAGTTGTTTCCTTTGCATTATACATTGACTAACTGGCTTTAACAAAGGGATATTTGCTGAAAAAGGATAACAAGGATGAAATTATAAAAACAATGTCTTGAACCAGTGCACATTTTCTCATCTGTACATTTACTCAATCACTGGGAGTGTGGGTTCAAACTTATTAGTCGGTTCTCTATGTCACTGTATTAGGGAGTAGCATAACAGAGTGCGGGATCTGTAGTTAGGGAGATTTGAGCTCTAATTCAGCCTTAGATTTAAACTTATCAGCTATGTGAAGTCACTTGCTTCAGTTTTTTCATATGTAAAGTAGGGATAATAATAGTGTCTATCTTGTAGGGTTGGTGTGAGGATAAAATGAGATGATATAAATTTAGCACAGTGTCTGGCACATAGTAAGTGCTATGTAAATCTTAGCTTTTAGTACTAATAATAGTAGTAGCAATAGCAGTATTGGTAATAAATAAATATATATTTGATATATATTTTGAATACATATATTGAATATATATTTAATAACATTGTAGTTAAATAAAACATATTCAATAGCACTGGAGGATGGACTGAAGTAGGGAAAGATCTGAGGCAGGGAAGTCAACCAGCCAGCTACTGCAATAGACCAAGTTTTAGGTTAAAAGGGACAATACTAGGGTAATCTCAGTGTCAAAGAGAGAAAGGGGCAAATATAAGAGATGTTACAAAAGTAGAAATAATGGGATTTGACAAGTGATTGGACATAGTGGGGAGATGAGAATGAGGAATCAAGAAGAATAATATCTACGTTGTAAGCCTGAGTGACCGGAAGGATGGTAGTACTCTTGAAAATAATAGAGAAGTTAAGATGAAGGATAGGTTTTGGGGAAAGATAAAGAGTTCAGTTTTGAATATGTTGAATTTAAGATGCTTATTGGACATCCAGTTCTAGATGTCCAATAGGTAATTAATTGGAAATGAAGTTCAGGAGAGAGATTAGGTCTGTGTAAATATATCTGAAAAATATTGGCATAGAGATGATAATGGAAATCATGGAAGCTGAAAAGATCACCAAGCAAAAATGTTCAGAGAGAGGAGAAGGCTGAGGATAGAGCCCTGTGCTATATCCAGAGTTAGTGGATATGACTTCTTGATATAATAGAAGGGACTAAGAAAAAGTCAGGTAGATAGGAGCACCAATATATAACAGTATCACTGAAACCTGGAAAGATGAGAATATCAAAGAAAAGAGAATATTTGGCAAAGACATTAAGAAGAATGAGGACTGAGAAAAAAAGCTAATATATTTGTCAATTAAGAGATTTTTAAAAAATTTAATTAATTAATATTTTGAATTAAAACTTTTAATTTTTGAAATATACATGGATGATTTTCAACATTTACCCTTACAAAACCTTGTATACTAAATTTTTTCCCCTTTTCCCCCATTCTTTCCCCTAGACAGCAAATAATCCAATATAATGTTAAACATGTACAATTCTTCTATATATATTTCCACAAATATCATGCTGCACAAGAAAAATCAGATCAAATATTAAAGAAGGGAAAGGGATCTGTATGTGCCAAAATGTTTGTGGCAGCCCTGTTTGTAGTAGCTAGAAACTGGAAAATGAATGGATGCCCATCAATTGGAGAATGTTTGGGTAAATTGTGATTTATCAACGTCATGGAATATTATTGTTCTGTAAGAAATGACCAGCAGGATGAATACAGAGAAGCTTGGAAAGACTCACATAAACTGATGTTGAGTAAAATAAGCAGAACCAGGAGATCATTATATACTTCAACAACAATACTGTCTGAGGATGTATTCTAATGGAAGTGTATATCTTTGACAAAGAGAAGATCCAATTCAGTTCCAATTGATCAATGATGGACAGAATCAGCCACACCCAGAGAAGGAATACTGGGAAATGAATGTGGACTACTTGCATTTTTGTTTTTCTTTTCAGGTTGTTTTTACATTCTGAATCAGATTTTTCTTGTGCAACAAGAGAACCATACAGATCTGCACACAAATATTGTATCTAAGATATACTTTAACATGTTTACCATGTATGAGACTCCCTGCCATCTATGGGAAGGGGTGGAGGGAGGGAAGAGAAAAGTTGGAACATTAGTGAGTGCAAGGGACAATGATGAAAAATTACCCATGCATATATTCTGTCAATAAAAAGCTATAATTAAAAAAAAATCAGATCAAAAATGAAAAAAATGAGGAAGAAGCAAGCAAACAACAAAGAGTGAAATTCACTCTCAGTTGTGATCCAACTCAGTTTCCACAGTCCTCCCTCTGAGTACAGATGGCTCTCTTCATCACAAGGCCCTTGGAACTAGCCTGAATCATCTCACTGTCGAAAAGAGCCACATCCATCAGAATTCATCATAGTATAATCTTGTTGTTGCCATATACAATGGTTCTACGTAACTTCACTTAGCATCAATTTATGTCTCTCTAGAATTTTCTGAAATCATTATGCTGATTGTTTCTTATAGAACAATAATATTCCGTAACATTCATATAACTTAATTTATTCAACCATTCTCCAACTCATGGCCATCCACTACAAAAATGGCTGCCACAAATATGTGCCACAAACATGTGGGTACCTTTCTCTCCTTTATGAAGAAATCATTGTTAGCTTTGGATAGAGATGTTTCTTTTCAGCTACAAAGTTGGAAGCCAGAGTGCAGAGTTAACAGAATGAAACATGAGGCAAGGTTTTCAGTTGAGAGTTTAGTGAAAGGAGGACTTAAGGAGGGCTGAAACGATTTAGAAAAGAAACTAGGTTGAGTAGAAGAGTAAATTGTTTAGGGCTGTTTAGGGACAAGATTGCTTTGTCACAGTGAAGGCCCAGTTTAGATTACATAAAATTGCAGCAAACTCAGGCAGAACAGTTTCATAATTTTTCTCTAGTTTGATCAGCAGCACATGAATGGGAGCAAAAGCAGGAAACAGGAGTAATCCCAGGCTGTGATTTTGATGAGGTAGAATGGGTACCAGGAGTGGTAAATAGAAATAAATTTGGGGGAGCAATAAATTAAAATATATATATGAAAATATCATAATAAAGATTCAGTTCATGATATGGAACGATCATGACAAGACATCCATCACAGTTATGCTATTTATTGTTAAGTGAATTAACAAGAGGAAAGATTAGTACCCCAATGGGACTTATAATTAACCAGGAGGA
The DNA here is from genome assembly GCF_902635505.1 of Sarcophilus harrisii. Classification (NCBI taxonomy): domain Eukaryota; kingdom Metazoa; phylum Chordata; class Mammalia; order Dasyuromorphia; family Dasyuridae; genus Sarcophilus; species Sarcophilus harrisii. Next base: position 190,671,690 of record NC_045429.1, read on the forward strand.
TGGAGCCATTGGGGGAAACACAATGAGGTGGAGAATACCTTATAGTGGACTTGATCCTAAAAAGGATTCAGCAAAAATCTTCATCATAGGCACATCTTTTATAGAAGAAATACAATCTAGGGGAAATAAAGGTGTATATTGAGATTGGTTCCTATTTCCATCATAGGTGTCTTAATGAGACAATCCAGGAAACTAAGTTTCCAGGATGACCATTTTAGCTCATAAGCTCATTAATTCAGAAAGAGAATAAGCTGGTTTCAGGAATCACATCAATTTGGCTGGTAAAATCTATTATAGGGTAAAAGGGCAAGGGATTTGAGAGAAGATAATTTTGAATTGAGTGGGTTTATTAAGGGGTCAAAATGGAGAAAGCAAGAGAGTGTAGGTAGTATACAGGTGATGATCTGTCAAAGAAATGAGGGTTGGAGGGATGAGAAATTGAACTATAGTTTCTAGGGGAAACAGCAATAATGAGGTTCTCCCTGACCTTAGGGGGCTTCTGTTTTAACAATCTGTCAACAAACATTGTTGACTGTCAGATACGTGATGTGCTGCTCAGTGAAAACCAAATTCCTGAGACCACTCCTCAGTTCTACTTCTGAGCCATAAAATTAGCATATTAGTGTCATGAAGCACCTGATCTCTGTTACTTTTTCCTATAAAATTATCTTCTTGCTCCTGGTTCTTTGCTAAATTCTTTTTTTTTTTTTTTTTTTTTTTTTTTTTTTAAATTTAAATAGCCTTTTATTTACAGGATATATACATGGGTAACTTTACAGCATTAACAATTGCCAAACCTCTTGTTCCAATTTTTCACCTCTTACCCCACCCCCACCCCCTCCCCTAGATGGCAGGATGACCAGTAGATGTTAAATATATTAAAATATAAATTAGATACACAATAAGTATACCTGACCAAAACGTTATTTTGCTGTAGAAAAAGAATCAGACTCTGAAATATTGTACAATTAGCTTGTGAAGGAAATCAAAAATGCAGGTGTGCATAAATATAGGGATTGGGAATTCAATGTAATGGTTTTTAGTCATCTCCCAGAATTCTTTTTCTGGGCATAGCTGGTTCAGTTCATTACTGCTCCATTAGAAATGATTTGGTTGATCTTGTTGCTGAGGATGGCCTGGTCCATTGTATTGTTGTTGAAGTATATAATGATCTCCTGGTCCTGCTCATTTCACTCAGCATCAGTTCGTGTAAGTCTCTCCAGGCCTTTCTGAAATTATCCTGTTGGTCATTTCTTACAGAACAGTAATATTCCATAATATTCATATACCACAATTTATTCAGCCATTCTCCAACTGATGGACATCCATTCAGTTTCCAGTTTCTAGCCACTACAAAGAAGGCTGCCACAAACATTCGTGTACATACAAGTCCCTTTCCCTTCTTTATAATCTCTTTGGGATATAAGCCCAGTAGTAACACTGCTGGATCAAAGGGTATGCACAGTTTGATAACTTTTTGAGCATAGTTCCAAACTACTCTCCAAAATGGTTGGATTCGTTCACAACTCCACCAACAATGCATCAATGTCCCAGTTTTCCCGCATCCCCTCCAACAATCATCATTATTTTTTCCTGTCATCTTAGCCAATCTGACAGGTGTGTAGTGGTATCTTAGAGTTGTCTTAATTTGCATTTCTCTGATTAATAATGACTTGGAGCATCTTTTCATATGACTAGAAATAGTTTCAATTTCTTCATCTGAGAATTGTCTGTTCATATCCTTTGACCATTTTTCAATTGGAGAATGGCTTTGCTAAATTCTTTTGGAACTTAACCTGCTTCAACTGGCATTATAATTATAATAAATTTTGTTCCTTGACTTGAGTATGAGTTCAAATTCTTTTGAGACATCTCATGACACTGGTCTGTACCCCCTAATCTTTTGGGGTCCCTTCTGAACCTCAACATTTGGTAGCTTAGTATGGGGAGAGTCCAGACTCCGTTAGCTTGATCCTTCCTTGTCAAAGTAAGCTCCTCACTTTTTTTCTCCCTCAATCCTATTCCTGGGACACCCCAACCAACTCAAAGAAGGCTTGTCTGGGTTATTGTGAGCTCCCAAATTTTCCTTGCCTGGTAATGTCCAGCCTTGACAATACTTGCAATTTTCAGCAAAGTTCTTAGGGAACCTTTGCCACCTTTTCATCTTCATTGGAATGCCAGAGGAGATGATGGCTTTTGGCAAAGATGGGACAGTCTCTTTCATGTCATTTTTGTCTGTGTGCATCTCTGTGCAGAATATCTGTGTCATGTTTGTTCTGTGAGCTAGATTTTGTTAACTGGAATTTAAAATTCATCCAGCCAACAAAAAAACTTCTGTGTTGTAGTTGAATACTGGGAAGATTTCTTAACATCCCTGATTCCTACCTTAAAAAGGGAAAAAGCCTAACTTTTTCCTGTGGACCTAAGGTCTGGCTGGGAGCTACAGAAATAAAGTTAGCTAATTAAAGTTAAACTAAAATCTTAGCAGATTCTCAAAGTTTTGAAAGCATAATTAGGAAGTTGGTAATTGTTCATTTTAAGATTGCAAGAAAAATTCCTGAAAAATTGGGAATAATTGTAGAAATTTACCCCATTCTGAGAGAAAAGAAAAAGAAAAAAACCAAACAAGATAAATAGTAACTTTTTGCTAATCTTTCCTTGACTCCTATCTTGTCCGAAGTCCTCTTCTGTTCCTTTGGGAAAGCATGCCAGAGGGTATTAAGGGAATCTTTTACTCCACTCGTTAGAGTGCTGATTGTATCTCAGTTGTGGGGATTGCTAACAAGATCAATATAGCCCAAGTGCCTCCATTTGCTAATTCCTCTCATCTCAGATCACATTAAGAAAAGAGAATGCTAAAGAATTGTAGGGATACTCAAATTCTGCCCACCTGTAAAAATAGGGGAAACAGCAACAGTCATGGGGATCCCACACACCTTGCCCATATACCTCCCCAACTCAGCTTGGGAGAATAGAGCTGGCGTGGGGGTCAAGCTCCATGGTTAGCATTCTCTGAGTCCTGGACCTGAAATTACCATCAAAGGGAGATCCTGATATCAGTCACACCATCCTTCAGCGCGTTCTGGGCAGGAACTATCTGGGAAGAATTCGGGTACACCTGGAACCATCCAGACAGCAGTATAAGGGGAGAAAGCCAGTCAGCCTCTGCATTTGGTAAGCCCACCATTCTGCTTCAGTTGCAGAAATATATTAGCTATGTACTTTATGGCAAATTATTTTATTTTTGTCTAGTTTTCTGATTTGTAAAAAGAAATAATTATGAAGATCTCATGATTGTAAAAGTGCTTAGCATAAAACTTGCCATATGATTATTAACTATTTTATTGGATATAACTGCTTCATATTTGGTAACTTTACATGGGTTATTAGATGTGACTAACATATAGTGTCAATGTTGAGTAATGATAGTAAAAGAAGTTTTAAAAGAGTTCTAATGAAAGCCCATTAAAGAGTTATGTAAATTATAATCTATTTAATATTTAATCTGTTAATAGATGATCTAAGATTTTGGGAATTTTAGGAAAACTGAAAAGCAGTTTGAGGCTACTTGAAAAACACTGGCAACAAACAGCCTACTTTTGAGTTATCAAAGAATCAGACCTCTGAGGGCCCTATCAACAAAAAGAAGGTAAAAAGTTTATTTAATTTTGCTAATCCCGTTTTATAATGTTTTGTAAGTGTAATCTAGGGAATTAGGTATTTTCATCTTTGTTGGAAAATTAAGAGGAAATTATAGCTAAGACTGTTTGGCTAATAGGAAAAATCTAAAATTGTTAACTAAGTTATTTGGAATTACTGTCATCATATTAAACCTAAAATTGGTTAATTACTGTGTGTGGAACAAGAGGGATAAAGTGAAAGCCCCATCAGTTCACTTCCAAGTATGAGGTGTGCAATATTTTTTTTTACCCATCGCAGAATTGGGGGAGATAATGAAAACACTAATAATAGCTGAGGTGGACAGCAGCAGCAAGCTCAGTCCCTTCTCAGGGGTCTCTGTCACCTCCCCTTAATTTATAAGTTTTTCAGTTTTCTTGAAATCCTCAGAATAAGCAAGATCATCAGCCCTGAGAAATGAGCTTGTTTAGAATGTATAGTTCCTAACCAAGGAATGTATTTACTAAGAATCTATAAGCTTGTTTAATGATTGATCCCTGCACCAGGATGAGTTTAAAGTCGAGAAAACAACAACAACAACAAAAAAATGTGAAACAAAATCTTCTAAGTGTGTAAGTCCTAAACTTTTAAAAATAATGTATCTAGACCTAAGATGCAATTAGTACGATTTACTATTAGAGGGATTCTTGGTACTGTTAACTGATATTCTTTTGAGTTTTGAATTTTATTGTCTGATCATTTAGTCAGTAACACACGATTTGAGAGAACTGCCATAAATTACTCAGAGTAATCCCTTCTTTAAATTCTATAGGTGGACATCTTATCTGGGAAAGAACTGGGAGGACAATCTTAGCCTCTGCTTAAGGTGGGATACTTCTGACTCAGTTTCCCAGTTCTGTTTCTTTGTTTCCTACCTGATTATTTCTGAGTCTGGCTATGAGATGAAATTGTTACTACATGATTGGTTGTCCAACAGAAGTAAGGATACTTTATCTTGTTCTGTATGTGCTCTCAGGATGAATCCTGAAAGACCTGTTTTGTTGCTATTATAATCATGTCCTTCCTTTTTTCCCTTATAGCAAATTTCTATAATCAGAGCAAATGATCAGTAGAAGCCAAGAACCCAATACAAGTATCCCAGGGGACACAATGGTTTTCTACCTTAGACCTTAAAGATGTTTTCTTTTGCATACCATTGCATAAAGACTCACAATTTCTTTTTGCCTTTGAAGGGGAAAATTCAGGGGCAAAAACCATAACTCTCATCAATTAACATGAGTAGTCATGTCCATAATATGGAGTAGCTCAGGGCTTCTGTGACAGCCCCCACGTATTTGGACAGGCACTGTCAACACAGTATGTAGATGATAGCTTGATCTGCAAAGGCTTCTCTGGCTGCAGCCATAAAAATCCTGAAAAGCCCCTTCCAGGGCTATGAAGTTTCTTTGACTAAAGGCCCACATTGCCTATCAGTCTATTAAGTATTTGGGCCTTGAATCAATTCCCACTTCCCTTTTACTCATAGTGGAGAGGAAGCAATCTTATCATTCCCTGAATCTTTCTCAAAGAAACAGCAGTGTACTTTCCTGGACATTTCTGGCTTTTGCCAAGCCCCTCTATGGTTCTTGTTATGGACCAGAACTCTGAACTTGAAACAAAGGATTCTTACAAGGTACTAAGTCAGTGGAATTAATAGAGACAATAGTTATCTAATTTAGCAAAGTTCAGTATGTGGTTTGATCCTACAAGGAGATGTTATGGGCCAGAACATGAAACAAGGTACTAAGGGGAATTGGAGATGATGGTTAAATCTAGTTTAGCATTGATTTAATCCTACAACAAATAATGGTTTCCTAGTGATATGATTGGTGTATACTGGGGCATATAAGCTAGAAGCTCTCAGGGCCAGAAGGACAAGCTCACTAGAAGCTCTTAGAGGCTGAGACAGATTCATTCCATCTTCCACCTTTGTTGTGGCTGGAGGCTGAAGCACAAACCTTTGGAAGTCGGGGAGATTCAGAAGCCAGAGAAGGCAGGAGGGAGCTCAAGCTCTTGGAACCAAGGAAAGAGCTAGGCCTCCAGAAAACTAGCTGAGCCCAAGTGAAGGAGACAAGACTTTGAAGGAGACAATAAAGGATTTGGACTTTAACCCCTGGCTCCTGGCTGCACATGTATGTGGTGATTACTGAACTGAAACAAAGACTGCTCCCAGAAACCCCAAGAAAACCTCAACAGAGAATATTACATTTTATAGAGAATATTACAGATTCTATTCAATTCCCCTTGAATGGGGCCCTGATCAGGCCAAGGCTTTTAAGACCCTGGAAGCTAAACTAATCTCTTACCCAACTTTAGTCCTACCTAAAGCCTTTTTTGCTGTATGTTGAGGGAAGGCAGGACCAGGTCCTAGGGGTTTCGACTCAGTCCCTAGGACTATATCCCAGACTTCTTGCTTACTTTTCAAAGAAGCATAGTATCTTTGGGGTGACTCTCCTGCCTTAGAGTAATGGCTGCCACAGCCCTTACTCTAGATCAACTATTGGAGATTCTAATGCCCAATGGGTTCAGAGCATTTTTGCCCTCACAGAATTTTAGAATTGGGGAAAGGAATGAGAGTGAACACCTATACTAATTCCAAATATGCCCTTCATGTTTTGCATGCTCACGGGGCTACATGGAAAGAAAGGGGACTTTAATAACAAAAATAAATAAGTCCCCCATTAAATATGTAAAGGAAATTCCACAATTATTACAAATTGTTCATGGACCTAGAGAAGTTTTTATTATGTTTTATAAAGAACAACAGAAGGGGAATTCACTTCAGGACAAAGGAAACAGGCTTTCAGATACTTTCCAAGGAAAACAGCAGCTGCCTGCTATCCTGCCTGTTTGCCCCTGACCATAGCACCTTTAATTCCAGAACTCCCTGACTTCTACACTCTTTCATAGTTCCCAGGAACAAGCCCATGCTAAAGAAATGGGGTACAAACTCTTTTCTCCCTGGGTGGTTTCAAACACTTTCAGACCAACTTCTAATCTTAGAGGCCAGCCAGGAGAAATTTCTCTTTGGCCTAAATCAAGCTGCTCTTTAATCTCTTGTGAAACCTATTTTCACTGTTCACAAGCTAGGAGAAACAATTAAACAGATTTGTCATGTTTGCCCAGTTTGTGCCCAAATAAATTATGAAAGGGCTATTAACTTCCCCCAACTGCCCCCTATCTGGAGAAGGGGTACATATTTAGGGGAGGACTGGTAGAGAGATTTTACACATATCTTCCTTCTCAGGGACTTCAAACTTTTGGGTTTTGTTGACACCTTTAATATTTGGGTAAAAGCCTTCCCTTGTAAAACTGAAAATGTTAAGAGGTTTTGCTGAAGGAGATCAAACCCATTTAAGATTAATTTTATCCACTCCAAATATCATCTTCTCTATCCAATGCTTAATGTCTTTCAAACATTATACAGCTTGCACCCTAGGCCATCTGAGCACTCCTTTCTTTGTGTATAATGCTACTATTTTACTCATTACCCCTACTCCTTAGAGGAGACAAAATCCACAAGGATTTTGGGGAAATATTCTTTGGTATTTATTTGAGGAAAAGCTGTCTGGATGAGAGACATTCATGATAGCCTTGTCTACGCCACTCCCAAGTCTTTCTCTGGGTGGGGTTCCTGGTTATTGTCCCTAGTAAGGACCATAGCAATTCTTTAACACATTTAAATTTTCCCCTGAATTTTTAGCCTACTTGTGAAATTTATTTCCTCCAGACTCCAAGCCATGAATTTCCAATTATTTGGGCAACCTGAATACTATTGGCTAACTGATTCTGACACTCAGAAACCCATTGAATGCTACTGTTGCTGCCATCTTCAAGTCTCATGTCTCTCCTAGTCTGTCTGGATCCCATAGGGCAGGGACAGCTCTATATCTCTCATCAGCATGAAGCAGCTCCATTCAAGATCTCAGTCCCTTTGTCCCAAATGAACTGTGGGGTCAAACTACTTGAGAGGGGAAAATGATGGAGTATAGCTTCCAAGGGAAACAGCAGTAAGGAGCTTTGCCCTGACCTTAGAGGGCTTTTGTTCTAACAATATGTCAATGATTCTAAAGTCTTCTGACTTTAGAATCAGTGATTCCAATGGTTTCTTCCCCCCCCCCCCCCCCCCCCAACACTTTGTAGTGCTGTTGTTCTAATAATCTGTCAACAAACATTTCTGACTATCAGATAAGTGATCTGCTGGTCAATGATACCAAATTATTGACACCACCCCTCAGTTCTACTTCTGGGCCATAAATTTAGCAAATCAGTGACATGAAGCATCTGATTTTTTTCCTATAAAATTATCTTCTTGCTCCTGGTTCTTTGCTAAGTTCTTTTGGATTTTAGCCTGCTTAGGTAATCCGGAAATGACTTGCCTGAAGTCACATAGGTAGTTAGTATTTGAGGCTAAATTTGGACTCAGGTCTTCTTGTCTCCAGGGCCAATTCAATATCCACTATATCACCTAGCTGCCCCAAAGCGGAACATGAATGATAGCAAGATGAAGGGTATGATCATCTTTGTAACTCCTTTGGGTTAAGGAGTAAGTCTTGAGTAATGAATGAGTTCAGAGTCTTTGAGGGAATATAAATAAATGTCTTGAAGTTCCTTAGAATGAAAGCAGGAACTGAAGAAGAGATAAATTATGTCAAGATTGTTGTTTTGTGCTTGAAGTGGACCATGACATATGAGAGGTGAGCTGTGCAAAGTCGCAAGCCTTTCGCCTTGGGAACTATCTGGCCTCAGCGACAAGATATAATGTTGTGCCACAGTTCTCTTTTAATGTCCTGACTCAGTTTCCCTAATCGTCCTGACTCAGTTTCCCTAAATTGTCCTGGCTCAGTTTATAATTGTTCTGCTCAACCACCTCTCCCTCCTAATCATGATGATTCAGATAAGAAGAAAGACCTTCTATCTTAGACATCATCAGAATGTTGGAGCCTCTCCCCATTCTGTAATCCCAAGTATCAGATATCCCCCATATCTCCCCTCACCCTGTCAGAACCTGATTGTTAGTCCCCTGTTCCTGCTCTTAGCACTCTGACTTCTCCCCTGCCTCAGTCTATGCCCTGTGTCTGAGCCACATGTGTATATGCCATTGAGAATTTGACATTGTTTGCTGGATTCTTGGAGATGATAGTTTTATTCAGTCCTGGGACCAAATCCATGGTTTGGTCCCAGTAAATCTCTCCCTTTCAAATAAAATACTAAATACTCTTAAATCTCTATCTTGCTTCACTTTCTCTGGCTTTACAGTAGATCAGTAAATTGAAGATGGCAATGAATGCAGTGGGAGACTTTGCTTTTGACTGAGGCCCAGCCACTGATTAAGACTAGATAAGGATGAGGCAAAGAATGGCCTCTTTTGACTAATGTGTTTTGACTAGTTGACAATGTGGGAGGGGAAGACCCTAAGGGTTTCTTTCCCAAAGAGAAGCAATTGTTATTTATGTTCACTTTGAGCTTATCAAGATCCAAACAATGATCAAGTAGCAGCTTGGGCTGGGACCCATTATTGGGATTGATTTGGGTTTAAGGCATAGTTCTAGCCCATAAACCCCAAGATATCTTTCCAGATTTCAGGGATCAAAATTTACATTCCTTTGGGTATAGTGCCCATAAGTAAGTATATAACACTCTATATGGACAAAGGGAAGTGATATATGTTGAACTTCCCCAGAATGAAGGCAGGAGCTAGAGAGGAGAGTGCCATCCTATTGGTCATTTCTTACCAAACAATAATATTCCATAATATTCATATACCACAGTTTATTCAGCCATTTTCCAATTGATGGGCATCTACTCAGTTTTCAGTTTCTAGCCACTACAAAAAGGGCTGCCACAAACATTTTGGCACACACAGATCCCTTTCCCTTCTTTATGATCTCTTTGGGATATAAGCCCACTTGTAACACTGCTGGATCAAAGGGTATGCATAGTTTGATAACTTTTTGAGCATAGTTCCAAATCGCTCTCCTGAATGATTGGATGTATTCACAGTTCCACCAATAATGTATTAATACCTCTGTTTTCCCACATCCCTCCAACATTCCTCATTATCTTTCCCTGTCATTCTAGCCAGTCTGACAGGTGTGTAGTGATATCTCAGGGCTGTCTTAATTTGCATTTCTCTGATTAATAATGACTTGGAGCATCTTTTCATATGGCTAGAAATAGTTTCAATTTCATCATCTGAGAATTGTCTGTTCACATCCTTTGACCATTTATCAATTGGAGAATGGTTTGTTTCTTATAAATTAGAATCAATTCTCTATATATTTTGGAAACGAGGCCTTTATCAGAACCTTTGACTGTAAAAAATGTTTTCCCAGTTTATTGCTTCCCTTCTAATCTTGTCTGCATTAGTTTTGTTTGTACAAAAGCTTTTCAATTTGATATAATCAAAATTTTCTATTTTGTGATCAATAATGATCTCTAATTTTTGGTTATAAATTCCTTCCTTTTCCTGAGGTCTGAGAGGTAAACTATCTTATGTTCTTCTAATTTATTTATAATCTCATTCTTTATGCTTACGTCATTAACCCATTTTGACCTTATCTTTGTGTACGGTGTTAAATGTGGGTCAATGCCTAGTTTCTGTCATACTAATTTCCAATTCTCCCAGCAGTTTGTGTCAAACAATGGGTTCTTAAGACAAAAGCTGGGGTCTTTGGGTTTGTAAAAAACTAGATTAGTAAAGTTATTCACAATTTTGTCCTTTGAACCTATTCTATTCCACTGATCAACTAGTCTGTTTCTTAGAATGGCTTGATTTCTTATAAATTTAGATAAATTCTCTATATATTTTAAAAATGAGGTCTTTTTCAGAACCTTTGAATATAGAAATGTTTTCCCAGTTTATTGCTTCCATTCTAATCTTGTCTGCATTAGTTTTGTTTGTGCAAAAACTTTTAAACTTAATAAATAGATAATTTTGATATCAATAATGAACTCTAGTTCTTCTTTGGTCACAAATTCCTTTCTCCTCCACAGATCTGAGAGGAAAACTATCATCTATTCTTCTAATTTATTTATAATATAATTCTTTATGCTTAGATCATGAACCCATTTTGATCTTATCTTGGTATGCACTGTTAGGGGTGGGCCTGTGCCTAGTTTCTGCTATACTAGTTTCCAATTTTCCCAGCAGTTTTTGTTAAATAGTGAATTCTTATCCCAGAAGCCGGGGTCTTTGGGTTTGTCAAACACTAGATTGCTATAGTCATTGACTATTTTGATCTGTGAACTAACCTATTCCATTGATCCACTGTTCTATTTTTTAGCCAGTTCCAAATGGTTTTGATGACTGCTGCTTTATAATATAGTTTTCGGTCTGGCACAGCTAGGCCACCTTCATTTGCTTTTTTTTTTTCCCACTAATTCCATTGAAATTCTTGACCTTTTGTTCCTCCAGATGAATTTTGTTGTTATTATTTCTAGGTCAGTAAAATAGTTTCTTGGGAGTTTGATCGGTATAGCACTAAATAAGTAGATTAGCTTAGGTAGTATTATCATTTTTATTATATTTGATAGACCTATCCAGGAACACTTGATATTTTTTTAAATAGCTTTTTATTTACAAGATATATGCCTAAGTAATTTTTCAGCATTGACAGTTGCAAATCCTTTTGTTCCAACTTTTTCCCTACTTCTCCCTCTCCCTTTTCCCCCAGAGCGCAGGTTGACCAATACATGTTAAATATGTTAAAATATAAGTTAAATACAATATATGTATACATGTCCAAACAGTTATTTTGCTGTACAAAAAGAGTCGGACTTTGAAATAGTGTACAATTAGCCTGTGAAGGAAATCAAAAATGCAGGTAGACAAAAATAGAAAGATTGGGAATTCTATGTAGTGGTTCATAGTCATCTCCCAGAGTTCTTTCCCTGGGTGTAGCTGGTTTTGTTCATTACTGCTCCATTGGAAATGATTTGGTTGATCTCATTGCTGAGGATGGCCAGGTCCATCAGAACTGGTCATCATATAATATTGTTGTTGAAGTATATAATGATCTCCTTGTCCTGCTCATTTCACTCAGCATCAGTTCGTGTAAGTCTCTCCAGGCCTCTCTGAAATCATCCTGCTGGTCATTTCTTACAGAACAGTAATATTCCATAATATTCATATACCACAATTTATTCAGCCATTCTCCAGTTGTTGGGCATCCACTCAGTTTCCAGTTTCTGGCCACTACAAAGAGACCTGCCACAAACATTCGTGCACATACAGGTCCCTTTCCCTTCTTTAAGATTATACCTTAAGAAATGACCAGCAGGATGAATACAGAGAGGCCTGGAGAGACTTACATGAACTGATGCTAAGTGAAATGAGCAGAACCAAGAGATCGTTATATATGTCAACAACAATACTGTGAAGATGTAATCTGATGGAAGTGGATTTCTTTGACAAAGAGACCTAATTCAGTTTCAATTGATCAATGATGGACAGAAGCAGCTACACCCAAAGAAAAAAAAACACTGGGAAATGAATGTAAACTGTTTGCATTTTTGTTTTTCTTCCCGGGTTATTTTTACCTTCTGAATCCAATTCTCCCTGTGCAACAAGAAAACTGTTTGGTTCTGCACACATATATTGTATCTAGGATATACTACGACATATTCAACATATATAGGACTGCTTGCCATCTAGGGGCGGGGGTGGAGGGTGGGAGGGAAAAATTGGAACAGAAGTGAGTGCAAGGGATAATGTTGTAAAAAAATTACCCTGGCATGGGTTCTGTCAATAAAAAAGTTATTATAATAAAAAAATGTTAAAAAAAAAAGATTATACCTGTAACTTTTAACTAGGGTTCTATTTGTTATTATAAAGTCTCAATTCACAAAGGCTAGTTTAAGGCTATATTCCCAAGAGAGTGTCTTTCTTCAGTTAATTCCACACACACTGGTAATACTTAACTGGAGAGGAGCAAACCCCAAGTGTAATAGTTCATTTGACAGGATAATATGCAAATAAGGATTCTAGGAAGGGTTTATTCTAGGAAGTGACCATTGTATACCAAAGTTGTGTAACAAGGTATTGCCTAGCGTCAGGCATTGCTGAGATAAGAAGCAAATTTAGTGCTGAGATGAGAAAAGAGGGCATAAATATTATAGAATGCAAAATCAAGCCCTTAAGACTCTAGAGCTAGTATTCTTTAATTGAACCACAATAAGAAATTTGGTTCATTATGTACCTACATGAGATGTTCCTATGTGCATGAGATATTTCTATAACTCAAGGAAAATTCAACTCTGTCACCCCTTCCTTTGTGAAGGTTCCCTTGATTCCCTCCAAATGTTAGAACATATAGATGTAATAGTGTAATGCTGGGGAAACTGTGGCAAGATAGAGATTAGAGAGTTTTATTATTTTATTTGAAAGTGAGAGATTGTGCTGGGGGCATGTTGCCCCCAGGGCTAGTGCCTAAAATATCTGAAGCAGGTTGTGATCCCTTTAAGAAATTGTATTTCCTTGCGATCTGTGATCACTTTCAGATTCTCAGCTCCTCCTGGGGAAGGCATATCACACTAGACAAGTTAGTTATCTTTCCAGGATGCCATGGTCTTTGATTCAATTAGAAATCCTGGTCAAAAAGCACCCCTTTTAAATGTTGTTAATTCCAATAGGAATTGGAGATCCAATAGGATCTCCAATAGGAGATCCAGGCTGATAAGAATCTGAGCACGGGAGCCTACACTGTCCCAGCCCCCAACTGGGTTTGACCTGCTTGGGCTATCCCAGCTTCCCCAACCAATGTCTTTTGCAGATGGACTTAGGTAGCTCACTCAGCTGCCAGGACCTTCTGTCCATCAAGAACTGCATTTTCTCAGTGCAAAACTCCATTTTCCAATAGATCTGCCATTATAGAAGTCAGTCTCTTGGTAAACTGATTTCTATCTAACAATAAACTTTCATTTGCAACTAATAATTCGGGAATGAGTGAATTCTTTCACTCCTAAAACCTGAGGCAGATTTGAAGGGGATTCTTAACAACTAACCTCTAGACCAACAGGAATTGAGACCACCCAAATCTAATCACATCCAGCAGCTAATGTGTGCTTCCCATGAAGTATATATACACACATGGCTCCAAGCTACCAGAGGGTAGATCGAGTCAGAGCACTGAGAGTGGGAACAGATTATCAATCTGGTTCTGACAAGGTGGGGGGAAGCACAGGACATTCTGGTAAGTTCAGATCAAGAAGAACAATGACAGGATGGGGGAAGGCACTGGACTTTTTGATAAGTAGGGAGGCTCTGGGTTCATGATGTCTAAGAAGATCTTTCTTCTTATCAAACATTCTGATGATTAAGCAGGAACCTGGGGATTGGGGCAGAATAACTGAGGCAGGACAATTCCAGGAGACTGTGGCAAAACAATAGGACTCTGTGTCCCCCTGATCTTTAGGATGGTGGGCCTGGGTTGGAAAAACCCTGAATTTCAGCCCTTCTGGGCTCTGAGAAAACTACCTGGTTCCCATAGGAAACTCCCACCTCCAATTGATTTGGGAATCACTTTTTTCTGGGAAACAATCACCATCCTTATTGATTTGGAAATTAGCCCCTCAATAGCTACCTAGTCCCAAATCATAGGTGGCTAAATAAAATCAAAACTCTGTATCCCAATCTTTGTAATCTTCCTAATCAGGAAGGGGTCCACTGAGAGAAAGAGCTTCTCAGTGAAAATAAACCCATTTTTGTAAAACTTTGCTTGGAGACAATCTGCAACACTGGCCTAGGGACCCTCATTGTTATTAGGGTATCTCACCCCTCAACAAAATAACCTTGCATTCATTTTTCTATGAGTATATGGTAAATTCCCTGAATTGCATGAAAGATCCTTGAGGGAAGGATATTGTTTCATTTTTGTTTTGAAAACCCCATTAATTAACATAGTGCCTTGCAGGTTGTAGGCATTTGATATATTTGTTGAATTGATATATTCAGCACTGAGTTTTGTTTGAAAAAGGTAGGGTTTTGCTAAGCCTCTAAGGAACAAACAAGGAACTATGGGTGAAAGTTGTAGGGAGGGAGATGACTAGATATACTCTAGTGCCTTTCATCGTGGAGGTGATCTGGTTCTAGGGTATGCCAGTGAGTCTTAAGCTCTGGTATGGACATACAGGCTTTTACAAATTAAGCCCATTTTTTGAAGGCCAGCTTAATTATATTTAGGAAAAGTTTTCCTCCAGTAGGTTGTCTTTGCATGCTGAATCCTTTGGTCGTCACTACTCATGAACAATCAGTCAAAAATAGAAAAAGGCCATCATTCCTTTGCTGGTTTCTTTTTATTTTTTCATTTCACAGGCAGTTATAGAAAAAGGAGCAACAGAATATTAAAGATTATTTAATTTTTAGACTATCTATGAACACTGATAGTACTTCCTATTCTAAATATGAAAGCCCTAATTACCAACAAGTTGTTCATTTGGAGGGGACCATGATACAAATGAAAAAAAAAAAGAGGTCTAGCTCTAAAGTCAAATCAGGCCTCTGATGTTTGCTATAATTATTATTTTTTTTTACATTTCTGTAATCAAATTATATAATTGTAACATCCAAGAAGCCACTACATCTCCCTTGACCAAAGTTTCTTCACTGTAAAATGAAGTGTGGGACTAAATGGTCTTTGATATATAGTGGTAAGTATTTAATCCTATGAATGGGAATCAGAGTAATATTGACATTCAAATTATAAATGAAAAAATAAATCAAAAGGAAATTGAAGCTGAACAGAAGGAAGTCTCAAAGGACTCCTTAGAAATGGTAGATAAAATAAAGTAGATAAGTTTTACCTTGCATCCAAAGATAAGAAATATTCCTGGACTGTTTTCCTTTCTTCATCATCTGCAAACCACACTTGGCTATATAATTGCTTTGTTTGTTTGTTTGTTTTGAAACATAGAAGCATGGCAATAATGTTTACTGCATAATTATACATTTAATTACTAAATTTTGAGAACTTATTAAAACTGTGGCCCAGAAAGGTGAGGAGTCACCATTTAATAAAAAAAGCTGGAGAGATATCTAGGAGCAAAGCAAAAGTTTATTGTAGGTTCTTGCCAGAATTAGGTGTCCCACCTGTGGAGCAGGCAATTGAAGGGAGGAGGCACCTTGAATGTCCTTACAATATTGTTGTAATTGTATAAATTGTTTTCTTAGTTCTGATTCCTTTTATTCTGCATTAGTTCAAATAAGTCCTTAGGTTTTTCTGAAATCATCCCCTATTTAATTTAAATTTTTTAAACATTATTATTATTATATTTTTTAAAATTTTTAATGGCTTTTTATTTACAAGTTATATGCATGGTAATTTTAGAGCATTGACAATTGCCAAACCTTTTGTAACAATTTTTCCCCTCCTTCCCTCCATCCCCTCCCCTAGATGGCAGGATGACCAATACATGTTAAATATATTAAAGTATACATTAAATACAAAATAAATATACATGACCAAACCTTTATTTTGCTGTACAAAAAGAATTGGACTCTGAAATATTGTACAATTACCTTGTGAAGGAAATCAAAAATGCAGACAGGCAAAAATATAGGGACTGGGAATTCAACGTAATGGTTCTTAGTTATCTCCCAGAGTTCTTTCTCTGGGTATAGCTGGTTCAGTTCATTACTACTCCATTGGAACTGATTTGGTTCATCTCATTGCTGAAGATGGCCAGGTCTATCAGAATTGATCATCATATAATATTGTTGTTGAAGTATATAATGATCTCCTGGCCCTGCTCATTTCACTCAGCATCAGTTCGTAATATTGTTTTTTTAAGAAAAATTTTGAGTTCCAAATTCTCTCCCTTTAGCTTCTCTTCTACCCATTGAGAAGACATGCTATATAATACCCATTATATACATGAAGTCATGCAAAACATATTTCCATACTAATTATATTGCAAAAAAGGAAGAAAAATAAAGGTGAAAAAATGTTCTTCAAACTTTCTCAGAACAAAATAGTATTCCATTGTATCATAAATACTTTTTTCAAGAGGAGATTGGAAGGTGCTCGACATGCTGAGCGCTGAACAAAATCATAAAAATAAAATTGACTATTATAACAGAAAATGATTGGTTAACAATGTAGACATCATAGTCACACTACAGATTTGTTGTGACAAAGAAAAAAATCAATATTTTACTAGAAAGAAAGAATAAAGATGAGAAAATAAGATGTATAATTGAGGCAACTGAAACCCAGCCTGTTTAAACATGTGAATAACACCAAAAAATGGGAAATGGATAAAAGGACAATCATTGATACCAATTATCACCATTTTCTAAGAAAATTTAACCATGTAAATAATTTGCTACAACAAAAACCAAAAGACACTAGAAACTAACTTGTTATAGGCTACTGTTACTAGTTAATGCCTTGTGTGACTGCTATAGCATTCAAGGTACTCCTAATAAGTGAATTTCTGCTGGTTGTTGAAATAGTACTAAATTTCTGCCTGTAGAAGTAAGGCTAAATGATAATTCATACTCTAGATTGCAATGGATCTATTTCTTGTTTACTGTATCCTGAAATTGCTATCCCCATCTAGAGAGATTTATCCCTCCCTAGTGAAAAAAAAATTTATATTGAGTATGTCGTGTACTTTGTTATGTACTGAATTAATAGTGTTTGAAGCATGTTTTATAACTTCTCATAAACTCTGAGCTTGTCTATCAAAATTTCAATAGTTTTTTTCCCCTCAATGTAACTTTTGTGAGGTTTCACTGTACAAACTTTGCCCCTTTTAATATTATAAAATACATGAACTTCTTCAAGGCTATTCTTAAGTATGAGAAGCTTTACTGGGCAAGCTGCCTGCTCTGATATAACAGCTATCTCCCCAATGTGCTTAATATGTGTCAAGGCCAAAGGTTTAGCAAAAAAAAACCTCCCAAAACTGTCCATGAGTTAAGCCATCTATTTTGGGGTATTAGTATTCTTCAAACCTTCAAGATTCGAAGGAAATTAAGACTTTTGCTGATAGCCACAACTAAAAAGACTTTTTCTTCATCTTAGGAGGAGCAATCCAGCCTAAAATCATGTTGCCTTCCAAAGTCAAGGGATTTTTCTTTGTTAGAATAGAGACATGGATTTACCATAGATCCAAGAAGAATATTAGAAAGTCAAATGATGAGAAATGGGCAGGAGAGACTGATGTGATCACCTTTCTAATTCCTGAAATTAGACCTTTGAATACAGAATTATCTACAATCAGTAAATACTTAACTTTCAATCAAGTGAAGATATATAGCAACCAATGCCAATGCAGTTTAGAGTATAAAATGAGTTATTAAATATTACAGAGAATGAAAGAAAATTTTGAGTAGGACCATCTAATAAAACAGTGAATAGTATTGTGCTTTTTGTCCAATCTGCAAGAAAAACAGGTAGAGCTCAAAGTCAATAAACATTTATTAAAAGGACTAGACTTCTTTAATGAATGATATCTCAGATTTTTTCCACAATGAGATGTCCCCTTTGCCCAGGGCCTTACTTTTATTGGGTTTGATTCTCAGACACTCAGAAGAGGTAAAGTAAAATACAGTTGCATTGGTTGATAGACCTTTCTTTTTATCTTCCAGGAGGGCCAGAAATGATGCATCAGCATGGGTGGTCGCAAGATAGTCAAGACTAAGGTTATCTTCACTGTTAAAGTAATCATATGATAGGCTCCTTTATATCTATCTATCTATCTATCTATCTATCTTTTTATTTGCAAGACATATGCATGGGTAATTTTTCATTATTGACCCTTGCAAAACCTTCTGTTCCAACTTTTCCCCTTCTCTCCCCCACCTCCTCCCCTAGATGGCAGGTAGACCACCAATACATGTTAAATATGTTAAAGTATATGCTAAATGCAACATATGTATACATATTTATACAGTTATCTTGCTGCACAAGAAAAATCGGATTTAGAAAGAAGGTAAAAATAATCTGAGAAGGAAACAAAAATGCAAGCAGACAATAATAGAAGGAGTGCAAATGCTATGTTGTGGTCCACACTTATTTCCCATAATTCTTTCACTGGGTGTAGCTGGTTCAATTCATTACTGCTCTATTGGAACTGATTTGCTTCATCTCATTGTTGAAGATGGCCAGGTCCATCAGAATTCATAATCTTATAGTATTGTTGTTGAAGTGTATAATGATCTCCTGGTTCTGTTCATTTCACTCAGCATTAGTTCATATAAGTCTCTCCAGGCCTTTCTGAAATCATCCTCCTAGTAATTTCTTACAGAACAATGATATTCCATAACATTCATATACCACAATTTATTCAGCCATCCTCAAACTGATGGGCATCCATTCAATTTCCAGTTTCTAGCCACGGTAAAAAAGGCTCGATAGGCTCCTTCTTGTGTTGGGCAAGAGAGGGTAGTCTAGAGATACAAAAATAGTTTGGAAGAAACTTCCCATCATATCACATCAAGGCATTCCACCTACACTGTGTTGGGTCATCAGCATCTTTGTGATTAGACAAATGAACTTTATAACAGGTTAGTGAAGTGTGGCAGAAACTAGATATTGACCCACACTTAACACTGTACACCAAGATAAGGTCAAAATGGGTTTGTGACCTAGGCATAAAGAATGAGATCATAAATAAATTAGAGGAACACAGGATAGTTTAAGACCTGAGACCTGTGGAAGAGGAAGGAATTTATGACTAACGAGGAAGTAGAGATCATTACTGGTCACAAAATAGAAAATTTTGATTATATCAACTTGAAAAGTTTTTGTACAAACAAAACTAATGCAGACAGGATTAGAAGAGAAGCAATGAACTGGGAAAACATTTTTTTACAGTCAAAGGTTCTGATAAAGGCCTCATTTCCAAAATATATAGAGAATTAACTCTAATTTATAACAAACAAGCCATTCTCCAATTGATAAATGGTCAAAGGATATGAACAGACAAATCTGAGATGAAGAAATTGAAACTATTTCTAGCCATATGAAAAGATGCTCCAAGTCATTATTAATCAGAGAAATGCAAATTAAGACAACTCTGAGATATCACTACACACCTGTAGACTGGCTAGAATGACAGGGAAAGATAATGCGGAATGTTGGAGGGGATGTGGGAAAACAGGGACACTAATCCATGGTTGGTGGAATTGTGAATACATCCAATCATTCTGGAGAGTAATTTGGATCTATGCTCAAAAAGTTATCAAACTGTGCATACCCTTTGATCCAGCAGTGTTACTATTGGGATTATATCCCAAAGAGATTTTAAAGAAGGGAAAGGGACCTGTATGTGTAAGAATGTTTGTGGCAGCCCTGTTTGTAGTGGCTAGAAACTGGAAACTGAGTGGATGCCCATCAGTTGGAGAATGGCTGGATAAATTGTGGTATATGAATATTATGGAATATTATTGTTCTATAAGAAATGACCAGCAGGATGATTTCAGAAAGGCCTGGAGAGACTTACATGAACTGATGCTGAGTGAAATGAGAGGACCAGGAGATCATTATATACTTTAACAACAATATTATATGATGATCAATCCTGATGGACCTGGCCATTTTCAGCAATGAGATGAACCAAATCAGTTCCAATGGAGCAGTAATGAACTGAACCAGCCATACCCAGCGAAAGAACTCTGGGTGATAACTCTGAACCATTACATAGAATTCCCAATCCCTCTATTTTTGTCTGCCTGCATTTTTGGTTTCCTTCACAGGCTAATTGTACACTATTTCAGAGTCCGTTTTTTTGTACAGCAAAATAATGGTTTGGACATGTATACTTATTTTGTATTTAATTTATACTTTAACATATTTAACATGTATTGGTCATCCTGTGATCTAGGGGAGGAGATGGGGGGAAAGAGAGGAAAAAATTGGAACAAAAGGTTTGGCAATTGTCAATGCTGTAAAATTACCCATGCATATAACTTATAAATAAAAAGCTATTAAAAAAAATAACAGGTTAGTGAACAGTGAATTTATAGCTTATAAAGTTTGGAGCTTAATATAACTTAGAAACTATGTAAACTTCTCCAATAGTTCCTATATATAAGATATGTGAAATAGGTATTAATATATGTAATTCCTATACTCAATTGAGTAGACTGACTAAATGTATATTAATAAATACAATACTAATGATTGCTAAAAATTTCTACCCCTCTGAAATCACTCTAAACTGATTAATACTGATTGAAGATAAACTTGGAATAAAATAGGGGTCTAAATTAATCATTTGTCTCAGCATTGCGGTTCAGGGTGGAGAAAACATTTATATACAGAAAGCTTAGGAAAAGATCCAAATAATATATCATCATTATAAAGGATGATAAATAGAAGAAAAAAAATCTATTTTCTCTAACAAGGACAGTGAAGCCATCACATTTGGACCCTAACATTACAGTGATGAATGAGCACCTGGATGAAGTAGAAATGATAAAGACAAAAGAAGGGCAATTTAACTAAATCAAGCACACAGGAATCCGGACCATGCTGGAGACAACAAAATTTTGAGAGCGTTATGAAAGCAATGCTCTATATATGTGAAAGAACTTTTGATGTTTACTGAATACTTAGAAAAATTATAGATATTAGTATTGAAAAAAGCAATAAAAAAATCTATGTCTAGATTCATATTCCTATTTCCTTATTTCCACAAATTCTCCAGAGAAATAATATACTTATCGAAGATAGTTTTAAATATTTTAAGAAACCTCCTTTTAAGAAAATAAAAGGAAAGAGAAAATAAAAGGAGGTTTCTTAAAGATTTTTATATTCACAAAACTCACAAAGATATAGAGAATAAAATATCCTACACTGTTAATTTTTGTGTTTGACAAAAAAAGCAGTCTGATCCTATTATGATCCTATTTGATTAAGCAGAGCAAAATCCAGATGCAAGCATTCTCCCCAAGGTATTTCCCCTGCCTTTATTCTCTTCTTCAGAAATAGTGACCCTCTGTTGGGCCACTCTTGCTTACAACTTCCACACAGCTTTGGAACTTCATGCTAAAATTATTCTCACCAAAGGATGATTAAGTGAAAAATTCACCTAGATCATTATATTTAGTGGGCTCCAGATTGCTCCAGATTCTGCATGACAATTTATCTAGCTTTATACCAGAAAAAGAGAGCCTATTTAGTACAGCCTAATCTTGCCATTTATTCTGCTACTATGGACATATTGGGATGTACAGGGTATTCCAGAAGGACTATCATCTTTGGTGTGAGAACTTGCTAAGCCTTTTTAAAAATAGTACTTCATTTACCTCCCATCCCCTAATTACATGCCAAAACAATTTTTAGTATTCATTTTTATGAGATTTTGAGTTGCAGATTTTTCTCCCTTCCTTATTCCCTTTCCTTCTTGTTAAAATGGTAGGCAATTTGATATAGATTATACATATGCTATCTTGTAAAACAAATTTCCATCTTAGTCACAGTTGGAAAGAAAAAAATGGATCAAAAAGAAAAAACTCATAAAAAATAATAAAGTGAAAAAATGTGTGTCATTCTGTATATCAGTTCATTAACTGGAAGTGGATAACATTTTCCTTCATGAATCTTTTGTACTTATCTTGGATCATTGTATTACTGAGAAGAGCTGAGTCATTCAGTTGATCATACTATAATATTGCTGATACTGTGCACAGTATTTTCCTGATTCTGCTCATTTCACTTTATATCACAAGTCTTTCTAGGTTTTTCTGAAATCTGCCTGTTTATCATGTTTTTCTTATCTGTACCTGACACAATGTAGGCATTTAAATGCTTTTTCATTTTTTTCATTCATCCAAGAAGTTATCTCTTAAGCATACTAGATATGTGGATATAAAACAAAACAAAACTAAAACCAATCCCAGGTCCAACTCTTTAGGAACTCAAGCTCATGAGAGAGACATGGAAATGACTATTCAAATAAATTTATGTGGGTGAAACTGGAGATAATATGAACCTTCTTGCAGAAGACTGGATTTTAGTTGAGACTTAAATGTAAACCAGGAGAATTTAAGAAATGGAGGAACAGTGAAAATGTACTGTGGAAAAGGGATTTTTTATTTTTGTGAGAAGCAACAAAGAATGTTTTACTTGAAACAAAGGATTGAAACAAAGTGCTAAGTCAGTGGAATTGATAGAGATAATGGTTGTTTAGCAGAGTGCTTAACAGTTCTCTAGTTCAGTACTTGTACTTAGTACTTACTATAGTTCCAAAAGATTCACACCTTTAAGAGAGCACATATAAGTTAAGAGTCTCAGGATTCAGTCCTGGAGATTCAGAAGCCAGAGCTCAAGCTCTTGGAACCAAGACTACAGAAGGCCTCTAAGAAAGCTAACTGGGCCGCAGGAAAGGAGACAAGACTTTGAAGGAGACAATAAATGATTTGGACTTTAATACCTGAATTGGGATGATTACTGAACTGAAATGAAGGCTGCTCCCAGAAGCCCCCCAGGAAACTTCAACAAGAGAATCTCTAATATCTTAGAGAAGAATATTACATTTTGGCATTCGAACATGGGATAGACATGATCCTCATTTCAGTGGAAAAGTTTCCTGGTACCAGAAGTTAGGGTGAGTACAAAAATAGCCAAGGAAACTTTGTTAAAGGGCTAAAATTGTACTTCAGCTAAAATGGGACAGATGTTTAGAAAACAGCCTTCTTTTCCAATTCAAGGAAAATGTGTAGAGAGCATTGTCAGACTTATGAAAAGCCAAGGTTTGATTATAATTTGGGAGCAGATCACTGAACTTTTAGAAACTATACAGTACACATCTCCTTGGTTCTCTATGGAAAAAGAATTGGATCTAGAGGAGTGGAAATTAGCAGGAGAGCAACTATGTCAATTCTACAATGAAAATGGACCTGACTCAATTCCCAAAGATATACTTTATACATACAATTTAATACAACTGGCTTTAGGCAATTATATAAGTTATAGAATAAGGAAAAAGAAGAAAGAGCAGGAGGGGGAGATGCCAAATAAACTAGGTGAAAAGGATGAAAAATTAGACAAAAAAGGAGTTAAGTATAATTCTGATGAGCATTTCATATCTCATGACCCTCCCTCCCTCAATTAACCCTTCATGGGTGGAGGGAGAAGGAGGAGGAGGGGGAAAAGCAGTAACATAATCAGTACTTCCTATGAAGCAGTTTATAACAAGATTACAAAAAGCATTGGTTATGGCAAAAAATGAAGGACAGGATGTATCTGATTTAATAAATGAATACCCTGTTGTTGAAGAGTTTGACTCTTCAAATCAAAAAAGGAGAAGATACACTTCTTTTGATTTGCAAAAACGCAAGGATTTGAAAAAAAGATTGCACTCTTTATGGGGCTACATCCTCTTATGTTAAGATGTTACTAGATAATTTGGCTTATGAAATTTTAACCCCCAGTGATTGGAAATCCATAGCACGGACATGTTTAGAGCTTGGACAAAAACTTGTTGTGGCTTTTGGAGTATCATGAATTATGTAGGATTTAAGCCAGATGCAATTGACAAACAGGAGTTAATGTATAAATCACTTTTGACCAACTAGCAGATGAAGGTCAGTATGCAGAGAATTCAGCACAGATTAATTGCCCCATAAGAGCACATGAACAAATTGCTACTGCTGCTACAAAAGCTTGGGGGCACCCTCCCAGGGAAAGATCGAGGGGAAGCCTTCACAAAAATAGGGCAAGGGCCCAATGAACCCTTTGCAGATTTTGTGGGACGTTTGCAAACAGCTGTCACAAGAACGATTGGAAAGAATACAGCTACAAGAATTATGATCAGACACCTGGCTAAGGAAAATGCTAATGAAATTTGCAGAAGAATTATATGGGGACTATACAAATGTGCTCCTTTAGAGGAGATCATAAGATGCTGTGCCACAGTGGGCACAAATGCTTATTATACCTAGACTATGATGAACATGGGAAAACAGGGTCCCTCTTGGCAAGGGACTTCTAAAGAAACTCATCTATGCTTTCAGCGTGGAAAAATAGGACATCTGAGAGCCCAATGTAGGCAAAGAGTGTGAGAGGACAGGGTGAGAGAAGACCTAAAACCCTATGTCCAAAATGTCACAAGGGCTTCCACTGGGCTGCAGAATGTAAATTGACCCAGGGAAATGAGAGGTAGGGCCCAGCCCCAAGATATCATACAAAAGACAGGTGGGGCATGATAGCAGCCCAGGTTATACCTTTAGAAGTTGAGGACTCTGATGTGATCAATCAGCCAAAAAGCAAACAGATGACAGAAAGAGAATACATGATCTATCAGCCAAAAAGCAATCAAATGGCAGAAAGGGATTACAATTGGAGAGAATACAGGCTTTTTCTTTCTTTTTTTTTTTTTTTTTTTTAACACAACAGAAGGGCAGCATCCAGTGTGAGCAGCTCCAATGTAATTGCAAGGTGATGAGGAGAAATCTAGAAGGTGTTAAATAGAAGGGACTAGATAGGTTAACTGCTTGGGAGAAAGGATTGGCTTGTATCTCTACAGATGGAGAAGGAATCAGATGGGTGGCAACAAGCACCTGGAGAGAGACAGAAAAAGAGGAAAAAAACCTCAAAATAAAGAAGACCTAAGAACAAAATCTGCAGGAATCATTGGATTCCCTAACACAAGATGAGACTATTGCAGGATTTCAAAACTTGCAGGAATTATTGGACTCCTGGCACATGAACTAATGGACAATATATTCCTTTTGGACTATTTCTAGAACTTATGGACTATATAAATCCTCATGTTGATTCATGTTATTTGTTACATCACTACTAGCCTGTGTTACTATGTGCTTATGTAATTTATGAAATTATGTGTAATACCTCCCATATTGATGGATTTATTTATACCTGTTTTAAGAATGAGACCCTTCAGAAACTGGCTAATCTGATTTGATTTCCCATTTCCTTTTGTGTTTTCATCTCCCTTCCTGAGACTTCAAGGAGAGTGTGATCACCTCTTTTTATGGTGTTTTCCCCCCTTTTTTGAGTAGTCAGGGAAGGTGTGATCACCTTCTTTTTTGGGGCTTCTCACCTCCTTGAGAATCAAGGAGGTCATGACCACCTATATTCTAAAAACAAAAGAATGCTGGAAATGTTATGGGCCAGAACTCTAAACTTGAAACAAAGGATTGAAACAAGATGCTATGGCAGTGGAATTTATAGAGACAATGGTTGTATGGCAGGGTTCTTTTTTTTTTTTTTTTTTTTTAAATTTACAGTTTATATGCATGGGTAACTTTACAGCATTAACAATTGCCAAACCTCTTGTTCCAATTTTTCATCTCTTACCCCTCACCCCCTCCCCCAGATGGCAGGATGACCAGTAGATGTTAAATATATTAAAATATAAATTGGATACACAATAAGTATACATGACCAAACTGTTATTTTGCTGTATAAAAAGAATCAGACTCTGAAATATTGTACAATTAGCTTGTGAAGGAAATCAAAAATGCAGGTGGGCATAAATATAGAGATTGGGAATTCGATGTAATGGTTTTTAGTCATCTCCCAGAGTTCTTTCTCTGGGCGTAGCTGGTTCAGTTCATTACTGCTCCATTGGAACTGATTTGGTTGATCTCGTTGCTGAGGATGGCCAGGTCCATCAGAACTGGTCATCATATAGTATTGTTGTTGAAGTATATAATGATCTCCTGGTCCTGCTCATTTCACTCAGCATGAGTACATGTAAGTCTCTCCAGGCCTTTCTGAAATCATCCTGTTGGTCATTTCTTACAGAACAATAATATTCCATAATATTCATATACCACAATTTATCCAGCCATTCTCCAACTGATGGGCATCCATTCAGTTTCCAGTTTCTAGCCACTACAAAAAGGGCTATGACAGGGTTCTTAATAGTTCTCTAGTTCAGTATATGTACTTAGTACTTATTATAGTTCCAAAAGAGTCATACTTTTAGGAGAGCATATATAAGCTAGGAGCCTCAACCAGGATTCAGTCTGGGAGATTCAGAAGCCAGAGCTCAATCTCTCGGAACCAAGACTACAGAAGGCCTCTAAGAAAGCTAACTGGGCTGCAAGGAAAGGAAACAAGACTTTGAAGAAGACAATAAAGGATTTGGACTTTAATACCTGGCTACTTTTGAGGTGATTACTGAACTGAAATGAAGGTTGCTCCCAGAAGCCCCCAAAGAAACCTGCTCCCAGAGAATATTACATCTTAGAGAAGAATATTTAAAAAAAATTTTATAGCTTTTTTATTTACAAGTTATATGCATGGGTAATTTTACAGCAATAATTGCCAAACCTTTTGTTCCAGTTTTTCCCCTCCTTCCCCCCCCCCCTTCCCTAGATGGCAGGATGACCAATACATATTAAATATATTAAAGTATAAATTAAATAAAAAATAAGTGTACATGTCCAAACTGTTATTTTGCTGTACAAAAAGAATTGGACGTAGAGAAGAATATTACAAAAGAGATTAATTTATTTTACCAAAGTATATTTAAGCAAATTACCCTTCTGTTTTTAACAAATTTCATTCTTCTCTTTCTGCATTGTCTTGAGACTGTATATTCTTACCATCTCCTCAAAGAATTCCTTCCTCTTTCAAGATGTAGCTTTAAGCATCATCTTCTAAATGAAGCCCTTCATAATTCTCCATTCCACATCAACCCATCAACTTTTAGTATTCTTCCTATCAAACTACTTTGTGTATATTTATATTTATGTTTATTCTGTTTACACACACACACACACACACACACATACACACACATATATGTCCTTTTATTTATGCTCCATTAAAATATAAGATAGAGTGGAAATTGTGTGTTTTTTTTTTTTTTTAATATTTGTAGTCCCATTACCAAATAATTTCTGGCACAAAGGAATCGTTTTACAAATGCTTGCTGACTGGTTGCTGATTGCATCAAGCCCTGGGAAGACTTTCAGTGCCTCCCATATAACATCTGCTATCTCTGAAAAGATCCTAACTAACCTAGTTAGGTAGCATGGATAGTGGATTAGACTGGAAGAGTAGTTCACATCCAGCCTTAGACTCTTACTAGCTTTGTGGCTCTGGGCAATTCACTTAACCCTGTTTGCTTCACTTTTCTCATCTGTAAAGTGAGCTGGCAAACCACTCCAGTATCTTTTCCAAGAAAATCTTTGTGTCCGGAAGAGTTAGCCAAGCCTAAATAATGTGGAAGTGACAGGGTGCTATAGAACTTTGAATATATGATATGGTCAAACCTGTGTTTTAGGAAGATCATTTTTGATAGCTGAATAGAAGACAGATTGAAGTGAGGAGAGACTTGAGGCATTTCAAATAGTCCAGGAATGAGGCGAGGAAGGTCTGCGCTAGGATGGTGATAGTAATCAAAGGAGAGATGGGAGTTTATGAGAGAAGTAACAGGAAGATAAAATCCACACATTTTTATGCAGATGGGTTCTTTTTTGGCATGAAGCCCTGACAATTGAAGCCCTGACAATTGTAACTGGTAGGTTCAAAAATATAATCAATTTTGTCATTATAATCCTGCTGCGAGATTGCTCTTCAAAATATTTCAAAATCCACTCATTTAAATGTGGAAATCCTCATAATTTCTGCGACAATTCAGTATTGTGCCTAGTTAATGCATGACCCTTCCAATTTTAATCTTCGCTATTGTTCCAAAATGCTGCATCCTCTGTGCACATTCAATGCCTTCAAGTGCCAGGATGGTTTCTGCTTCTTAGGCTTCATGCGAGGAGCAGCACCTGTCAGAGGAAAGGATGACTGGCCGGCTCTGGTCGTTAACACTCACCTTATGCTACCGTTGCAAGCTTGAGCAAACTGCTGTGGGTTCAACATTTGAACTGCGATTTTAGCTTTGCCATAGACTGGGAATAGCCTATAGGGAAGGACTGTGTAGAATCCTCGACCAATCAGAACGAAGAATCAGGCAAAAGGCTGGGATTCCAGCAGACCAATTAGAGACCCATAGTCTAGGACCGGCCAGTCAGCTGTGGAACTGAGAGGAGAAATAGGCGGGTCAATTGCCTTAGAAAATAAACAACCTTCTGCACTAGAGCATCTTTAACCGACGCGCGCTCCCAGTTCCTCCAAAACCCAAGAAGGGAATTAAGGTTTATCTAAAACACACTTCACCCTTCCAATTAGCGGACTGCCTCCTTAGTGTCGGTAGGATGGCCTAGCTGCTTCTTGCTTAAGTTATTTTAGGGAGAGCGAACTGCAACTTTTTCCGGGCTGTCACAGCGTTCAGAACTACTCGCCCTCTCCCCAAAGTGGGAGGGGCCATCGGAATAACGCAGGCGCGGTCACCGGGTGGGGGGTGTGGGAGTGTGGGGAGAAGGTGAAGCTTCTGCCCGGGGCCTTCTGGGATTTGTATGTTTTCGACGGATAAATTACATAATTTCCATCATCTCCCGAACTACAGGCCCCAGCAGTCTCAGTGGCTCTCAAGGGGCGGGCAGTGTGATAGTTAATGAGCTCGAGGAAGCCGCGGTGCGGCCCACTAGGTTCCAAAACACGGAAATGAAGGAGGGAGGCGGGACTGAGGTTGCCTGCGGGAGCCGCCGCGGAGAAGGAGGAGGAGGAGGAGGAGGAGGAGAAGGAGGAGGAGGAGGAGGAGGCCGCCGCGATTGCGGCGGTGCTCCGTGCTGAAGGCGAGGGACGCTTGAGTTGGGGGAACCGAAGGGGAGGGGGGAGCGCCAGTGCGCGCGCCCGGGCGCCAGGCGTCTGTGAGGGGAGAAGTGGAGCGGCGGGCCGCGGGAGGAAGCGGTGGCGGCGGCGGAGTGAGTGAGAGAGCGGCGGCGGCCCCCGCGTCCCCCGCGCCTCTATGGGGAAAGCAGACAATGGATTATGACTTTAAGGCGAAGCTGGCGGCGGAGCGGGAGCGGGTGGAGGATCTGTTTGAATACGAGGGCTGTAAAGTGGGACGCGGCACCTACGGTCACGTCTACAAGGCGCGGCGGAAAGATGGGTAAGAGCCGCCCGAAGATGCGAGGGGGTTGCTGCGGGGACGAAGAGGGGGGGGGAGAGGCGCGCGCGGAACTGCCTCCAGCCCTGGGGGTCCCCCTTTCGGGCCCGGGTGCGGGGGGCGTGTGATCACGCCCGGGATGGCGGCAGGCGGCACGGAGCGTCGGGTCTCTTGGTTTTTTCCTCCCGCTCGGGGTCCGCGCGGGAGGCGCCCTGACCGCCTTTTCCCCGCTCCCGGTACGCGGTGCCGGCGAAGAGGCGCCCGAGCGGACCTGGGCTGGAGGGAGGAGTCTGCGGGTTTTGGTCTCCTGGGGAGACAGCGAGGGGCGGGCAGAGCGCGGCGCGGACTGCTCGGCTGCTGCGGCACCGCGGGCACGCCTGTGACGGGCGTCCCCCGACCTCCAATCGGGTGAGGCCCTCTCTCCCGGGGGGGCAGTTCAAACCCGGCTGCGGGAGCCTCGGGCAGAGGCGGGGACGTCTCGGGGTGGGGTTGGCCCCGAGATCTATCTGGAGTTGATTTTTGTCCCTCTAGCTACTACGGGAAGGACCCTGATCCCGAGGGTTTTTGGGTTGCTACTTCTGCAAATCTTGGGGAAGCGTTCTCTCTTCTGACCTCCTCTTCCTCCTTCTCACCCTAGCAAACTACTCTTAGTAATAATGTCTAATATTTATGTTACTCTGTGTCAGGCACTGTGCAACATGCTTTCCGCTTAGCGTTTCACTTGATCCTCACATCGGCCTTTGGAGATAGTTTCTGTTATAATAATATTAATAGCAATAATCGTAGTAGCAATAACTAATATTTATATAGCTCTTATAATGTACCAAGCTCTTTAAAATTATCATCTCATTTAATCCTCACTACAACCTTGTCTGGTAGGTACTGTTATTCTACAGCAAAATAATTATAAAAGCTGACATATATACGGAAAGCTTACTATGTGCCAAGTAACTGGGATAAGGTCTTTACAATTGTCATCAGATTTGATCCTCACAACAATCCATATAGGTAGGTGCTATTATTAAAATAGTAATTGCAACTAACATCTATATAGCACTTCTATATAGCACTTAGTGTCAGGCACTGGGCTGCTTTATAATTATCTCATTTAATCCTCTCAACAACCTTGAGAAGTAGATATTTTTATTATAATAATTATTTTAGCAGCTAACACTTATATAGTACTGTGTGCCAGGCATTGTGCTAAGTGCTTTATAATTATCTGGTTTAGGCTTCACAACAACCCTTCAGCTAGGTGCTGAAATAATAATAATAATTACTAACAGTTATATAGCACTTTACAATGATCTCATTTGATCCTCACAACAACTCTGGTAAGTAGATGCTATTATAATAATAATAGCTAGAATAGTGCTTGTAATTTTCAGGTGTTTTATAATTACTATCCCATTTTAACTTCATAAAAACCTTGGGAAGCTATGGCTGCATTTTTCTCCATTTCACAGCTGTCAAACAGGTTAAGTGACTTATCCATTGTCACACAATTATTACATGTGTGAGGCTAGATTTGAACTCAGATTTTCTTTATTCTAGGCCTACCACATGATCCATTGTGCCACCTAGCTTCCTTTTCTAGAACCTTGGGACTCTTTTATTTTTTATTTTTTTATTTTTTATTTTTAAATTAAATAACTTTTTATTGACAGAACCTATGCCAGGGTAATTTTTTACAACATTATCCCTTGCACTCACTTATGTTCCAATTTTTCCCCTCCCTCCCTCTCCCCTCTCCCCTCTCCCCAAAGATGGCAAGCAGTCCTATACATGTTAAATAGATTACAGTAGGTCTTGGATACAATATATGTGTGCAGAACTGAACAGTTTTCTTGTTGCTCAGGGAGAATTGGATTTAGAAGGTATAAATAACCTGGGAAGAAGAACAAAAATGCAAGCAGTTTACATTCATTTCCTAGTGTTCTTAATTTGGGTGTAGCTGCTTCTGTCCATCCTTGATCAATTGAAACTGAGCTAGATCTTCTCTTTTTTGAAGAAATCCACTTCCATCAGAATACATTCTCATACAGTATCGCTGTTGAGGTATATAATGATTTCCTGGTTCTGCTCATTTCGCTCAGCATCAGTTCATGTAAGTTTCGCCAATCCTCTCTGTATTCGTCCTTGGGACTCTCTTTAAAAATTACAAAAAAAACCCAAATCCATCTGTATCATGCTGCTTTGTGGGACTCTGCTATTAAATTGTTCCTAAATTCTAGATTGTGGTCAGGCCTCTGATTAAATCCTACTTCCTTCAAGAATCCTTTGCTGGATCTCCTTAATTCTGGAGCTTTTGCTCTATGAATTATCTCTAATAATAAAAATATGTACATAGTTGTTTGCATGTTGTCTTTCTAGAATTTCTAGAATTTCACCCAAGGTGGTGGTGGTATAGGGGAACAAGGCAGTAGCACTTGGACTAAGGAAAGATCTGAGTTGAAATTCAACCTCAGTTGCCTATTGGTTATGGCCTTGGGCAAGGCACTTAATCTTTAAACCTCAGTTCCTCATTTTGTAATATGGTTACAATAATAGCAAGTACATCACAGAGTTGTTAGGATCAAATGAAATAACAAAGCTTTGCTGTTGTCAAGTTCTCTTTGTAAATGTTAGCTAGCTGCTTCCATCTCCTGACAACAACTTGATTCTTCAGCTTGTAACTTTGTGTCAACATTTAGTCTTGTTTTTTATTTTAGATTGATAGGGAAAGTTGCATTAAAATGATAGCTATAAGTGGATATTCTATATTGTGTGGGGTGTTCACAGAAGACTTCACACACAGATGCAATTTGCAAGCCTTATTTAGGACAGAGAAATAAAGTTACTTTTTTTTTTTTTTGATTATAAATAAAAACCCAAGATTCTTAGGGATAACTTAAAAATGCCTTTATGCTTTCATATGTAATGGAGACAAACTGCAACCATTCCCAATAAGATCTGGAGTGAAACAAGGTTGCCCACTATCACCGTTACTATTTAATATTGTATTAGAAACGCTAGCTATAGCAATAAGAGCTGAGAAAGAGATTAAAGGAATAAGAATAGGCAATGAGGAAGCCAAATTATCACTCTTTGCCGATGACATGATGGTATACTTAGAGAACCCCAGAGATTCTGCTAAAAAGTTATTAGAAATAATCCACAACTTTAGCAAAGTTGCTGGTTATAAAATAAACCCACATAAGTCATCAGCATTCTTATATATCACTAACAAAATCCAACACTCAGAGTTACAAAGAGAAATTCCATTTAAAGTAACTACTGATAATATAAAATATTTAGGAATCTACCTGCCAAGGGAAAATCAGAAACTTTATGAGCAAAATTACAGACCACTTTTCACACAAATTAAGTCTGATCTAACCAATTGGAAAAATATTAAATGCTCTTGGATAGGGCGAGCAAATATAATAAAGATGACAATATTACCTAAACTAATCTATTTATTTAGCGCTATACCAATCAGACTCCCAAAAAACTATTTTAATGACCTAGAAAAAATAACAACAAAGTTCATATGGAAAAACAAAAGGTCAAGAATTTCAAGGGAATTAATGAAAAAAAAATCAAATGATGGTGGCTTAGCTGTACCAGATCTAAAATTATATTATAGAGCAGCAGTTACCAAAACTATTTGGTATTGGCTAAGGAATAGATTAGTTGATCAGTGGAATAGATTAGGTTCAAGGGATAAAACAGTCAACAAATATAGCAACCTAGTCTTTGACAAACCCAAAGATCCCAGCTTTTGGGATAAGAACTTACTGTTTGATAAAAATTGCTGGGAAAATTGGAAACTAATATGGCAGAAACTAGGCATTGATCCATACTTAACGCCGTACACCAAGATAAGGTCAAAATGGGTTCATGACCTAGGCATAAAGAATGAAATTATTAATAAATTAGAGGAACATAGGATAGTTTACCTCTCAGACCTGTGGAAGGGGAAGGTCTTTATGACCAAAGCAGAACTAGAGATCATTACTGATCACAAAATAGAAAATTTCGATTATACCAAACTGAAAAGTTTTTGTACAAACAAAACTAATGCAGACAAGATTAGAAGGGAAGCAATAAACTGGGAAAATATTTTTACAGTCAAAGGTTCTGATAAAGGCCTCATTTCCAAAATATATAGAGAATTAACTCTAATTTATAAAAAATCAAGCCATTCTCCAATTGAAAAATGGTCAAAGGATATGAACAGACAATTCTCAGATGAAGAAATTGAAACTATTTCTAGTCATATGAAAAGATGCTCCAAGTCATTATTAATCAGAGAAATGCAAATTAAGACAACTCTAAGATACCACTACACACCTGTCAGATTGGCTAAGATGACAGGAAAAAATAATGATGATTGTTGGAGGGGATGTGGGAAAACTGGGACATTGATGCATTGTTGGTGGAGTTGTGAACGAATCCAACCATTTTGGAGAGTAGTTTGGAACTATGCTCAAAAAGTTATCAAACTGTGCATACCCTTTGATCCAGCAGTGTTACTACTGGGATTATATCCCAAAGAGATTATAAAGAAGGGAAAGGGACCTGTATGTGCACGAATGTTTGTGGCAGCCCTTTTTGTAGTGGCTAGAAACTGGAAACTGAATGGATGTCCATCAGTTGGAGAATGGCTGAATAAATTGTGGTATATGAAAATTATGGAATATTACTGTTCTGTAAGAAATGACCAACAGGATGATTTCAGAAAGGCCTGGAGAGACTTACACGAACTTGCTGAGTGAAATGAGCAGGACCAGGAGATCATTATATACTTCAACAACAATACTAGATGATGACTAGTCCTGATGGATCAGGCCATCCTCAGCAACAAGATCAACCAAATCATTTCTAATGGAGCAGTAATGAACTGAACTAACTATACCCAGAAAAAGAACTCTGGGAGATGACTAAAAACCATTACATTGAATTCCCAGTCCCTATATTTATGCACACCTGCATCTTTGATTTCCTTCACAAGCTAATTGTACAATAATTCAGAGTCTGATTCTTTTTGTACAGCAAAATAATGTTTTGGTCATGTATACTTATTGTGTATCTAAGTTATATTTTAATATATTTAACATCTACTGGTCATCCTGCCATTTAGGGGAGGGGGTGGGGGGGGTAAGAGGTGAAAAATTGGAACAAGAGGTTTGGCAATTGTTAATGCTGTAAAGTTACCCATGTATATATCCTGTAAATTAAAGGCTATTAAATTAAAAAAAAAAAAATGCCTTTATGCTTGAACTCACTGAATACTTTCCACAATTATGTAAGTTTCCAAGAGTGGAAAGATGTGAAAGATGATATATCTTCATTTGAAATAATTTATAAATTAGTTGAAGAAATGTCAACTAGCTTGAAATTTGTCAAACTTTAAGTGTTGTCTGTTTACGTATGCATTCTTTTTTATTAATAACTTTTTGTTTTCAAAATATATACAAAAATAGTTTTCTTCATTCACCTTTGCGTTTAAAACCTCTCCCTGTCCCCTAGATAGCAGGTAATCCAATATATTAAACATGTGTAGTTCTTTTGTATATATTTCCACAATTATGCTGCACAAGAAAAATCAGATCAAAAAAAAAGAAAAAAAGAAAAAAAGCAAGCAAACAACAAAAAAAGTGAAATACTATGTTGTGATCCACATTCAGACCCCACAATCTTCTTTCTGAGTGCAGGTGGCTTTTTCCATCACAAGTCTATTGGAATTGCCCTGAATCGGTGTTGAAAAGAGCCAAGTTGATCAGAACTAATCATCATATATTCTTTTTGTTGCTGTGTACAATGTTCTCTTGGTTCTACTCACTTCACTTTAGCATCAGTTTATGTAAGTCACTTCAGGCCTGTCTTACATAAGCATTCTAATGATGATAATATTTTTGTAGTTATTTAAGGTTTAGAAAGTTTTAATCAGAAGTCTATAAGATATAGTAATTTTATACCACTTACTCCTCTTTTAAGTAGGATTTGAATTCAGGTCCCTGCTGCCTTCAAGGCCAGCATTCTTTCCACTACATGGTCCTAAGAAAAGGAAACCAGAATAAACAGTAAAAGTAGGGTGTGTGCCATCATATTTGGAGTTTGAACTTTTGCTTAGTTTTCTAGTTGCTTAGTTAAACAAGATGTATTGTCAATGTCTATGCAACTTCATCCCACTTGTACTTGAGAAAAGACTTTCTTCCTTTCTATAAGAAATAATAGTGTTATACAAATGAAACAGGTTAGTGATAGAGGCTGCATACTTTAATCAATAGGATCCAGAAAACCTGGATTCATATCTTAACTATGATATCAATTATGTGACCCTAGGGAAGCTACTTGGAGCCTGTTTTCTCCTTATGAAAAGTGGAGATGATAATAACTGCACTATCATCACAGGGTTATTCTAAACCTCACATGAGATAAGTTATGTGAAATGCAACATAAATTTCCATTATTATTATTTTGAAAATAGGCAGTTATTTTTGAGGTTCTTCTGGTTTTAATCTCCTTTTTCATTATTTTAATCATCACATATAAATGAATGTATATACTGTCTTTGGCATCTGCTTTTCCTGCTTCATTTTTGACCATATAAGCTGTTTAGATCAAAGTATATGTAATCTGATTATAATTGTTCTTTTTAAAAATGTCATTTAAAAATAGGGTTATTATCTTTGCCTCTTACATATTCTGTATTTTTTTTTTTTTTTACCTTAAAGTCTTTGTATCTTTGTTTTGATTTTTTTTTTTCTTTTCCTGGTGAGGCAATTGGGGTTAAGTGACTTGCCCAGAGTTATACAACTAGTAAATGTATGAGGCTGGATTTGAACTGGAATCCTCCTGTTTCCAGTGCCAGTGCTAAAGTTCCTACTGCTCCACCTAGCCATTTTCATTTTGATTTGTTTAAGTATCTTTTGTTGTGTAGTAGATAGAAAACTGGCTCTGGACCAAATTCCTCCTCTGACATGTCCTGATGGGTACATGGAACAACTCAAGAGTTGGCACTAGGCATCTTCCTAAGACTATAAGTTGTAGATAAGCTGTCTATTTTAGCCCAAATTTACCTTATCAGTAAAATTACAAGAATTGTTCCTATTTCAGTCTACTTAGAGATAGGATCACTTTTAGAAAAGCAACTAAAATAATGCTGTTTATTCAGGGTGTAGCTGAATAAATAAAAAGTTTTTAATATAGTCAATGTATAAGCTTATTTTTATTATTTTTGGACAAAATTACATGCTAATAAGATTTTCTTAAATGCATTTTCTTTTTGAGGTAAAGTTAAATTTTAATGAGAAGGGACATTTTAAGAATGTAATAATTTTTGTGTCTTACTAAAAGAATCATTAAATATTTTACTAAATTCAGTAAAGGCTTTAGGTTAGAATCCATTTTAACATTTAAGCACTCCCATTTAGTAGGGTTGATTCAAAGAATTGAAAGTGAGAAAATTGGAAGAAAAAGACTTCAGTTAATTTCTGTAATGGAAAAGCCGTGCAAGTTGTGTGCCATTTCGCTAATTTATTGAGCAAGAATCTAGTTAACAATTTAGATTTCCTCATCTTGGTCAATTCCTAATAATGTGAAAATTCCTAATAATGTTTCTTTGAGCCAATCTATCAGTGCTTTTTAGTGGTAATACGGAAACTGTGTATTGAGAAAAACAATTATATAGCACAATATTGTAACCAGAAAAAAAAAATCACTTAAAATATTACTTATTTTATTATCGCAGTTTATAAAACATTAGAAGAGTTGTCATGTCTTTACATGTATGGGTTGTATTTGTTTTGTATGTATGTATTCGTATTATATTCATTACTCAAGCTTTAAGACAGAGGACTCCAACAGATTCCTGGATGAATTTTTTTCATGAAGTTAGCTGATTTTGATTTTGAAGTTGCTTTTGGAGTATATTGTTTCTTTAAGGAAAAAGGCATTTAAACTTATAAAAGATCATGTTTCCAGAAGTAAAAAAACAAAATGTAATAAAATACCCACCTCCAAGTTTTTTACAAGTACAAATTCCAGGTATTTTTTACCTTTCTATATATCAGAATTAAAGTAGATTACATATATATGCAAAGTCTTTTGGTATTGCTTTGTGAAAGTTTACCAAAAAAATCTCATTTAGCAGTGAAGCCTTATTTTTATCAGATAAAGGAAAATTGCTTCATTTCATTGTCAATAAGGTCTCTCTAGAAATCATTCTGTGGTTTTGTTTTTGAATTATTGCTTCTGTTAATAGTATTCTTCAACTTTGTAAATATTTTATTGACTTTGTTCAAACTGCTAAAAATGATATAATACAAGTCATAATACAAGATGTGCTTTATGTATTTCAGCATAAAACATATCCATGTTTGGGGGTATTGTGTTTTTATCAAACTCAAAGTTCTATGTAGTCTATTTAGGCACAGCTCAACACCATTAATTTATTTCTCAAAAGATCTGTTGGCAGACAGTTTACGGGAGCATTATCAGTAGAATAGACAATGAATAAATTCCTCATAGGTAACTATTGTCCTTTTTCAACTAACCTTTGGAGTTGATTAGTGTTTGGTTATTTTATTTTGAAATATCATCATTATTAGTAATAATTAGTAACAATAGCAGATATAGTGCTTTAAAGTTTGTGGAGTACTTGACAAATATCTCATTTGATACTCACAGCAATCCCAAAAGATACATGGTGTTATTGTTGCCATTTTATAGAGGAGAAAACAGGTAGAAGTTGAATGACTTGTCCAGGTTTACACGGCTTTTGAAAGTCTGAGTCAAGTTGTTTTTTGCTGAGGCAATTGGGGTTAAGTGACTTGTCCAGGATCACACAACCAGGAAGTGTTAAGTGTCTGAAGTCAGATTTGAGCTCTGGTCCTCCTGACTTAGACTGGTGCACTATCCACTGAGCAACCTAGCTGCCACTGAAGTTTTAAACCAAAGTCTGCCTGACTCCAAGGCCAGCATTCTGTCTACTGTAGGATCAGATTAATGTGATTGTTTGTTGATTATATGGTTATATTAAATCGGCATAGAAATACTTGTGTGTTTTAGGAAAATGTTATTTTTGAATTTTGCATGGAGGGAATGAAAAATTGTTTTTCTTGAATTAATATTTTAATACTAATATTAGTTAATAATTATAATATTAATTATTATTAATTAATATAATTACTATTGCTATTTTGCACTGTTAATGTATTAGTTATTTTCTAAGGCCAATTCTGAACTCTAGAACAGTTTTTTAAAAATAGTGAACTTGGCATTAAAGGACTTTGGTCCTTAATAAAAAACTGATGGTACTAATTCCTGTGAGGACTGTTTTCTGAGTATGTTTATGTGGTGTAAATTGTACAGGATGAAAGATTGTCTCAAGAGAAAAAGCAGGATGTAATTCAGGATACAAGTGTACAGCAATTTTTTTTAACTTGAGCATTCAAGTTTTTGTCCAGAAAGTAATTTAGATAGATCAAAGAGAGAATTTAAAAGCTGCATAATTATTAAATAGTAGTTGTTCTTGTAAAGTATAATTTAATTGTTTCTAATAAATGGAGCTTCCTTTAAAGGAATGCACCAAATTGATGCTTATTATTTTTTTCCCTTTGTTTCATTTTGTTACTAAAATGAAGCTTTGTGGCTAGTTATCTTACTTTGCTGGTACATGGTGCTAATCAGGTCATGGACTTAATCCCCATTTGGGCTAGCTAATTTTGCTTTCTTCTGTATTCACAGAGTATAACTGTGACTTTGACCAACTATAATGCAGATACTTAGGGGAACTGGATGCAGTTGGGTTGAATCTGTATTATTCTGTCACTGCCTGGGTTTGGGGTGGAAAAGCTCATACTTTACTGAGTGAATTTAAAGCATCTTCAGCATGCAGGAAGGACATTACTGTGTTATTGTAGTTGTTATAATAGCATTTCAAGAGGACTAATCTGAAAGGAGTAAAAATTGGGTTTATTCTTCTTGGCTGAAGGGCAGGTTTTTGAATTTTTGCTTTTGATTTTCTCTAGTAAAATACAAGCTGCATTATATCTTATGGAAGGAAGACTTTCATAATGTTTGGATAACTTAATTTTTGTGCAGTTTTTCTAACAAGTATTTTGAAAACTGTTTAGCTTTTATTTCCTATATTTTAAGTCTCTTACGTTTTTAGTGTTGTGACAGGAAAATAGAAAGTTGTGTGATAAATGCTAGGGTGATACTTAAGATGTTTCATGGTTTTTGATATTATGAAACTTAGTCAGATTGGGAAATAATACTTATAGTAGAAAAGGTACTGGAACAGCAATCAGAAGATCAGACTTCCAATGCTAGTAGACTTTGGTTTCTGCTTTGCATATCTCTTAAGGGTTGTTTAGTGGATTAGGATTGGCCAAATACTGCACCTGAAATGTTATATCAAGCTTCATTGAAGCTGTTATGATGTAATGATTGTAATGGATTTGGCCCAGGGAATCTGACTTCTCTTTGCCTGATTGAGATCACTGTTTCCTCCACTGATTTCTTTCTCCTTTGCTATATTACATGAGGAAACGTAGGGAGAGGGTTACTTTTAAATTTTAAATTGCTCCAAAGATCGATGGAGCTTAGATTGAAGGGTTTTAGCTCCTTTATTTTTAAAAATTTATTTTTAATATCCATTGCTTTATGAATTGTGAATCACTGCCTTCCCCTACCCCCTCCCCGCCCTTTACTTCTTAGGGAAGGCTGAGAGTCCTTAGGGGAGATGGGGAACCAAACCAGACATTGTTAGCAAGGTTCCCTCTGGGCTGAAAGGTCTTATATCTCACCCAGAGTTTCCCCACTGATTGTGACCCTCTACCGATGAGGATGTAATTTTTTTTTCATCCAAATTCACACATGCATCCCTTGCACCATTTCTCCATGCACCCACTGATTCATGGTAAGAAACCCTGATCCAAAGAACAGCATATAACTTAAAAGCTAAGACACTAAATTCAGTTCTGCTCTTAAAGTTATAAATTCTGAACCAATTTCTTTAGTATTTTACTCAATTTAACTTTACAACAACGCATAGGTTTTATTATTCATATTTTATACTTGAGAAAATTGAAGTAAACAGAAGTTAAGTGATTTGCCCAAAGTCTTACAGCTAATTAAGAGTCTAAGGCTGGATTTTAACTCTGATCTGTCTCATGTCTCTCTTTTCCTTTCCCAACTGGGACTGTATCATTATCTACTGATTTTTGTCTGATGGAAAAAAGGTGAAGAGGATGTTCAGGAAAGAGTCCTTACCTAGCACTGAGATCCAGCCAGAGGGTTTCATATTTTCAGCCCATTCCTGCTATCCCCCAAGCTGGGCAGTCAGTCTATCTAAAATAAGAGTGAGAGGACAAAGAGTGTTAACAATCCCTGTGGTGGAGGGGAGGAGGGGAAGTCTCCTAATGAGCTCCCAGTAGAAACCTGGATATTAGCCTGTGTCTCTACCGAAAGTTTGGATGTTGAAAGGGAAAAGATATTGAGTTATTGCTTTGAGTAAATAAATTAAGATACTAATTCAAAAGTCGATTTCTTAGTATTTAGTTTTAAACAAAAATCTAGACTAAGTAACCTTCAAGTTAATCAGTGGAATAGTAGTTTGTTTTCATTATTGTATCAATAAGCTTAGATAAAATTTTTATTGGGCACTTAGTATGTTCCAGTTCCAGGCACTGTATATATGA
Organism: Sarcophilus harrisii; assembly: GCF_902635505.1. NCBI lineage: Eukaryota > Metazoa > Chordata > Mammalia > Dasyuromorphia > Dasyuridae > Sarcophilus > Sarcophilus harrisii. The sequence goes on from NC_045429.1 coordinate 190,712,990, forward strand.
TCTGTTATTCTCTAATCATTTAAGCATTTATTAAATGTCTGCTTTGTATCAAGCAGTATACTAGAGAAAAAGACAAATGTGACAGTTCCTGCCTTCATGAAGCTAATATTCCATCAGAAAAGAAAACATGTAACTATATATGTATATGCAAAATAAATATTATGGGTATAATATATAATATTATATATATATTATGGGTATAATATAAAGTAATGGTATGAGGGAAGCTCTAAAAGATGGGATCCAAAAAAGGGTTTGTATAAAGCAGTGGTTCTCAAACTTTTGTTTTCAGTATCTTTATCCTATTAAAAGTTATTGAGGATCTCTCCAAAGTGTTTTTGTTTATCTGGGTTATATTGATAGACATTTACCATATTGGAAATAAAAACTATTTTTGAATTTGTAGACCCTCTAAAGTGTTTTAGAGATCCCCAGGATTCTCTAGACCATACTTTGAGAACCACTGGTATAAAGGATGATATCAGCTGTAAGGGTGTAAAGAGGGAATACATTCCAGGCAAAGAGACATCCTATGCAAAGCCAGGGGTTTGAGAGAGGAAGGGTTCTGTATGAAGAAACTAGAGGGCCAAGAGAATATGTAAAGAAGAGCAATAATGTACAATAAAATTGGAAACATATTTTGGGCCCATATTTTTTTTTCATTTATTTGTTTATTTATTTTTTATTAAAGTTTTTTATTTTCAAAACATTTTCAACATACTTTTAAAACATTTTTCCCCTTCTCTCCACCTCCTCCCCAGATGGCAAGTAATCCAATATATTATCAAACATGTGCATTTCTTCTGTACATATTTCTATAATTATTATGCTACAAAAGAAAAATCACATCAAAAAGGAAAAAAATTAGAAAGAAAACAAAATGCAAGCAAACAAAAATAAAGAGTGAAAATGCTATGTTGTAATCTACACCAATTCCCACGGTCCTCCCTCTGGGTGTAGATTGCTTTCTTCATTACAAGAGCCTTGGAACTGTGAAGCGTTTTTGCTTGTTTTTCTTTTTTTTTTTTTATACTTTTTAATTTAAAAAATTTTAAAAACACTGAACAGAGGAGTTTATATTTAATCTAAGAGTCACTGGATCATTAATTTAGATTTGAAGGAATTTCAGAGGCTGTACAGTCTTAACACCTTTCTTCACTCATAAGAAAATTGAGGATGGTATCCTGTTTTGCTCAGGATAATACAGCTAGACAGAATTGGAACTAACTCAAAGTTAAGTCTTTAAATCACAATGCTCCCTCAAGTTTGAGTAGGGAGTGGACTTTGACAGTTGCGGAGCATCCAACTCAGGTCATAGATCTTTTATGATTTAGTTGGATTTAGTTGACCAGCCTTCTGTCCATGAAGTGTCTTAACTTAGCTAGTCATGGTCTACTAGTTGGCTCTATTTAAAGTATCTGATTAAAACCCACTAGATACTGTGTTTTTCTGTCAGAGCAATCCTTAATTAGGATGGGGCAAATTGGACTAGCCCCAAGGGAGCTGGCTTGACAGTGTTTGGTGTGCCTTTTCTCCATGGCAACCACAGCCTTTTTACTTCACCTTGTGTTCCTTTGCCTGACATTTAACAGGTGCAACTATGCCACTGCTTGTGCCTTTGGTCAGAATCTTTGTGCTCCGTTTCTTTCTTTTCTTTTCTTTTTTTTAATAGCCTTTTATTTACAGATTATATGCATGGGTAACTTTACAGCATTAACAATTGCCAAACCTCTTGTTCCAATTTTTCACCTCTTACTCCCCCACCCCCTCCCCTAGATGGCAGGATGACCAGTAGATGTTAAATACATTAAAATATAACTTAGATACACAATAAGTATACATGACCAAAACATTATTTTGCTGTACAAAAAGAATCAGACTCTGAAATATTGTACAATTAGCTTGTGAAGGAAATCAAAAATGCAGGTGGGCATAAATATAGGGATTGGGAATTCAATGTAATGGTTTTTAGTCATCTCCCAGAGTTCTTTCTCTGGGCGTAGCTGGTTCAGTTCATTACTGCTCCATTGGAAATGATTTGGTTGATCTCGTTGCTGAGGATGGCCAGGTCCATCAGAACTGGTCATCATATAGTATTGTTGTTGAAGTATATAATGATCTCCTGGTCCTGCTCATTTCACTCAGCATCAGTTCGTGTAAGTCTCTCCAGGCCTTTCTGAAATCATCCTGCTGGTCATTTCTTACCAAACAATAATATTCCATAATATTCATATACCACAATTTATTCAGCCATTCTCCAACTGATGGACATCCATTCAGTTTCCAGTTTCTAGCCACTACAAAAAGGGCTGCCACAAACATTCGTGCACATACGGGTCCCTTTCCCTTCTTTATAATCTCTTTGGGATATAATCCCAGTAGTAACACTGCTGGATCAAAGGGTATGCACAGTTTGATAACTTTTTGAGCATAGTTCCAAACTACTCTCCAAAATGGTTGGATTCATTCACAACTCCACCAACAATGCATCAATGTCCCAGTTTTCCCACATCCCCTCCAACAGTCATCATTATTTTTTCCTGTCATCTTAGCCAATCTGACAGGTGTGTATCTTAGAGTTGTCTTAATTTGCATTTCTCTGATTAATAATGACTTGGAGCATCTTTTCGTATGACTAGAAATAGTTTCAATTTCTTCATCTGAGAATTGTCTGTTCATATCCTTTGACCATTTTTCAATTGGAGAATGGCTTGATTTTTTTATAAATTAGAGTTAATTCTCTATATATTTTGGAAATGAGGCCTTTATCAGAACCTTTGACTATAAAAATATTTTCCCAGTTTATTGCTTCCCTTCTAATCTTGTCTTGTGCTCGGTTTCATCCTTACACCCTCACCATTCTTCTGCATCTTCTGCTCCTCTTCTTGTTTCATATGAAAGAAATGCCTGTATTTTCTGAAATAGCTTTTAGGAAACAAGGGTAATCCCCGTGACATGATTTGTAGGAACAGAATAAGGCTTAGGTAGAGGATAGATGATATAAAATTCAAAAAATTGCATTTGAAAATTGTGTAAAGAAATTTTAGTGGCAAAGTTAAAAGATGTATCTTAAATTTGGCTCTAAAGTCATTAGTCACTAAATATCTATTAAACATATACAGTGTGCAAGGCTTTGTGCTAAGTTCTGGGGATGTAAGTATAAAAAATGAACAGTTCATACACAGCAGAAGCTTAACATTCTAATGGGATGGGAGAGAACTTTGTAAATTTGTAAATATGTATAGCATAAATATAATGTGAATGAAATATATTAAAAGTAGCTGAGTACATGGTAGCAGTAGAGGGATGAAGAAAAAGCTTCATTTAGATTTAGAAGATAGTGCTTATGTTGTATCTTTTTCTTTTAGCTGTTTGTTTTCAAAATATATGCATATGAAAGAGTTAACAAACTGTGCATACCCTTTGATCCAGCAGTGTTTCTACTGGGCTTATATCCCAAAAACAGTATAAAGAAGGGAAAGGGACTTATATGTGCTAAAATGTTTGTGGCAGCCCTTTTTGTAGTGGCTAGAAACTGGAAAATGAATGGATGTCCTTCAGTTGGAGAATGGGTAAATTGTGGTATATGAGTGTTATGGAATATTATCGTTCTTTAAGAAATGATCAGCAGGATGATTTCATAGAGGTCTGGAGAGACTTACATGAATTGATGCTAAGTGAAATGACCAGAACCAGGAGATCATTATACACATCAACAATGATACTGCTTTGACAAAGAGAAGATCTAACTCAGTTTCAATTGATCAATGATGGACATAGGCAGCTACACCCAAAGAAAGAACACTGGGAAATGAATGTAAACTATTTGCATTTTTGTTTTTCTTCCCAGGTTATTTTTACCATCTGAATCCAATTCTTCTTGTGCAACAAGAGAGCTGTTCGATTCTGCACACATATATTGTATCTAGGATATACTGTGACATATTTAACATGTCTAGGACTGCTTGCCATCTGGGGGAGGGGGTGGAGGGAGGGAGGGGAAAAGTCGGAATAGAAGTGAGTGCAAGGAATAATGTAAAAAATTACCCAGGCATATGCTCTGTTAATAAAAAGTTATAATTAATAAAAAAAAGATATTTCAAAAAGAAAAAAAAAAGAAATGATCAGCACGATGATTTCAAAAAGGTCTGGAAAGACAATATGAAGTGATGCTTAGTGAAATGAGCAGAACCAGGAGATCTTTGTACATGGCCACAGGATTAGACGTTGATCAATTCTGATGGACATGGCTCTCTTCAACAATGAGATGATTCAGACCAGTTCCAAAGATTTTGTGATGAAGAGAGCTATCTACACCAGAGAAAGAACTGTGGAAACTGAATTTGGATCACAACATAGCATTTTCACTCTTTCTGTTATTTGCTTGCATTTTTTTTCATTTTTTTCCAGTTTGATTTGATTTTTCCTGTGCAGCAAGATAATTGTATAAATATGTATGCATATATTGGATTTAACATATTTCTATCATGTTTAACACATATTGGACTACTTGCCAATAGGGGAGGGAGTGGGAAGGGGGGAGAAAAATTGGAACACAAGGTTTTGCAAGGGTAAATGTTGAAGAATTATCCATGCATATGTTTTGAAAATAACAAACTCAAATAAAAAATACGCATAAACAGTTTTCAACATCTACCCTTGCAAGACCTTGTATTCCAAAAATTTTTTTTTTCTCCCTCCCTTCCTCCTACCCCCTCTCTAGAAGGCAAGTAATCCAATGTGTGGTTCTTTTATGTGTATTTCCACAATTATGTTATACAAGAAAAATCAGATCAACAATGCAAACAAATAACAGCAAAAAATTGAAAATACTATGTTGTGTTCCACACTTAACTCCCCACAGTCTTCTCTCTGGGTACAGATGGCTCTCTTCATCACAAGATCATTGGAACTGGCCTAAATCACTTGAGTTGTATCTTAAAGGAAATTAGGAGCTCTATGAAATAGAGGTGAAAATGGAGTATATTTCCATCTTGTGTTACAGCTAAGTAGAAAAGTAGGGAGATAAGTGCCCTATGTGAAGGATACGGAAAGCTAATTCGACTAGCTTTTACAGAGTGAGAAGGGCAATAATGTCCAATAAGTCTGGAAAGATAGGATGAAGTCTGATCAAAAAATATATATTTAAAAAAAAAGTTTTTTTAAATTTATTTTTTATTAAGCTTTTTATTTACAAGATATATGCATGGGTAATTTTTCAGCATTGACAGTTGAAAAATCTTTTGTTCCAATTTTTCCCCTCCTTCCCCCCACCCCCTTCCTCAGATGGCAGGTAGACCAATACATGTTAAATATGTATATGTTGAATACAATATAGGTATACATGTCCATACAGTTATTTTGATGCACAAAAAGAATTGGACTTGGAAATATTGTACGATTAACCTGTGGAGGAAATCAAAAATGCAGGCAGGCAAATATATAGGGATTGGGAAGTCAATGTAGTGGCTCATGCTCATTTCCCCGAGTCCTTTCATTGGGTATAGCTGGTTCATTTCATTACTGCTCTGTTAGAGCTGATTTGTTTCATCTCATTGTTGAAGAGGGCCATGTTCATCAGAATTTTTCATCATATAGTGTTGTTGAAGTATATGATGATCTCCTAGTCCTGCTCATTTCACTCAGCATCAGTTCATGTAAGTCTCTCCAGGCCTTTCTGAAATCATCCTGCTGGTCATTTCTTACAGAACAATAATATTCCATAATATTCATATATCAGAATTTATTCAGCCATTCTCCAATTGATGGGCATCCACTCAGTTTCCAGTTTCTGGTTACTACAAAGAGGGCTGCCACAAAAATTTTTGCACATATAGGTTTCTTTCCCTTCTTTAAGGTCTCTTTGGGATATAAGCCTAGTAGTAACACTGCTGGATCAAAGGATGTGCACAGTTTGATAACTTTTTGAGCATAGTTCCAAATTGCTCTCCAGAATGGCTGGAATGTATTCACAATTCCACCAACAATGTATCAGTGTCCCATTTTTCCCACATCCCCTCCAACATTCTACATTGTCTTTCCCTGTCATTCTAGTCAATCTGACAGGTGTGTGGTGGTATCTCAAAGTTGTCTTAATTTGCATTTCTCTGATTAATAATGACTTGGAGCATCTTTTCATTTGGCTAGATATAGTTTCAATTTATTCATCTGAGAATTGTCTGTTCATATCCTTTGACCATTTATCAATTGGAGAATGACTTGATTTCTTATAAATTAGAGTCAATTCTCTCTATATTTTGGAAATGAGGCTTTTCTGTTTAAAATTTAAACAGAATTTATATTCAGTCCTGGAAGCAGTAGTTAGCCAATAGCCTTTTATTTACAGGTTATATGTATGGGTAACTTTACAGCATTAACAATTGCCAAACCTCTTGTTCCACTTTTTCACCTCTTACCCCCTCCTCCTCCCCCAGATGGCAGGATGAGCAATACATTTTAAATATATTAAAATATAAATTAGATACACAATAAGTATACATGACCAAACCATTATTTTGCTGTACAAAAAGAATCAGACTCTGAAATATTGTACAATTAGCTTGTGAAGGAAATCAAAAATGCAGGTGGGCATAAATATAGGGATTGGGAATTCAATGTAATAGTTTTTAGTCATCACCCAGAGTTCTTTCTCTGGGCGTAGCTGGTTCAGTTCATTACTGCTCCATTTAGCCAATAGTGTTAATCGAGTAAGGTCAGATTTGTGCTTAATGAAAATTATTTTTCTGAATGAAGGATGGGCTGGAGTGATGGATGAGAAATTTGAGACTTGGAGACCATTAGGAGTCTGTTGGAGCATTGGGATCTTTGGTAAGATGGTGTATGACATGATGTATGACAGTGGAGAGGAATCAGATGAGAGAGGGGGTAGACGTTAAATTTGGCAACTTCAGTATGTATGGTAGGAGAAATAACTGAGGTTTTGAACCTCAATGACTAGAGGGATTGTATTTTGTCAGAAATAGTGAAGTTTAAGAGAGGAGAGGGCTTTGGGGAAAAATAATTCAGTTTTGGAAATGACAGGTCTTGGGAATATTTACTTTGAAATGTCCAGTAGTCAGTTTGTGATGTGAGACTGGAATATAGGGGAGATATTGGAGCTGGGTGTATACTTGGGAGTCACTTATTAAGAAAAAATAAGTAAAAGTCAATGAAACTGATGATCATCAGTAGAGTAGAAGGAGGGAAAAGGGCCTAAATAAAATCTTAATAAAGAGAGGATAGACACGTGTCAGATGTAGCAAAGAATTCAAGGAGGAGAATATGAATCAAGAAAAGATGGTTGGATTTTGAAATTAATAGATATTTGGGAACTTTGGAGAGAACAGAAACCACGTTACAAAAAATTGAAGAATAATTGAGCGGAGAATAAGTGGAGGCATTAGAGGCAGACAGCTTTTTGCTAGTACTTTTCCCTCTGAGATTTCTTGCAATTTGCTGTGTATATATCTTGTATCTACCTAGTTTATTATCTCCCTTATTAGAACAAGAGCTCCTTGATGGTAGGGATTATTTTTGCTCTTTTTATCCTTTTTTATCCTGGCACTTAGTACAGTGCTTGAAAAATAATAACCCCTTATTTTTCTCAAGAGTTTGGCTGAGAGAGGAGAGATATATATGAGGGATTGTGGGTTTTACTGAAGTTTTTTTTTTTTTTTTAAGTATGGGGAAGACTTGAAGGCAATTAAAATTTTTTTTCATATATTTTTATTAAAAAATTCTGAACTTAAAAGCACCAAATAAAATGTGCATTTATTATAAGCGTAGAAAAGAGGGCTATGTATTAAATTGCTGATTTGTATATAATTTTTCTTTTTTTAATAGCTAATAAATAATAGACAATAAATTCAACATGAAATTTTTAAAGCTGTCTTGTGTTTTCTTTTAGCTTTTAGTTTGTTAACTTAAAAAAATACTCCAATGAACCTCTTTTCTTCTTCATATTTTTTGGTCAGAATTATCCATTTCTCCCTCTTAAAACAAAGAAAAACAAAACCAATAGGGATAAGTTGAAGATTTGAGAGGGTGATTGTGCAGTCTGCTGGAAGTAACTTGATTCTATAGTCAAGTGTATGTGTTCTTTGAGAAAGAAAAGGCACAAACTGGGAGAAAGGAGGAGAAAGTGGGATAAGAGGTTATTGAGATGAAAATTTATGACTTTAATTTTCTTATTAAAATAATCCATGGTCCTTAAATGAGAGAAAGGTAGAAGTGTTGAAGGCTTGAGAACTGATGTTATTTTCTTTCTGCATTGAGGAACCTTGAGGTTGGACAACATGTATTTGTGATGTATTTGGATATGAAACATAAGCTGCCCTGCTATTTATAAAGTAATTAAGTAATGATAGAGGGAAAAGATAAGTCATTTATTTATTAAGAACTGTTGGGATGTACTTTTTAAACTTTTCAATGTGTGTAGTTGAGCAACTGAGAGGCAGCAGCTTTCTTTTTCACTCTGTCAGCAAATAATTATCAACTATCCTTGAAGTTTAAAGCATTGTGCTGGATGATGTAAATGCAGAGAAAAATAATATAGGTTAGAGGAAAACTACATGACAGCCCTAGAATTGTAGAACCATACAAGCTGAAAAAGGGACCTTTGGGAGCTTTATCAACTCTTCGTTTTTTTAAGAAAAGTTTCCAAGAAGATAAAAACTTAAAACATTTTTTTTTTCAAAAATATGCAAAGATAATTTCAACACTCACCCTTGCAAAACCTTGTGTTCCAAATTTTTCTCTCTCCCTTCTTCTCCCCCCTCACCCCCCCCAGAGAGCAAGAAATCTAATATGGATTAAACATGTGCAACTCTTATATACATATTTCCACATTTATCATGCTGCACAAGAAAAGTCAGATCAGAAAGGGAAAAAAAGCAAGCAAACAACAAAAAGGTGAGAATACTATGTTGTGATCTACATTCAGTCCCCTTAGTCCTCTTTCTGGATGTAAATGGCTCTCTATCACAAATCTATTGAAATTGGCCTGAATCACCTCATTGTTGAAAAGAGCCAAGTCTTTCAGAGTTGATCGTCACATAATGTTGTTGCTATGTACAGTATTCTCTTGGTTCTATTCACTTTAGTTATATCAGGTCATGTAAGTCTTGTAGATCAGTAATATTCCATAACATTCATATACCATAACATTTTATTTATTTATTTATTTTTAAATTTAATAGCCTTTTATTTACAGGTTATATGTATGGGTAACTTTACAGCATTAACAATTGCCAAACCTCTTGTTCCAATTTTTCACCTCTTATCCTCCCACCTCCTCCCCTAGATGGCAGGATGACCAGTAGATGTTAAATACATTAAAATATAAATTAGATATACAATAAGTATACATGACCAAAACGTTATTTTGCTGTACAAAAAGAATCAGACTTTGAAATATTGTACAATTAGCTTGTGAAGGAAATCAAAAATGCAGGTGGGCATAGATATAGGGATTGGGAATTCAATGTAATGGTTTTTAGTCATCTCCCACAGTTCTTTCTCTGGGCGTAGCTGGTTCAGTTCATTACTGCTCCATTGGAAATGATTTGGTTGATCTCGTTGCTGAGGATGGCCAGGTCCATCAGAACTGGTCATCGTATAATATTGTTGTTGAAGTATATAATGATCTCCTGGTTCTGCTCATTTCACTCAGCATCAGTTCGTGTAAGTCTCTCCAGGCCTTTCTGAAATCATCCTGTTGCATATACCATAACTTAATCAGCCATTCCCAACTGATGGGCATCTACTCAGTTTCTAGTTCTTTGCCACTATGAAAAGGGCCACTAAAAACATTTTTAATGCACATGGGGATCATTTCAGATTCAAATCCAGTGCATAGCACAGTTTGATTGTCCTTTGGGCATAGTTTGAATTCCACCGACAGTGTATTAATATTCCAGTTTTCTTATCTCTTCTCTAACATTTATCGTTAAATTTTCCTGTCTACATTAAAACTTTTAAAAGTAAAGCTTAAAAAATTACTTGAAGTAACTCACTATTTCAGGGAAAAGATGAAAGAAAAAAAGAGTTTCATTTCTTATTTTGGAAGAATACTTAAAATTAATGCTTACTTAGAGAGTTTTTAACTCTCGAAATTAATGAAGATAAGCATGTGAGAGAAAACTTATTAGCAGTGTTTTTTAATGAAATGCTCTTCTGCCTGTGGAAATAAGATGAAAGGCCATATGATGTGGTTAAAAGAGTATTCTGAAGTTAGAGAAGCTAGGTTCAAATCCTTCTCCTGACACTGACTACCTATGTGACAGAACTACTTTTATATATTTATTTATTTTTAAAATTTTTAATAGCTTTTTATTTACAAATTATATGCCTGGGTAATTTTACAGCACTGACAATTGCCAAACTTTTTGTTCCAATTTTTCCCCTCTTTCTCCCCCACCCCCTCCCCTAGATGGCAGGATGATCAATACATGTTAAAATATGTTAAAGTATAAATTAAATACAAAATAATTATACATGTTCAAACTGTTATTTTGCTGTACAAAAAGAATCAGACTCTGAAATATTTTTATTTTATTTATTTTTTTCATAGCTTTTTATTTACAAGTTATATGCATGGGTAATTTTACAGCATTGACAATTGCCAAACCTTTTGTTCCAATTTTTCCCCTCTTTCCCCCTACTCCCTCCCCTAGATGGCAGGATGACCAGTAGATGTTAAATATATTAAAGTATAAATTAGATATACATGACCAAACCGTTATTTTGCTGTACAAAATGAATCGGATTCTGAAATATTGTACAATTAGCCTGTGAAGGAAATCAAAAATGCAGCTGGGCAAAAATATAGAGATTGGGATTTCAATGTAATGGTTCTTAGTCATCTCCCAGAATTCTTTTGCTGGGTGTAGCTGGTACAGTTCATTACTGCTCCATTGGAACTGATTTGATTCCTCTCATTGCTGAAGATGGCCAGGTCCATCAGAATTGATCATCATATAATATTGTTGTTGAAGTATATAATGATTTCCTGGTCCTGCTCATTTCACTCAGCATCAGTTTGTGTAAGCCTCTCCAGGCCTTTCTGAAATCATCCTGTTGGTCATTTCTTACCAAACAATAATATTCCATAATATTCATATACCACAATTTATTCAGCCATTCTCCAATTGATGGGCATCCACTCAGTTTCCAGTTTCTGGCCACTACAAAGAGGGCTGCCACAAACATTCTTGCACATACAGGTCCCTTTCCCTTCTTTAAAATTTCTTTGGGATATAAGCCCAATAGTAACACTGCTGGATCAAAGAGTATGCACAGTTTGATAAATTTTTGAGCATAGTTCGAAATCATTCTCCAGAATGATTGGATGTATTCACAATTCCACCAACAATGTATTAGTGGCCCTGTTTTCCCACATTCCCTACAACATTCTGCATTATCTTTCCCTGTAATTCTAGCCAGTCTGACAGGGGTAGAACTGCTTATTTTTAAAAAAAATTTTATCCCCAAAAAGTAAAAAAAAAAAAAAAGAATTACTGATCAATTATTACATAGAGTTCTTTTTAAAAAATGTGAATGTGTGCTTTTAAAAGATAAGTATAAGGCAAATCTTAGAGGCCTCCCTAAGTGTCATGATAACCCAATTATCAACTTCAAAATTGTATCCTTACTTGAATGATAAACTTTGGTTAGTGGGTGGAGGCTTTTATTTTATTTTAGAAATTTAGGTTAACAATATATTTCTCTTACTTAGCTTTGCCAGATCTGGAGTAGTCATTATATTATGTTCAAGGTCAGTTTTGATGGTTTTAGCCATCTGTCTCTGTGTTTATCCACATACCCTGAACCTATCTAGAAACCAGAAGATTATTTTACAAGTATAAAAGACCCAAGGATCCTTTTCATTTAGCATAGATAGTATAATAAAATACATTTCTTTCCAGCAAGTATAATCTATTTGTTCTTTTTCCTAACATTAAAAAAAAAAATTGAGTAGCAGTCAGTAATAGCCAAAACAGTTTGATTTTTTTTTTTTCTAGTTGAGAAAATTTCACATGGAGCCTCTTAGTCAGATGGAAAGAAAATCTTATTTTTTTTCTGGTTTTAGTTTCTTTTAATGAATGATTTTACTTTTGTTTCTCTGTTTTATTTGACTTTTAATGGAAATACTTTTAAATAAGAACAAGATCACAAATTGCAATGTAGTTAATAGTTCACAATTGTTGGGTGGAATAAATTCATAAGAATAATGCCATATTGCGTCTTTAAAAAATGTATTCATATGTGTTGTACTATAAATGTGTGTTTTTGAAGATAAGAGACAATAGTCTCTTGTTTTTGAGCAAGTCCCTTCACTTATTTGTGTCAGTTTCCTCTTCTGTAAATCAGGGATGATAACAGTACTTACATGAAATATTATTCTGTACATCCAACCATTCTGGAGAACGATTTGGAACTATGCTCAAAAAGTTATCAGACTGTGCATACCCTTTTACCCAGCAGGTTACTACTGGGCTTATATCTCAAAGAGACCTTAAAGAAGGGAAAGGGTCCTGTATGTGCAAGAATGTTTGTGGCAGCCCTCTTTGTAGTGACCAGAAACTGGAAACTGAGTGGATGTCCATCAATTGGAGAATGGCTGAATAAATTGTGGTATATGAATGTTATGGAATATTTTTGTTCTGTAAGAAATGGCCAGCAGGATGATTTCAGAGAGGTCTGGAGAGACTTACATGAACTGATGCTAAATGAAATGAGCAGGACCAGGAGATCATTATATACTTCAAAAACAATATTATATGATGATCAATTCTAATGGACGTGGCCATCTTCAACAATGAGATGAACTAAATAAATTCCAATAGAGCAGTAATGAATTGAATCAGCTACACCCAGGAAAGAACTCTGGGAGATGACTAAGAACCATTACATTGAATTCCCAATCCCCCTCTTTTTTGCCTGCCTGCATTTTTGATTTCCTTCACAGGCTAATTGTACAATATTTCAGAGTCAGATTCTTTTTGTACAGTAAAATAACGGTTTGGACATGTATAATTATTTTGTATTTAACTTATACTTTAACATATTTTAACATGTATTGATCATCCTGCCATCTAGGGGAAAGGGGGGTGGAGGGAAGGAGGGGAAAAATTGGAACAAAAGGTTTGGCAATTGCCAGTGCTCTAAAATTACCCATACACATATCTTGCAAATAAAAAGCTTTAACAAAACAAAACAAAACAAAATGTTATCCTGAAAATCAAATGAGATAATCATTATTAGCAAAACATAGTGCTTGACATATTGTACGTACAGTATAAATATTCCCTTCCCTTTGTCCCATTTTCTGCCTGGTTGGTATACAATAGGCACTTAATTCATATTTATTAAATAAAATTCACAAAGCTTAATTAGCTTTTTAATTATTCATGCTATTTCAGAGTAATATTCATACAGATAATTGACTAGTTCTCTTGTGGGAATTGGCGACACTTGAAATGAAAATACTATTGTAAAAATTTGAGGGAAGTAAAGCTTCAAGTCAAGTTTACCTATTTTCTTTGCATTCCAGTTTGAAACTTTTCCCAGCTTTTTCCTTCAGCTTTACTCAAGTCTCTGAATAATGTAAAATATCAACCTAGAATTAAGGTATATTTTTTTCCCTCATGATTTAATACTTGCACAGTCCAAAATTTCCTAATCTTTAGAAATCAAATACCTATACTGCTGTTTTCCAAATATGAAATGTTATGTAGATGAATACTCAGATTCTGAACTGAGATCAGAGTAGTAATGTGGTTTTATTTTAAGACTATTTGTGACAAAAGGCTGCTTTTGTTGTGGGAAAGAAATTATCCACTAACATTCTAAATTTAAAGTCTTTTTATATCTTAAGAACATTGTTATTATTTATAAATTATTTATAAATCTTAGGTGTGTTGTCAATTATCTCAGTTATGCAAATTGAGATGAGTTAATAGTTTTTTATCCAAGCTTTTTCATCCTTTACTATTTATAGTGCTTTATTAGAGTACTTCTGCTGTGTTTGATATAGGGCCAGTTTGTATTGAAATCCTAACATTTTTACTTTTGAGAAGGACAACATCTTTCCCTTGAATTGACATTGAATTTGGAATGGGAAAACATTCAAATCTTTTGACTTTTTTACTACCTTTTTGACCACAAGTGAATCATTTAACTTCTAAGTTACAGTTTCTTTGTAAAATGAAAAGATTAAACTTATGATGTCTAGTTTTTAATTTTAAGTTTGTGATTTTGTGCCAATTCCTTTCTTTTTCTGACTCAAAAGGCAGAACTTATTTTCATCCATGTTATTTATCTCTGATATGCATCTCTAGAGGTTGTCCATTCAGATACATTTTTAATTCTGATTAAAAGACATTATTTATTTTGTCTGTTATGTTTATTTGAAAAAGCCAAACTCCTTTGAGGGATTGATTCTAGGAGCTCTGAAATGTGTTGGAGCTTGATATAGTCTGCCTATTCCACCTGGGGAAGTCTTTATATGCTTGGGGCAGACACTCCCCCCAAATTCACTGGAGTGTTTGAGACCCTTTGGTTACCTTCAGCTTGGTTTAGTCTGTCTGCTGAAACAGTTTGCCCGGGTGTGGCTGCTGTGCATGCTACAGCTTCTTGGAGTCACAGGTGAGTTAGGTGGCTCATGTAGGCACTTGAGATGGAAAGCAGCCCTGTAATGGTCCTTGCAGCCCTCACAACAGAGGTAATAGTGTTCCTTGAACACACCCTATATCATAATTGAATTAGTCTTAGGAAAGTTTTGAAGATCACCTGCCAGGATAAGAAACCAGATACTGAGCTCTTTTTTCGAACTAAACTGCTAAGAATTCTAACTCTGTTGCACAGAGCACAACTCTCTTGGGTTGGTCACATTGTTCAAATGCCAAATATATGCTTTTCAAAAAGATTGTTTTATGGAGAACTCTCACAGGGCAAGTGCTCAGAAGGTAGTCAGAAAAAGTGATAGAAGGACACTCTTAAGGTCACTTTTAAGAACTTTAAAATTGATGGTATGACATAGCAGACACTGGCACAGGACCATCCTGCATGGTATGCTCTTACCAAAGAAGATGCTGTGCTCTGTGAGCAAAACATAATTGAATTAGGTCAGAAGCAATTAGAGATGTGTAAAATTAGAGATTTGTGGCAGAGCTTTCTGAGCTCCTTTTCGTCTGATCAACCACAGTCCGTCACTGTAATTTGACTCTTAACATAGTGGTGTCCTTTTGGTCGTCTTCGAAAATGGACAACACCTAACCAAAGTGTTATATGTAAACTGGAGCATCTGGAAGACCTCACTATCTATAAAGAATCCTTTTTTAACTTGAACTCCTTTCTGTCACAGAGGCAAATATTTTTGTCAAGCATATATCTCCCTGTTTTATGAAATGCCTGATGTTTTCTAACAGAGGGTCATTGATAGGATAGGGTTTTTTTGGTGGTAACATCTTCCAAAGAATCTTTAATACTTTTGATATATGGATGGAGGCAACATTTGTTTTTGTTTTGTTCTACCAAGTCAAATGCTTTTTTGTACTCCCAACAGTGAGCTCTTGTGTTCTCTGTTGTAGTTGTTGTTTGTCTTTCTTTCTCGAAGAGGATCACAACATCAGAATGGTGATGCCATGACATGCAAGTGAATTGGATTTGAGTGAGGGAGGGCTGTGCAAGGTCACCTGTCTCACTTTCCCCTCCAGAATCTGAGACCTGTTGAAGACCTTAAGCTTAAAAAGCCCAAGTCTCCTATTGTATTCTTTATCTTTCAGTTAATTATGAAGTAGTATTTTATTTGCATTACTGATCCTACTCTATTTCAGCTTCTCCAGTAGATTGTCCAGTCACCCTCATTTTCTTGCTTCAATCTTTATCATTTTGCACCTTCACTGCTGTTTACAGGTATCTCCTCTCTCTTTCAAAAACCTTTTACTTGATGTTATCATCCCTACTTGTATAGTCCATATTACTTCTCTCCTCAGTTAAACTTGAGAAAGTTACCTCTCTTAGATGCCTCTACTTTTTCTTTTTTCATTCTGAATTCTGGCTTTTGAACAGAAATTTTGGACAGAAATTGTTCTCTTCACAGTTATCAGTTGCTATTTCTAATGGCCTTTCCCAATCTGTCAGTTAGTCTCTTGGCTTGGTTTCTTTTCTAGGGTTTTAGTTCTCCTGTCTACTTCTCAGTTTCTTTTTCTCTTTCTTCAGCTAGCTCATGCCTAATGACTGTGGGTATGTCCCCCTAAGTTTTCTCTTATGCCATCTTCTTTTATACTGTTTCATTTGGTGATCTCATCAGCTTCCATGAGTTCATTTATCAACTTTGTTCATATAATTCCCAGATTTATAAAGCCAGCCTTAAACTCTCTCCTGAGCTGCAAGCTCACATTACTAATTGCTTTTTGTCTGTCTCCTGGTGGATGTCCCATAGGCATCTCAAGCTAAGCATTTCCAAAACAAAACTCATTATCTTTCTCCCTCAATTGTTTTCTAAATTTTCCTATTACCTTTGGTCTTCTACTTCTACTCCATCTCCTTTCATTTTTTTAGTCACCCAAAGTCTCAGCCTTGATTATTATTCTTATTTATACTCATTTTACATATCTAATCTGCTACCAAACTTTTTTTTAATCTTTACAAAATCTCTCCTCTTACTCTATTATTGTCTCATCTCCATCTCTGCCATTTACTATTATTATTGGTATTTTCTTTGTATTGTAGTAGACTTGCAATTGATTTTCCTCCCTCAAGTCTCTTCTCCACTCCAATCTTTCATTCAGATTATCATATTCATAATCCTTCAACTCAGTAAATTCTTATGTTTTTCTGTCATCTCTTTGATCAAATTAAAATTTTCTTTTTTGGCTTTTTAAAGTTCTTCATAACCTATTCCTTTTCTACCTTTCCAATCCTCTTTATGTCCCTCCTTCACTCTGATCTATATTGACACTGGCTTCCTTGCTGTTACTTCAATATGGTGCTCTATGTCCCAAACCTATGCCTTTTTATGATTTGTTCCTCATGACTGAAATGCTATTCCTTTTCACCTCTGTCTCCAAGCTTCTTCTAAAATTTAGCTCAAATTTTCCTACCTCTTCCCTATATTATTTTCTATAGTTTATTTATATATTGTTTCTCCTATCAGAGGGTGAGCTACTTGAGGGCAGTGACTGTTTTACTGCCTTTCTTTGTATCCTTATTGTTTACTTATTATCATGATGCCTGGCTCATAGTGAGCATTTAATAAATGATTTTCAATTGACAAACTGATGATGCTGTTTATAATCATCCATCATTCTTTTAAAGATTTTTGCTGGTGTTTATATTCTAATGTGGTATTGGCTTTGGCAGCAATCATTATTTAGTTCAATGTTTGTGATCCAAGGTATTTTCTAAGTGCTTTTGTTCACTTTATTATAGCAATTTATGTTGGTTTATTTCAGAATTGAATTATTATAAGTGATGTTGATGTCATTTCTATTGTGAATTTCCCATTTTTGTTTTTAGCTTGGTCAGGGTTAAATTTTCTAAACTACATATCATATTTTTTTCTCTTTACTATTTACTATTTAATAAATTATTATAAATTCTTATCTTGGCTCTGATGAGTAATAGTCTGGGTGTGCACATACAGATGACTTGTTGATAGTTCTCCTCCCACATCCATAAAAAGACTTTTTCTATTAGGGTACAGTAGTCATTTTTGTGATGTTTGGAGCTTGTCATATCTTGGAACCTTCTGATTTTCTTTCTTCTTTTCTTCCCTTGCCCCACCTCTTTTTTTCCTCCCTCCCTTTCCCTCTCTCTTTCTTTTTCTCTCTCTACCTTTCCTTTTTCCTCTGTCTTCCTTCCTCTTTTCATCCTTTACTCCTTTCCTACTTTTTTTCTTTTTTCTTTCTTATTTGATTTTTAAAATCTTTGATGCACTCTCCCAAGAAGGTTCTTTGGCTTTGAGCCTAATTCATATCCCCCTTGAGGCTTAACATACAGGGATTTTTAGCTGTTTTGGTCTTCTCTGTTAACACAGTAGTGTTTGATTAAGTGTATAATTCTTTTTTGTTTCTTGCTCATTTAATTTTTTTTTTGTCTTTCTTTCCCCAATCCCCTTTCCCCCTTTGTGATATTTAAACCTCTGCTCCTCGGGCAAAAGAAGTGCTGTCCCAAGCTTCTTGTGTAGTTTTGAGTTTTGGCTTTCAGCACAAGTGCTCCTTGTGTTTGGTGACTTCTTAGGAGTGCTGCAAGTAACCACACCTAGTCCTGCCTGTTGTTGCCTGGTTTCCCTGGCTTGGCAACATTCTATCTGTCCTGGGACTGGAGATTGCTTCACTTGTGTACTGTGCTACTGTTTTACTGAGACAGGACTTGATTGCTGATCCTCTTGTAATTAAGAACCCTCTCTTGGCTTTCCTAGACACCATCTGAACTGGGTTGTATACCCCTTTCACCCCAGTGAGACTTAGTTTTTTTGAAGTCCTTTTAACCTATCTTGAACTGGAAATTGTTTCATTCTTCATAGGTTCTGTACTTCCAGACTTAATTTGAGGGAAACTGGGAGAACTCGAGCAACTTTCTGGCTGGTCTCCACTATCTTGGAGTTAAAAACTGTCCCCACCCCCC
This sequence comes from Sarcophilus harrisii, assembly GCF_902635505.1. Lineage (NCBI taxonomy): Eukaryota > Metazoa > Chordata > Mammalia > Dasyuromorphia > Dasyuridae > Sarcophilus > Sarcophilus harrisii. The sequence goes on from NC_045429.1 coordinate 190,731,620, forward strand.
CATCCCCCATTCTCCCCTAACCCCCTTCATAATAGAGATGGACTTCTGGAGGGATCACTGATTTCAGTCTCCTGGTTTGAGATAAGAATAGTTTTTTGCCTTCCCATCAGAGATAAGAATCTGTCAAGAATTTTTGGAAAGGAGATTTTGCAATCTTTAGAAACTCTCTCCCTCCCTCCTTTCTTCCTTCCCTAGTTCTCTGTTCTCTTTCCTTTCTCTGCCCATATTAGATATTATTTCTATTGAGTTGATAATGGTTTTCTGCAACAAGGCTAAGATGGAAGCTGAGTTTGGGCTAGAGAGGAAAGGTGCTCTTAAGTGATAAGGGTAGAAAAAATTTGTGTGGTAGAAAAGTATGATGGAGAAATGGTGACAAAAAAGGATCTTAAGGAAAGCAGAGTATTACACTGTGTTACGATTTAAAGTTTGGAGTTGAGGGTGGAAATGAGTATATATTATAACTAGTGCCACTGACAGGAGAATTGATCAGCTTTTTGGAGTAGAGAGGCCCTCATTGGTGTAGAAGGACCAATAAGGCTACTGAGATTGATATGATTTTATATTTACATGGAAATTAAAAAGTCAAAATTTTTTCTTGTCTCTTATCTTAGAAAATTTTGAAAAAAGCTGAAATTAACCTCCCTTCTTCCTTTTTCCTATCCTCCTCAATTCCCAAAAAGTATATTAAAAAAAGGTAGGAATAATCATATGCCAAATTAGCTTTTCTTTTCTCTCAAACACACATAACACAACACACACTCACACACACACACACACACACACACACACACACACACATATACACCATTCTATTTGTCATATTTAAGGCTTTTTAGAGGGGGTATAGGGAAGATCACTTGGGATAATTATGGGAATGTAAAAAAGCAGAAAATAACATTCCCATTTATAAATGAACATTTGGAGCCATGGAATATGGCTTTTTCCCCCTTTTAGCAAATTATCTCAGCTCAGTGGTGCCATCTTCAGGTTTTAAAGCTGCCAACATTTCTCCTTGTGTAAGATAGTTTTTGGTAGAGAGAAGACCATAGTTATTTGTTCTTCCCCTTTCCATGACAACTTAGTATGTAAGGGGAATTTCTCAGGAAACCTAAGTATATTATTGTATAGAATATTCAGGGTCCCACAGGACAGAAGTAAATAAAAAAGGTTTTATAGTTCACAATTTACAAAAGCTCTTAGTATTTTCATTTTTCTATCTAGAAGATATAGGGTATCTTTGTGCTCTGTGACATGGCCCTTTTTCCTGCATAAAATTTTTTTTGTTCTAGGTCTTGCTGATCAGTTCTAATTTTATGCTTGTGGAATTGGCCAGCTTGAACTCCCCTTTCTGAAACAAATATTCTCCAGCTTTTCCTTATGACAGTTAGGTATTGGAGCCTATGCAAAGACTTCCATCTGCCCCTCCAGCTATGTCATCTGTTCTTCTGATACTCTGACCATGTCCTGGGAAAAACAGTTTAACAAACATGCATTTACTCTCATGGCAAGGAAGATAAAACATAGCTTATGTTGGAGTAGTTTATGTTTTAGAAGGAAGATACACAAATAACTATTATACAAAGGAGAATATAGTAATCACAAGAAGTTGAGGCTTGAATATTCCCAGAAACTTGAAGTATGGCAGATATAGCATTTGAGCTTTAATTGGACTTTAATGAATGGAGAAGGATTTAAAGGCACGAGAAATAGTGGGAGCCAAAGTTTGGAGAGAGAAAAGGTTAAGTTGAGAATGTGGGATGAATGGGAAGTAGTTCTATTTGGCTGGAATACAAGAGTAAACATGATAGAGTGTAGCATAAAATTATATGGGTATACTTGGGGGATATTGCAGTTTTGGTTCTAGACCAACACAATAAAGTGTGTCACATGACTTGGTTTCCCAGTGCACATAAAAATTATGTTTATATCATATTGCAGTTTATTAAGTGTACAGTTACGTCTTTAAAAAAATCTCTACCTTAATTAAAAAAATACTTTATTGTTAAAAAATGCTAACCATCATTTGAACCTTCAGTGAATTGTAATCTTTTTGCTGGTAGAGTGTCTTGTCTTGATGTTGATGGCCACTGTTGTTTGAAGATTGGGATGGCTGACAATAATGAAGTTTATTGCATCTACTGACTCTTCCTTTCATGAAAGATTTCTCTCTAGCATATGATGCTAATCACATTCCTCAAAAACCTTGTTATTGCTTTATCAACTAAGTTTATTTAATTTTCTTCAGTATTGTTATGTCTCAGGAAATATGGAGGTACAAGGAGAGGGAGAGAAATGAGGGAATGGCTAGTTTCTAGAGCAGTCAAAACACACACATTCATTGATTGTTAGCTGTTTTATATCGATATAGTTTGTATTGCCCCAAAATAAATATATTGCAATATCAGAGTTATAGATAAGACAATTATGATGAAAAATTTGAAATATTGGGAAAATTACCAAAATATGACACGGGAGACATAATGTGAGCACATGCTGTTGGAAAATGGGCACCAATAGACTTGCTTGATTCAGGGTTGCTTTAAATCTTCAAATTGTAAAAAATTGAATATCTTTGAATTATAATAAAATGAAGTGCAGAAAATGAGATGTGCTTGTACTGCAAGGATAGTAGGTTGGAGGCAGATGGTGGAAAATAGTATTGCAGTTAGGTAGAAAGATTGGTGAGGTGTGAAGTAAGGATAGTCTAGGTTTGTATCTCTCCTCATCATGAAATTGGGCAAGTCATTTAACCTCTCTTGATTTCCTGATCTTCAAAATTGGAATAATAGTTGTACTTATGTCACAAGATTGTTACAAAGATCAGAAGAGATAGTTTTATGTAAAGTGCTATGTAAATCATCAAGTACTAAATATTAGATATATGCCAGGATCAAGAGTTTATACTTTTCATTCTATAGGGAGTAGGAAGCTACCGAAGGTGGATTTTTTGTTTTTTGTTTTTGTAGAGGACTGAGGATCAGAATGATATTTAAGAATTGTGTTAGTAAGCAGATGGAAGATAGAAAAATAAGCCAGTAGATTGGAGAGACTTAAGTTTTGACTTATCCTGGAAGAAACTTAATTCACAGCACCTGAATAAGAATATTATGAATAAGATCACTCATGTATTAAGTGGAATCAGTAGTCTCCATATTTGTTTTCTCGTGTATCTTATTGTATCATTTTTTTTTCACAATGGACCCCTATTTTATGTCTATTATGTAATTTACTATTTTTTTTTAATTTATTTTTTTAAATTATAATAACTTTTTATTGACAGAACCCATGCCAGGATAATTTTTTTACAACATTATCCCTTTCACTCACTTCTGTCCCGATTTTTCCCCTCCCTCCCTCCACCTGCTATACCAATCAGACTTCCAAGAAAATATTTTAATGATCTATAAAAAATAAGAACAAAATTCATATGGAACAATAAAAGGTCAAGAATCTCAAAAGAATTAATGAAAAAAAAGTCAAATGAAGGTGGCCTAGCTGTACCTGATCTAAAACTATATTATAAAGCAGCAGTCACCACAACCATTTGGTATTGGCTAAGAAATAGATTTGTTGATCAGTGGAACAGGTTAGGTTCACAAGACAGAATAGTCAACTATAGCAATCTAGTATTTGACAAACCCAAAGATCCTAACTTTGGGATAGGAATTCATTGTTTGACAAAAACTGCTGGGATAACTGGAAATTAGTATGGCAGAAATTAGGCATGGACCCACACTTAACACCATATACCAAGATAAGATCAAAGTGGGTCCATGATTTAGACATAAAGAACGAGATTATAAAATAAATTAGAGGAACATAGGATAGTTTATCTCTCAGACTTGCGGAGAAGCAAGAAATTTGTGACCAAAGTTGAACTAGAGACCATTATTGATCACAAAATAGAAAATTTTGATTACATCAAATTAAAAAGCTTCTGTACAAACAAAACTAATACAAACAGGATTAGAAGGGAAGCAACAAACTGGGAAAACATCTTCACAGTTAAAGGTTCTGATAAAGGTCTCATTTCCAAAATATATAGAGAACTGACTTTAATTTATAAGAAACCAAGCCATTCTCCAATTGACAAATGGTCAAAGGATATGAACAGATAATTTTCAGATGATGAAATTGAAACTATTAACACTCATATGAAAGCGTTTTCCAAATCACTATTAATCAGAGAAATGCAAATTAAGACAATTCTGAGATACCACTACACACCTGTCAGATTGGCCAAGATGACAGGAAAAAATAATGATGATTGTTGGAGGGGATGTGGGAAAACTGGGACACTGATACATTGTTGGTGGAGTTGTGAACGAATCCAACCATTCTGGAATTATGCCCAAAAAGTTATCAAACTGTGCATACACTTTGACCCAGCAGTGCTACTACTGGGTTTATACCCCAAAGAGATCATAAAGAAGGGAAAGGGATTCGTATGTGCAAGAATGTTTGAGGCAGCCCTGTTTGTAGTGGTTAGAAACTGGAAAATAAATGGATGCCTATCAATTGGAGAATGGTTGGGTAAATTGTGGTATATGAATGTTATGGAATATTATTGTTCTGTAAGAAATGACCAGCAGGATGAAACAAAGAGGCTTGGAGAGACTTACATGAACTGATGCTAAGTGAAATGAGCAGAAACAACAGATCATTATATATGTCAACAACAATACTATATGAAGATGTACTCTGGTGGAAGTGGATTTCTTTGACAAAGAGACCTAACTCAATTTCAATTGATCAATGATGGACAGAAACAGCTACACCCAATGAAAAAAACACTGGGAAATGAATGTAAACTGTTTACATTTTTGTTTTTCTTCCCGGTTTATTTTTACCTTCTGAATCCAATTCTCCCTGTGCAACAAGAAAACTGTTTGGTTCTGCACACATATATTGTATCTAGGATATACTACGACATATTCAACATATGTAATTTACTATTGTATTATTAAATTATATGTGCATTAAATTTCATTGACAAAAATTGAATATGCTTCTGTGTTTTTAAAAATATAGTTTGATACACATATCCTTTTGGATAACCAAAATTTAAGTTTAAGATATCTTGATAATAGTGATGGCTTTGTATTAGTTATTCTTTCATTTGAAGGCACAGTGTACATGTACAATAAAATTTCTCAGTCCTGTAGACTTAAATTGATAGTGGATGTTGATATATATTTCAAATATTAATGTTAGTCTATATTTGGCCAACTTTTTGTCAGCTGTAATTTATTTCTGTCTTTTATTAAGAAGTGTCAGTTTCCATTTCTTGTTATTTGATTGTATTTATGATGTTGGTATTTTAAAACTGGAGTTGCCTTTTAAACATTAATTTGTCCATTTATTTATTCATTCATTCATTTATTTATTTTTGAGGCAATTGGGGTTAAGTGACTTGTTCAGAATCGCACAGCTAGGAAGTGGTAAGTGTCTGAGGCCAGATTTGAACTCCTGATTTCAGGGTTGGTGCTCCACCTAGCTATCCCCAATTTTTCTTTTTAAAGTTAATTTGTACAATATAATTATTTAAATTTCCTTAATTGGGTACATGCAAATAGCAGTAAACCACCACATAGTGAAGACAAATGAGTAAAGGTGTAATATCTATCCATATATTAAATATTAATAAGGCTTAAATTTTTTTTGATGACAAATATAAATATATTAATTTTTTTTCTTGTGCCCTAGTAGATTGTTTGAGTAGATTGATTCAGATCAATGGTCTCTGGGCAAGAAGAGATGAAGGATTGAATGAGATTGTGTGGATAGTGGTATAGTGGGATGGAAGTGAAAAATATTGTGGAAATGGAATTGATGGAATTTGGCAAATATTTGATTGTGTGGGGTGGAGGAAAGAGAATAATCGATGACTTTTGAAGTTGACTTGGGAAAGTTCCTTGTGAAATACTTCTGAGATAAATACTTCTTTGTTTGGGATTTAAAGTTAACTCTTACCATTGTGGTTTTAAACCTATCTTGGAAGGTTGTGTGCTGTTGACCATCTTAAAGCTTTTCCTTTTTTTTGCCATCTGAAGCTGAGAGAGGAAATGGAAATGAAGCCCAGTAGAATTTGGATACCTTTTATGTTTAGCTAGGGATCACTGGTAGTGCTTTTATAAAGGAATTTGTATTTTAAATGTTTTAAACTGATGTCTTAAATGCAACATACCCAAAACTGAACTATCTTTCCCCAAACCCTTCCCTCTTCCTAACTTCCTCAATACTGTGAAGGGTACCACCAGAAAGTCTCCCAGTCATTCTGCCTCACAATGTTGCCCTCAACTTATTACTTTCTCACCCCCATATCCAGTCATTTGTCATATTATATCATTTCTATCTGTATATTATATATTGTATACACAACTTTCTCTCCTCTGACAGTACCCCAACCTTGGTATAGGCCCTCTTTATCTCTCACCTAGACAATCACAGTACCCTGCTGGTTTGGTGTCCCTGCTTCAAGACTTTTTCCACTCAAATCCATTCTTCACTGAACTGTCAAGTTGATTCCTTCCTCTAATTTACCAATTCAGGCAAGTCTAGTCCCTATTATCTCCAGGATCAAACCTAAAATCTAGTTTGATATTTGAAATCCTTCATTACCTTTCCTATTTTTCTCTTTCTTGTTTTCTTATACGTTATTCTCTTCCATGTAATCTTTGACCCATTGACACTGGCCTTCTTGCCATTCCTCACACAAGATATATCTCAGCTCTATGTATTTATATTAGTTTCCCTTGACTCCTCTCTTCCCCACTTTTTATTCCTGGAACCTTTCCATCTTAATCTCTACACCCTACTCCCTGATTACTTTCACGTTTCAGTTAAAGGTGTTCCCCCTTTTCTTTCTAAATGTGATAGGGCTTTCCCTCTGAGATTATCTCTAATTTATCATATAAATTTAATGTTTTATATGCAGTATGTATATATGTATATAAATATATGTATATAAGTATGCATATATGTGATAGATAGTTGTTCCGTCATTACAGTTGTGTGCTACTCTCCATGAACCCAATTGCAGATTTTTTTGGGGGGGTTGATTTTTGTTTTTTGGCAAAGGCACTGGAGTGGTTTGTCAGTCTCTTCTCTAACTTTTATAGGTGAGGAAGTTAAGGTAAACAGGGTGATGTGACATGCCTATGATCACACAGCTAGTAAGATATTGAGAACAGATTTGAAGAGTCTTCCTGACTTAGTACTCTACATTCATTCATTTTTTTTTTTTTTGTAGAAGAAGAACATTTATTTATTTTACTAGAGCTTTTCATTTTCAAAATTTGTGCATGCATAATTTGACAACATTGACCCTTGTGTTTTAGATTTTTTCCACCTCCTTCCCTAAATGGCAAGCAATCCAATATATGTTAAATATGTTAAAATATGTTAAATCTAGTATATATATAAACATTTATACAATTCTCTTGTTACATAAGAGAAATCGGTAAATTCATTCTTTTAAATTTTTTAAAATAGTATTTTATTTTTCCAAATATATGTAAAGATAGTTTTCAACATTCATTTTGTAAAAGTTGGTGTTCCAAGTTTTCCTCTCTTCCCTATTCCCCTCCTCCCCAGCACAGTAAGCAATCTGATATAGGCAATATATGTGCAATCTTTTTAAACATATTTCCATACTAATTATATTGTGCAAAAAAAAAAAAAATTAGACCAAAAGAGAAAAAAATCCACTAGAAAGAAAAAAAGCAAACAACAACAAAAAAGTGAAAATACTATGGCTTAATTCATATTCACTCTCAATAGTATTCTATCCTGTATTCATTTTATTGCATTATGTAGCATATATGCATGTATGCATGTGTGCATGCACACACGTGTATAGGCATGTTGTCTCTCCCAATAGACTGTTCTTTGAGAGCAGATATTGGTTTTTGCCTTTATTTTTCCAGGGTTACAGGTCTGGACCATTATAGCTGCTTAATAATTGATTACTGTACTAATGTTTCCATTGGCTGCCATGTTCTCTACTTGGCAAGGACATAAAATGTTTGTAGTCTGAGGTGATAAGACAACTACTTTAACATTAAATTTTTGATATTAAACTAATGAAGGAAATTGTTATAATCAAGGCTAATATCTTTGTTTTTTGTATTTCCTGTTTATCAGTATGGTACCTTGGGGAATAATTCTTAATGAAGGTATTAGTCATTGATTTTAATCTTTGTTCTATCTGGTTAAATTGCCTATACCCATAAATTCTTATATATAATTCTAATGTCAGAAACTATTATTTCCCATGAGTTAAGATTTTGTTAATTTCATTTTTGTGATGTCTTGATATTTTCCATTTTTTGTCTCTCCTAAGAAAGTATTGATAAACATGAAATTTCTGATTAGTCTTCAAATCTTTGACCTTTTTAATATCTTAAGGCCCAGGGGAGCTTACAAAATAGAATTTTTTGTACCTCTTCATTCTCTACAATAAATGTTGATCTGTAAGTCAAGGCTAATTTTCCCCCTTCATGTTCATTATGAACACTGCAAAATACGACCCAAATGTCTCATGAAATGTTTTAATTATGATGAAATCAACTAACACTTTTGGTAGCCTCTCCAAGGACTTGTAAGCTATATTTTTTCATTGAGCTTCAGGTTTCTTCTCTCTCTCTCTCTCTTTTTTTTTTTTGGTTTGAATGCCTCTCATAATGAAGTCTGCAATGTTGATGTATCTTGTTTCTTTTAGTAGAATCTCAATTTTTGAGTTTCGGACAATAATCCTACATATACAATATCAATAATTGTTAGTTTGAAGACTTTCTATGAAGATTCTATCATTCTTGTCACACGCAGACCCTTTTTTTACCCTATGCAGAGGGCTGCATAGGACTGACAGCATTTTTTTGTTTCATGGATTGTTTTGGCCAAAGAATTCATTAGCTAATAGGGAACTTACTGATAATATACCCCTTTAGGCATAGGGCTTTTTTCTCTTATCAAGTCTATACTTAGAACACTTTGATCAACCCTGCCTGCAGCTTACACTATATGGTCATTGCTTCTGAGAACTCTGGGTTACCCTGATGACTTAATGAATGGGACTTTGTGGAAGTTGAAATTAATTTTTGTCATATTAAGTATTTTAAGGTAATGGCAGCTAAGCACCTTTGGTTATTTGGCACTAAATTTATTTTGTAGATCTCCTATTTTAAAAAATTTATATTTATCTGATTTCTCCTCAGTTCATTTTAAAAAATTATATTTCCATGTATCTTTGAAATGTAAATGTTTCACTGGATGGAATTCCCATTTTATGAAAATTTGTTTGTTTTGTTGGAATCTTTTATAATTGTAGTATCATTCTACCTATTTTTCCTCTTCTTTTAAATCTTTATTGTGCCAATCTCCCCTCACCTCTACTCCCCCATTTCTTTTTTTTAATTAAAATTTTTTTTAAAATGATGGCTTATTTTCAAAATATATGCAATAATAGTTTTTAACATTTACCTTTGCAACTTTTTTCTCCTTCTCTTTCCTTCCCCCACCAGCAGCAAGTAATCCAATACTTTTCTATACATATTTTCACAATTATCATGCTGCACAAGAAAACTCAGATCAAATAGGTAAAAAATGAAAACAAAATGCAAGCAAATAATAAAAAAGGTGAAAATCCTATATTGTGATTTACATTCAGCCCCCACAACCCTCTTTCTGAATGCAGATGGCTCTCTCAATCACTGGTCTATTGGAATTGGCCTGGATCTCCTATTGTTAAAAAGACCCACGCCCATCAGAGTTGATCATCATATAATCTAATTTCTGTATACAATGTTACCAATGTTATTCACTTCATTTAGTATCAGTTCATGTAAGTCTCTCCAGTGTCTCTGAAATCATCCTGTTGATTGTTTCTTAGAGTAGAACAATAATATTCCATAATATTCATATACCTTAACTTATTTCGAACACTCTCCAACTGATGGGCATCCACTCAGTTTTCAGTTCCTTGTTACTAAAAAAAGAGTTGCTTCAATTTTGTATATGTGAGTTCTTTTCCCTCTTTTATGATCTCTTTGGGATACAGGCCCAGTAGAGACGCTGCTGGATCAAAAGGTATGCACAGTTTGATAGCCCTTTGGGCATAGTTCCAAATTGTTTTCCAGAATAGAAGAGGCGAACACCAACAATGAATATGTTCTTTATACACTGTTTTTGTAGTGTCCCGGTTTTCCCAAGTCCCCTCCAACATTTATCATTATCTTATCTTAATTTGCATTTCTTTGATCAATAATGATTTAGAACATTTTTTCATATGAATAGAAATGTTTTTAATTTCATCATCTGAAAATTGTCTTGAAAGGGGCCATTGCAAAAGGAGAGATTCAAGCTCCATGAAAGATGGGGAGGGCAAGATTGTTTAAACACTAGGATCTTTTAAATATTTACTGGGAAGATGTTTTCCTACCTTTCTAGCTTTTTACCGATCTTAAAAAGTCTTAGATAAAGGCAATCATAGCACTAGGGACCTTCAAATTCCACTTAGGGAATAATTTATTGAAGTTTTGTGTTTAAAATTTTCTCTCATTTTAATTATCATAACCTATTTACTTAAAATATTTATATTTACATTTTATGATTATACATTTTTTTATCCCTGGAGCCAAGTCTAAATTTTTTATATTTTAAAATTCAGTTCATTAACTGTATAATAAATATCTGGATGTTACTAATGCAGCTTTGGTTTGTATATTGAAAAGATCCAACTGATTTTTTCTTTTTGGGAAGATGTGTAAACTTATAATAGGCATTTGGCATTTTTTGTTTTGGGAAGTAGAACAAATCTACATAAATTTCTCTGCCTTTTGCCTCTGCTATGTTCATAGATTCCAGAAGGGCTTCCTGTATGGACCTCAAGCCTTGGAGGTAGCAGAATATTCAGCAGAAGGTAAAGAGGAGTGCTGCCTTCTGGTGTCATTGTGTGTGTGTGCTGGGTTGGGTGACATGACATAATGCTGCTTTTCAGGAAGGATGGCAAAAATATTAACAATTTAAATAGTGACCTAACATATGATACCTAATCCTTATAAAATGAAATTATCTTTAAGTCTTTGGACTTGAATATCTTGACTTCTGCCCTTAACGAATAGCATCTCTTTATTTTGCTCTATTAAGATAATTAGGAAAAAAGAGAGGTTTATTGTGATACGTATTATTTTAACATATTTTCCTAGCAGTAGTTCTTCATATTTAATTGAGAGATAATCTAGATTATAGCTAGTTTAATAGCAAGTATTTTTACTACAAGAATATTTTACTTAAAATTTTATTATATGAAGGGAAACTTCAGAAAAGAGTTTTTCGTAGCATCAGATTCACTAGCCAAAAAGTTCGTTTTTTATTGTAATTATGCTAGTTTCTTGTCCTTTGAGTATTCAATATTTTTCTCTCAGGTTTCTTTTCTTTTTTTTTTTTTTAATTCCCTGGAAGGGGATAACACTTGTAAATTCCTTTTTATACGCCTTAATTATTCCTTTACATATTAGTAAATGTTAATTCTTAATTCTGGTTAATCCTTTTTATATTTTAGAGAAAGAGTTTGACTTTGAAATGCCAAATGAAGATAATAATTTTTGTGAATTCTTGAAATTGATTATAAAACTTCTTTGGAAAATTCATGAACAGCATATTTTTTGGGTGGTTTTTGTTTTTAGTCTTTTTTAAAACAGTTACATGTAAAACAAATTTTTACATTTGTTTTTAAATTCCAGATTCTCTCCCTTTTTTTCCCCACATTGAGAAGTCACTTGGGAAGTTATGCAAAACATTTCCATAAAAGTCGCATTATAGAAGAAAACATAGAAACTCTCCCCTCAAAAAAACTCAAGGGAAAAAAAAAAGTGTTCTTCAGTCTATTTTCAGTCTTTTTTCAGTTCTTTCTCTGGGTATGGATACTGATTTTCTTCATAAGTTTTTCAAAGTAATCTTGGTGTAATTGTATTACTGAGAATAGCAGTCATTCACAGTTGATCATCCCACAACTTTGCTATTACTGTATACCCAGTTTCACTTTGCTTGAGTTCATGGAGAACTTTCTAGGTTTTCCTGATGGCATCCTGCTCATCATTTCTTATAGAACAACAATATTCTATCATAATCACATCACAATTTGTTCAGCCATTCCCCAATTGATGGGCATCCCCTCATTTTATAATTCTTTGTCTTAAGAAAAGAACTACTATAAATATTTTTGTACATATAACTTCTTTTTAAAAAATCTTTTGGGATTCATGCTTAGAAGTGATTTTATTAGGTCAGAGGATATGCATGATTTTATAACCCTTTGGGCTTAGTTCATGCCTTTTGATCATTTATCAACTGGGAAATTACTATTTTTAATAGATTTGACTCGGTTCTTTAAATACTTCAAAAATGAGGCTTAATCAGAAAAACTTGCTTCAATATTCTTTACATATTTATTATTGTTAACTGTATTCCCCTGCCCTTTAATCTATTTCCTCTTTCTTTTCATCTTGACCATCCTCAAGAGTGGTTTACTTCTGACCTCTCCCTTTCTCAATATGCCTTTTCTTCTTTTACCTCCTTCCTTATTGTATCTCCTTACCAATTTACTTTTCTGCATGATAAGATAGATTTTCTATATTCTGTATGTTATTTCCTCTTTGAACCAATGCTGATGAGAGTAAGGTTCACTCCCCGTCCTTTCTCTCTCTTATCCTGTAGTATGAAAGCTTTTTATTGCCCGTTTATGGCAAATAATTTATGCTATTTCCCTTGTCACTTTCCTTTTCTCCCACTGCATTCCTCTTTCATCCTTTAATTTTATTATTTTTTTTTAGATATTATCCTTTCATATACATTTCATACCTCTACCCTTTCTCTATATTCCTTCTAACTGCAGTGATAATGAGAAAGTTCTTATGATTTTCAAGTATCATCTTCCTATGGAGGAATGTAAATAAATAAACCTTAATAAGTCCATTATAATTTCCCCTTGCTAATAACTTCCTTGTATTTTTCTGACCAGGTAGCACACTTTTTTAAGAAAGAGATTGCACTCTCCATAAACTATTCCTGGATAGATTATACATTTTTGGTAAAATTCTTCTTGGAGATATTCATATGAAATAATTTTTATAGTTCTTCAATCATCTGTTCAAATGATAATTTATCTTCTACTTTGTTGATAGCCAATGATAAAAATTATTTTAAGTATTTTCTATTGTTCATCTACTGAATTTTCCAAAATTAAAACTGTACTATTAGGGATTTCTAAATTTCTACTAAACATTTAATAAAATTATCCATATGTGATTAAAGAACTGGTAAATAATCACTATTCTAGGTGTTGGGTCTACAAATAATACATGTGAGCAACTTAAATTCTAATGAAATAGATGAATACTTACAATATAAATTAAAAAAATAGCAAAAATAGTAATAAAAAAACAGCAAAAATAAAGTGACTGGATGGTAGTGTGAGAGGGAAGACCTTAGAAGTTGGGGGGAAATCAAGAAAAGTATCCTTTAGAAGATGGTGCTTGAGCTGCACTTAAAAAGGAAAGGAGTATATTTTTGCTACATAAGATAGCTAAAACAAAGGTGTAATGTCATCATGGTAAGAAATGACAAATCATTTTAGATGGATTTTAGAGTATTCTAGGGCAGTTTATATATCAAATGAGACTGGAAAAGGTAGATTATATACAAATTGTGAAGGACCTCAAAAGTTTAAGTTATTTATGTTTGCTCTTAGAGGCAAAAGGAAGGAAGGAAACTCAGTTTAGCAGAAAATCATCAATAAAATGAACTGGGAACGATAAGAGATTTTAGGTAGGGAGATAAATCAGTTTCATTTTGCAATGGAAATGAGAGGCAATGAGAACTTGAAATCCCTGGCAGTAGTTGTGTTAATGGAAAGGAGTTGGATGCAAAATGCTTTGGTAGAAATGGTTAAAATCTGGCAATTGGGATACTTATGCTGAGGAGGGAAAAGGAGAAGTCTAGGTTGGACTGTATGGTTATGAACCTGAGAGACTGGAAGGGTGGTATTGCCATGGGGAGACATAGCAAAATTTGGTAGAGAGGAGGGTTTGGGGGAAAAAGATGAGTTTAGTTTGGGGCATGTTGGATTTCAGGTGTCATCTAGTTTGAAATGAAGTTTGGCAGTTGGTGGTGTGAGACTAAAATACAAGGGAGAAAATGTGGTTTAATATGTATATATATAGATGTATCTGTCTGTAAATCATCTGCATAGAGATGATAATGTCCAAGAATCTGACATTTACAAAAGCAGGATAATAGAAGAGGTTTAAAAAGAAGAAAGGGCCCAAGACAGAATAGTATGTTAAGGAACATCTATAGGTAGGGAGTATGATGCATATGAAGAACTAGCAAAGGAGATTTAAGAAAAATGGGGAGACAAATATGAATAAGGGAAAGAAAATAGTCATTTATTAAACACTAATGCGTACTGGTCTGGTCACTGTGCTAAGTACCTTGTATATATTTCAATTGATGAGAATGAGAATGACTAAGGAGAGTAATAGAATAACAAACTTCGCAAAAAAGAGAAGTGGTCACTAGCATCAAATTCAGTAGTCAAGAAGAATGAAGTCTGAGGAAAGATCATTATGAGGAAAGAGAAGGTTCTAATCACCAAGCACTTATTAAGAGCCTACTCTGTGCCAGGCATTATGGTAAGCAGTAGAGGTAAAAAGAAAGGCAAAAACTAGTTCCTGTTCTCAAGGTTCCCACGTTTTAATGGAAGAGACAACATCTACATAGCTATGTACAAACAAGATACATGAAATATAAATTGGAAATGGCTTCAGAAGGAAAGTATTAAAGTTTTTATTTATTTATTTAATTTTTATTAATTAATTTTTATTAATTAATAATTAATTTTATAGTATATCCTAGATGCAATATATGTGTGCAGAACTGATTCAGAAGGTAAAAATAACCCAGGAGGGAAAACCAAAATGCAAACAGTTTACATTCATTTCCCAGTGTTCCTTTTCTGGGTGTAGCTGCTTCTGTCCATCATTGATCAACTGAAACTGAGTTAGATTGTCTCTTTGTCAAAGAAATCCACTTCCATCAGAATACATCCTCATACAGTGTCATTGTTGATGAGCTCTTGGTTCTGCTCATTTCACTTAGCATCAGTTCATGTAAGTTTAGGAAGACTGGGAAAGATGTCTTGTGGAAGGTGGGCCTTTAGCTGAGACTTGAAGGAATACAGGAAAGTCAGGAAGCTGGGTCTGAGAAGAGAAAGAATTTCAGACATTGGGAGACAACAATTGGAATTAGGAATTGGAATGTTTTGTGTGAGGTACAAGGAGACTAGTTTCACTAAATGAAGAATACATGGAGGGGAGTAAAGTGTAAGAAAACTAGAAGAGTAGTAAGAGATCAGGATATAAAGGACTTATAAATAAACAGGATTTTATATTTGATTCTGTAATTATAGGGAACCACTGGAGTTAATTGTGAGGCATATAATTACCTAATCAGACTTATGCTTTTTAGAAACATCAATTTGAAACCTATACTGTTTAGGACCATCAGTTCTATAGCTGACTGTAAGTTAGACTTGGGTAAAACTTGCCACATGGAGATGAACTAGCAGAATATTTGGAATAGTCAAGGTATCAGATGATGAGACTTTATGCCCCAGGGTATTAGCAGTACTAGATTAAAGGGGGAGAATACAAGAGATAATTTGAAAATAGAAATGTCAGGATCTGGTATTTGATTATCCAATCATATATAGATCTGAGAGACAGGAGTTGGGGACATCCAACAGTAAGCCTGAATGATTGGGAGGATGGGGAACCCTTGATATAATACAAGGTAAATTAGGAAGAGGGGAAAGGTTTTTTTTTTTTTTTTTGAGGCTACTTGGGTCAAGTGACTTGCCAGGGTGACACAGTTAAGTGTTAAGTGTTGTATTTGAACTCAGGTTCTTCTGACTGCAGTATTGGCATTCTAGCCACTGTGCCATCCAGCTGCCCCGGTTTGAGATGCCTACAAGGAATTGGAGATGTGTTACTGAAAGTCTAAGGAACAGTATTTGCATATAGATGATGGTTGAATTCATGAGAGTTGATTGGATGAAATCACCAAGTAGATTAAAAGAAAGAGAAGTATGCCCACAGGTGGTTGGTACAAGAGATTAAGAAGGAATAGTTTGATTGATGGGAGGAGAATAAAGGAGTGGACCCCAGAGTAAGAACTGCAGGGAGGTTAAGGAGCATTAAGAGATCCTTAGTAATTTTGGAGAGAGCAAATTTCCATTGAATGATGAGGTCAGAAACCAGCTTGTAGATATCAAAAAGATAATGAGAGAAGAGGATGTGATGGGCCTATTGTATAGTCTTCATCCATAAAAGGGAAGATAGATAAAACAGTAGCTAGTGGGAATGAACAAATCAAGTAAAGGGTTTTTGTTGTTGTTGTTTTTGTTTTTGAGTTTAGTGAAGACTTATTCTCACATTTCCTTTTCTACAAAGGATGTAGAGTAGGGGAATCATGGAAGGTTTGAAGAGGGATGAAAAGCTTTAGAAAAGATGGTGTGGTGAGTGGGATATTTAGTGAGGTGTATATGCAGGATATGCAGTAAGAGTCCAGTTAAGGCTGTGTAACATGAATTTGAAAGGTTCTATTCAGCACTGGTTAGAGATGTTTTTCATCAGCAGTATATGAGTGGGAATGAAGGCAGGAGATAGTGAAAATAATCCAAACTGAGACTTAACAGTGTAATCTCTTTGACAGGATAAGGGACAAGAGACTTGAAAGAAGAACAGTATTGAGTTAAGCTGGTTCAGATTGGAAATCATGGTGAAGAAGAGACTTGGGGACTGTAAGGAAGAGGGAGAAATGGAACGAGAATGGATCATGGAATTTTAAAAGTTAATGAGCATCATTATTTCATTTGTGTGTGAAAACAAGATCAAGGATATGACCTCGGTGTGGTTCTGGTGGGGTGGAAATAGTAGGTCATAGAAAATAACCAGTAACTTAACTGGAAGGTTAAGAGAGTTTAAGGAAGTTATCTATATATTTCTTGAATCTATAATGCGGACAGGAGTTGAGGAGAAGGGAGATATTGAGCTAGGAGCTGAACTCAATGAGGGAGGAAAGAGAATGTCCTAGAAATCAGTAGGCAGTAGTAGCCACTAGAACCTTGTTTGAGTGATAAATATAAATTTAATGAACCTCAAAAAAGGGAAGTTACTAAGTGGTGGTGATAGTCTGCACATGGCAATGGGGGACAAAGGAATATTTAAACTCTTCCATCGCAGTTAACAGGTATAACACATAATACAGGTATGTGTGAAGCAAAGTGCAACCAGTGCCAGAAAGGATAGTCAGGGAAGCTATGTCATCAGGAGCGAGTCTTGTGTTAGTAATTGAAAAAAGGTGTGGGAACAATTAGAAAAAGAGATTTAGGATGAAAATTGGTTCGTTAACTTTGGAACAGGGATTTCAGCGAGCATAGTGAAAGGCTTGGGGATTTTAAAATGGGATGTTGGTGGGACTTTAGGGGGATAAGAATAACGGAATGGCCAGTAAGGCATGTAGACAGGGAGATTGGATAATAGCAGCCAAATGGCAGTAAAGTTGAGACTTCCTCGGATAGGAAGGGAATGACAGGGTGGGATTATATTAATCATTGAGAAAATTGAGTGATTATATCTATGTTCAGCCTGGGGTAGATTTGTCCCTAGGCATCAGGTAGTAATTGGAAAGAGAATAGTGCAATTGTGTATAGTTGGAAAGAGGATGAGGAATTTGGGTGCAAGAAAATGACTGGAGTTGTAGGTGGCCATTTGTGTTGGAGTGCAATTAAGTGGTTGCACTGAGAGTCTAGGAAGCCCTTCTGGGCAAACTTAGACAATAGGACTTCACTTTTAGGTGGGCTGGAGTGCTTCTATCCTTATCTAATGGGAGGAATTGGGAGGAACCCCTTTATCATCTAATCTGGAGCATTAACTGGGTCTTCTGGACATTAGAGTGAAGGATGAAAGGCAGGACAGAAAAGACAGGAAAAAAAAAAAAACAGAAGAGAAAGGAAAAAAAGTAAACATAGTATGTGTTACATTTAGTCCCTGTGTAGTTCTTTGTCTAGATCTTGGTGGCATTTTTCATACAAAATTCATTGGGATTGCCTTGGATCATTGAACTACTGAGAAGAAACAAGTCTTTGAATTGTAGGTGACAATTTTGTTGTTACTGTTTCCCCAACCCAGCCCAGTTGGACTCCTCCAATTGAATAACTCAATTTAGTTATTGGGAGTAACCTCCCTCTTTATATACTCCCCCCACACAATGCCATTCAAGCTTCTTGTAGGAAGAGGGGGCTGGATGTGAAGGTGGAAGCTATAGTACTATACTCTCTGCAGAGCAGGGCTTTGGCTGCAGCCCAGGACTTGAGGCTGCCAGGAGTCCTGGATCCTTTGCCAACTGACTCTTGGGCTCTCACCGCTGTTGCACTACTGCTCCTGCTCCTGATGTTTCTCCTGCTGAGCTATGCACTTCCAGTCCTACTGTTTTGGGATCCAGGAGACTATATGTGGCAGCCATATTATCCTGCAGAAACTACCCTTTGATCTGTCCTCCAGCATATAGCTCCAACTTGATAATCATTGGGGGCTGGGCAGTACTCCTGGGTAATCTCATATCCCTATGATACAAGTGAGACTACCATGCAAAGAGTACTGAGCAAACATGAAGTGCTGAAGCATTTTTTTTTTCTTGTTGAAATCTGTCATACTAAAGTTGACAAATTTTGAAGGAGAGAGTGCTGAGGTACCGCTGTTATTGGATTCCTGAATACAGGGCCCAAATACCCTTGTGGGAATATTCTAGCATTTGAAGGTTTTTCTCCTTGAGTACCATCTCTGAAGAAGTATGAGATCATTGTGTCAAGGTTTGTGTTTGAAATCATCCACTAGAGGCAATAAAAATCTGAGATTTATAATTTGAAACTTTTCCTAGGAATCAGGAAAAATGTACCTTGGTTCACTGCTTATTCCCTTATTCCTTATTCCCTTCATTCACTCTTTTCTGTTTTTACTGGAAAAAGTAGATCTAAATAAAAAGTTTGTGAGTTGGACTTAGATAGGATGTACTTGCCTGAATTATTATACAATGTATATCGTTGTTGAATTTTTCCTTTGTGTTAGTTGGTACCCGAAGGTATTGATGTAAATTAAAAGGTATAATCATGGGTTTTTCCCTTTCAGGTGTAATTGAAAGATTATGGCTTATAATGTAGCTGTGATGTTGAAGTACTATCACGGCAATTAACATTAGCTTTTGGGAACTAACAATTCCAAATTTCAATGAAAAGGAATTTGCCATAGCAGAATCTTTATTTGTGAATTCTTTGTATTTCATTTGGCAAAGGTGATAGTGTGCCGTTCTTTAGTACATAATGTCTTTAAATGTTTATATTGATTTTGAAATATAATAATGGTTTTTACTTTTATGATGAAATAAAACTTCTTCAATCCTGAAATAATTACATATTGGAGTGAGAAATTTGAAAAATATTATTGAGGGATCAGCATTAGTAGTTCTTTTGGGCATATGAATTTGGAGATAATGCCACATAATTTTCTTTCTTTATTTTTTTTTTTAGAAAGATATAATTGTTGGCTTTTTTTTTTTTTTTGAATGGGCACTATTCAAGGCATATTTTGATGTCTATTTATTATTGTTATTAATTGTGCTTTGGTGTTTTCAGTTTCTTAGCTGTAAATATCACAATTATTGTGTTTGGAAAATAACTAAAATATTTTGAAAGGCAAAAAGGATAATTTTTATTGTGTCCATTCAACTCTGTAATTTCAATAGTATTGGAGAAGAATACTGTGGTAGGAGTATCTGCTAGAGTCCCCTGCTATGTGGAGTTGCCAATTTTTTTTTTTCTTTAAAAACTATTTAATTGGTTCTTGAGACTTAATTGATTCAGGGAACTAAAGATTTGGCATATTGATATAGATTTCTGATAGCTTGAGTACAGAAAGCCACAAGGAGCTTCTAGCTACTTTTTAATGCTTGACTATCTGACCATTAAGGATAATTCAGAGGCAGGAGAGAATCTGATGTTCATTCAGTAGAGTTTCATTGAATATCCTCTCCCTACTATGGCTAAATAAATCTTTTTGTTAATTGTTAGATGATCTATGAATGACTGATTTCATTTCAGTTTTGAACAATCAAGATCCCTCCTGGATTTACACAAATACATTAAGCTTTTTATTAAAATATTTTTTCCTACTATAATTCATATAAGCTTTGAGGATTCATCTCAACTCACATTCTCATAGTTGGATCTTGGGTCAAAAATTTTTTTTTTCTTGAGGAATTGTGGTATCTTTCTCTATCATCTATTTAATCCTCCATTGGTATCCTTTTCTTCCTTCCTTCCAGTACAATTGATATAGTCTCCTCCCTTCCCTCTAGACATATTCTTTTACAAATTCATACAGATTCTGCTAAGAAAATGGCCTTCAGCACAAAATGTGAAGGGATTATTCACAGGTTATTCATAACTCTTATTATTTATAGAAAGTTTTTTTTTCCTCATTTGTGGGGTTCTTAAGATATTTTCCTTAGGCATGGTGTATTTCTTTGCTGGACTTTCTTTAGAGCTGTGAATCTATGTCTGGTCTGTTTTTAGTTTACAAAATAGACACTGTCCTCAGGTGATCTGGAGATGATGCTACGAAACTGCTGACAAGATGAGAAGTTCAAAAGGAGAACTCCGCCAAAGCTGAGGCCTCTTCTCTCTCACTTATAAGACAGTTCTTGCTTTTCTGAGTTTTATTGAAGGGCCACACAATTTTGAACTAGGTTGATAATTTATAGATGAACATCCTCAGTCTATCTGAACCCTTATCCCAGTATACTGCCATTATAATTTAAAAGTACTTTTAACATTTAGTCCAAAGTTTGAGGTTGATTGATTCAGCATCTTATCATTCATCCCAACAACTTTATCCTAACATTGATATCCTCTTTTTATATCAGTTAAGTTTCCCACTGTATCCTTATCTGCGGAAGAGCCATCCATCATTTTTTTTTTTAAATTTTCAATAGTATTTTATTTTCTAAATATAGATAGAGATAGTTTTCAACATTTATTTATTTGACTAATTATCTATTTTTTTGCTGATGCAGTTGGGGTTAAGTGACTTGCCCAGGGTCACACAGCTAAGCCATGTTAAGCGTTTGAGATCAGGTTTGAACTCTGGTCCTTTTGACTTCAGGGCTGGGGCTCTATCCAATGCGCAACCTAGCTGCCTCTACATTTGTTTTAATACTTTTGAGTTCCAGACTCTCTCTCTTGTACCCACTCCCAACCCTTATTAAGAAAGCATATGTGAAATTAAACAGAACAACAGTCTCCAAAGAGAGAGAGAGAGAGAGAGAGAGAGAATGCTTCAGTCTGTATTCAGACAGAATCAGTTCTCTGGGTATGGATAGGAGTTTTCATCATTAGTCCTTCAGACTAGTAGTGGAGCTTTGAGAATAGCAAAGTCATTTTTAGTTGATCATCTCAAAATATTGCTATTTTGTTGTTACTGACCACTCCCTTCCCCAATATGCCCTCTCTTTTATCACCCTCCCTCCCTTCCCATATCCCATTCCCCTTCTATTTTCCTGCAGGATAAGATAGATTTCCATGCCTCTATTGAGTTTATATATTTTTTTCCTATTTGAACCAATTCTGATAAGGGTAAGATTCACTTACTTCCCTCTCCTTACCTTTTTCTTACTTCTTTTTTAATGATAGATAATTTGTATCTTTTTACTTCTCCCTTTCTCTTTTTCCTAGTATGTTCCTCTCTCACTACTTAATTGTTATTATTTTTTTAAAAAATTATTCCTTCATATTCAACTCACATCTGTGCCCTCTGCCAATATACACTCTTAACTACCATAATAATGAGATTGAGTTACAAGTATCATCCTCCCATGTAGCGTTGTAATTAGGTAAACCTTATTAAGTCCCTTATGATGTCACTTTCCTAATTATCTCCTTATACTTCTCCAGAATTTGGAAAACAAATTTTTTTAGCTCTGGTCTTTTCATCATGAATGCTTGAAAATACTCTTGTTTTCATTCAAGACAACCTTTTCCTCAGAATGATTATACTCGGTTTTGCTGGGTAGATGATTCTTGGCTGCAAAGCTAACTCATTGCTCTCCTGAATACCATACATCAAGCACTCTAGTACTTTTAATGTAGAGTGATAAATCTTGTATTATCCTGACATAGTGATTCCACTATGCTTGAATTGTTTCTTTCTGGATGCTTGAAATATTTTCTCCTTGACCTGGGAAATTCTGGAATTTGACTATAATATTCCTGGGAGTTTTTATTGTGGGATGTCTTTGAGGTGTTGATTTGGTGATTCTTTCCATTTCTATTTTACCTTCTGGTTATGGAATATCAGGATCTTTGATAAATATCTTTGATAATTTCTTGAAAAATGATGTCCAGCCTCTTTTTTTTTTTTTTTTTTGATCATGACTTTCAAGTAGACCAATAATTTTCAGATTATCTCTTTTCCATATAATTTCCAGGTCAATGGTTTTTCCAATGAGATATTTCATATTTTTCCCCTAGTTTTTCTTTTTTTTTGGGGGGGGGGGGAGGAGGATTGCTTTACTATATAGTTTGATTTCTCATAAAATCATTGGTTTTCATTTGCTCATTTCTATTTTTTTAAGGAATTATTTTCCTTAGTGAGCTTTTGTACCTCCTTTCCTAGTTGACCAATTTTGCTTTTTAAGGCATTCTTTTCCTCATTTTATTTTGCACCTCTCAGTTCTTTCCCCAATTTTTCCTGTCACTCTTATTTTGATTTTCAAAATCCCTTTTGAGCTCTTCCATGGCCTGAGCCCAATTTTTTGGAGGCTTTGGATGTAGGAAATTTGACTTTGTTATCATTTTCTGAGTGTGTTTAGATCTTCCTTGTCATTATAATAACTTTAATGTTCAGAAACTTTTTTTGTTTTCTGCTCACTTTCCTAGCCTATTACTTAGCTTTTAACTTTTTGTTAAAGTAAGGCTCAGTTTTCTGTGTAGAGGTTGCATTGTACTAAGCTTCAGAGGTTTTGTGCAGCTGTTTTCAGAAATCTTTCAAGGAATCTGACCCACAAGGACTCTTTTCTGCCCTGGAGCTGTAGGAGTGTCCCTGCTGCACTTTAGCTGTAAGATCTAGTGTGCTCAGTGGGGCTGGGGCTCCATTAACTGGGCCTGCACTGGAATTGCACACAGATCCCCATCCTGTTGCCACAGATCTTCTCCACTGACCTTTGTAGTCCTTCCTGGTGTCTCTGGAAGCCACTTTTACTGCTGCTGATTCAGAGGCCTGGCCGGGGTTGGGGCTGTGGCTGTGCTCCAGTGCCATGCCACAGACCTTTTCAGTTGAGCTTCTAAGTTGCCCTTGGGTGGAAATGTTTTACTCTGGTTTTTTGGGGGCGCAGTGATTCTTTACCCTTGTTCAGAGCCATTATTTAAAGGAATTTGGAGCACTTTGAGGGAGAGCTTGAACAAATTCTTGTCTTTGCTCTTTCCCCTTGTCTCTGCCCTCTCAATGCTTATTTTTGTAAGATTTTGTGTTCCAAATTTTGTCTCTCCCTTCCCTTCCCCAAGACAGTAGTCAATCTGATATAGGTTAAATTCTTTTAGACATATTTCCATATTTGCCATGTTATACAAGAAAACTCATGCCAAAAGGGAAAAAAAAATTCACAAGAAAGAAAAAACAAAATGTGAAAATACTTTGGTTCCATTTATATTCACTCACCGTAGTTCTCTCTGGATGTGGATAGCATTTTCCATCCCATGTCTATTGAAATTGCCTTGAATCACCTCACTGTTGAGAAGAGCCAAGTCCATCACAATTGATCATCACATAATCTTGTTGGGACAGTTATCTCTTGATTCTGTTCACTTCACTCAGCATTACTTCATAGAAGTCTGCTTACCCTGCTCATCATTTCTTACAGAATAATAATATTCTATTACATTCATATACCATTACTCCCCAACAGATGGACATCCACTTAATTTCCAGTTCTTTTCCACTACAAAAAAAGGGCTGTTGTAAACATTTTTGGATATGTGGGTCTTTTCCCCTCTTTTATGATCTCTTTGGAATATGGACCCAGTAGTGGCTGGCTCAAAGGGTTTGTAGTTTTATAGTCCATTGGGCATGGTTCCAAGTTTCGGAAATGTTTGGATCATTTCACAACTTGACCAACAATGGCTCTTCAATTCGAACTATGCCCAAAGGATTATAAAGCTGTACATTTATTATATTTTGCTGTAACGTTTCATCATTATTTCCATACACATATCAATTCATCTATCTATCTAGATATCTTTATATTACGGGCTACAGATAGCTATCTCTATTTGTAGATATAGAAGTCTATATCTATCTGTATATAGTTGTAGTCGTGTGTGTTTTCCTACTTTACTTTACATCAGTTCATATTTTTTCCTTTGCTCATTTCCCACTTTATTTATGGTTTGTTACAGAACACCAATTACCCCTGGATTACAGTTTGTTTAGTCATTTCCTATTTGATGAACATCTATTTTCTTTCTAGATTTTTTTACTACTTAAAACAAATGCTGCTATTAATAGTTTGGTATATGAAGTGAGGAAGACCTGAGTTTAAATTTGACCTCAGAAACTTACCACTAATTGTGAACACATCCAGCCATTCTGGAGAGCAATTTGGAACTATGCTCAAAAAGCTATCAAACTGTGCAAACCTTTTGACCCAGCAGTGTTACTACTGGGCTTATATCCCAAAGACATCTTAAAGAAGGGAAAGGGACCTGTATGTGCCAAAATGTTTGTGGCAGCCCTATTAGTAGTGGCCAGAAACTGGAAACTGAGTGGATGCCCATCAATTGGAGAATGGCTGAATAAATTGTGGCATATGAATATTATGGAATATTATTGTTCGGTAAGAAATGACCATCAGGATGATTTCAGAAAGGCCTGGAGAGACTTACACGAACGGATGCTGAGTGCAACGAGCAGGGCCAAGAGATCATTATATACTTCAACAACAATATGATGATCAATTCTGATGGACATGGCCATCTTCAGCAATGAGATGAACTAAATCAGTTCCAATGGAGCAGGAATGAATTGAACCAGCCACACCCAGCGAAAAAACTCTGGGAGATGACTAAGAACTATTACATACAATTTCCAATCCCTCCATTTTTGTCCACCTGTATTTTTGATTTCTTTCACAGGCTAATTGTACAATATTTCAGAGTCCAATTCTTTTTGTACAGCAAAATAACTGTTTGGACATGTATAGTTATTTTGTATTTAATTTATACTATAATATATTTAACATGTATTGGTCAACCTGCCATATAGGGGAGGGGGTGGGGGGAAGGAGGGGAAAAATTGGAACAAAAGGTTTGGCAATTGTCAATGGTGTAAAATTACCCATGCATAAAACTTGTAAATAAAAAGTTATAATTAAAAAAAAAAGAAAGAAACTTACCACTTCCTAGCTGTAGGATCCTGGACAAATCACTTAACCCCAGTTGCCTCAGCAAAACAAAGAAACAAATATATAAATATGGAGAAAATCTGCAAAAAATCAATACATTGGGGGAAACAATCTCATAAATAGATATTTGACCCCCATCTCTGCAGATCAATTGCAGAAGGGAACATCTAGTTCTTAATTTCAATTTCATCTTCATCTTTATAGAACCAGAACTTTAGAGGTTTCATTAGCCAACGTCCTGTATGATTTAGGAATCTGCTTTTATATAATACTTATGAGAGATAGCTGTCTAACTTCTGCTTGAAGATAATTAGTGATAGAAGTTTCTTGAAGAATATTCTTTCATACTTGGAGAATTTTAGTTATTAGAAAATGCTTCTATTTGCTGATTTGGCCCTCTTCATTCTTTTTTCTTTTTAGTTCTACTATAACAACCTTCATCAGTCTTCCCAAATAAGATCATCCTGAGATGGGAGTTTTCTGATAGACTAAATCCAGTTCCTGACTTTACATTGTTATTCTATGACATGATTTCTAGACTTGTATGGAACTCTAACTCTTAAATTTGACAAAATATAGATTTCATTGCTTTGGACCCCTCCAGTGTTGATGATGCATCTTGTTTGTCATCTTTGTCCATTTTTGAGTGAAACCTCAGAATTGTTTTGATTTATATTCTCTTTAGAAATAGAAGGTGGAACATTTGTGGGAGTCAGAAGACTTGGGACTTGTGAGATAATTGTTTAATTTGATAGCCATATAACTTTGAAGAAATCATTTTCTCTTCTGAGGTTTAGTTTCTGTATCAATAGAAAGAGAGGATGGTAGTAGATAATTTTATAAAGTCATCTCCCTCTATAACTGTGTAAAATCATTCTAATTCTAAATTCTATGATTCCCTTCAGGGCTATATTTAGAGAGCACTTCAAGAGCCTACTAGTGTACATTGGTACATTTGGCTCAAAGGCTATGTACATTTTAGTGATTTATCCATGACTATAGTATATATATTTATATTTATATATATATTTATACATGACTATAGTATATTTTCAGAACAACTGGACCACTTCCCAACCTTACAGTAGTACATTATAGGCTCATAGATTTAGAGCTGAAAGTGACATCAGAGACTGTCTAGTATATATGTGTGAGTATGTGTGTGTAAATATACAAGTGCAACTCACCCTAATTGGAATATAATTGGGAAATATTTCAGAAAATAAATAAAAATACAACATGTAAAATGTTAATATATAGTTTTATAAGTTAGAATTGAGAGATATAATGAACTGTTTGTCTCCATAAATTCAGATTAGCAGAAGAACCGATAAAATGGAATGAAACTTGTTCTGTCATATTCTGTTCAAGGTTAGGAGTTAGTTAAATTGAATAAAAGTTAAGCTTTGCTTGAAGTGCTCATGTACAATTAGCTCACAATATCAACTTCTCCTTCCCAGCGTACCTCATTTTAACGATCATGCAGTGTATGTTGTAGGGAAACATTTTTAGGAGTAAATATATAATAAGCAGTATAGGAAATTAGGTACCCCTGGATTACCTGGCACATGGGGAAACAGGAGGGATTTTGTGCTTGGGAATAAAAATATAATGTTTGATTCTCTTTTATCCTAGTGTGTGTCTATTCTGGAATAGAACATACCTGCTTCTGCAGTTGTGTGTAATAAAATAGATTTTTAACTTTACCTCTTTTTGAGTCCAAGAAATTTATTTCTCACAGTATGTCTCCATAGGGATGGTTTATGTATGGTTTAGTGACCTCTCATTTTTATTTGAGTCCCATGACATGCATGTCCTTTCCATTCCCTCTATCAGTTGTCATTTATCTTTTTTCTTGTCTGTGCCAGTCTGGTGGATGTCAGGTGGAACTTTGTTTCAATTTGAATTTATCTTATTATTTGAAGACTTTTTTTTTTTTTTTTATGATTGAATGGTTATATTTCTTCCTTTGGGAACTCCTGTTCATATCTTTTGACTATCAGTTGAGGAATGGTTCTTGTTCTTATATATTTCATTTAGTTCCTAATTTTTTTTGGATATCAGACCTTTTATTTGTTGCAAAGGTTTTCTCTTACTTATTGCTTCCTTTCCACTGTTAACTTCAGTAATTTCACTTATATGCAGAAACTCTTCAGTTATCCATCATCAAAAGCACCCATTTTTGCTCTTGTGAGCCTTTCTATAATTATGTCATGTGTCCATTTGGAATTTATTGTGGGTATAAGCCATGAGATATTGATTTAAATCATATCTCAGTCAGATTTCTTAATTTCACTTATATGCAGAAACTCTTCAGTTATCCATCATCAAAAGCACCCATTTTCGCTCTTGTGAGCCTTTCTATAATTATGTCATGTGTCCATTTGGAATTTATTGTGGGTATAAGCCATGAGATATTGATTTAAATCATATCTCAGTCAGATTTCTTTCTAGGTTTTCCAGAAGCTTTTTGGCACAATGACCCAGTGGCTTAATATAAATACTATGCTACTATTACTTTGTTTCTCTATCTTGTATATGTAATCTGTCTCAAAGTGACTTTTCTATTTTTTAACTGGTAACAAATAGTTCTGATCTATATTGCATTTTAGTTTAGTTTAGAACTTTGCTGTTCCTCCTGCCCTCACTCCCCATTATTTCCTTTGAGGTTCTTGACATTTTGTTCCAAATGAATTTTATTATTTCTTTCTATTTCTTTAAATTAACCCTTTGGTAATTTGATTATTGTGGCACTGAATAAATAAATTAATTTAGCTAGATTTTTTTTTGCCTTCTCCTAATTAGGCCTGCATTTATTTCTGTATTTTATGATTATATTACTAAAATTCTGGTGTATCTTGATAGTTGGCATCCCAAATAATTTATACTCTGTGGTTATTTTGAATGTAATTTCTATCTCTTTTTGGTCTTTCTTGGTGATGTACTACAAAGCTGATGACTTATATAAATTTATTTTATGTATTACTATACTGAGGTTACTATATTCTATCCTACTATGTTGAGGTTATTATTTTATTTTATAATTTACATATTTAATATATATGTAAACATAAATAATATGTTTATATCTATATATATTTATTTTAGTTAATTTTAGTTGAATCTCTGAAAAAGCAACAATTTTCTTTTGTTTATGCTTATTCCCTCAGTTTCTTTTCTTTTTCTTTTTGGTCTTATTCTGTAGCTAGTATTTATAGCACTATATCAAAAAATAGTGATAAGGGCTATTCTTGATTTAATCCAGTCTTATAATTTTTTAAAAAAACATCTTTTAACATTGAAATTGTCCTCCCAAATTGTTCTTTTTATCATCTGAACTTTTTAAAAAATGTGCTTAAGTATTTTATAAATGCTCCCCCCACTTTAAGTTCTTACTGGATCCACAGCCCAGCTTTGAATTTAAAAAGACATAGATAGCAGGTTGCTCTTATTCCTGTTTTCTGAGCTGATATTTTGTTTTCTCCTTGATCATTACTTGATTTGGCAATTTCCTTAGATCTTGGAATAGTCAAAGGAAGAAGCTGTATTATAATCACCTTCTTCTACTTTACCCTCTAGGCTTCTAATTTACCATCTAGGCTGGTTCAGTATTGGTTTTCCTTGTTCTTTCCTATTGTTGAAGATCTCTCCTATGCTAAGTAGAGTGGATCATGATGAAAAGAAAGGCTTCTAACACTTGACGACTTGGAGAACATTTAAATAGGATATTGCTTTTAAAGTTGGTAAGTTAGTTGTAGGACTCCCAGTAACGAACCATTTTGAGACCTATTCTATCGGTAAGGTAGGATTCAAATAGCAGAACTAAATTGGTGGGGGAAAAAATCTTCCATAATGATGTATAGAAACTTTAAAGGTATTCTGTGTGTATTAAAACTATTTAGAGGAATTTAAAAAATTGATTTAGTTTATCATCTTGAAATTCTTTTCATCAGTTCTTTCCTCTTTAGTTCTCTTTATTTCTGATTCACTACATTTTGATTTGGATGTTCGTAGTTTATTTTTTCTCAATTGGAGTATTT
Source organism: Sarcophilus harrisii (assembly GCF_902635505.1). NCBI lineage: Eukaryota > Metazoa > Chordata > Mammalia > Dasyuromorphia > Dasyuridae > Sarcophilus > Sarcophilus harrisii. The sequence goes on from NC_045429.1 coordinate 190,761,229, forward strand.
GGTTTTGGTTGTAATGAATAAGTGAAAGAACAATCATTTATTAAGCATTTACCAAGTGTAAAGCATTATCCTAATTGCTAGAAATATTAAAATTTGAACTCTATTTTTAAATTTGAAGAGGAAACATTTATAGAAAAGTTCTGTTCCTTGAGGTAGAACACCAAAGTAGATGATAATGCATCTTCTTTAATGTCATTTCCATTAATAAAATGGTACTTCTGATTTAATAATATAAAGGACTTTGGTGGTGAGAATTTTTTTTTTGCTATCTTCATTAGCTGTTTTTGGAAAGGGGACAAGTGTGTAGTACCTGCAGAAATTATCAGATTGCATTTTCATAAGGGTTGCTTTCCTGGACTGTGGCTTCAGGGATCAGGATCTGCAAAGAAAAGAAGTTAAAATATTCTCATTTTTGAATCTCTTAGCTGATCTAATTTTTTTTTATCATCCTAAACTACTTTTTCTCATTCCACATATTGCATCTTTTGCCACGTACTACATGTTTGTACCATCTCCTCATACATTTCTTATCTTCTGATTCTTAAGTACTTTCCCTGGTGCTGTCCCCTTCTCTCCCCCCTCCCCTCCCCCATGCCTACAACTCTTTTCCACCTCATTTCTGCCTGTTAGCTTCCCCAGCTTCCTTCAAGTCTCAATAAAAGTCCTACCTTCCTCTAAAGTCTTTCCTAGCCCCCTATAATCTGAATGATTTCCCTCTCATATTATCTCCAATTTATCCTTTATGTGTCTTATATTTGTACATAACAGTTTGCATGTTTTCTTTCCCCATTATTTTTAGGCTGTGCTCCTTGAGAGTAGAAACTATTTTTACTTTTCTTTGTATTCTCAGTGTTTATCACAGTGCCTGGCACAGAGACAACTCATAATAAATAACAATATAAAATAAATAAATAATAAACATATCAATTTGATGTGATTCATTTCTGCTTCTATTTTGTGGATTTGTTTGGCATGGGGGGAAGGATGCCAGAGAACGGCCTCAGTTTAGTCTGAGGTTCACTACTGCCATTTTGACCCTACTTAAATGGGACTTAAACCTCATAGGTTAAGAGCTAATGCCACCTCTTTATTCTCTGAATCCTCAGGAGACGAAAATGGTTTAGCAAAGGTGATATGGATTTAATCTGGGACATTAATGTACAATGTTTGCTCTTTTTGTTCATTGCCGAGTTAAGTCTAGGTCCTCCATTTTGAGGAGGATTCTAGGATGACCATATTTCTTTTGTCTCCTGTCTGTGTATCTGACTCTTTAGACTTTATCTACAGTTTCCCTCCCCCCTCCCCCAAATACCTTTATCTCTTCAAATGAAACTGTTCTCATCAGTTACCAACTGGTTTCTTAATTGACAAATGCAATGGCATTTCTCAGTCTTCATTCTTCTTGATTTCCCTACAATCTTTGACACTGTTGATGACTTTTTTCCACTGGAATATTTTCTCAAAGTTTTTTTTAGATATCAATCTTTCTTGGTTTTTCTCCTACTTATCAGACCACTATTTTTTTTTTTTTCCATTTCCTAGATATTCTAGGTCATGCTTTCTAACTGTAGATATCTTACAAGGTCTGGGGCCTTCTCTTTCCTTCTGTACTACTTCACTTGGTGATCTTCTCAGGTCTCATGGATTTAATTATAATCTTTATGCTAATGATTTTAAAATCTGCCTATTTTGTCCCAGGCTCTCTGCTGATATATAGTCTCAAGTTTCTAGTTGCATTTTAGACTTGTCAAACTGGATGTCTGGTAAATATCTTAAATTCAGTATGTCCAGAACTTTTTTTTCTCCTTAACTCCCCCATCTTTCCATTTACCCAGGTATATAATTTAGGTAACATTTTCAACTTCTTACTATCTCTATCTCTTATATCTGATCTTTTGTCAAGGCCTATCCATTTCACCTTTGTAGCATATCTCAAATATGTCTGATACTGTCATCTACTGATGGATAGCTGGTTGGTGTGTCAGCCTGCTTTTAGTCTCTCTTTGCTCTTAATATATCCTCATTCACCTACCAAGTGATTTTCCTAAAGTACAAGTTTTGCCATGTTATTCCTATATTCATTGAGCTCTAGTTACTCTCTATTATCACCTCCAGGATCAGATACAAAATCTGCTGTTGGTTTTTCAAAGTTCTTCATAATGTAAGTGGTTCTCTCTCCTCCCCCCTTCCTTTTTCTTGTCTTCATACACCTTATTCCCCAATACATACTCTGAGCCAATGACAATGACATCCTTTGCTATTCCATGAAAAAGACACTTCATCTTTTGGCTCTAGGCATTTTTTCAGGCGTTTTCCTCTTTCATGATGTTCTCTCCTCATCTTCACTTCCTGGCTTCTTTCAAGGCCCAGTAAAATCCTATCTTCTATAGGAAATCTTACTCAACCTTTCTTAATTCTTCTCTCTGTTAATTATTATTTATCCTTGTCTATAGCTGTTATGTACAAGAACCTTGTACTTAAAACAAGGATTCTTACAAGGTGCTAATAACTCAGTGGAATTGATGAAGACAATAGATATCTAGTTTAAAATGGTGATTAATAGTTCTCTAGATCAGTACATGTACTCAGTACTCAGTACTTAATATAGTTCCACAAGATTGACACCTATTCTATCAGATTTGCACCTATGATAATGTAATTAGAATAGAGCATATAAAGTGGAATAGACTGGGCTAGAGGCTGAGCCAGAGAAGACAAGAGGACTGGACCCAGGAGCTCAAGTTCTCGGAGCCAAGGAGAGACAGATTCATTCCACCTTCACATGAGCTTTATGGTGGTTGGCCTGTCCTCCTGCTCCCCCGCATTGAAACTTAGACTCTGTAAGGCCTCCAAGAAAGCTGCCCCGGACTCTAAGCAAGGAGACGATAAAGAATTTGGACTTTAACACCTTGCTGTTCTTGTGGTGATTACTGAAATGAAGGTTGCTCCTAAGACCTCCAATAAACCAACCAAGAACATTACATATAGCTTCTTTGTACATAATTGTTTATTGTCTTTCCCCCAGAGGAAGGTAAGTGATCTTGAGATCAATGACTTTTTTGCTGCTTAGCACAGTATCTAGAACACTAATAAATACTTATTTACAGAGTAACTTTCCCCTCTCCCACTCCCTTTAGCTTCCTTTTTTTGTATTTGTATTTGTATCTGCTATTAGGAAAAACTCCTTGATAGCTGGGAATGTCTTTCTACTCAGAGTGCTTAGCATAATACCTGGCATTTTGTAAGCCCTTAATAAATCTTAGCTGACTGAGTGTTCTTCAGATATGATACAGTATTTCTTTTGTCTTTTCACCAGATATTCATTCATTCATTCGTGCAATTCTTTTCTTCCTTACCTGTGCTTCCTGGCTTCCTTGGCTTTTTTTGAGACATTCCAAATCCTACCTTCTATTGAAGGTCCTTTTGGCCCCTGTTCATTTGCTCCCACTCCCAAAGATTATTTTTCATTTATACGTATTACTATTAAACGTAATTCTAGTTATAACAGGGGTGGGAAGCCTTTTTTCTGCCAAGGGCCATTTGGATATTTACAGCATCATTCAGGGACAATTATCAACTTTTAGAACACAAGCAAGTAGGAGATTGTTGCCTACAGTTGCCTTGAGAGGGCCAGACCAAAGGATTTCACAGGCTTTATATAGGGAACTAGATTTTTCCCACTCTTGATCTACAGAAATGTGAGCTCTTTGAAATATCATTTTTGCTTTCTTTATTTCTTTGTACTCTGCATAGTGCCTGGAACATAGTAAACACTAAAATTACTGGTATTGGCTGTCTCTGAAAATGCATGCCTAGTTCTGTATTCCTAGACCATTTCATTGTAAAGATTTATCATCAGTCATCTGGAGTCATGATTAGTCACCATGGTGATCAGAACATAGAATGCTTATTTATTTATTATAGTTTTTTACATACAAAACATATGCATGGGTAATTTTTCAACACTGACCCTTGCAAAACCTTCTTTTCCAATTTTTCCCCTTCTTCCCTCTACCCCCTCTCCTAGATGGGCAGGTAGTCCAAAACATGTTAAATAAGAACAAAGCACTCTTTAAAGAGTTTCTCATCAATTGGGGAATGGTTAAACAATGATTGTTATGGATTATTATAGCGCCATTAAGAAATGAAAAGCAGGATGATTTCAGAAAAACTTAGAAAGTCTTACATGAACTGATGCATAGTGAAATGAACAGAAGGAGGAGAATGTTGTATATAGTAACAGTAATATTGTTCAGTGAAGAACTATGAATGATTTGGCTATTCTTAGCAATACAGTGTTCTAAGACAATGATGATTTCTTCTTCTTCTAAGACAATGATTTCTTCTTCCAGAAAAAGAATCGATATAGTTTGAATCCACATTGTAGCATGTAATTTTTTACTTTTTTTCTTTTTTATTTTGAATCGTCTTTTGCAAAATGACTAATATAGAAAAGTTTTACATAATTGTACATGTATAACTTTTATCTGATTGCTTATCCTCTCAGGAAGGGACAATTAAAGAAAGTGTTTTTTTTTTTTTGTTGTTGTTGTTGTTTTGTTTTTTTTTTACAATATTATATTCATTGCATAAGTTCTCCTGGTTCTGTTTATTTCAAAGTTGTATCTATTGCATATATTGGTTCTTTTCCTCAGTTTTTGTTTTTTTTTTGAATATATGCCTGGTAGGGGTGTCATTGTATTCAAGGGCAGGAATAGTTAATTCAGTGACATTTTGGGAAAAGTTCCATATTGTTTTACAAAATTGTTGGTCATTTTTTAGCTCCATCCCAATAGTGCTTTGGTGCATCTGTCCACTCATATATTACATTTTATTTTGGAGAGAGAAAGAAAAATAGAATCTATGAATTTAAAGTAGTGATAATAGGATTGTTGATCTAGAATTGGAAGGGGCCTCAGAAGCCATGTAATTGTTGAAGAAAAATATTAATACTGCACTTTGTATTTTAGACAGAAGCAATTTTTATTAATGTATCATAATTCTTTTTTTTTTTTAATTTAATAGCCTTTTATTTACAGGTTATATGAATGGGTAACTTTACAGTGTTAACAATTGCCGAACCTCTTGTTCCAATTTTTCACCTCTTACCCCCCACCCTCTCCCCTAGATGGCAGGATGACCAGTAGATGTTAAATACATTAAAATATAAATTAGAATATATCATAATTCTAAATCCCTAATATTTCTTTTGGAGACAGATACACACATTCAGGCTTTCAGAGCTTCTGTTCTCCTTCTAATGTCAGTATTTTAAAGGTTCTAAATGTTTAGAAAGATTATTCTCATAAAAAATATTAATGAGAAAATCAACAGGAACGATAAGATAAAGCTTGCAAATGAAGGGTCTAGAGAACTGAACAGAATATTTTATGTTATAGAGGTAGTAAGAGAACCATTAAGTCTATTGACTGAAAGAGTCCACAATTGGGGAAAATCTCTATCAGCCAAGTTTGGGATGTCATAGAATGGGGCCAGACTTTAGGCACAGAATCCAAGTAAGAGACTTATAATAGTATTTCATGTAAAAGTCAAGAAAACTTGAACTAAGAAAGTGACTGTATCGAGAAGAAGGTTTTTGTTTTTTATTTTAGTAAGATAATTTGTAGCAGTAGAGGCAGTTGATTGTTCGGGATGACAGAACATAGAGTCAAGGATATTGCTGAAGTTATAAATCTGAGAAATTGGAAAAAAATAGTGATGCTTAGATAGAAATGGGGCAGGTGGAAGAAATGGTAGATTTTTTGTGTATATGTGTGTATGTGTTGAACTTCTGATTTGTTTAATTTGAGATATTTTGAGGATATTCACTTTTGCATCGCCGATATGCAGTTGGTGATAGGGTGCTGAAGCATAGAGCAGAAATGGGCTAGTTACTGTAATCTACATGGAGATATTTAGTTGAATTCAAATTAACTAAACTCATCATAGCTGATGGAGTCATCAAGAGTGAGTATAGAGAGGGAAATGACTAGGGTCAAAGGACAGACTTCTGGAGGAGAGAGATTGTCAAGTATCATATATATATCAAGAAATTGAAAAGGGTGAGAGGAATTGGGAGTGTGGGGTAGCTGAGAAAAGACTATCCCATTTATCAGTTAAGAGACAAGTGGTGAAGTAGGAAACCAGACTACAAAGTCTTGAATCAATAGGAAAGAAAGAAGTGGAGGCAGAGTGTAACCAGTTTTTTTCCCTCTCTAGTAGTTTAGCTGAGAGAAGGATGGGAGATACAAAATGAGAGATTGAGGGGATAATAGGTTCTAGCAGAGTTTGTCCTAATTCTCCCATAGTTACAACAAGTATTTAGAAATGTTAATAAATGTTAATCAAATTACAGTAAAATAGAAGGATGAATGAAGGTTGGTCTTATCCAGGGGCATACTGGAACCATGTGGTACCAGCTTTGATCATCAAAACATAACAATCACTTTTACTCTTTATATTTGTTTAGACTTCTTCTGTAACCCTCTGATTATGGAGTTTATAAGGGACACATTATTTCCCCAAGCAGTTTATTTTTTAGTTGCCGTTTATATTTTTTTTTGTGTTTTTTGTATGTTTCTCTCTTTTGGGGGGGGGCAGGTTAGGAATTTTTAGATGTTGTATTATTTTTTCACTTAGAAGTAAAGATGATTTTCAGCGCTCATTTTTGTAAGATTTTGAGTTCCAATTTTTTCTCCCTCCCTTACTTCCCCTGTCCCTACAACAGCATGCAAACTAATATAGGTTATAGCAGGACAGGGATGTATCTTTTCTAATGCTTAGCTTTGTGCTGTGCATATAATAGATGCTTAATAAACATTGGTTGAGTTGTTGACTTCTTTTTTTCATACTGTATTCCCTAAGTTCCTTTGACTGTCTAGATTTAGAATTCAAAAGGCATAAATATGTGATAATTTTATTCTTTCACTTGTAAAAAAAAGAATCTTATGGTTCCCATAGCAACTATTATTCATCCAGATTGTATCTTCCTTACAGAATTAAAAATAAAACTACAATTTTTGAGCTCATGTAGTATTTCATGTGAGGGAAAGTGTGAAATCTTATTAAAGTTATTGTGGTTTTATGTGAAAATTTTGTCTGGATTCTGAGATAACATTTTTTATTAGTATTTATTAAACTAAATTGTAGTACCAAGTACTTGATCCTTAAAAACATTCATTGTTGTAATGGAATTTTAAAAAATCAGAGCATGCAAATTATGCTAACTTACATTAACCTATACAATATTGTAGGATAAAGAATAATTTGGAGTTTGGTTATTTGGATATTTGGTTACTTGGTCCTTATTTTTCATCTCTGCTTCTAACATCTGAACAGAAGTTGAATGATTATATGTGGGAAAGAATGACATTAAATGTTTTTTTTTTTTCTTGTAGCATGTTATTTTTAGAAATAGAATATTTTGAGTTTTTTTGTTTCAAGTGGTAGAATTTGTTAACTAGTAATTTTTTTTAAGGAAGGGGTAAACTGATAACTGAATATAAAACAAAGTTCTGGTAATAATAGTAATATCTATTGGGTATTTTCGGCCTTGTGTCTTGTGCCATAGAAAATAACTTGGGACATATTAGCTAGCAAATATTCCCCTCTATAGGTTCTTGATTCTTTTTTTTTAAATCTCTCATTTTTAAGTTTTATTTTATTTATTTTCTGTTTTTAATGGTATTTCACGTTTCCAAAAAACATGCAAAGATTATCAACATTCAGTTTCACAAAACTTTGTGTTACAAATTTTTCTCCCTCTTCTCCCCTCTTCCCCCCATCCCATATAATTGCAAGCAATCTGATATAGGTTAAATATTAGTGCAATTCTTCTAAACATATTTCCATATTTGTCATGCTGGGCAAAAAAAAAAAAAAAAAAAAAAAAAAACAGATCTAAAGGAAAAAAAACAAGCAAAAAATTTAAAATACTATGCTTTGATCCACATTCAACCTTCATAGTTCTCTTTCTGAATGTGGATGGTACTTTCTATAAAAGTCGTTGAAAAGTATAGCTCTTGATTCTTGATTTCCAATACTGCCACCTTGCATATATATATATATAATATGTGTGTGTATGTATGTATATATATATATATATATATATATATATATATATATATATATATATACTTGTTGATTGTTCCATATTCTAATGGAATTCTGTATTCGTAGACCCTTATGATGACTGATAAAAACTCATAACCTCAGTATAGTAACATTTTTATATCAATGGTTTTGTTACAAGTCAGTGTTTATTTCTTCTTGAAAGTTTACCTTTCTAGAATTCGAGAATTCTATCCTATCTAGAATTTCTAGAAAAATTCCAAAAATATTTATGAAGCATTGCACAGGATTTTGTAAACATTTTAACATTGAGGATTCTTTTTTCATTTCATTTTGTAATTGATTTTAGGGAAATTATTATATCTGCATTTAAAATTTTTAAATCTAAAGATAAATTATAGAAAAATAAAATAATGATTTTTTGTTTATGTGCAGAAAAGATGAAAAGGAATATGCATTGAAGCAAATTGAAGGCACAGGAATATCCATGTCGGCTTGTAGAGAGATTGCAGTAAGTGGATACAAACATAGTTCTTTATTTTATCATATTAGTTATTTTAGATGGTGTTAATATGAGAAACTTTCTATGAATACATGTTAATTTCAAAAGTATTCAGTGATTCTAAAGTGAAATGTTTGTGAAAGAGGCCGCATTCCTTTTTGAGTAGTGAATCTGGTGGTATTATTCGGGTGAAAATATTCATAAGATCACAGTGCATTTTATTAATAAGAAGTCTCTTACCCCAAGTGATGATTGAATGACTATTTGTTTTGTATGAATTTCATTTTTCTGTGTAATAGGAGGAGTTATGAAGGGAAGTAGGAAGCTTACAGTGTATTGAGCTGAATACAAATCTTAAAAAGTACAAGTAAAAAGGAGGAAAGTGATAGCATTTGTAGCCTTTTGACTATACAATATAGGAGAAAATTTGAAGAACATTTATTTGTTAAAATTGGTTTCCTTTATGGTGACTCATTTTTATTGTGAGCATTTTAACATTGTTATTAAACATTAAACAATTAAACATTGTTATTAAAATGTTTAAATGCATTACAAAGGTAATTTTTAAATTTACTATGCATTCTTTAATGACTATAGCAAAGTTTTTATAAGTTTATGCTGATAAATTCTAAAACAAAAGTGTTGTAGAAAGAGTTGTTTTTGGTAACCTTTGGGACTGGTGATTTCATGAAAGCAAAACTTTATCACAAATTGCTTACTAGAAAAGAAGAGAACATAATGGTTGAAAAGGAAAGAGAAATGATGCGTCATCAGAATTAAGATGAAAGTTTTCCCAAACTCCCTGCTTTTCTTTCAAATTAGGGTACTAATATAAAGCTAAGTTTTTTAAAATTACCCTTCTGCATTGAATCACAGTCCCAGATTCTCCTGTAAACTTCAGGTTATAGATACACCTTAGCTTAAACTTGGTCATAGTAATTTTGCCTCTTGATTCTCAAGATCGGGACACATATGTGGCAAAAGACACATTTATAACTCTGATAAAATTCTAGAGTTAAATTGTAACTAGAAATTCACTCCTGACTGCTCACTGTATGAATTAATTGTAAAGAGATGTTCTTCTAAAACTGAGCAAATTAGTTTTCAAAGTGAGATGAAACATTTATCTTTTTTCATTTTATTATTGTATAACTGTTTAAGCAGCAGCAGAGGCATATTCACCAACTCTTCATAATGGATTGAAGAGTCAAGATGAGAGAATAGTCAAAGACTGAGCTTTTTATAGGAGCACATAAAGGAAGAGGAAAAAAAAATTACAGGATTTCTTCCTAATGCTTTGTAGACATGAGCTGAGAGAGCTTCTGTTTGGTTTAGTGTTTTGGCAGGAATCTCTGAATTGCATATAAGTTGCACTTGACCAAGCAAATAAATAGGATAAAGTACATAAAATAGGATGGAAAAGCTCAGAAAAAAGGGCTTTTCACCAGGTGTTACCTGGCGGGCAAATGAACATTTAGTTATTTGGTGTTGAATGTTAGTGTCTCCATAATAGCAAGTATGGAAGGCAAGAGAACATTCACTCAATCAATAATCAATATTTTTTAATGCCTAATTTATATTGTATATACTATATTCATGTTTCTCTCAGGGCAGAATAATAACTCTTACATTGATTTAAAATAAGAGTTGACCTTTCCAGTTAAGAGAAACTGAAAGGGCTAGACATATGTCTCTTCTTCTCTAGGTTATCTGAGAATAAATTCTTTTTAAAAAAAATTTCAGTATTTTATTTTTCCAATTACATACAAAGATGGTTCATTTTTGTTCAATTTTGCATTCAATTTTTTTCCCCTTCTTTTCTTAGTTCCTCCTTCCCCAAGACAGCAAGTAATGTGATATAGGTTATACTTATAACATATATACCTGTAATTTATAACAGATTTCCTCATTAGTCATGTTCTGAAAGAAAAATGACAACAAAAGGAAAAGACCATGAGAAAAAAAAAAGCAAACAAAAAAAGATGAAAATACCATACTTTGGTTTGCATTCAGTCTCCATAGTTCTCTCTCTGGATACAGATGGCATTTTCTATTCCAACTGTGTTGGATCACTGCATTTCTGAGAAAAGCTAACTCTGTTATAGTTGATCATCACATAATCTTGCTATTACTTTCCTCAGCATCAGTTCATGTAAATCTGTCCAAACTTTTCTGACATTAGCCTGATCATCATGTCTTATGAGAATAAATTCTTGAAATAATGGAAGTACTTCAAAAGGAAAACTAAGAAGAAAAGAGAAATTGAATAGACAGAGGGGATCCTGATCTGAGACAGAAGTTCACAATGTAGATAAAGAGGGTAGCACAGAGAAGAAAAGTATATAATGTAGATGAGATATTTTCCTTGGAGGATGGAAAGGAGGGTATTTCTTTTGAGAGAAAAAAAAAAGGCTGAAACAGCTTTTTAGATTTGAAGGAATTTTATATGAGATCAATAGAACCTCTAACGTAGAGCATTTTCATTGTGATGTTTGGTGACTTCTTGCTAAGGGATATCATGGAGGCTATTTATTAGCCTAGTAGTATCAGTAAAAAGAAATGCTTCCCCTTTTGGGCATGTATTCAGGATATAACAACCTTCCCAAACTTGGTAGAATTGACATTTGATGATGATAAGTTACATTGCATGAAGGGATCTTTAAAGAATTTCTGAGATTTATGGAGTATAGGGAAAAGGATTGAAGACGAAAGGGGACAGAGCTGATTTATTTATCACTACTGCTGATAAGATGCTTTGGAAGAAAGGGCTGGATTTCTAAATGGATAGCTGATTGAGCAAATTATTTTTCAGATTTGGAATTTAGATTTCTGACCCTAATTTATATACTGGAATGATGAACTCTTGAACAGGGATGGTATACATTTCCTTGGTACTAGTAAATAATATGTTAATCTTCTCAAGACGAATTTAAACTGAAAATGGAGCGGTAAGAATGAAATGGAGCCCACCTATTTCTCCCAAACCAAATACTATAGAGAGTAGTAGGTGCTTTTATAGGAGGAATATCATTAGAGATGGCAATGATTTTCAAGGGGATAGTACCCAAAAGGTAAAGTCGTAAAATCTGTGGCCCCAGATGTCTTTATGTAAATGTTTAGAGTATAGATGAGAAGGTAAACTAGAAATTTATTTCAAGAAGGTAAATTTTGCTGTATAAATATCCCTAAAATTTAATCAAAGGTATTACTCTAGATTATGGACATGAAAAAGTATATCACTTTTTAAACAAAAACTAGATCTTAAATAAAAGGAACATTGTAATGTATTATTATTATGTATCAAAAAGTTTTGCTTAAGTAAGGCCATGACCTTAGTAGGGAGGAAGAAATTGGGTTATAATTATTGGAGAGACAATATCATGTAAAGCAGTAGTATTAAACAATTGGGGAGGAGGGGGACTAAATCATATATTAGGATCTCTGCCAGCCACTTATTAATTTAGAAAACCATTAATATATAACATTAATATTTTCTTTTTTCTAATGTATTTTAAAAATTTTGTTAAATATTACCTAATTACATTTTAATCTTGTTCGCCCTAGGGAATGTTGAGGTCGGCAACACTGTTTGACACTACATACTACCAAGCTAGTATGAGGAAACATAATGACAAAATAAAAAAAAATCACAAGGGTTAGTTTAGAAGTATAAATGGCCTTAATAAAGATGGCTGACGTTGATTCCTTAGATTTTAGAATACTGATAAAAGTAGAGCAGAAGTTAAGCTCTTTATTTGTCTTAAAGTTTTTTTCAAAAGCTGCAAGAAGTGATAACAGCAGTTATTTTTGGATCTGATTTTGAATAGTGGGAAAGTATTTGGTTAATGAAATAGAAATGATGAAAAGTTTTGAAAATAATTGTATTTTTGGATTTTGTTGTAGATTAGAGTTATAAATGTGCAGTTCGTATTTTGGGGATAGTAGATTTCAAAGAATAAAGAAAGGGTAAATGGGATCTCAAAGCCTTGAGATTCTTTGTCTGCTAGTGTCTTCCATCCTCTTCATTTTCTTGCGTTGCTTATTTTGTGTACTGGAGTACAGGATCGTTGTTTATTTTGGTTTTTTGTATCACTGATGTCAATGCATTGTCTGTCATGGAGTAGGTACCTCATGATGGTTTCTGCTTCCTTTTTTTTTATTATATGTTCATTTGTGCAATCTATGGGTCATAGAGATGGATTGAAGTCATGTTTTAAAAGTCATTTATGGTTTTGCAGTCAAGATGACATTGTGAGAAGTTCCAGGGAAGTGGGTACCACAAGTCTCTCCAGCAAACAATGTACATTTCAAAGAGAAGAAAAACTTAATAAAAGCCATAGCAAATACAGAAAATGAAGAAGGTGAAGAAATATGTTGAAACTATCAAAATAAATGAAAATGGAGAAAAACAATGTTTGGAAAGACTTATTCAGATGGGTAAATGACACATTTAAAGAAGTTTGCTAACGGGGAATACTGGCAAAAAAAATAAAAAGCACAAGAACAATAGAATATCTTAATAAAATACAAAATCACCAGTGGAAGTATAACTAGAATTGAAAAACAGCATAAAAGGTTCAAAGTCAGTCATTTTGACATGATTCTTGTATTCTTCAGGTAAGAAGAATGTGTACAATGGATCAAAGTATTGCTAATTTTGTAATGAGAGAGGGATAATATGGATAGTCTGAAAGTTGTACTTGAGCCACTTTGTGGAGGTTTTATGAGAATACATAGAGAGGAACTGCACAGATTGAGAAGCTATGGGTGAGCTGCAGTCTGCACCCATTTGTTGGTAACACCTGAATAAATATATTGGATTCTTTCATGTATGAAGAATATAATAGAAAATGATCTTCCCTTCCCAAATAACCAGTAATGAACAATAGACATAATGCAGTAGAAAAACAAGCTCAGAAAATAACTGTTTGAAAGAATGGGGTAATAAATGAAATCAGCTGTTGATCAAGATGTAGCAACTGCAGAACTAAGTGTTGCAAGAAGTTTAGAAAAACAAAAAATAATTGATATCATATGCTAGGAAATCATTCATTATAATATTTCAGTATGAATAAAAACAAACTTTGATTTAGAAAATAAAAACTCTGAAGGGGAGAACCTTGAGATTCAACTCTACTAGGCATACCCTAGTTAATTTCAAAAGGAAAATATTGCACAAGTAGAAGATGACAAAAATTTCCATGCTGAAGTCCATCATCACTCAAAATCCTAGCAGTTTTCTCAAGGAAGAAAAGCAATAGATAAATTGAACTCTGACATAAATAAAATTTAGAAACCTAAGCCATGGACCCAGTTATCTGTCTATCCATTAAAGCTATTTTTTTTTTTTTTTGGATAACAAACTTATTTTTATTAGAAAAATAAAAAATATTGCATAGATCTTGATACTTGAACATCAAGTGTATTTACATAAATGGTGCTAGATGGAAACCCCATATGGCACTACTGTAGGTGTACTGTTCCAGCCCACACCATCACTGGTTGTCCCCAGAATCTCCTAGCAATCATTTCTGCAGATTCCCAAGACCCAAACCCTTCCAGTATTCTAACAATTGTGTGAGTCTCTAAATTAGCTGCCTAAAAACAGGTTATTAGTAGTGAAGCTGATCCAAAAAACATACACACTTGGCCCTTCAGATCCTGATTTTAAGTCACACAGGACAAAAATGAGAACAATCCTCTAGGAACTCCCCTCACTGTCACCCCCCATGAAACACAAGCACACATAACCCCCTTTTGCAAAGGGACCAGGACCAACAGCCCACCTGCTCAGTTTTGCTTTGTACAACATTACCACCCTACTACCTGTCATCTTCACTGTGAGTCATAATAACAATAATAATAAAATAAGGAAATTCATGCTACATATTAGTTTGGAGAATTGTGGCTGACCCCTGCAGGGAGCCAGCTCTACACTTCCCATCAACCCTGCACACACCCCTGGGCTCTATGAGTGACTTCCTCCACAGTGGTGGCTCTAGTCAGTTGTGCACAAAGACATCCCCAGCCCTTCCCCACCTCAGCTAGCTTGCGGCGCCCCTCTCTCCTTTCTTCCTCTACTGTCCTGTGGGTAGAGGCAAGACTGGGTTCTCAGTATTCTTTGAGGAGAAGTTGCTCTGAATCACACAGTTTCTTAATGATTCAGAAGCTGGTGCTCAGGCTAAGGGACTGGCTGAAACCAGGGATGAAGGAGGACAGCCCGGTGCTGAAAAGTCCTTGGATCTTGGGTTAGAGGCAAGAATCTAATCTCAGCTCCAGGGTCAACTGGTGGTCACCAATCCAGTGTTCACGTCCACCTGCTCCATGGTGTAGCTGCTCTAACCCTGCTCCACGCAGGTGTCTAGCAGGGCCTCCCAAAGGGCTTGCTGTAGGCCAGGTGTAGGAGCTTCTTGCCAACCTGGGCCACTAGCTGATTGGGCATCAGAAGGTGGGCCGCCCACTTGATGGCCTGCTTGGCCTGGCTCAGAGTCTCCTGGAGCAGCTGCATCAGACTGATAAATAGGTACTTGTCCTCTGTGCCACTGAGTTGGTCAAAGTTGAGCTGCAATGCTTTGTCCAGGTATTCTGTATCCTCCAGGCTGAAGCCACTATTGCAGCTGTCCAGTGATTTGCAGTTGGAGCTTTCCAGACTCATGCAGCGGCCTAGCCCCTCTACTCAGGCCACTGTCGCCCAGGCCAGGCGTTGATAGGCCACTATCTTTGTCCAGCAAATGATTCTGCTCCTTTCAGTCCCTTAGGTGGCTGCAAACTACAACTGTACTCTGCCCTGGAACTGAAACCAGGGATGCTCTTCTCCAGCAAGTGCATCCCTATGCTACTGTATTCACCAGGTATGTGCTAGCTCCTTGTTCCCTGCAGCTGCAGTACAGTGTAGAATAGGTTTGGTCAAAAGAATTGCTTGATGTCCCTTGACAGTGGAAGTTCAATCTTCTCATTTTCAGTTAGACTCCCATAGGTGAAATGAAAGTTTCACCCAGAGGCTGCCTCCCAAACCCAGATACCCCTAGAGCTTGTAGTTTGTTGATTCAGCAAAAGTAGTCTGGAGGTGTTTGTGAATCACTCAGGCCAGTCAGAACTTTCTTGGGATCTTTTCCTCTTAGGATGACGACTGCTTTACTAATTCTCTTAGGCAGTGTTCTCGTTTTCTCTCTCTCTCTCTCTCGCTCTCGCTCTCTCTGTCTCTGTCTCTGTGTAAAAATTGAAAGTCACAATCTTATAGAAAAGCTGAAAATTATCTTTACATGTAATTGGAAAAATAAAATACTCTTGAAATTAAGAAAGAATATATGGCAAGAATATGTAGAACTATACAAGAAAGTTCTATACATCACAGGGCTTGTGGTTACAAATTTAAACTAGACATCCTAGAAAAAGAAGTCCTGTGGGCCTTAGGAATCATTGTTAGAAGGTTAGTGGAGGTTATGGAATCCCAGCTGAGCTATTTAAAAATTTATAAAATGATTCAGTTAAAGTGGTACACTCAATATAGCAGAAAATTTGGAAAATTTAACAGTGATCACTGAATTGGAAAAGATCAGTTTATATCCCTGTCCCGAAAAAGGGCAGTGCAAAAGAATGTTAAAATATGTAATAATTGTACTTATTTTACTTGCCAACAAGATTATGCTTCTGATTTAGCAGTCTTAGGTTACAGAAATATGTGAAGGAAGACTCAACTGAAGAGCAGACTCATTTTTGAAGAGGCAGTGGAACTGGAGACCAAATTGCCAACATTTATTGGATTTTGAAGAAATCAAGGGAGTTCCAGAAAAACATTTATGTTTGCTTTATTGAATACACTAAAGCCTTTGACTATATGTATCACAACAGAATAGGATAAGTCTTCTAAGTGATGGAAGAACCAGATAATCTTACTTTGTCTCCCAAGGAACTTGCATGCGGGTAAAGAAGCAGTAGTTAGAACTAAACATGGAACAGTTAGTTAATTTAAAATTTGTAATGAAGTGTAACAAGGTTGTGTACTATCACCTCATTTACTTAACTTATATGCAGAGTATATCATGTGAAATACCAGGCTGAATAGTTAACTAAAAATACAGAATTAAGGTTGAGGCAAAAAATATCAATAAACTTAAGATATGCAACTTATACTACTCTAATGGAAGAAAGTGAAGATTTAAGCTTTTTGATCAGGGTGAAACAGGAAAGTGTAAAAACTGGCTTGAAGCTTAAGATAAAAACAAAAAGAAAAACGTTAAGATCTTCCCCACTGGTCTCATTACTTCCTTGCAAATAGAGGGAGAAGAAATGGAAGCTTTCATAGTCTGGAGCTTAAAATTACTGCAGATGGTGACTGCAACCATGAAATTAAGAAGCTCATGCCTTGGAAGGAAAACTATCACACATCTGAGTAATATGTTAAAAAGCAAAGACACCAATTTTTCCAACAAAGGTCTGTATAGTCAAAGTTATGGTTTTTCCAGTAGCAATGTGTGACTCTAGGAATTGATTTGGAAGAAAACCTGAGTACTGCAGAATTAATCTTCAAATTCCGGTGCTAGAGAAGACTTGAGAGTCCCTTGTTTAAAAAGGAGATCAATTCAATCAGTATTTAAAGAAATTAATTCAGGTTATTCATTGGATAATTCAGACTACTGGGTTCCAAATGTGGAAGCTGAAGTTTATATACATGTTGAGAAATAGTGAAGGCAAAAGGAAAAGGGGACAACAAAGAATTAGATGGATATACAATATCATGACAAATATTAATAAGAGCTTGCATAGCCTTTGGAAGTTAGTGGAAGATAGAAAGGCCTAATGTGCTATGGTCCATGAGGTCATGAAGTTAGATGTGACTGAATAATTGAAAAACAAGAATAACAACAAAGATGTATAATCCATTGTGTAAACTTATTGATGCCAAAGCTGTTAGTAACCAACAGAACAGATTGCTTCTTTGACAAAACCATGCAGCCTATTAAGCGAATTTTTAAAAATATCTAATAATAGATGTAAGATCATTAAGGAATTGTGGGATGCAACTATATTATTGTTCTATTATGGCACAGACAAACCCTTGCTAACTCAAGATATTTTGTCCACGGAATCTATATAATATTAATGAATATGGAGTGGAACAAGAATCCCTTGTCCTTAATGCAAACATTCATTTCCATAGACTCAAGTATTTGTCAAGTTTAGGTCTTTTGCTGCCCGGGAAATGGAAGTTATGGCATTGTTTTTAGATCAAGGTCCTAAATTGGTTTGTGCTTTTTCTGGGATGCTGGACCAAGAAGAGTATCCACACAAGATGCTGTAGTACTAAAACTATCTAGCCATTTTTACTTCGATCTAAAAGGAAACTATGTTTCATTCACAAAAGACACAAGAGTTGTTATTGATTTTCTTTGCTCTGGATGGGCAAATCCTGTTCTCTGGTGTGATCCACTTTTCTGTTATTTGGCACAGTGTTTAAAAGATCCAGACAGAAGTGATGATCAAGAACTATAATGAATCAAGGAATGGGAATTAGTTAATATTGTGAAGCTTGTATCCAATTAAAAAGCAATGGATCTTTACTATGTAAGATGTTAGTGGTGAGGAGAATTTGGAAAGGGCCTGTATATTCAGGTTCCCAATAAGTTTTAGGATAGTTGACTTTGATATAGACCTTGTCTTCAGGTTGGAGGAGGCTCTTGGAACAAGGCAGGTCATGGCTGTACATGAAAAGCTTTATCTATTTGTTTGTCTGTCTCTCCATATATATATTTGAAAATTATTCAAGTTGCTTTCATTATCAGTTGATATCTGGAGTATTGGCTGCCCATTAAGTCCAACTTTTTTGTAGGAGAGGTAGAGATTAAAGTATCTGATTATGTTCTGCTTCAGTACAATATTTAGCTGTCTTAAAGTCAAATTTCATTTTATTGCCCCTAAGTATTTAAGGATTTAGGGTAAATGAAAATTTTTTTCTATCCATGCTTTCTTTTTATCATTTGTCCAATAAAGTAGGTACTTTGGTTACTATTGATAGACAAAAAGATACCAAACTAAGAATAAATTTTCTTAAAAGCCTTTCTGCTAAATATAGTATAATTTGCTTTTTAATAGGCTTCCACACATCCTGGAATACATACATACATATCATACTCGCTCGCGCGCGTGCGCACACACACACATATACTCACAGCAATTAAGTACATTTTTTTAAACAGTATTGTTAGACATTTAAATAATATTAGACATTATAAAAAGCCCTCTTAGACGGTGTGAGGTACCTTTTTTGCTGTTGTAGGCTTTTTTCCATTATTAGTTTAGCAAAAAGATTTACTCATTTAGTACTCTGGGACTACAGGTGGAAAAATGTAGAACAAGTCAGTCTTTTCTAACTGCTTCAACTGTCTTTCTTCTTTTGTTCATGTGCCAAGTGTGATACCTAGTTTAGTGGTATAAACAGCTAGGAAATTTTCCATTAAAAGAGAAAAAGCAAAATTTCCCTTTGCATGGAAGATTGCTAATTTGGCATTAGAAACACTTTTTACCAGCACTAGAGTGAGATTATAAGCAATTTAAGTAAGTCAGATTTATAATACTCAAGCAATTGTACTTCACCCAATCAGTGATTTCTAGTGCTCATAATTTAGGCAGTATTCAATTGTCTGTAAGTTAACATCACTATATGTATGTATTGAGATTTGTTTATTGCTATAAGATAGTATATGCTTGTATATAAAATACATAATAGAGTTCACTCACAGTTCAAGATTTAAGGATATAAATCATGAGATTCATTATTGGCATATATAGCCTATTTTAATCTTTTTGATATCATTTTATATAGTGTCAGTTTTTGTGTCTTATCATCTCTGTGCTATGCTATTAGTGCCCTTAAAGTTTTAAATACATATACTTGCTGCAGAAGAGTGTAGTTAGGGGATCTGAATATATTCAGTATAATGCAAATTCTTTAATGAACTATTATAATACAACATCTTATCGTCTCAAGGAGTGTTAGAACAAGACTTTTGAAGGCTAAACACAATTTTATAATTGCCATGTCCAGAGTACTGTCGCTTCACATTTATGTGTGTGTGCATGTGTAAAATTTCCATATATGTATACACATGTGTTTATGATTTAATTTTAGTTGAGGCTTAAAATTTTGAAAAAGACATTGCACCTTACCTGAGTTGCCTATTCCTGTAGTTTAATCAGTTAAATCACTTTTGTTTTTCTGTTATTGAAGAATCAGAATTTAAAACTATTGGTTTGAACTAATATTTAATCAATGTCTACTGAACTCTAAATATTCTTAAAAAAAAGTTTTTTTCTCTCCTCAGGATCTCTTATACTAGTTACCAAAAATAGTTCCATTCATGATATGCCAGGGTATGATATGCCAGGTATATAGTTCATTGGGAAGGAGACAAATACATGATGCTCTTAAGCGAGCCCTTCTTCCCTTTATAAGTGTTGTTTTTCCCTTTTAGAATAGAAGCTCCTTAAAGGGAAGAGTTTAACTTGTTTGTAGCTATTAGGTGATACAATGGATAGAGGTATTGGATCTAGAGTTTAAAAAACAATATTTTTTTATGTTTTTATTTCCTTAAGTGTAGTGATAAGTAGCAAAATCCAGTATATTTTGTTTTGTTGCATTTATGATTCTCTAGCAGTCATTTGTTTACTATTCTCAGTTTAAAACTGAAAAGCAGATGAGCATGTTTTCTCTCTTATTCAATGTGTTTGCCATATCATGTATCTTAGAGCAGTGATGTCAAACGCCTTACAGTCCTATAGTCTGCACAACTCCCAAGTGTGGCCAGAACCAGACTAAAATATAATTTGGAAATGTTTACTAGACTAAATACAAATATAAAACATATTTGTGGTTTTCTAAATTCATATTCCACCTTAGTGATTTAGTCCAATCCACTGTTATAAAGTCTGTGACAGGATCCTTTTTTGAGATTGTAGTTACCCAAATTTTGTTTGTCATCATTTAAAAATACTAAGTTAGTGAAAGTTAGTAAAAACTAATATTTGTTGGTTCTCTGATCTTACCAATTTGTATACTCCTTTCAGCAGTACAGCTTAGGCTTGCCTTCTCATCCTGTGTAATACTATATTGTAAATCTTCTACAGAAAGTCATTTTATGTGCTATGGATCTTCTTTAGATTTACTCTTGACAATGTGCAGATGCCAGTGGAGCATATGAGCTGCCAGTTACCCTTGTTCTTGCTACACAATTGATCCATCTCTTTTCCAGTTAATATACTTCTAATCCATACGATTTAACAAGATTAAAGTCTACCATCAGACAGGAAATTAAAAAAAATTTTCCATTAAACACTAATTTTTAATGTGGAGGAAAAAAAGATGTAATATGGCTTTTTATTTGATATGTACCGATTGAGAATTTAAAAAACAAAAGAAAGATTTCATATTTAATTCTGCATATAATAGGGACATACCAAGTTGCCAAAGAGAGGTGAGAAGGAAAAGATGGCCAGAGTTATGCTTTAGGAATAGGTTTTATGGATGAGAATTTAAGTCAGGGGCTCAACTGGTAAGTAGACTGTTGTAATGGTGTAGACTGAAGCAAAGGTCTGCTCTCTCTTCTTCCCTACCCTTCTGTCCATGCCTAAATGAGAATGAAACAAATCTTGTTACAGACATCAAGCAAAACAAATTTCTGCATTGACTTAATCAAAAACTTTGTCTCATTCTGTACATTTTACAATGGGTAGGTAAGTTGGTAAGTAGCATGATGCATCATTTAGTCCTATGGAATTGTAGTTAGTCATTAGCTTATAAGACCCAATTCTTTCAGAGTTGTTTGCCTTTATCATATTAATATTGTATAAATTGTTCACATCATTTTATCAGTTCATATAAGTCTTCCTAGGTTTTCTGGAACCACTCCCTCCTTCATTTCTTATAGCACAATAGTATTTTATCACATTTATATACCATAACTCTTCAAGCATTCTCCAGTTTAGAGGCATTTCTAGTCTTTTCCACTTCAAAAAGTACTATGAATATATTTGTGCACCCTTATTTAGATTTCATTTTGTTTAGATCCACTTTTCCTTATAACTTACTCTCCCTCAAATTTTTCCTTTTCTCTTTTCCCTGTTATTTTCCTGTTGAATGACATGTTTCTGTTTTTGTACTCCACTCTGGATGTGCTTGCATTTATGTATTTTTCCTGCCTTTGATGAGTTCGGATAACAGTGAAGTGAACAATGCCAGCTTCTCCTTGAACATCCTTCTACGTTTGCATCCTAATTGCATGAGATAATTTCCTTTAACCTTTTTCTTCTTTCTCTCCATGTGTATTCTTCTGTCTCTCTCTTTCCAGTCTTAAAAGATGTAACTGAAGCACTCCCAGAACTTAAGTAATTATATTCTTTCATGACACTTGATGATCATCTCCCTGTATTTAAATGTAAGCAGTTTATCTTACGATTCTTATGATTTTGTGTGTGCGTATGCTTTTTCTGTTTGTCTTCACTCCTGCATTTGAACTTCAAAACTTCTATGCAGTTTTATTCATCGAGAATTTTGTTTCATTAAAAGTCCATTTCTCCTCTATAGGATTATACTTAGTTTTGCTGCTTAAGTAATGCTTATCTATGAGTTTATTCTTTGCCTTCTGTAATGTTGTATCCTAAGTTTTCTGCACCGTGATGGCTGCTAAATTGTGTCAGATCCTGACGGTGGTTCCTGAGTATTTGAGTATTTGAAGTTGCCAAACTTTTTGTTTCTGGCTGCTTGCAGTATTTTTTCTTTGATATATCTAAGCTCTGCATTTTTGACTCTGTTGTTTCTGAGAATTTTAATTTTGGAATGAAATTAATGGAATATTGTTTCAGGAAGTGATGAAGTGTATTCTTTCTGTTTCTATTGTCATCTATTTGGAAAAATTATGCTGATTCAGAGCAATAAAACGATCAGTTCCTATTTGAGGACTGATTCTTATTCTAGTTATTCCTCTGCAGACTTCATTCTGTGCTGGAATCTGGAAATGAGACTCCATACTTTGGTTTTCATGTTTTATCAAAGTCCCAAAAAGATTTAAGAAGGGTTTTTAAAATATTATTTTGTATATAACATAGTTTTTATGCAAATTCAATTGCCAAGCCACTTACTATAAAATAAAACATTTAAAACCACCATCTTTAGAATATGAATATTTGTCAAATACTTGTTAAAAACACACTTAACCCCTAGCTTTCTCATCATTTAGAGCAGGGCTTAACTGTGAAAGAATTGAAAGTTATAACTTTTAAAGGAAATTGAATTTATCTTTCTGGATCTGGATTTTTTTTTTTAAAACACAGAGCATTGTATTTTGATGACATGCTCCTTCCTTCAACTCATAAAATTTAATTCCTTAGCCTTGAGATTTCAAGACTGCAAAAGTTCATAATCTTAATCAGAACTCCTATTTTAGCTTCTTATTGTAGCGTCATAATTTTTAGTCTAAAGAATAATTTGAAGGATTCTGGCAAAACATCTGACCTTTTTTCAGAGATTTTCAGTTAACATTTGTCTAGTAATTCCCAGAGAAGATTGTGATTATCATTTATAACTAGTCTCTACACATAAAAGAATCCTTATCTGGCTTTTTAGGGAATTTACATTGGTCTTGAATTAGCAAATTATGCTTTTTTATGGGGAACATAAAATGATAGAATTTCTTTTACTTTACAGATGAAGAAACTGAAACCCAAGGAAGTAAAAATGAAATCATTTAGTAAGAATTTAATTACCAATTACTAGTTTTTAGGCATTGTGCTTGCTGTTGGAAATAGGCAGATAAAGAGTGAGAAAATTCTAGCTCTTCTGGATCTTAGAATGAGATATGTATGTATTGAATAAATACAAAATAAACATAAGATAATTTAAATGCTCACAATTAGGGAAGGAAGAAAGGTATTAACAGTTAGGTCATAAGGAAAAGCTTTTTCAAAAGGTGATACTTGATCTGCATCTGGATGGAAGTGAGGGATTCTAGTAGTGGATATAATGAGACAGAGTGCATTCCAGACATGGAGGGTGTTTAGTATAAAGGCATGAAAATGGAAGATGACCTACTACACAGAAGAAACAGAGAAAAAGGCAATGTGGCTGGATGGCAGCATGGCAGAGGAGTAATTAGAAACTGGAAAGATAAGATTGGGTATAGATGCAGTTGTCTTGGGTATCTAGTACCTGGGAGACTTATGGGGATATATGCTTTTTCTTCCTACCTGACCCTTATCTTTTCTTCCAAAGAATACAGGTCTGAGAGAGAGAAAGACCTTTATTTGAAACTTGGCTTAAACATTTGTTAGCTATGTGAGCAAATCACTTAATCTGTCTAGATGTTTCCTGAATTATAAAAATGGGATAAGAATAGTAAATATATCTCAAGTTTGTGAGGCTCAAATGAGTTATTTGAAATGAACTTAGTATAATGCCCTTCACATGGTAGGTTCTTAATAAATATTTTTCTCTTTCCTTTTCCCTTACTATTTGTTTTATTTGTAAGGTTAACTGTTTATTAGTAATTGTAATATATTTATGTTGAGAAAAAGTTTTAGGTTGTGATCAGATGTAATAAGAATCAGTCACCATCCCTTTAAAAATTGCTAGAAGTTTCTTTCAAAATATCGTTAAGTAATTTCTTCACTCTTTATATTTAATTAAGCTTGTTTTTCTTCAAATATTATTCCCAAGCATCATTCACATAGTAATATAATTTTGGAATTCTAGTCCAACTTAAATATGAAAAAAAAATCCCCTTTATAATATTCATTAGATGGTCATCTAGCATTTTTTTTGAAGAGACCTAATAAAAGAGCTTTCTAAGGTAGCCCATTCCACTTTTGATTAAAGACAAAATCGTATGTATCCTCAAGTCTTCACCTTTCCAAGTTAAACCTACCCAGTTCTTTTACCTAAGAGGCAGTACGGTAAAATAGAAATAGCAATCTTTTTGGAGTTCTTCATTTGTAAAACAAGGAAATTGGACTAGATGTATTTGAATGCTCTTTCCAAATCCAAAGTATAATGCAATGAGCCTATTAGGAATGAAATTGAGGCCTTCGATCATCTTAGTTGCTTTCTTTTACAATGTATCTGGCTTCTCTACAGAGTCTTTCTTAAAATATATCTATCTTCACCTTTCCCATCTTATTCTCACAGTTATGTAAAGCTTTACATTTCTTTCTATTAAATTTCATCTCTCATTTCATCAAATGTTCTAGCCTATCAAGATCTTTTTGAATCCTGACTCTTTATCAAGTGTTTTTATCAGTCCCCTTTTGCCCTGCCTTTGGCTATGTCCAATGTACTTTCTACTATATTCCTCCCTTTCTCCATGAAATTGGAAAAAGAAATCGTTCTCACACTTACAAATGAAGAAATAACATATTCAAAGTAAGCAAAATGGAAAAGACTTAAGAAAATCAAGAGACTGACTATAAAAGAAGAGCCTGAAAAAGTTTTTGACAATTAAATGAGGAAATTGAATTAAAAGATATGGGAGAAAAAAAGGAGAGGTTATTAATGGAAGAAAATGCCCACTATGACAAATGTATTAGAAAATCTCAAAAAAAAAAAAAAAAAAATCCTACAGAATCAACTGACTTTGAAGCTGGATTGTGTATAATACAGAACTAGTAGCAATACAGGCTTAAAAATTTTTGAAATTATTCAAACCAGTGGAAAATATGGATTTCAGTGTTGCAGTTTGGTAATCATGGGGAAGAGAAAAGGGAGAACAAATCTTAACATTCTGTTTCATGAAGTTGTCAAAGAAAATCCTTAAGAAGTAATGAAAATAATTGGAGAAATATAAGGAAATACATTTTCCATAGCAGCTATATAGCTAGAAACATTTTAAATAACATTAATAGAACTTTTGAATGACTATTATATTTACAGAATAAGTAGAAAAAATGTTTATTGATATCATAGGATACATATATTAAATTAATTTCATGTCATTCTGAATTAGTTCCTCTAGGAATATGTAGAAAAGCATATGTGCCCCATTCTGCCATCTCATTTGAATATACCTAAATTCATTGGTGTATATCTGCCCTTGAAGATTTTCTTGTGAAGTGATTGTTTAATAACTACAGAGTGAGGGTGTTTCCTAGCACCATGCAGTGTAAACCGAGATTGAGATTAGTGTTCAGGCCTGTCCTGTTTTTTCCCCCCTTTTTAAAGATTAAGGGGAGATGGCTACATTTTACAATAATAGTTTGTTAGCCGAATTGGTCTATGACTCAGAGCTGAAAAGGCTTTTATAGAGCATCATACTTTATTATTTAAATGAAAAAACTAAAGTCTAGAGAGATTAAAAATTTCCTCCAGGTCATATAGAAAATTGGTGACAATGCTGGCATTAGAACTTGAGTCTCCTGATTCCAGTGCTCAAAATCATGTTGTTTCTACGGATGAGTTCTTTTTTTCTATCCTATAAGCAATCAGGATGCTGTTAGTAACCCTGGAAATAGGTTCTATATCTTCTACTCACTGAGCAGGGGAGCACTTAAATAAATAAATATATAAATATAAATAATGAAGGTAAAGGGACAGTAGAAGTCTGACCTATTTTTTCTCTCAGTGAGGAGAAAAAATCCTGTAAAATAGTGTCTGTAGATACTATTTGGTTGTTGTTTGGAGAATAGATTATTATATACTACATTGAATAGGTATGCTGAAATTTGAAGCCTTAACAATTTGATCTAACAGTCTAATATAGGTGTTGGCAATATAAGGCTATATAGACATTTTGTTGGCATACTGGCCACTGTCAGTGTCCCCTGCAAAATTTCAAAGCCAGCAACCAGCATAGACAAAAATAAAGCAAATGATGCCTTTAAAGAATTTATACTCTATCAGAAGAGATGACATCTACAAAACAAATATAAGGTTTTGGATGGAAGGCCTTAACAATTATTGGAAGATCAGCAAGTAACTCTTCTCAGTAATTCAGTGATTCAAGTCAATTCCAATTAACTTTGATATAAAAAGCCATCTGCATCCTGAGAGAGAACTATGGAGACTGAATGGGGATCAAAACATACAGTTTTCACCTCTTTTTGTCTTTCTCGTGGATTTTCCCTTTTGTTATGATTTTTTCCCTCAATATGACTCATGGAAATATGTAAAAAATGAATATACATGTATAACCTTAATAAATAAATTTTTAAATAATCAGGAATCAGGAAAGTTCTAAATGTACTTAAGTTTCAGTTACCTTGCAGTTAACTTATAGAAAAATGCCAGTTGGCTATTTCAGGGGCCTCATTTGGGTGTAATTACCTTCTTCCAGAGTTCTCTTTTTAACCTTTTAAGCCTTTTAAGGTTTAGGAATTTAATTTTTTAAATATATCACAGTATGTTTAGGTCTTAGGACACAGACAACACTAACTAAACTTACTAGGAACCAATTAATTAAGCAGAATTACTATTTTTAAAGTTATAATGAGAATCATATCTATTGCAACATATTGTACCAGTTGTTTGTATATGTTACCTTCTGGTAACTGTGCTCACTCAGGAAACCAAAGTATAGATTAAGGATTTGTTGAATTTAAAATAGAACAAAGGGAAAGAGTACTAGATTGAGAAGCTGAAGACTTAGGCTGTGAATTATTTGAACTTCATAAGGTTGTTACTTTGATTTTTCAGATGATGAAACATTTTCAGAAAAGTTTTTGTGATTTTCCTGGCAAATAGAGAGTTCAAGGTTTTTTTGTTTGTTTTGTTTTGTTTTTTAACTGACTTTAGTTCTTCCCCCCTCCCCCCCCTTTTTTTCCCCCTGAGGCAATTGGAGTTAAGTGCCTTGCCTAGATTTGAATTCATGTTCTCTTAACTTCAGGGCTGGTGCACCACCTAGCTGTCCCTTTCATTCTCTTTCAAAGACAATAACATCTGAAAAACCACTCTACTATTGGTTCCTCCACTATTGTATCCTCTTTGAAAATTTGTATTTAAATAACTGCAATTAATTTTATAGCACTGAAACATCTTTTCCCTTGATTCATGCTGATGTTATTTGATCCAACAAACATTTATTTTGGTCACTGGACCTTTTCCTGTTCAATTCAGCAGGTATTTATTAATTGCCTTGTTTTATATTAAGTATTTGCATCCAAAGACCAAAAAAACAGAAACAAACCCAAAAATTCTATTGGAGAACTTCAGTTCTCCTGGATCTATATACAGCATATTTACAGATAAACACTATTAAATTTCCAGATAGAGGCACAAGGAAATCACTCATTCAGTATTGTTTGCCAGGTTCTGTAGTAACTACCAGAAATGCGAAGACAGTAAAAAAACATCAACCCCTTATATTCTTTTGGGAGAAGTACTATGTACACATGTAAGTACAAAGTAATATGGAAAAAGGCATTAGAAGTTGAAAAAATCTGGAAAGGGCTTCATTGGAGGAGATACTTGTGAATTTTGAAGGAGATTCTAAGAGGCAGAGGCAATAAAAGAGAGCACGCTAGGCTTAGGGAAATTTATGAAGAACACACATGGAAGATGCAATATAATGGAAGGGGAGCAGTGAATAGGATATTTGAATGTGGGTATAGTATATAAACAAACCTGGAAAGCCAGATTTCAGAACACTTGAATATTAAATAGAGGAATTTGTTTTTTATCCTTAAAGTAATAGGGAGTCAATGAAACTTCTTGAGTAGATATGGTTAGACTTGTACATTAGGTATAGCATTTTGGTGTCTGGATTGGGAAGATCAGAGATTGAATTCATGTCCTTCTATTTTAGTTTTCAGGTCTTTAAGGAACCTGAAAATCCTAAACTGCCTAATTCCTCAGCTTCCTTTTTCTTTTTTCTCAAAGTTTCTCTCTTCAATTTCATTCTTCCCTCTCAGATTTATTGAAATTGTTTTCGGGTAAAGGTAGTTACTTTATTTGTTTAATTAAAAATTGTTTTCCAAAACATTTCTACCATTTCACAGCTTCACAGTGTATTTAGTGCCTAACGTTCCACAGCCCCTACAACATCAATTGTTGCCAATTAAAAAAAAAATTTTTTTTTGGCAGTTTACAGAATGTAGAATAAAATCTCAAACTTGAGAACATTTCTCTTATTATTAATAATTTGTAGCATTCTTTCATGTGGTTATGAATACATTGCAATTTTTCTTGTGAGAACTTTTTGTTCATATCCTTTGCCCACTTATCTGTTGGAGAATGGTGTAGGAGCCTTTTTTTTTAATATATAATTTTTTTCCCCAGTTATATGTAGAAAAGACTTTTTTTTTAGTTCTACATGTACTTTTTATTTATTTATTTTTTTTTACATATTTCCTTATGTTGGGAGAATAAAATCAAAACAAAAGGGAAAACTACAAGAGGAAGAAAAACCAAAAGAAAAAGAAAAAAAAAGTGAACATAGCATGTGTTGATTTACATTTAGTTTCCATAGTTCTCTCTCTAGATGTGTGGGTATCATTTTCTATCCAAAGTTTATTGCGATTATCTTGAATCATTGAATTGCTGAGAAGAACCAAGTCTTGTCATAGCTGATCATCACCCAGTCTTGCTGTTGCTATGGCATATTTTCCTGATTCTGCTTGTTTTGCGCAGCATTAATTCATGTAAATCTTTTCAAACCTGTTTATCATTTTTTATGGAACAGTGATATTCCATTACTTTCATATACCATAACTTATTCAGCCATTACTCAATTGATGAGCGTCTACTCATTTTTTCAGTTCTTTGCCACCACAAAAAAAGGTCTGCTACAAACATTTTTGCACATGTGGGTCCTTTTTCTTTCTTTATGATTTCTTTGGGATACAACAATCCCAGTTGTGGCACTGCTGGATCAAAAAGTATATGCAGTTTTATAGCCTTTGGGCTTAGTTCCAAATTGTTCCTCAGAATGGTTGGATCATTTCACAAGTCTACCAACAATGCATTAGTGTCCCAGTTTTTCCATGTCTTTTCCAACATTTATCATTATCTTTTTCTGTTAACTTAGCCAATCTGAGGGGTATGAGCTGGTACCTCAGAGTAGCTTTAATTTGCATTTCTCTAATCATTAGTGATTTAGAGGACTTTTTTTTTCTTTTGCTGAGGCAATTGGGGTTAAGAGCCTTGCCCAGAGTCACACAGCTAGGAAGTATAAAGTGTCCAAGTCATATTTGAACTTGGGTCCTCCTGAATTCAAGGCTGGTGCTCTATCCACTGCGCCACCTAGCTGCCCCTTCATAAAAGGATATGAACACTTTTTCATATGATTATTGATGGCTTTAATTTCTTTATCTATAAATTGTCTGTTCATATCCTTTGATCATTTATCAATTGGGAAATGACTTGTATTCTTATAAATTTGATTTCATTCTATAATTTAGAAATGAGACTTTATCAGAAACACTGGCTGTTCCTGCTTTCTGCTTCCCTTCTATTTTGGCTGTATTGATTTTGTTTGTGAAAACCCTTTTTAATTTAATGTAATCAAAGTTGTCAAATTTGCATTTTATAATATTTTCTATTTTTAAATTTGTCCATAAATTCCTCCCTTCTCCAAAGATGTGATAGATAAACTATCCCTTTCTCTCCTAATTTGCTTATAGTATCATCCTTGATGCCTAAATCATGTACTTTGACCTTATTTTGGTATGGGATGTAAGATATAGGTCCATGCTTCTGACATTTTATTTTTCAGTTTTCCCAGAAATTTTTGTCAAATAGTGAGTTCTTATCCCAGAAGCTGGAGTTTGGTGGCTTATCAAACACTAGATTACTATACTCATTGACTATTGTGTCATGTATATCTAACTTATTCCACTGATCCACCATTCATTTTCTTAGCCAGTACCATATGGTTGTGATAAGTGCTGCTTTATAATAGAGTTTTAAGTCTGGTACTCCTAGGCTATCATTTTTTGTATTTTTTTTTTCATTAATTTCCTTGATATTCTTGACCTTTTGTTCTTCCAGATTAATTTTGTTATTGTTTTTCCTAGCTTTATAAAATAATTTTTTGGCAGTTTAATTAGTATGTCACTGAACAAATAAACTAATTTAGGTAGAATTGTCATTTTTATTATATTAGCTTTGCCTGCCTATGAACAAATGATGTTTTCCCAGTTATTTAAATCTGATTTTATTTGTGTGGAAAGTATTTTGTAAATTGTGTTCATATAGTTTTTGGGGTTTGTCTTGGCAGGTAAACACCCAAATATTTTATTTTGTTTACAGTTATTTTAAATGGAATTTCTCTTTCTATCTCTTGCTGCTAGGCTTCGTTAGTAACATGTAGAAATGCTGATGATTTGTATGGGTTTATTTTATATCCTGCTACTTTGCTTTCAAGTAGGTTTTTGGATAATTGTCCAGTGTTCTCTTAAGTATACCATCAAATTATCGGCAAAGAGTGATAGTTTTATCTCTTTATTGCCCACTCTAGTTCCTTAACTTTCTTTTTCTTATTGCTACAGCCAATATTTCTAGTACAATATTGAATAATAGAGATTATAAGCATCCTTTTTAAATTCGTGATCTTATGAGGAATGAATGCATCTAGCTTCTCTCCATTACAAATAATGCTTGCTGATGATTTTAGTTAGTTCTGCTTATCCTTTAAGGAAAAACTCCATTTATTCATATGCTCTTTAGTGTGTTTAATAGAACTAATTGCTGTATTTTGTCAAAAGTTTTTTCTCCATCTATTGAGATTATCACATGATTTCTGTTATATTATTGATATGTTCAATTATGGTAATAGTTTCCTATTGAACCAGTCCTGAATTTCTGGTATAAATCTCATTTGGTCATAGAGTGATTCAATTTATCTAATCCTGAGAGAGGGAGAGTTTTAGGTCTTGCACTAGTACAGTTTTATGTCTACTTTTTCCTATCACTGGTTTATTTTCTCTTAGAATTTGGGTGCTGTACTACTTGTTGCATATACATTTAGTATTGATATTACTTAAATGTTTATGATACCCTTTTATAAGATGTACTTTCCTTTTAATTAGATCTATTTTTGCTTTTGCTTTAACTGAGATCAGGTTTGCCATCCCTGCTCCTTTTGCTGAAGTAGAATAAATTCTGCTCTAGCTTTTAATCTTACTCTATATGTATCTATATGTGTTTCTTGTAAACAACATATTAGAAGATTCTGGTTTTTAATGCACTTGGCTATCTGCTTCCATTTTATGGGAGAGTTCATCCCATTCACATTCATAGTTAGGATTATCAGCTATATATTTCTCTCCATCTTATTTAGTAGTATTTTGTTTCCCTCCTTAGTAGTATTTTGTTTGTGACCCACCTTTCTTTCAACCTGCCCTCCCTTCTATTATCTCTCCTTTTTTCTTAGTCCTTTCTCCTAGTGTTTCTATCTTCCCTTCTATCCAGCCTCTCCTTTTTCTTTCCTCTTTTTCCTCCTACTTCCTTATAGGGTGAGATTAATTTCTACACACAGCTTGAGTGAATGTTATTTCCTTTTAGAACCAAAACAGATGACATTAGACTTCAGACAATTCTCATCCCCCCAGCTCCCTTCTTTCTCTCTGTTGTAACAGGTCCTTTGTGCTTCCAATTTATTCCGTTTTATCTCTGCTTTCCTCTTCTACTACAATATTTTTCCTAACCCTCAATATCTTTTTCTTTGATTTTATCACATCAGATTTAATTTATACTCACGCTCTTTATATATTTTGTTCCCTCCAACTGCACCAATAAAAGATATAGTTCTCAAGAGTTACAAGTTTTTTTTTTCATCTAGGGATGTAAATAGTTTAACCTTTTTTTTTTTTTTCCTTTTTACCTTTCTGTGTTTCTCCTAAGCCCTATGTTTGATCAGAATTTCTTTAAGTCTTCCCAATATATCTTGAGCTGGAGTGTGGTTTCAGTCCATCAAACTTTGTTCAGAGGCTTGGTGTCATGTGATTTTTGAGGGAAAATGAGAAGTTTGAGAAGCTTCCTAGCTTCACTTTGCCATCTTGACCTGCATTAACGTCATAATAACCTTTTCATTGATTTTCCTGCTCTAGTTTCTTATCTCTCTTACTCTCCATACAGTTGTCAAAACAAAACAAAAAACAAAAAAACCTTGGTAAAGCACAAGTCTGAAATGTCATTTCTCTCTCTTCAATAAATTCATTTGGCTTCCAGTTACCTTTAGAATCAAATCGAAACTACCCTGTTTGTCATTTTTTTTTTTTATCATTTTCTTTTTTTTTTTTTTAATTATAAACTTGACAAACACATATTCATATCCAAAGAGCAATAGAAAAAGAAAATATATCAATACAGATTGTATATTAACTTAATCATGTAAGAGAGAGAGTGTGTGTGTGTTTGACACAATGGTATTGAACTCTCTCTTCTCTTTTGCACACTTTATAAATGATTCCCTTTGTCTTTCTTCCCTCCTTCTTTTTCCTTCCTTTCTTCTTCTTCCTTCCCTTCTACTTTTCCCTCTAACATCCCTTTTTTTAAATTTATTTTTTTCTTCTTTTTTTATTGTAGTAAGTTTATTTTATTTTATTTATTTTTTGCTGAGGCATTTGGGGTTAAGTGACTTGCCCAGGATCACACAGCTAGGAAATGTTTAGTGTCTGAGGCCGAATTTGAACTCTGGTTCTCCTGACTTCAGGGATGGTGCTCTATTCACTGCACCACCTAGCTGCCCCAGTAAGTTTATTAATTATTAATACATATTGCTTTGTGAATCGTGTTGGGGGAGAAAAATCAATCCATCTAATAAATATCTCAACCAAACATTAAAACCTGTCTTTTAAAATAAATAATATGGTTAGGAAAAACAAATTGATATATTCATTGTGCCTAAAAATTCACGTTGCTCTGCACTAATAGTTTATCCCTTCTTTATACCCCCAGCTGCTACTACATTACCTAGCACACAGTAGTTACTTAATAAATATTAATTGATTGGCTTCAGTTTATAATTCATAACTCCTTTTTGGCTTTGAACTTTGGATTCTTTTAATAATGGCCTATAGTTTTTTATGTTTTCAAGTTTTACTCCATTTCCAATTTGACTTCATCCTTTTAACTTCTTAAAGTTTCTGGAAAACTAGATTATTTTCTTTTTGGATTTCTGATCTACTTTCACTGTCTTCATGTAAAAACTTGGTCTTTTTTCTCCTGACAATGCTCACCTTCTTGTTCCACTCTGAAATACCTTTTATGTGATCCTTTGGTTGAAGCTACTTCTTAATTTATAAATTTTTAATTCCACTCTCTATTAACTAGTTTTGTTTTTCCAATATCCATTTTTAAAGACAGCATAGTGTCTTTAGGAACACCATTTTTGGAGTAAAAAAAAACCTGATTTGAGTCTCTTTTCTCACTTACCTAGATGAGTAATTATGGCAAATCAGTTGACTTTTCTAAGACTGAATTTCTTTATGTCTGTAAAATGATTATAAAACTATTTTGTATCACTGTACCATAAAGCATTGTTGAAATTTTTTTTTTTTTTTTGTAAATTTTAAAGCAATAAAGGTTGTTGTAATTTTTGTTGTAAAATAGTGTTGAAGAATCTGTGGTAAGATAGACATATCAATTATATTGTTGATGGAGTGAATTAAACCAAGTTCTCTGGAAAGTAACTTAGAATTATGCAAGATTGTTATAACGTTTGATCTAGCAATCCCATTATTAGCTTTATATATGACATTAAAAAATACATGACAAAGTTCCACAGGTACTGAAATAGTCATTATGACACTATTTGTAGTAAGCTGGAAACAGATTATGTGCCCATTATTTGTTTAACCTTTCAATGTTATAGATAACTTTCTAAAACTGTAAGATTCAGAGAATTTGTTACTTGTGTAAGTAGAGGGAGCTTCATCATTTTGGAGCTTCCTTTAGGAATGAAATTATAGGTACAGTCTCTATAAGAGGATGTCTCTCTTAATGCTGGTGGAGGAATGAAGTGGTAAATATAGGTGTATGGAAAATCCAAAGCTATTAGTTTTTTTTTCTTAATTATATTCTTATACATTGGGACATGATTGAACTACTTGTGATTTATGATTATAATGGAATAATTATTGTGCTATAAGAAATGATAAATAGGAAGACTTCTTATCAAGTTGGAAGACCTATATGTACTAATGAATATTAAAGAAACAAAAGAACAGTATGCACAATGGTTATGTCTGGTCTAGCTCTCTGGATCAGTCAGAGTTCTTAGTTTTAGTGGAGAAGTGATGAAGGCAGGAGGACCACCAGGAGGCTGATCAAAGAGTTTGGAGTTTGGAAGCTGGAATCTGGAGTCTGTTGCTGAGAGAGACTTCTGTGTCTGAGAGAGACTTCTGTGTCCGAGACTCCCTTAAATACCTCACTACAGCACACTGAGCATGTGCCAACTGCCCATTACATCACCATTACATCACCATTACATTAAGTATATGTTTAGAGAACTATTATTTCACACAGAGTAGGTGCTTAATTAAGTATGCTGCTGTCCTTGGTTCAAGTATACCTTTTCAGAGTCTGGACCCTCTACACACAATAACAATAATGATGTAAATGAAAGTAATACTGAAAACAAGAGAGTTCATTGTCCAATATTGGTTATAGGTGTAATTAGAACACACTTCTTTGATTTTTGTTATGAGTAAACGGTAGAAAGTTCCTAGTCATAATTGCTGTTTAAGATTATTTTGCTTAACAAAGCAAAACAATTCTAAAGGGAAGTTACTTTGAAGGTTTATTGAGAGGTGCTTGTTTTGTCAAAACATTTTTATTAAAGTTTTTTTAAAGCAATAAAGTAAAAAAAATCCTAAAGACCAATTTGAATTGTGCTATTATAATTATATTTCACTAATTAATTTAGCTTCTCCTTCTGAACCATTTTAGTTAGGTTGTCTTGGTCTCTGCTCCAAACTTTTATGAAAAACCTTGGCTTGACTTCATCAAATTTTCCCATCTGCTTTTGTAAAGTTTATATTATCCTTTCTCCAAGATTATTACTATATTTGAGATGATCTGAATTTTCCTTGAAGGTCCCTTTCTCATGTTCTACTTCTTAGATTTTGTCATATCATAGCAGTTAAGAAGCTATACACATAAAAATCTAATTAATTGCCATGATTTTTTTTTATTCTTCTTCCACTTATTCTAATCTCAAAACCCACAACGTTGTTTATACAGGTTATTTTTAATAAGTTCCAAGGATTTAAAACACAATTAGCATTGTTTCATTTCCTTCTTTTGAGAATAATATACTTCTTAGTAAATTTAACTTGCTTTTGTTAGTGAAGAATGCCATTGAATGATGCCAGACTATTTTAGGAGCTTGAAATTAAAATATTTATAAACAAAACATACTTCAGGAATTATATTGGGTTTTTAAAAAATTTTTCCTTTGTTTGGGGTTTATAGCCTAGTAATGTTTTTTAAAGTTTGTAAGTAAATTTTACAAAGATTTGAAGTTGACTGATAGTGACAATCACTTTTTAAAAAGAGAAGATCTTTTGAAATTCTGTATGAAATTGTGAAATTCATGAAATTCATTTCAATGAAATTGAAATGAAAGTATGCTTCCCTCTTGATTTATGGTAGAGTGATCCTGTTCCTCTCCAGTGTTTTAGATCCTGAGTCCAGTGTACTTTCATTTTTAATACTCATGAAAACCTAAGCGAGAGAGGAGTCAGTTTTTGTCTTACTAATGATTTACCTTAATATGAAATTGTCTTAAATAGGAATCCATTTGTAGGTTATCTTTTATTGTGGGAGAGACTGAATAGTAAGAAATAGACTGAAATTCCTATTACTGACTGAAAAAGCAATGAATTGTAA
The DNA here is from genome assembly GCF_902635505.1 of Sarcophilus harrisii. Classification (NCBI taxonomy): domain Eukaryota; kingdom Metazoa; phylum Chordata; class Mammalia; order Dasyuromorphia; family Dasyuridae; genus Sarcophilus; species Sarcophilus harrisii. Next base: position 190,797,609 of record NC_045429.1, read on the forward strand.
TTAGGGAAGGAGGAAGCTCCTTTTTAAAGGTAAATAGGAAACTAACCCCTAAGATTTTTTACATTACTTTTATTAAGTTAGGTGAAGTTTTAAACCTCTTCCTTCAAAGCATTTCTAAACCAAAGAGCTTTAGTTTTTTTTTTTTTTTAACATTTAGTTAAAAACACCACAAAACACTTAGTTAAAAACACCACAAAATAAGTAATTTTGATGGAAATATATCAGAAAGTCAATAACACATTGTTTAGTTAAGAGCAAAAAGCCAGTAGAAGTCAAGTTCTTCTTGGATCGCATCCAAGGGATTCTGAAATACTAAAAGAACCTCTGTCTAGGATTGAGTTCTAGTATATTTCAGTAGAAAGAAAAAAGGAATTTTAAACTGGCGGTTGTGTTAAAATCTTTTTGGAGAATAGCTGCTTGTATTATTATTATTATTATATTAAACTTCATTCTTTCATGCATGTGTACATAGAACTAGAGATCAGACATTGGCTGATGATGTCCACAGCAAAGAATAGAGCCAAATACATGTTTTTATTTAGCATTTTGTATGTAAATCTTTCATTCCTTTTTGTTTTTGTGATATTTCTCCAGAATTGCTCTTAATGTTCATTTGAATTTGCCAGAAATGTTTTAATTGGGACAAGAAATGAACTCATGGCATGATTTGCCCTGAGCCTTGGAATCTGAGATTCCTGTAACCTGAGAGCTCCTGTAACGGCCTAGAGAATCTTGCTGAAGCTTAATTTAAGTAAAGTCTTCATGCTGAGATATAAAATGAAAGACTTGTATAATTAAAGTGTACTTGTGAAATCTAAACTACCCTTTCGTTTACTAAATAATGTAATCAAATCAGAAGCCCTTGCTTTTAACAAGTTATTAGATGTAAAAAGCTCAGCTAATGATAGAAAAATAATAATGAATTTCCTGACCCATTCTTATGGACAGTTGTGAGCACTGCATCTTTTTATTTAAACAAATATATGTATATAAGGAAACTAAATAGTTGGTAGAAAGTTTCCTCTGAATCAGGAAGTCCGGCAAATACTAGTCATGCAACTCTTGGCCAGTCCTTCACATGAACAACCCTAGGGCAGCTCTCAAAAGACATTAGTTGCAGAGAAGATGCTGACCTGTATTGGTGGACCAAATTGCCTATTCCTGTGAAGTCTCAATCCACTGCTATTGTGTATGTGTGTATGTACACACACACACACACACACACACACACAAAGCTGTCTTTATCTCCATACTGTAGATAACATCAGGACATCAGTGAGGTGGCTCTTTGACATAGATTTCTTACATAGAAAAATTTTTTTAAAAAGTTATTCCCAGGGTAGCTAGGTCAGACACTTAATTTCTAGCTGTGTGACCCTGGGCAAGTCACTTAACTCCAATTGCCTTATCAAAAAAAAAAGTTATTACCCCGCCCCCCCCTCCCTTTAATTTTTTTTGTAACTAGCTTCTAATATAAAGATATAATGTTTCTCTTTAAAATATTGTGGACATTGATAAATAGAAGTCAGTTGTGGCTTTCCTTCTTTTGTTTTGTGTGTGCAGTGTTTTAACTTAATGGTGAAATGAAGTCTAATACTTTTTAGTTTTAGATTCATGTATTATATGTTTTGGGGGTGACATCTATATTGTATTTCTATTTAGAGCTGATCTGTCTTATGACTGATGAACACCAGGGTTCTGTTCAGAGTTGCTTCTCATACTTGGATCCTGATCCTAAAGGGGAAGCCAGCAGGGGTTCGCTGTGCTAGAGCAGCATGGACTCAGAGCTCCTCCCAGAGGATACAAAAATGACTCCCAGGTGAGTTACTATAGAGCCGGAGGAGATAGGCTCTCATAAGATTGTCTTGTGCTTTACAGAAGCCAATTATGAAGGACCATACAACTGAGCCATTCAGAACTATAGGTCCTTGGATTCAGTTTTTCAAGCTAAAAGTTATTCTTTTCATAGCCCTTCTTTTCCTAGTTGTAATCTTAATAAGTTGTAATCTTAATGTTGGATTAATTTTGCCAATTTTTTGTGATATTGATGGCTTACTTTAGGGAATCTTGATATGGTTTGGGTAGGAATGGTAATGAATAATTCCTGAATGTAAATAGAATTGTTTCAGATTAGGTTTAGATTTATTTTTTTGCTTTGTTATGTAAAGGGCTGTTAGAATATACCTTTATACAGATTATGAAATTATGTAGAAACTTCAGAACGAATCTGATTTTCTATGTTCAGAAATTTCAATATAATTGAAAGAGTATTGAAGTGAGAATTAAGAGATTTAAATTAGAGTCCTGACTGCCACTTATTGAAAAAATGGTTTTTGAGAAGTTATCCATATAGTCTGTCTGGGGCTTAGTTTCTTCATCTGTAAAATGAAGGGGTTAAACTTGATGGTCTTCAAAATCTCTATGTGCTCTAAAATTTATTTTGATATACAGAGTTCTATTGTGATATTCTGATATCCTTTAATTTTCAGTTCCAAATTAATTGCAGCCCTAAAATTTTCATTTTTGCTCATTTTAAAAGACAAATTTAGAATGTTTGAAGAAAAAAGCCAGTTGTAACTCTTTGAAATACCAAGGCAGTAGAAGTTCTGGTTCATGTAGTATTATAAAATCACTTGGTTATCTAAACTAAAAATGGAGATTTTTTTTTTCCTTTGTCTATTCCTTACTAACAAAGGATTCAAAAAGTGAATCATGTTAAGTGGATGAAAGATTTATGGCACATGTATCATAAAATTTCAAGACTGGTTTAAGAATTGTGCAGACATTTCTCTGAGTAATAAAATTATATAAAATGAAGGCCAAAGTATTATGCCTTAATCATAAGCAGATATAATTGAAATGCATTCCTGCATGGAGAATTATACTTTGAAGCACACCCACATCTGGATAGGCCCAGGATACATGTAGAGCTGTGTTTTAACTTGTATCATTACATAGTTCTATGGAAAAACAAGAGAACTGAATTTCTGGTTAGAAACTATTCCTTTTGTTTGTTTATTTATAGGAATGCATAAATTTAGTGTTCCTAATGTCTGTACTGTTTTTTAGGCAATCTTAGGTCATTCATCTTGAAAATTTTTTGTCAGATTAATTTATATTTTTATTCTGTTCTGTACTTTTAGGAATGTTCATGGGATTTCAGAAACAGACTAGATGCTAACCAATAGGTAAATCTTTATATAATATGTCCACATTGAATAGGTTCTATAGTTTTAAAATGGAGTTATTCAGAGTTCAATTAGACATTAAATGTCTGCTTATGTGCAAAGAACATGGTAAACTTGGAATAAAAAGATTTAAAAGTGAATTTTCTGTCTTTCAAGAATTTACTATCTGTAGAATTAAGATCCTACAAGGTAGAATGCTCATACAGAGGAAAAAGAGAATGATTCAAACAAATTTCTACCATTGGAGGAGAGAACAGCAAATACTTATGAAATTATTGAAAGTTATTTTGAGACATAAAAATAGTTTTATGCTATAATGTTGAATTTAAATGAGATTATCAAGATTGTCTTCATCATTTTTTATAATTGCAAATTTTAAATTATCTAAATGGAATAAAGGAATGGCTAAATATTGTAATACATTCATGTAATGGAATATTTTAATATACTTAAGATGTTGACAAATACAAGGAAATAGAGAATTAGGAAGACGTGTATGAAATAATCCTAAAATAAAGAGAAGGAAGGAAAGAAAAAGGACCAGAAGACTATGACTAATTAACATATTTTTAAAAAAGAGAGAATGAGAATAAATGGGCAAATAAAGGTCCTTAAATGGAGATAGTCACAAAAATGTTAGGATATTTTGTGCATTTAAATTCATTTTTAAAAAATGGAAATAATTGCAAAATTTCTGTGATATGTTGTATTAATATTGAACATTGTTAAAAGTATTTTAAAATCCTTTTATCAATAAGTAAAACTATTTTTAGTACTTTATATGTATAGGAAATTCTTTATTTGCTTTAGACCTGTCAGCTTTAACTTTTTTCAGTCACTATCCAACTAACTCCAACTTTTTTGGGGGAAAAAAGGAAACAAAAACATGTTATGAAATCTATGGAATCAGAAGTTATAAAAGGAATAATATAAGTAAGGAATGCTGATTCTCAGGTAGATTTATTCATTATAGTACTATGTCACTGGGTCAAAGGTTCTGCAAATTTTAGTGAGTGTTGGATATAATTCCAAATTGTTTTATATAATTATTGAAGTAATTGACCAGTAATGGTTTTGTTGGTGTGGCTTTCATACAATAATTGTAATTTCCTTTTTTTATTCCATTTGCTTATCTGCTGAAGGTGAGAAAGCATCTTGGAGCTGTTTTAATTTGCATTTTAGTTAATTCCATCTCATTGTTGTATTAACCACTGAATTTAATGGTACAAAAAGAGTGATGATTTTGATTGGACAAATAGCTGAATCTTTTAGAATATACACTAAAATTTGATTTCACCTTTGGCTAATTCCATTGAACTTAAAAAGTATGTATAATTTATATCATAATAAAGTATTCCAAATAGTTCTTTAATTTTTTGATTTAGGATTTGAGCCCCAAGAAAGTGCTGTTTTAGAAACAGAGCAGATTTCCTGGAAGACTTAGGTTCTAATCTTCTATTTGTCACTTGTGTGACCTTGGCCAAGACATTTAAGGTATCATGCCCCTTAGTTTACACATTTATAAAGCATCATATTTGGACTAAATAGTCCCTGAGGTTCCTTCCAGCTCCAAATCTACTAATGTCTATTCAAAACTTTATTTAGTCTTTTTTAGTAATTATGTGTGGTTTTTTGGTTTGCTTTTGTTTTGTGTTTTGTTGTTTGTTTTTCCTATTTTACTTATTTTTCATAGTTTTTGGTCTTGCTTTTTTTCTTCTTTTATTACTAACACCCTCAATGTCAGTTTAACAGGACAGTACCATTGCCTATTCTACTTTGGTGTCTTAACAAATTTCTCTTTTTCCCTTGTTCTCTTATTCTTTCCTATCTTTTGCATTCTCAGAAATGTGACTCACCCCAGAAAATCCTGTATTTTCTTTTTTTCCACTAGTATTTTATTTTTCCAAATACATGTAAAGATAATTTTCATCATTTATTTTTGTAAGACTTTTGCGTTCTAAATATTCTTCCCTCCCTCCCTTAACTCATCCCATTTCAAGACAATCCAATATAGATTATATATTGTACTCCATGTTTTGTCTTCAATTCTCTGTCGCTGGTCCAATCTTTCTTCTTAACCTCCTCAATATTGGACCAAACTTCCAGTTTTTCTCTCTGCCACTTAGCAACTTCACTTCCTTTGAGATTTACTACATTTCTGTTGTTCAGTTCATGTAATTTTTGTGGTAGCTTACTTGTTTCAAGGTCATTCTTTTTCCTTTTTCGGCAACAGTCAATATGCTTTCATTAAATGCATTATTTCTGAAGCTAAGTTCTGAAGTTTAAAAAAATGGGAAAAGCTTTCTCTGCCCTCAAAGGAGTTCACATTCTTCTTAGGAAATTCAGTAGAACCTGACTTAACAGTTTTCTCGATCCCTTACTCTCGTTTGACTTTGTTTTATTATTTATGCTTTCTAGAGTTGTTAACTTCTGTTTGACCAATTCTAATTTAAAAGATTTATATATTTTTTGTAAGGTTTTGTATCCCTTTTACCAAGTTATTAATAACTCTTTTCTTATCTTTCTTGCAGCTCTAATTTTTTTTACCCATTTTTTCCTCTAGTGTTCTTTTAATTTTTAAAGTAATCTGTTCTATTCTTTTTTAAAAAAAACTCTTGGGGTAGCTAGGTGGCACAGTAGATAGAACACCATCCCTGAAGTCAGGAGGATCTGAGTCTCAGACACTTACACTTGCTAGCTGTGTGACCCTGGGCAAGTCACTTACCCCTGATTGCCTCAGCAAAAAAAAACAAAAGAAACTCTTTTACGTACATGAATTGATGTAAAGAGAATATATAGGACATTGTACACAGTAACAGCAATATTGTGCAGTGATCAACTTTGATTGATTTAGTTTTTCTCAGCAATACAATGATCCAATGAAGTTCCAAAGGATTCATGATAGAAAATTCTATCCATATCTGGAGAAAGATGTGATAGTCTAAATGCAGATAAAAGCACATTATTTCTGTTTTATTTTTTAATGTTTTTTCCTTTTCTTTCACAATATGACTAATATTGTTTATTTTTACATGATAGCACATATATAATTTATCAAACTGCCCATTGTCTTAGGGGAGAAGAAACTCAATTTTACAAAAATTGAACATTAAAAATTGTTTTTTCATGTAATTAGAAAAAAAAATACTATTTATAAATCCAGGAAACAAAATAAAAAATCTTTTTTTTTTTTTTTTTTTGCCTCTTCTAAGAATTCATGATGGGCTTGTGTCCATTCTGCATTTTACTTTGGGGGCTTTGTAGATGTCATTGTCTTCTATGTTTGGGTCTTTACCGTCATCTTTTTGTGATTGAGTATTTTTCTCTTTCCTCATTTTTCCAGACTGCTTCTGGACTTTGTGGTAGTGTTGGGTTTTCCTTTCAGGGGGAAGGTGTATTCTGAGCTTTTGTCTTTTATGTCTTGCTGCTTTCATAACTACCACAGTTGTGCGATCCATGGAGAAGTTTACTGCCCTTCTGGTATGAACTCTTCAAATGCCTGACCTGAATTTCTTTCTGTTAGCTTATTATGTAATTGAGTTTCAGTAGACTGCTTCTGGATTCAGTCACTGTTGGCTCACAAAGAAATTGTGCAGGTTCAGAACAGCTGTGAACTGACTTCTCTTGGGTCTTAGTTTCCCACCCTGGTTATTCCAATGCAGGCTTGTGTGTAATGCGGGTATTGAGGGGATTAATATAGCAGATGGCTATTTGTTTTTTATTTATTTATTTATTTATTTTTTATTTAATAGCCTTTTATTTACAGGATATATACATGGGTAACTTTACAGCATTAACAATTGCCAAACCTCTTGTTCCAATTTTTCACCTCTTTACCCCCCCCCACCCCCTCCCCTAAATGGCAGGATGACCAGTAGATGTTAAATATATTAAAATATAACTTAGATACACAATAAGTATACATGACCAAAACATTATTTTGCTGTACAAAAAGAATCAGACTCTGAATTATTGTACAATTAGCTTGTGAAGGAAATCAAAAATGCAGGTGTGCATAAATATAGGGATTGGGAATTCAATGTAATGGTTTTTAGTCATCTCCCAGAGTTCTTTTTCTGGGTATAGCTAGTTCAGTTCATTACTGCTCCATTAGAAATGATTTGGTTGATCTCGTTGCTGAGGATGGCCTGATCCATCAGAACTGGTCCAGATGGCTATTTGTAGGAATTGAGTGAATCACACTGACTTTTGTGGTTCTTGGGACTTGGTTCTGGAACCTTTCTATTTAGTTATAGATCTAGTTCAATTTTTGTCTTGTGAAAAAACTTTAATTATGAGAATTGGGGAGAAGCCTCCTTACATTGTTTACATTGTTTGATCCTAGCCCTGCATTGCTGGAAAGTTGGATCATCTCTACCTACCATTTAAAGACCCTTTACTAAGAACCTAGGTTGTATTGGTTGAATCCAGAGATTAATGCACAAAGTTTTCTCATAATTGTACATTTCAAGCAACCTATAAATATGTCTCTGGAAATTGACCTTATATTCATCAATCAGTTATTGTTTTCATGTTCCTTTGATTATTACAGATATATGGGGTATGACACCTTATTCTGATTTCAAAGAGTTGTACCTATTTACTCTCTCTCTTCCAACTTAGAACCTTTCTTAGAATCTTTCATCCAATTAGAAATGTTTCCCTAATCTTTTATTGGCCTTATTTATTTGTTCTTAATATATAAATATTTCTGTTTTTGTACCTAAGCTGAGGAAGTCTAGTCCCAGTTGGTCTGGCAGTTGCCACATGTATTGCTTAATAAATCAATATGCTTAGAAGATTGAACCTTTTGTTTCTTCAGTCATTTCATCTTTTACCTGCCACAGTGAGGCTAAAGATTAGAACTGAGTCAGCACTTTATCCCTTTGTGACTGCTCTTTTTCACCATGAATCTGTGACCCAGAACTAGGTAATATGAGACAGTGTTGGCAGATGGCATCTTATCTTGCTTCTTAGTGCTAATTCAGGGATCCCCTGAGATATCTTTTTTTTCCCCCTTGGTATTCTGGTCTTCATTCCTGCCTTTGCTCCTGGTCAGTCCCTCTCTTGTAACCCAATGTTTGCAAACCTTTTTTGTCTGTCTTGCCAGGTTGCCCTGGTCTGGAAAAATAGCACAGTGACTTTTTCTGGGTTTTGGGATCAGAATTAGATCCTAATGCATTTTCTAGGTTGTTACCTTGGTTTCTAGTAGGTGTGCTCAGTGAGTTAGGCAAAAATGCTTTCTCTCATTCCATCATTATGACTTCACCCACTACGTTTACTCACTTTACTTGGGTATTTTAGTATACATATTGGTGTCCTCTTAAGTACCCTTGTCTCTCTTCTCCTTTCTCAGTCAGTCACTAATTATTTATTAAGAGCTTATTATGTTCAAGGCACTGAGTATGTGTTCTAATGGGGATAAATGTTTAAAATGCAAGATACATATACACACACACACACACACATACATATACACATATATACGAAAGGTTGTCTGTAAGTGGAAAGCATTAGTGGCTGGGGAGACTTTATTTAGAAAAAGGATTTGAGCAGAAACAAAACTCAAAGTAGTAGTGTTGTTGGCTCACATCTAAGAAAGGTAGGAAGAAAGGTAGGTGTGAAGATATTTAAGTGTCTGGTGGAGTTTTTATTTGATTCTGGAGGTAATGAGGAACTCTTTGGGACTCTTTGGGTAGAAGGTAGCATGGTTAGGCCAATTTTGTAATCACTTTGGAAGCTGAATGAAGTGGGAACAAGCTTGAGGTAGGGAAATCATTTAGAAGGCTTTTACACTTTGTAGATGAACAGTGAAGACATAAATGAGAAGGTTAGCTTCATAAATGGAGAGAATCCAGATCATTACTTCTCTATTGGAATTAGTCTCTTCTCATCACCTTTGGGTATTTAGTTGACAAGCATAATCATAAACTTATCTCTGCCCTTGAATTTCTTTCCCTTTTATCCATTTTTTGTTATATTGCCAAACTTTGAACCCTTGTTTGCACCACCATTTCTAAGCTCCTATATTGCTGTATGCTGCTGAAACATGTTCCATAATTAGTATTGACTGGATTCACTTCAACTTGATGTTATCTTAACCAGACTCCTGATAATACATAGGAATGCTTTTATTTTTTCCTCATTTACTCTCTGACATGTTCCTCACAACAGCTGTATTGAATTTTTTTAATCTCCCCATAATCATACCACATCTTCCTCTCAGTAGATTCCCTTTTTTTTCTTGAGAAAGTTGACCCAGTTTTTTGAGCTTCTTTTTTTTTTTTTTTTTTTTTACAGTTCTATACATACTATCCTTAAAAAACTTCTGACTTTCTCATTGTTTTAAATTATTGTCTTATAGCTCTTCTAATTTCTGACTCTACCACACTCTTCTCTCTAGGTAGAGAGAACTTTGCTACTAACACTAAGATCTGAGTTCCTTTCCTTCTTTTATAACAGGGATAGGAAGCCTTTTTTTTTTTTTTTTCCCCTGCCAAGGCTTATTTGGATATTTATAACATATAAGTCCCTACAAAATTAATTCAAAGAACTCTAGCAATGGGAGGTTGTTATCACCTGTGGTCGCTTTGCAGAGCCAGACCAAATGATTTCTCAGCTCTTATATGGCCCTCCAACATTCACTAACCCTGCTTTGCCATCTGTATTTTGGGAGGAAGTCTTTAATCCTTTTTTCTTTTTCATTCCTTGGCTTTTGCAATATTGCTTTCTTCATCTCATAATTATAAGTCACAGCAATAACAGTCGTAACTGACCTTTATATTCCTTATTGATCCTACAGCAAACTTGTGAAGTAAATACTACAGTTGTTATTATCTTCATTTTACAGATGAGGAAACTGAAAATCTGAGAGATGAAATGATTTGCTCATGTTACCTATATGGAAAGTATTTGGTGTTGAAGGCATAAACTGAAATCGTTTTTATCCTCACTCCAGGTCTGGTGCTCCACAAACAAAAATGCATATATATGCACATTCACAAAAAACCACAAAATTTTAATTATTCCTTCACTCCATGCAGTTAGTATTTCTTCCTTATAGCATTTATTTATTTGTGTATTTGTTTTTTGTTCATTAGAATGTAAGCTCATTGAGAGCAGGGACTATTTTGTTTTTGTCTGTGGTTACCTGGTTCTGTATAGTGCTGAGAAGCTTTGCCATTACTATATTTGCTTTCCCATGTCCTTTCAGGAAGCTGCTTTTGGAAGTCTTTTTGCTTAGGAACTTGGTTATTATGTATGAAGGTTGCATATAGTAGTTGCATAAAAGATAGTTGTTGAATTGAAATGGAAAAAATTTATGCCAGATCAGATATTTTCTCATTATGTTTTTGGAAGTTAAAATCAGTCATTAAAGTAATGCTTGAGTATCTTGTGTAGTATAACTGATTAAATAGTTCATTATCGTAGTGTGATTATTTTTTTTAGTGTGATGAATGGGATATAAAAATAGAATTCAATGTTGGTGATATTATTTTTGTGAGGATACTAATTACTTAAAGAATTGGATATTGTTTTTTCCCCCATGTTTTTCTTCAGCTTTCTTGAAATGAAAATTAAATATAAATATATCACCATACTGTTATTGTTTGTTAATGAACAAATTGATGTAGTTTTCTTTTCTTTATATGTACTTTGCTGGTTACAATAATAGTGTATGAAAAGCTGATATATTACTTATGAACAGTTTTTCTTAATCCAGTCTTTTACTTGTTATTTTAGCATATTTGCATAACAATATTTTGTAATGTACTCATAGTAGCTTTGTATCTTGTAATTTATTAACTAAAACCATTACGGGATTTTATTTTTTATCTGATATACAGATTTGCTCAATTCAGTTGAAATATAGTAGTTTTTTTTTCTGTTAATGAAAGATATTTGGTTTTTTATGCTAACTAAAAATATTTTTATGCATTATTACACAGAAGAGGTTTTCCATCTAAATTGATAGAAGTTTTTGGCCTCAGTGATACTATCCTTTTTCTCTAAGCAAAGAAACCTATATCTTGTATCTTCTTGGCCTATTTTCCTCAAGGGTCCTGTACTCATCTTCAGCAGTCAGTAATACTTAGACCAGAAAGAGGCGGAGGGACAAGGAAGGGGGGCAGAAGGAAAGAGAGAGAGAAGGAGGGAGAGAAGAGGGAGGGAGGGAAGGGGGGGGGGCGCATGTGCAAGTATACTCCATCTGCTGTAAGTTTGCAATATAACTGAAATGATATGCCCTCAAATTATTTTCATTTTGTATTGTTTGTATATAACTGGACAATATTAAGTCCACTCTTCTGAAATTTAATTTAAATTTCACTTGGACATTTGGTTTATGCCCTTTTCCAATCATATTGTAATTATACATTATTTAATATTAAATATTTCCTCATTCAAAAATAACTCACAAATTTTGAAATTTAATGGAAATTAATGGAGCCTTCCTTTGCTTTCTTTGCTCAAAAAAAGGAAGGGTTTTTTTTTTTTAACTATCCAGTAAAGCATAGAGATTAATTAGAACTGCCTATATGCATGAGGTGGAGATAACTAGGTGATTCTATAGAAAGAAGATTGGCAGACCTGAGTTCAAATTCAGCTTTAAATATTTAACCTTTGTGACCTTGGGCTATCTAGGTTTACTGCAATCTACTGGAGAAGAAAAAGGCAAACTATTTCAGTATCTTTATTCAGAAAACTTGGCCCACAGGATCATGAAGAGGTGGAAATGGCTTGATTGGATTACAATAAGTTAAACTGGAGTAGATGATTGAAGAAGTATGCATTCAGTTCTTATTTTGTCTCCTTTGGTGCTTAATACTGGAGAAATAACTGGAGAAATTGTGAACAGAGTTCTCATTTGAAAGTTTTTGGGTTTTTTTTTTTTTTTTTTTTGTTGTTGTTGTTGTTGTTGTTATTGTTGTATAGACTGTTCTCTGGTTCTGGTTACTTTACTCTGCATCAGCTTAATGAGTGGGATGGGGTGAATAACACCCCAGCAAAAGGCTATGTCCCTGCTAGTAGCCCAGTGTCTAGGTAGGCTGTAGGGGGAAGGGCATTAACAGGAGAATGCCTTTGAATTTATGTGGGCCTTTGTTACAATGGGCCTTGCCTAGTTGAATTCCCATAAGCTAGTTCCTGAGGCAAGTAGGGAGAAACATTGACAAGACTATATTGGAATTCCTTGCATTGATTAGTAACCCCACTGTTACTGTATCTAGTCAGAAGGCCAAGTTATGTCAGTCCCCTTAGTTATTGTTCTCTTATAAAAGAACCTACTGGTACCATTACTTCTTTGTGGGTTCATTAAGAACTATCCACTTTATGGCAGCAAGTTCTCTAGAAACTTTGCCTGACTCATGGTGTCTTTCCCTTTATTATAGAACTAGTTTATTGGGATTTAGTCTGCTTTAATGGTGTCTTCCTCCTTATTAATGGTGAGTTCTGTTAGGAAACTTAGCCCAACTTTTCCCTCTCAATGACTAAAAATCTCTTGGAAACTAGCCCGTTGTCAGGACCATAATAAAATATTTGCTTCTCAGTTTGATGGTCTAAACCTTTGCAACACCAACCTGAAACTTCATTATATTTTTTTGGTTCCAATCCCTGCTCCACAACATTTGGTAGCCCATATGGGGAGAGTTTTGGAACCCCAGTATAATTCTGGAGTTCAGTTTGTCTACATTCCATGCCCCATCATTTGGTGGCTTCATATGGGGAGAATCTGAATTTACTCACTTCATTTCAAGGTAAGCCCCATTTCCCTTTGTTCTTCTATAGCTGGGAGGACCCTGGACTTATAGGAAGGCTTATTGGGTTGTGTGAGTTTCTGTAATTACCATGCTCACTATATTTCTCTTGACTGGGCCCATCTTTTGGCATACTTTCCTTTGGCAACACTTGTCACTTTTTGTTTCCCTAGGACATATCCAGTGGAGACACATTGCTATAGGAATAGAAACTTTTTTCAGTGTGTGGCAAAGATGGGAGTCCATTTCTAAACTTAAAAAAAGCACAGTAGTCTCTGTTTGCATAGTGTCTGTATTGTATGAGTTAAATTCTATTACCTTGGGAAGATTTAAATACAGCCCTACAAGGAAACTTCTGAGGGCTGCAATTAGTGAGAACATTGGGAAGGATTTATTAGCATTACTACCTTACACCTTAGGGGAAAAAAGAGAAAAAGCCCTTCTGTGGTCCCAATACTGGCCAAATTGCAGTTATAGAAATAAAGCTAGATGATTAAAACAGCTTAGCAAATTGTGGAGTTTTTATGTTTAATCATTAAGGAGATGGGCAATTAGTCAATTTGAGATTTCAGGAAAGAACTCCTGGGACTGTGGGGTAATTCCAGGAATTACCTCTCTCCTCCTCTTTCTCTCTCCCCCCCCCCCCCCCCTTCTGCTGACCCTCTCTAATTTAAGGTAAGCTCACTCCCTTACCATCAACACCCTAAGATTCTGTGGATAGACTAGGGGAAATTTAAGGGCCCCCTCACCCTACTTATTTAGAACCCCTGAACCCTGACCAACCACTTCTCTCTAGATGGGGGACTCTCCATTTGAGAACCTTGTATCTCCTCTCCTCTTCAGTGGATTTTGGAGGAGGCGCAGATATAGTTTAAGGGAGATCTAGGCACCAGCCCTTTTGCTCTCATCAGCCTGGGAAAGTCTGGGTGTTCCTGGCACCAACTAATGTGGCAGTATGAGTGGGGTAGTCAACCAGCCTGTCTTTCTAGTCTACTTTCTACGTTTCAGTTGGAAAAATATATTAAGTAGGCAGTTGTATCTTTTGTAATCTGTTAAGAGAGTTTGAAAATAGGGAGAACCCCACTCTTGTATTCCAGTAGCAATATAGGCCCCTACTTTCTGTAAGGTGATAATAATTGAACCCATCTGCCAAAATGATTGTGAGCAGTCACTTAACTGTAAAAATTCTATGTAGAATAACTGCTAAAATTGTCTTGTTTTCTCCTTGAAACAAAGGGGAAATTTAAATTCAACAAAAGCCTCCTCTTGTCAATGCCCCTGAGGGCCCTGTGGCCCACCTAGACCCTGTAGTAACTAGAAGAAACATGACCTTTTGCTGGGGTCTTATTCACTCTCTCTGTCTGCCTCTCTTCCCCACCCACCCTCCCCAATCAAGTTCATATTATGGTTCCAGATTTCTTGGAAACCATCCCTTTCACGATTTTTTCTTTTGTAATATTTTATTAGATGCATCCACAATTTATTCAACCATTTCCTAATTTATAGGCACCCATCTCATTTCTATTTCTTGGTTACTACAAAAAGAATTGCTATAAATATTTACATGTTTAGATTCCTTTTCACTTTCTTTGATTCCTTTGGGGACAAAAGATATGCATAGTTTAGTGAATTTTAGACATGTTTCAAAACACTTCTCAGAATGTTGGGTCAATTCATAGCTCCATCCGCAAATATTTTCTTTTACTTATTTGGATGATTTTTTTTTTTTTTTTTTGGTAGCTTGCATTTTTTCTTCTGACAACTTTTTCATATTTTTCAGATCTTTATTAAAGAATATCTTTTATTCTTATATTTTTGTATAGCTTGTTCATTGAACTGTTGCCCTTTTAATTTTAACTGTATAATTTTGTTTGTGCAAAACCTTTTCAATTGCTTATAAATCCAATAAAGAATTTTGCATGTGTCTCAGTAAGATATGTGTGTGTGTGTGTGTGTGTATGAGAGAGAGAGAGAGAGAGAGAGTGAGAGAGAGAAATAAAACAACGAGAACAGGAAAGGGAAAGACAAAAGATTGATTAATTTAAAGGAGACTGTGAGGAAAGTGGAATTGTAGAGATTCTAGATAATATAAGAGCAAAGCAGCACTGATGGGGAAGGAAATATATTTAAAAAAACCCTCAAAACCTTCTGGATGATTCTATTTTATAAATCTTCTGAATTTGAGTTAGCTTCCCAAAGGATTCTTGTAGAAACTTTTAAACAATCTTTAATCTTAAATTGAGTAATAGAGTTATAGATTCCTAGAGTTGGAAGTGCTTGAGGTGTAATCTAGGCCAAACTATATATCTAAACAAGAATCTTCTTTACATTGTCAAAAAGTAGTTATCCAACCTAAACTTGAAGACTTTCAGGAATAGGGAGATGAATAAATTCAAGTAAACCATTGACAGTTTTGATAAGGACATTTTTCCTTCAGTGAAAATCACTTTTTCTTTATTTTTTATTCTTGGACCCTCATTTTGCCTTTTGGGACAAGATAAAATAAAATTTATAAATTTATAAAATAAAATAAATTTAATCCTGTTTCTGTCTGACATCAGATACCTGAAGACAGCAGTCTTGTCTCTGTATTTTTCTTGTTCAGGCCAAGATCTTTCAAATTTTGTGTTTTTATTTTATTTTGATTATCTTCAATAAGTACTCTTGTTTATCAGGACCCTTTTAGGACTATAGTACCCAAACTTTATGTTTTTTTAAATGCAGCCTTAAGTTGTATTTCCTTTTTTGATTGCCATGTCTGGACTGTTGATTTGCACTGAGCCTAAAGTTAACTAAAACCCTTTGGTATTTTTTTTTTTTTTTTTTTTTTTTTTGGAACTGAAGCAAGATAGCTATTAGAGAGTATTTAATATTTTATTTGAAAGGGGGAGAGAGATTTACTGGGACCCAATGGATCCGTGGTTTGGTCCCAGGGCTGAATGAGACTATCATTTCCAAGAATCCAGCAAACAATGTGAGTTCTTAATGACATATATACATGTGACTTAGACACAAGGGGTAGAGTCAAGGTGCTGAGAGTGGATACTAACAGTCTGGCTCTGACAGGGTGAGGGGAGGCATGGGAAATATCTGATAACTGGGATTACACAGTGGGGAGAGGCACCCAATATTCTGATGTAGCCTAAGATAGAAGGTCTTTCTCCTAATCTGGATCATCATGATTAGGAGGAAGGTGTGGTTGAGCAGAGCAGTTATAAACTGAGGCAGAACAATTGGGAAAACTGAGGAAGGACAGTTTAGCAAAACTGAGGCAGCATAGTTAGTGAAACTGAATCAGGATAATAAAAGAGAACTGTGGCATAACAATAGTTCTCCCAAATTATACATAAAAACATTGTACATTGCACTTTTATCCATTGCCTTTTCTAATACTTGCTTTACATGAAAGAAGAAGATGACAAATGAAAATAACGAAACAAAATCTTTTACTCTACAAGTTATGAGCTTAAAAGATTTAAAGAATTCATTTATATCCATTATAAGTAAGGAATGTCAACCAACTTAAAGAGAAATAGAAAATTTCTACTAACAGGTACTTCCACATACTAATAATAAATGCCTACTATATGCCAGGCACTGTGCTAAGTGCTTGGGATGCAAATAAAGGCAAAAGATGATCCTTGTTTCCAAAGGGTTCACAATTTAATTTTGGGAGAAAACATGCAAATAAATATGTACAAACAAGCTATATACAAGAAAAATAGAAAATAATCAGAGGAATCACACCAGAATTAAAAGATTAGGAAGAGCTTTTTGTAGAAGGTAGAATGTAATGGGCTGAGGTTTGAGTTGATGCACTGAGGTCCCAAGTAAGTGAGGCTAAATAGTAATTGGGCTATACTCTATTAATATACATGATTAGATAAAGAATGGTCCCTGCCCACTCTCCCTGCAAGTCCTGATGTGTTGTATAGGAAATGACGATTTTGGTGGGTGGAGGCAGAGAGAGACAGGAAGAGAAGCTGGGAGAGATTGGGCCTGGGTTCCATACTCCTAGCTGCTGCTTGTGTGGCTGCTGGTCTACCTAGCTTCTTGACTCAGCTGCACACATTGCTATCGCCGATTCTCTTCCACCTCCGATCCTTCTTCACTGAGAATAAAGAGTGACCATTTTCCCCTAACCTGAATTCCTGACTCCTGCTGATTTTAAAATACGCGATCTTCACAGTAGAATTTTATCTAGGACTATAAGCCAATACTATGTAGGGCACCATACTAAGGTGGAAAGGGAATTTAGGAGAAATGTGTACGTTGGCATTAGTGGTAGAGAGGGCTGGCTGACGGACCACCAGATTTTCACATTGCCAAAACCATAGTTTAATTTTTATTTTCTAAATCATTATAAGTCATTCCAGGCCTGAACTTATCCATGTGTCACATCACTGAATTGGGACTTTTTTTTTTCACATTTGCTGACATTTATATTTTCAATTTGTTGGCATATGTAATAGAAAAAAAAATTCAGTGCTGAGATGGATAGAGGTCTGTACCTAGTTTCAGGAAGACTCAAATTCCAACTTTGCCTCAGATATTCATTTGCGGTGACCCTTGATAAGCCACTTAAACTATATTTTATCTCAGTTTCTTCAAGTGTGAAGTGGGGTTAATAAATAGTATCTACTTCTTCTAGCATTGTTGTGAGGATCAAATTAGATAATACTTGTAAAATGATTAGCATAGTGCCTGACATGTAATAGGTGCTATGTAAATTTTTATTTTTGAATTCAAGAACAGTGTTTACATTTACTCCTTTAAATTTCATCATCTTAGATCTGACCTACTGTTTTAGCCTGACAAGACTAAATGGAAGGACCCAGAGAAGCCCTCTGTCTAATCTAATATTTTAATTTTAAAGAAAAAAATATTGAAGTTCAAAACTACATATGAGGTAGGTGGCATGTAGTGGGCTGAAGCTCGAGTTGATGCACTGAGACCCCAAGCACGGGAGGCTAAATAGTAATTGGACCATACTCTATTAATATATATGCTTAGAGAAAGAATGGCCCCCGCCTACTCTTTGTGCAAGTCCTGATGTGTTGTATAGAAAATGACAATTTTGGTGGGTGGAAGCATAGGGGCAGGAAGAGAGTCTGAGAGAGACTGCTGGCTGGCGTCTTGTTGCAGCTGCACACATTGCTAATCCCCTTTCATCTCAAAAAGAATAAGGATTGAAGATTTTCCCTTAACCTGAATTCCTGACTCCAACTGATTTTAAAATACGTGGTCATCACAGTGGCAGAATTGATATTTTGCAGTTTTCTGACTCCATATCTCTAATGGTTTTTAATCCCAGTATCATGTTGTACCCTAAATTTAGTGTGTTTAGCTGTCCTTTTTAGCTGTCATACACAAATAGCATAAACATGCTATCTGCCTTTGTCCAGGTCTGACAAAAATTTGTACCTCAGCAAGGGCAAGCATCTCTTTACTATTTCTGAATATACTTAACTCCACTTTTATCCAATTCACAGTTAGCTAACTTTTCTATAGGTATGATATGAGAAAATTTTCAAATGGCTTACTAAAATCCTGGTAGGTTCTTTTTTTGTGAAGTTCTTTAGCTACTATCTTACATATAGACTAGTAAAAGGTAGAGGCTAGTGGCTGAATAAGATAACCTACAAGTAGATACCTTCAAATAAGTTTAGGTGCCCTTGGGAAATAATGAGAAACATGAATGTTTATTGCATGTTCTTCTTTAGGCTTCTATTAGGGATCATGTCACTGCATGAGTAGATAGAGCCATGCAAAAATTGCAATATATTTAACTTCTTTTTGGAAATGATCAAAGCTTATTTATACTTAGGTGATAAAATATTGAACAAATATTTGTAAAATAGGAAATGTCAAAGTCCACTAAAAATGTTAATGTTGAAATGTAATTTTGCCAAGAGTTAGAATATGACAATGCAATGCTTTCCCCTGTCATAGGCTATACTGTTTATTTCATAGTTGAGCCAGCAAAAAGGAAAAAAAACAAAAGCATGTATCATCTGTGATTTCAGAACTTTGATTATCACATTCAAAGCCTCCCACAAACTGGCTCTCAATCTGCAAGTCAGTTATAACTACTTTTATTAAGCACCTACTATGTGCCAGGCAATCTGCTAAGCACTGGGGATACAAAGAAAGGTAAAAAATAGTCTTTCTCCAGCAGCTCACAGTCTAATAGGGGAGATAACATGGAAACACCTGTCCAGTCAGGCTATCTTATTCAATCAATAACCTGTATCTCTTACATAGACTTAATTTTATGTAAACTAGTAGGGTGATCTTAGAGGGAAAAAATTAAGGAGGACTAGAAAATACTTTTTGCAGAAGGTGAAGCTTTGACCTGAGATTTGAAGGAAGCCAAGAGGTGGAAATGAGGAAAGGATTAGTGGAATTGGGGGAAAAGCCAGTTAGTGAGAACACTTAGAATCAGGATATTTAGTATCTGTGTGAGGAACAGCAAGGAATTATGGGTCATTAGATTGAAATGACCTCATCTTTACCTCTCTGTGGGTGTTTACCCAAAAAGCTCCTTAAGGGAAGGGGTTATTTTTAGTTTTGCTTAATTTAAGCCTTTATACTTTGTCTAGTACATAGGTGCTTTTTAAATATTTGTCAAATTGAAGGGAATCTGTTAGATGTATATGCAAGTTATTTTGTATGCTGCACAGGAATTGGTATTTTATTGTTCTTGTTGCATTGTTTTAGTTGTGTATGACTTCTTATGACTCATTTGTGGTTTTACTGGAGAGGTTTACCATTTTCTTCTCCAGTTCATTTTACACATGAGAAACTGAGGGAAACAGGGTTAAGTAACTTGCCCAAGGTAACACAGCTAGTAATTGTCTAAGGCCAGATTTGTATTCAGGTCTTCCTAACTTTAGATCCAGTACAGTGGATCTTTACTGTACCACTTAGCTGCACTTATTATTTTATTACTACTTCTTAAATCTTTTCAAATAAATCAATTTCAAAAATAACTTCATTTGCATATACAAAGTAGTCGGCTAAGCATTAATCCTTTTGGTGTGTTTTCTGGTTTTTTGCTTCTGTGTTCCAACTGTGCAAAGTAGCTCTCTTTCTCACTGTCAGGTGGCTCCTGCATATTCTAACAATGTACCTATCCTAAACTTTTATATTTTGCATTTACATTCTGCATGTGAACCCCATAATGTCAACATTTATACAAATTTTTAAAGTCTATATAACATTTTATATACATCTCAGGCAACCGTTTGCATATATGTAGAGGAGTAAGGAAGAGAGGAGAGTCAAGAATGACTAACTGTCTCAATTTCTAAGCCTAAGGGAATGGAAGAGTGATAGTTCCCTAGACTGTAATGGGGATAGGGCTAGGAGGAAGGGTGATTTTCGGAAGAAAGATAACTTCTGTATTTGTCATGTCAAGTTTGAGATATCTATGAGATAGACAGGTGGAGATATCCCACAAACAATTGGTGGCATGGGGACTGAAGGTCAGAGGAAAAGCCATGGTTTAAATGTAGATTAAAAAGTCATCTGCATAAAGAAAGTAGTTAAATTCATGAAATCATTGAGAGTATATAGAAAGAAGTAAGCCACAATTTGTAATGTAGTTGTAGAGACAAAATGTGTACAAAAAAAAAGCTAAATAATTATATAGCTCAAAAAATAGAGAAGATGTCGCTAGGAAGTTTATAATAATTTTATTAAATAATATTTTATATAACATTGCATGCCAAGTAAAAAATGCTTTCTTAAATATAATATCATTTCAGCCTCAGAAAAGCCTTATAGAATAGGTTTGGGTAGATGTTTTTGAACATCACTTCACAGATATTAAGTTTCCTACAAACCAGGACTTTGAAGTATATAACTCAGGACAGTTACTGGAAACCAGGTCTAGAACCTAGTTTGCTTGATTTCCTTAGTTTCGTGTTTTTTACTACTCTTATCATAGGGCTTCTTGCTATAACTTTCTAAGCCTCTCATTTTTCTTAAGATCCACACCTTAATTCTCCTTACCATTGTGAATACCACCAAAAAAACTTGCTGGAAGCTAAATAAATGATTGAAACCACACATCCACTTTGGCTCCTGAGGTCCTTGTCTTTTCTGGGGAATTTAGTGGTGGGAAGAAGAGTGGCTAACAGGTACTTAATATAGTAATCGTGCTACATGCCAAATGAAATAAAACCTAGGACTGGATTTGGCCTATAGCCCAGAAATTCACCATTTCTGATTGAATATATAGTACACCATAACTGATTTTGCAGTAAAATGGAGTACTCTATAAGGTATTTTTAAAATAATAAATTGTGTTGCTTGCTTGTTTGGCTCTTTATGAAAGCTTTGAATTCTGCAAATGGAATTTTTCACTCATTTTACTTTGCTTCTATTCATTGCACCCTACTTTCTTCAGTTTTTCTATAGGATGTCTAGTATTTGATACCATACACATTACTTCTGATATGCAACAGACTCTTGTTTGTTATTTATGTTACTCATATGGGCACATGTACCTTTTGATCTGAGAGGTTGGATTTTTTTTTTTTTTTTAAACTTAGAAGGAAATGGTAACATGTCCTTGATATTCAGGTATCATATCCTTTTCCCAGGTTTCTTTAGCTTTCATGGTTGGTCTTCCTTTTTAGATTTCTATCCCCAGAATTCAATACAATGTTCAACACAGTAAACATTTAATGGATGCTTTTGTATTCATTTACTCATTCACTTACCAATTAACAATGCAATTAGGTAATTGACAGGAATCTGTTCTTTATATCATGTCTAATTTGCTTCTTTTTCCCAACTTCCACCCATTGCTCCAAATTTTCAACCATGCAAAGTTTACTCTCACACATGACATACCTTCAGATATTTGAAGACAGTTTTATAATCCTTTCAAGTTTTTTTTCCTTTTGAATAAATGGATCCTAATGGATCATTGTTGTCATCATCAACATCATTATCATCATTAGTCCTGGCATTTATAAAATACTTTAACTGTTACAGAATGCTTTATGTAGGTTGTCTCATTTTATCCTCAAGACATCATTTTAGGAAATAGGTGCTATTATTATCCCCTTTTAGAGGAAAGTAAGGGTGAAGTTAAGGGACTTGCCCTGGGGGATAGTTAGCAAAAGCATCAAACAGAATTTGAACTTTGGTCTTAACTATCTTCAAATATAGCATTCTATCTGATGTACCGCCTAGTTGCCTTGTCCACATGATCTCAAGGTCTTTGCTATCTGGTTGCTTTGTTATGGATAATCTCTAGTATATTAGTGCCCTTCCCAAAATGGTGATACCCAAACCTGAATAGTGTTGTCTGATCAGGGGAGAAAATTATGAAACCTTAATTTCCGTTCCCTGGACACTAAACTTTTATTATTTTTTTTTTAATCTAGAATTATATTACTTTTTTTTTTTTTTTTTTTTGTCTACAATGTCATGCTATTTTCAGGGAAGCTAAGTGGAACTATAGTGAAGTGAATTGACACTCCTTTTCCAATTGCAGTAGCAGAAAAACAGTGGGGAAGGATTGAAGCTTAGAGATTAACCTGGCAAGGGAGTGACCTAATATCTTGGACAGCTCCAGCTGTTACTAACCATAAGAACAGGCAAACTGCCAAAGGTGGGACTTTTCAGACTGAAAGAGTTAACATCTTTAATGGTCTGTAATCCTGGTAGAAAGGTGGCTGGAAAGAGAAGATGATTAGAGGATAAAAGACTACTTAACTCAGTAGGTCTTTTTCCTTATAAATTTTTTTCTAGTCACATCTCCCTCAGTTTATTTTTTTATAATTTATTTTGGAGGACTTTGTATTTTTTATTATTCAATGTCATCTTTTTAGATTTAGTCCATCTTTCCTGACCTTTATAAATGACATCTGGCGTTCATGTAGAGCCTTAAAGTTCAAAAAGTATTTTATTTATATTATTTCATTTGATCCTTACAGTAATCTTGAAGGGGCAATATTTTATTGACCTCATTTTACAAATGAAGAAATAGAGGCTGATTGAGTAATTTGTTGGGGTATACAAAGATGGAAAGTGATTGAGGCAGAATTTGAACTTGGGTATTACTCACTCCAAATTCAGTATGCTATTTACTATGCCAAAGAGCTTTTTTTTTTAAACACTATTTATCTTAATAGCAGTCATTCAAAGCTTTTTATGATTCACATATGTGATAACCATGCCATCTGTCTTCATTCCATTGTGCTAAAATGATATAATTGTCTCCCTAGAGGGATAGCATAACATAGTAAATAAAATTCTAGATTTGGATTCAAGAAGACTTTGTTTCCTACTTTCTTCATGCTTAGCAGCCTTAGAGAACTATGAATAAAGCCCTTAATAGCTTTCTGACTAATTTTCCTATAAAATGGAGATGCTAATACCTCTAGAACCTTTCTCACAGATAAGACTTGCCTGAGATGTATATAAAATGTTATATAGACTTTAAAAATTTGTATAAATGTTGACATTATGGGGTTCACATGCAGAATGTAAATGCAAAATATAAAAGTTTAGGACAGGTACATTGTTGGAATATACAGGAGCCACCTGACAGTGGCCAGACCTGCAGAATAGATCTCCTCCTGTGAGAGGATGATACAAGGAGACTGAGAGGCAGTTGCTGTTCTCTGATCTGACTGAGAGGCCATTGCATTATCTGACCTCTCTTCTCTTCCCTCTGCCTCCAGTTTATCTCATTCCCAGCCACAACACCTGTGTCAGCAAAGGCTGCCCTGCAACTTCTTCAGATGCTATGATCCACAGCAGTGGAGGCTCTTGGAGAATTGACCTGTCCCTTAACAGTACATTATGTAATTGTGCATAATGCATTTCAAATTCTATGACAAAAAAGTATGTAATAGAAAAGAATGCAAAATGTAATCTGTGTCTAGCAGAATCAAAGTTAAGCATGTGAAACCTTCCCCTGGCAGAATGGGTGGTATAGAACAATTTGTTCCAATAATTGTGGTCAGCTGAAACAGGTACTTTGGAACTCATAGACACATTGAAGACATCAGAGTTATCTACTGAACTATCATCAATTGTTCTGACTTATCTTGCTGCCAGACTTTGTTTATTGTAGAAGAGAGCATGAGGTAATGACTTACAATTCTATCTCACTTAAATCCAATATAAGAAATACATTACCCATGATGTCAGAAGCTCTGTGCTTAAAAGCCCACCTTTGTAGAAGATTTATCTAGCCTATGTTAGGTGGCACCCAGAACATTGGACCTGGAGTTCAGGGATTATGCAGGAGAGAGAAGGAAAGAAAGGAAAGGAAGAAGTAAAGGAAGAGGGTAAGATATTTTCAAAAAAAGCTGAGTGATGGATATTCTTGCTTTTTAATAAACTAAATAATTTTTGTGAATTCAGATTATAAAAATTTAGTTTATTTATCAGTTGACTCAACATGAAATAAATGGATTAACCTTTTTTTCCCCTCCAAGTTAGTAGTTGTTCATTAAATATAATCTTAAGAACGATGTTACCCCTTACTCAATGGAAATACTCATGTGCTTCTACTTTCTTTTCAGCTTTTGCGGGAATTGAAGCACCCTAATGTGATTGCATTACAAAAAGTGTTCCTTTCTCATAGTGATAGAAAGGTTTGGCTGCTGTTTGATTATGCAGAACATGATTTATGGGTAAGTTCACATTTCTTGATCATATTTAAACTTTTTTCCCTGTAGATTATTTTATTTGTTTATGTAGTAGAAGTAGGCTAATACACAGAATCAGAAATTGTCTCCATGACTATTGTTGATGAGTTAAGTGTTGAAATTTTATGTATATATCTTAGACATACAATTTTTATTAAAATATAATGTGTATGTCATCTTATTTTGTTTAGGTAATACAATATTTCACTATGTCTAAGAAATGGAGTTAACATGTTTTTTATATAGTTAATAAGCTTAATGATTTTAAGAAAAGGAAATTCATGTTTACTTTGTGATACATATTTTAGTTCAAATTTAACTAATGTTCTGCATTTGATTTTTGACCGAATTACTTTTAACCTCTTAGTTGCCTGAGGCAACTATTTTAAGACAAAGTTTCTGAGAATGTGCTGACCTGTTTTGTTGGAGTTTCCTCATTAGGAATTTCCCTTTAAGAATCACAGGTCCACTCCCTCCCTATTCACATTCATATATAGTTCAGTTTCCAAGTTAAAGTTTAGCAAATATCATACAAGCTTGTAAATAAAATATCAATATATGTTTGTTTCTCTTTATAGGAATTTCTCTGAGTTGATAATAAAATTTAATGATATGACAATATACAGAAGAAACCAAAAGTACTATTTCTTGTCCAAAGTTTATTCTAACTTTTTGAAGTACTCTAGAATATTGGATGTTTAAAAAAAAAAGGTGACAGAGATAACTAAATGTAAAAATATCAGGGTCTATTGACAAGTCAGGAAGCATTTATTCATCTCCTGCCGTGTTTCAGACCCTGTGTCTGAAATTCGTGCAGTTGGGATACAAAGAAAGACAAAATTGAGGATCTAATAGAATAATTTTTAAGTCTAATGACAAGACTGAATTCTCATTGTGAAATGGTGTGATGGAAGTTTTTTTGTTATCCATGGATCCATATGTTATCCATGTATAAATCTATACTACATTTAAAAATTTATTGACCTTTTTTGCTTTTATATCACATTTCATTTAACAATAAACCCATCTAAGTTCCCCATCCCCAGCAAGGTTTCTAAGCAAATTTCTGACTACTTATAGATAGATGTGTGGAGTCTTGTCTCCATAAGGTATATGTTAATTCATGAATTTTATTATATTTCTTACACAGACACACACAGACAGTATGTTTATCTCTTACCAGTCTTTATATGCTCCTTGAACAGAGCTTTTGATCTTATGTGTTTTTGTATATACTTTGATACATATTTAAGAAAGATAACCTATAGATTTAAAAAATAGAATTTTAAAGTTTCCCTTAGCTCTGAAAAACTTGAATTTTATGAATACAGTGGTATAGTGTTTTCACTTATGTGAAGTAGGATGATAGGTGAGTTTTTTTGGTTTGGGTTTCTGTTTTCTGCCAAGTTTATCTGCAATCCATTTGAGGCTTGAATGTTTGAATGGGAAAAGATGATATTTGACTAGAAAAAGACCATTAGAAAGTAACATTTTCAGCTAAGAAATTTAAAAGTGAGGCAAGAAGAAAGCAATATTAAAAAAACTATTATCTATTGAGAAACAAAAACTTGGTAAAAGAGAGGGAAATTGCAAACATTAAGTCCAATATGTTAGAATTCTAGTTTAGCACTCTGGTTCCTTATATGTGTATCTCAGTGGGATCAATTTTTATAACTGCCTGACTCTCAGTGACTATATAAATAGCCACTGGGAATGAATTATTAATTACATGGCAAAAGAATGTAGATTATAATATGCTAAAAACTACCATATGATACATATTTTATTGCATTTTATTTTTTCCTGTCATTGTTAATTGACTCTATTAAAACAGGATTTTGTTTTTGTTAACTGGGAGTTTTTATTTCCGTAGTAACAGAGTAAAGAGAAGCTAGATTTTCTTTGTCAGGGAAAAATTCACCAAAACTATCTCATTTTAGGGGAATAGACTATGAATAGAAGCAGTCCTGGTTTTGGCCCATTTCTATATATCTTGCTTTATACCTGTAAAATGGTGATTTGGATTGGGCATCTTATAATAAAATGTAAAATCTTACTGAATTGAATTATTTTTTTTAATATCTTTTCTAGCTTAAATTCTTTTTTAATATCCATAGGAAGATTTAACAGTTTTTTGTTCCTGTTTGAAAAGAAATCTTTAGTAGTCTATATTTATTCACAACACACATTGAATTTTAATTTGATTTAATTGAATTTCTTTTCATTATGTATTTGTCTTGAGTGTTCAAGCGTTTAGAAACCAAGGAATTATAATCTCATTCTTATGTAAGTGGGAAGGGGTAGGAGTACATAGAAATTTTTGTTTTGTCAAGTTTGTACATAAATAAAGCAACTTTTACAAAATTTCTAGCATATTATTAAGTTTCACCGGGCCTCAAAAGCAAATAAAAAACCGATGCAGTTGCCAAGATCCATGGTTAAATCACTGCTTTACCAGATTCTTGATGGAATCCATTACCTCCATGCAAACTGGGTGCTTCACAGAGACTTGGTAAGTATTGTTCTTTATCAGATCAATTTTATGTTAAATGATTTGGTTACATTTTTTCAAAAGTACATATTGATCATTGCTATTCTTCCTGTTATTGTTGCTCATTATTAGTAAAAACTTTCAAAAAGGAAAACAAACTGAGTTCTCATTGTTTCAGTCCTCAAGATCTTAACTGAAACAATTACTTTGTATCCGGTAAAAGGAATTCAGATAGCATTATCAACTCACAGTGATTTACCATGTGGTATATATCTTTTGTTAGGAAAAACCAGCCAGAATTTAAGTGTTTTCCTTTATATGAAAAAAGCTTTTAATTCATTAGGAAGTATTGATAATTGTGCCCTATATTGTGAGTGAAAGTAGAGACTACATAGAGACATATATATAAAATGCTTTGCAAAATTTGAAGCACTCTATAAAAGCTATACTTTTACTATTTCTACTACAACTACTGCTGCTGTTGCTACTACATTTGGCATATGGACATTCTGTAATGTAATAATAGTTCGTTATATTAGTTTTTTTGTTGTTTTTGTTTTTGTTTTTATTTTTGTTTTTGATATACTTTTCCCTCTCCAACAAACAACATACCCTCTTCATTTGCAGTCTTTTCTTTGGATTTCTTATACTTTAATTGTATTAAATTGGTAGTTTTCTTGGTAGATGCATATGTTTATGGTTATAATTGATATGTTGTTGTTTTTTTTAATAGCTGGTGTTTGCTTTTGGTTTTGCCCAAGACTGTTGGATAGTCTTCTTGTGAATCATTCTTTTCGTTTTTGGAGAGTCCAATGGTTGTGATTTTATTACATGTAATATTGTACATCAATCTAAGCTAACCAAATGCACTCAGATTTTTTTCATTTGATGAGTAAATGTTTATTTTAAAAGTAATGAATGAGATGGAGAGCACTCAAGTGATACCATTTGGTATGGAATGATCCTTGTTAATCAATTTGTTCTTTTCCTTATTTATGATCCTTCCTTCAATTCATCAAGATCAGAGTTAGACTATTGAGTTCAATAATTTCATCATTTATTAAGTGTCATATTCAAGTTACTATTACTAGATATGGGGGAGAAGAGCCCTGATTTCAAAGAGCTGATAATCTTTTGGAATTTGGAAGGGTATTGTGCAAGAGGATGTACTATGCACATAGATAAATTAAAACAAATTAATTTGAGGAATAATCCTTTCCAGAACAGATGCCACTTTGGAGAAAACGGGTGAAGTTACAACAGGAATGTATTCTAGGAATGAGGATGATTTGAGCAAATGTGGCAATAGGAAATGTAGTGTTAGGTTTAAAAAAACAAGTGTAACTTAATTAAACTGATCTTCTACAGCATCTTCTACAGATATGTTCTAAATGTTCTTCTAAACAGCATCTTCTACAGATATGTTCCCTTCCTCCCTCCTTCCTCTTTCTTTTCTTTTCTTTTCTTTTCTTTTCTTTTCTTTTCTTTTCTTTTCTTTTCTTTTCTCTCTCTCTTTTCCTTCCTTCCTTCCTTCCTTCCTTCCTTCCTTCCTTCCTTCCTTCCTTCCTTCCTTCCTTCCTTCCTTCCTTCCTTCCTTCCTTCCTTTTCCTTCCTTTTCCTTCCTTTTCCTTCCCTCCCTCCCTCCCATCTCTGGCTCACACTCTCTAAGATTCTTTTCTCTCCTAACATTCTTTGATTCAGGCATCAACCATTTGGTTGATTGGTAGGATATTCTCTCTAACGTGCAATCTCTTTTGCAAGGATGCGATGCACCCATTTATAATATGTCACATCATTAATAACTCCAAAGTCAGATATAACATTTGACAAGAAAGACAAATCTGGCTACAAGTGTTTTCCTTAGCTGTTCCTTGGATCAGTGAGGCTGGGAAAACCATGATGTTTCTAAATGTGTTTTCTTCTTTTTTGATGTCATACCAACCACTGGTAGGAGTAGTATCATAAAGTGTTGTACATTTTAGGATTTTCCTCCTTCAAGGCTTTAGCTCCTCTTTGAAACCTTACCTGATGCCTGTTGTTAGTGTTCTCCTACCCAAAGTAACTTTTTATGCCTGTCTGTGTACATTGTATATTCTGCTGGAAGAATGTCAGTTCACTGAAGGCAGAGACAGAGACTATTTTTGTCCTTCTATCTCCTTGTATAAAAAAGTCATATGAAAAGTAAAGCAGCATAAATGGAACTGAGTTCAGTCTCACTTTGATATGATGACTTGACCTCTCTGAGGCCATTTCTTCTTATCTCTAGTACTTAACTCACAGAATTATAGTGAAGCTTGAATGATATAATATTTTATATAAAATATTTTAGAATATTAAGATACTGTGTGTCAGTAATTTTTTTTTTTGTATCAAAGAATAGTATTTCACATTTTCTTTGTTTATTGGTTTAGGGTCTGATTTTTCATGGACAACATGACAAATTGGAAAATTTTAAAAATTTTATATTTAATTATCAGATTCTTTCTCTTGGGGAGGAATTGAAAGGGGAGAGGAAAAAATTGACTACTTGAAACTCTGTTAATAGATTACAAAAAACTTTACTGCCTATTAACAAAGCTTTCAAATTAAAAAATCTCTCAGCCTCCTTTTTGCCCTCTATTCTTACCTTTAGAATATGGAAGTTAACACTTAATAATTTATAACTAAGAGGCTTATTTTTCCCCACTTCAAATATTTTTGTTTTGTTGTTATATTGGGCTTCGAGTCAGGAAGAGTTTCTTTTTTCTTTCCTTTCCTTTCCTTTCCTTTCCTTTCCTTTCCTTTCCTTTCCTTTCCTTTCCTCTCCTCTCCTCTCCTCTCCTCTCCTCCTCCCTCTCCTCCCTCTCCTCTCCTCTCCTCTCCTCTCCTCTCCTCTCCTCTCCCCTCCCTCTCCCCCTCCTCCTCTCCTCTCCTCCCTCCTCTCTCCTTCCTCTCCTCTCCTCTCTTTCCTCTCCTCCCTCCTCCCCCCTTTCCTCTCCTCCCTCTCCTCCCTCTCCTCTCCTCTCCTCCTCTCCTCTCCTCCTCCTCTCCTCTCCTCCTCTCCTCTCCTCTCCTCTCCTCTCCTCTCCTCTCCTCTCCTCTCCTCTCCTCTCCTCTCTCTGTCTCTTCTTTTTATTTACAAGTTATATGCATGGGTAATTTTACAGCATTGACAATTGCCAAACCTTTTGTTCCAATTTTTTCCCTCCTAATGCCCAGCATTCCAGGAATGAGGACCTTAATCAACTATATGCTATTGGTTTTATTTGAAGTGCTTTTGTTGATGTCCTTTTCTTTTCAAAAAAATATTACTGTTGGGGAGGATTCTGGGAAGATGGCAAAGTAAGTAAGTACATTTCAGGCTCTTCCACAAACACATTTGTATCTCAAGATCAACATAGATTGGTGAAAGATCAAGAAGACTTGGGGGCAGAACAGGAATCCTCCCGATAAAACGCTGGAAGATTGAAAGAATGTCCCCAGGCTGGGGATTAACTTGTGTAAAGTGAAATGGGTTTTTGATCAGAGGGGAGAGCTGAAGTGAAGTGGCTCCCTGGCCAGAGAGAATTTATAGAAAAACTCAAAAAAAGAATTTAAAAGTCAAATGAGAGACATTGAGGACAACTTTTTAAAAAATCCAAGAAAAACAAGATTTTGAGACAAAGTTAACCAACTAGAAAAGGAGAGAATCTTAAAGATGAAAATAACTCTTTGAAAATTAGAATTGAGGAAGGGGAAGTCAGTGAAGTTATAGAAAACAAAAAAAATAAACAATATAAAGAATGGAAAAAGTAGAATATGAAACATCTTATGAGAAAAAAAAGCATTTGGAGAATAGATCAAAAAGAGAAAACATAAGAATAATTGTACTGCCTGAATGCTATGAACAAAAAAAGAACTTTTACACAAAAATGCAAGAAATTATCCAAGAAAATTATTGGGTAGTGATAGAACAGGAGAGGAAAGTCAAAAAAGAAATTCACTGATCACTACCTCAAAGAAATCCTTTGTGGAAAACACATAGAAATATTATCATCCAATTTTAGAACCCCCAAATCAAATAGAAAATTTTGTAAGAAACAAAGAAAAAACATGCTAAAAGAATATGCTAGAAGTACAACTAGAATTGTATAGGATTTGTCAGCAGCCAGAATAAAAGACCACAGGTCCTGTCATCATATATACCAGCAATCAAAACAACTAGGCCTGCGGTCAAAAATAGCATATCCAGAATAATTATCTGTAATATTGAATGAAAAAAATGGATATTCAACAAAATTGGAGATTTTCAAAACTTTCAAGCACACCTGAATTCAATAAACAATTTAACATATAAAAGCCAATGTCAAAGATCATTTTAAAGAGCTTAACATGAAGAGATTATTTATATTTGATACATGGAAATGTGTACTATATATGTTTAAATAAAATTGATATTAGCAACTAGCTCAAAAGAAAGATTGGGTCAGAGTTAAAGTAAAAGTGGTAATTATGTTATCCAAATGAAGTACAGAGAAAGAATAGACACAGAAGCATTAGAAAGAGGAGAGCTTGTAGTTCTGGAAACATATTCACAATGGGAATGGATTAAATAGGCAACACTACATATATACCAAGAATGGTATAATACCCTCCAAAATTTATTAAGAAGTAAGGGGGAAGGGATGGGTGGTGAGTGAAGGAAACAAGGAAGGGATCCATGAGTGGGGACTGTAAATAGCAAGGCAAATTAAGGAGCAAAATTAAAGAGAACAGGGATAGGAAAGATATTTGTATGTGTAAGTGGCAGGTATCTGTGTTGTGTATATATAAATCTATACCTAAATATATGTATATATTTATATATATGTACATATGTATGTATGTATGTATACACATACATAATTATACATACATACATACACACACACATAATTATATCCTAGCTTAATATAGCCTGCTTGGAAGAGTTGGCAGGGCATGAAAGGGGGAAGGGGGGAGAAGAATAAAGTTAAAAAATGTGTGCAGCAGAGATATTCATGAATATAATTTCTTCCATTATTTCCTTTCTTGAATTGGTAATTTATTGTTACATATTTTGAATCCTCCCTCATGTTCTGTTTGGGCATATTTCAATGTTTTGTTTTGTCTTCCTTTTCTGTTTTTTTCTTTTTTAATAAAATAAAAATTCTGTTCTTTACTCCCCCAAAAGTACTCTTATTTTATAACATGTTTATATTTAAGCAAAATAAATAAACATTGATCATAGCTATAACTGTAAGCCAATTTCTATATCTCTCTCAAGGAAGAGGTAGATGTGATTCACCATCAGTGTTCTGAAATTGTAATTGGTTGGACCAAGTCTTTCATGATTATTTTCCTTTATATTATTGTGGCCAGTGTATGAATTATTTTTCTGATCCGGCTTACTCCATCAATATATGGATTTTCACTTTTTGTTTCCTGTTGTTTGTTATTACTAAAGACTGTTTGATAAATATTTTTGTATATACACTATCTTTTTTTGATGTCTTTGGGATATAGTATTGGTATTTTTAGATTAAAGAGTATATTACTCTGTCTTCCAAGTGATTTTGTTTTATAAAACTAAAATTGCCTTATTTAAATTAACAGATAATATATAATTACTGGAAATGGAACACTTATTTTCTAGTAAGTAGGAAATAGCTTTATTTTAGTTATTCTGATTATATATGATGGATTATACACATTAATGGACAGACTAGAGTCCAAAATATACATATGGTATTATTTTGGTTGTGTTAATTTTCATGTCTTAATAGTTGTATTCTAGTGTGATTTTGGAGTTGTCAAAAGCTTTAGCAATAACCTATAGTTGTTTTCTATTAACCTATTTTATAATAGTAGCTTTTGCTCGTATTATTTGTGTGAGAAAAACAAACCTTTATATCTGCTGTTTATAACTGAAACCAGTCCTAAAGACAGATAACTTTCTTTTCTCTCCCCCCTCCTCTTCCTCCCCAGCAAAAACAAATTCATTAATTGTTGGAAATATTAGCAAACTTCAAATTAGAATCAAACATTCTATTTTTATAGGTATGTTACAAAGAAAACCCTCAACTCTATAAATGTGATATATAATTAAAATGCTTAATATTATTGTATCACATAACCTATATTTCTTTTTTATATTTCTGTATTTCCCTTTTGCTCTTACAAACCTTTTTTTGTTCTAAATTAAATTCTGTAAGTAAATCAAATAGAACAATAACATGACAAAATCCATCAGATTCATATGGAGATTTGCTTATTATAGTTTGCATTCTTGTTAAATATAAAATGTCACTTAATTTTATTTACCCAGAAATTTGTTTTAGGGGTCTTTTACATTAAATTGACAATAAGTTCTGTTGTTAAAACTGCCCATATTTAGGCTTAAGAGAGAAAATTCTGAGTCTAATTTACCAGAAACTTAAATTCCATTAGTCAATTATATAATTTCCTCAAATAAACAAAAGAAAAGACTCACAAAACAAAATTTTGCTTTCTTTAATAAATTACAAGTTATGAGGGCAGCTAGGTGGCACAATGGATAGAACACCAGCCCTGAAGTCAGTAGGACCTGAGTTCAAATCTGGCCTCAGACACTTAACATTTCCTAACTGTTAACCCTGGGCAAGTCACTTAACCCCAATTGCCTCAGCCAAAAAAAAAAAAAAATTACAAGTTATTATTGCCCAACAAATTTTTTTGAAAAATAAAATCTTTTGTCTATGGTAGGTCAATTATATGTTAGCTTAAAAAAATCCATTTTAATCAGTGTTAGTGTGAAAATAACTGAAAATGATATATATATAATATTAAAAGAAATATTAGTTATATGGTTAGACAGGCTAACATAAAGCTGTGCTACACTGGTGAGAGTACATCTTCCATCAATACAAATCACAATCCCCATCTTGTCAGAGTGGCTCATGACTTGCTGTGATTGAAAAATTTCATTATCCAGTGGCTATAACCTTATAATGAACTTCTTCAAACTCAACTAAGTTGTTTTTAGTTTTTTACTTATTCTGTACTTGAAATCTTTCTAGTTTATTGGAACCTGCCAGTGCTTTCCTATGTTATTCTTAGGACACAAAGAAATTATGTTTTTCTTTTTTTGATATGTCTGATACTATCACTGAATTCCATTACATTCCATAATTTGTCTCTTCTAAAGAAAGCCAAGAGCCTCACTTCTAAGATTCTGAGATCCTTTGTATTTTTTTTTATCTGGCATTTGGATACTACCAGCAGACCAGAAAAAGAAAGAAACAAACCAAACCCCCCCCATCCATAAACAATTGCATAACATAAATGACTTTTGTGAAGATCAAATGATGATTTACGTAGAACACTTTACATTTTTGTAAATGTGATATATATATATATATATATATATATATATATATACATACACATACATACATACATACATACACAAGCCACTGTGATTACTGTTATTTAATTTTTATCTTTTTAGTTTATAGCCAGTCTTCTAAGGCTTCTTATATAGGTATATAAAAGGGACTGCTTTCACTACTTGAGTAAACATATTAAGATGCAAGTTTATTATCTTTAGGCTCAGTGAGAGCATCCTTGGTGCATCTACTATGGCAGGACAAGAATGTGTTTCTTTTTTTATCTAAGCTTGTTGAATATGTATATTTGGAATGGCTATGTCTATTTAAAATATTGTCGTCAATTTAAATTGGCACCATGTAGAGTTGTCTGTGGTCAAGAACTTGGTTTGTGATAATGGTCCAGTTCTAGTATGGCTTATTGTTTGAATTCTTCAGAATACTTAGATGTCTTTATTTCTAATATGGGATATATTATCTGACAGTCCATAAAAATAAGTGAATTTATTATGCATAATTATAGTTACCAGTTTTGAGTTGATGTTAAAGTTTTATACTCTGCAGTTGTACGTTCCATAACCTTGAATGTTTCCTTGTGTAACCTACATTGATCACTGTTTGGTCTTTTTCTGTCTTGTTTTGTATTTCTTTTTTCTATTTTTTTATTATAGCTTTTTATTGACAAAACATATGCATGGGTAATTTTTCAACATTGACCCTTGCAAAAACTTCTATTCCAACTTTTCCCCTCCACCCCCTCCCCTAGATAGCAGATAGTCCCATATATATTAAATATGTTAAAGTATATCTTAAATACTATATATATATATATATACACACACACACACACATATTTATACAGTTGTCTTGCTACATAAGAAAAATCCGATTTAGAAAGAAAGTTTAAAATAACCTGGGAAGAAAAACAAAAATGCAAGCAAATAATAACAGAGTGTAAATGCTGTAGTGTGGTCCACACTCATTTCCCAGTGTTCTTTCGCTGGGTGTAGCTGGTTCTGTTCATTACTGATCAATTGGAAGTGATTTGGATCCCCTCATTATTGAAGAGAGCCACATCCATCAGAATTGTTCATCGTATAATCTTGTTGAAGTATATAATGATCT
Source organism: Sarcophilus harrisii (assembly GCF_902635505.1). Taxonomy (NCBI): domain Eukaryota; kingdom Metazoa; phylum Chordata; class Mammalia; order Dasyuromorphia; family Dasyuridae; genus Sarcophilus; species Sarcophilus harrisii. The sequence goes on from NC_045429.1 coordinate 190,833,189, forward strand.
CCTGGTTCTATTCCTCAGTTTGTAAGTCTCCCCAAGCCTCTCTGTATTCATCCTGCTGGTCATTTCTTACAGAACAATAATATTCCAAAACATTCATATACCACAATTTATCCAGCCATTCTCCAGTTGATGGGCATCCATTCAATTTCCAATTTCTAGCCACTACGAAAAGGGCTACCACAAACATTTTGGCACATACAGGTCCCTTTCCCTTCTTTAGTATCTCTTTGGGGTATAAGCCCAGTAGTAGCACTGCTGGATCAAAGGGTATGGAGAGTTTGACAACTTTTTGAGCATAGTTCCAAATTGTTCTCCAGAATGGTTGGATCTGTTCCCAACTCCACCAACACTGCTTCAATGTCCCAGTTTCTCCACATCCCGTCCAACATTTGTCACTATCTTTCCCTGTCATTCTAGCCAATCTGAGAGGTGTGTAGTGATATCTCAGAGTTGTCTTAATTTGCGTTTCTCTGATCAATAATGATTTGGAACACCTTTTCATATGAGTAGAAATAGTTTCCTTTTTCTTTTTTTTTTTTTTAAAGCTTTTTATTTTCGAAACATATGCATAGATAATTTTCAACATTCACCTTTGGAAAACCTTCTCCCCATCCTCCTCCTTGGATGGCATGTAATCTAGTATATGTTAAACATGTACAATTCTTCTATACATATTTCCTTTTTTTTTTTTTTTTTTTTAAATAACTTTTTATTGACAGAACCCATGCCAGGGTAATTTTTTACAACATTATCCCTTGCACTCACTTCTGTTCTGATTTTTCCTCTCCCTCCCTCCACCCCCTCCCCCAGATGGCAAGCAGTCCTATACATGGTAAATAGGTTACAGTAGATCTTAGATACAATATATGTGTGCAGAACCGAACAATTCTCTTGTTGCTCAGGGAGAATTGGATTTAGAAGGTATAAATAACCCGGAAAGAAAGACAAAAATGCAAGTAGTTTACATTCATTTCCTAGTGTTCTTTCTTTGGGTGTAGCTGCTTCTGTCCATCCTTGATCAATTGAAAACCGAGTTAGATCTTATCTTTGTCGAAGAAATCCACTTTGATCAGAATACATCCTCATACAGTATCGTTGTTGAGGTATATAATGATCTCCTGGTTTAGAAATAGTTTCAATTTCTTCATCTGAAAATTGTCTGTTCATATCCTTTGACCATTTATCAACTGGAAATGGCTTGATTTTTTTATAAATTTGAGTCAGTTTTCTATATGTTTTGGAAATGAGGCCTTTATCAGAACCTTTAACTGTAAAGATGTTTTCCCAGGTTATTGTTTCCCTTCTAATCTTGTCTACATTAGTTTTGTTTGTACAAAGAATTTTAACTTGATATAATACAAATTTTCTATGTTTTGATCCATAATGATCTCTAGTTCTTCTTTGGTCACAAATTCCTTCCTCCACAGGTCTGAGAGGTAAACTATCATAAGTTCTCCTTATTTATTTATAATCTCATTCTTTATGTCTAGATCATGAACCCATTTTAACCTTATCTTGGTATACTGTGTTAAGTGTGGGTCAATGCCTAGTTTCTGCCATACTAATTTCCAATTTTCCCAGCAGTTTTTGTCAAATGGTGCATTCTTATCCCAAAAGTTGGGGTCTTTGAGTTTGTCAAACACTAGTTGCTATAGTTATTGACTACTTTTGTAAGGGTTAAAAAGACTTTGGGAGCAAGTAATGTGGCTCGAGGCGAGTGGGACGACCTGAGGGATGAGAGATACTGAGGGGCAGATGAGTCCTATATGGAGGTGGGGCTTAGCCCCAGGAGGCGGTGTCTGACCCCAGGTACCACCTCCTTCCTTATTGCTCTCAAAGCCTAGCACACCTCCCTCCTTCTTCTCAGGCCAATTCCATTATGCCAGGTTCCTAAAGGACCTCTCCATTCCCCCAGATCTTCAGGGTGGTATAAATATGTACTATCTAAGAATAAAGTTCCCTTTCACTTCACCCCTGCCTAATGGTGGTCTGCTTCTGTGGGATCTGGGTTGGTGCTGGAAGATGGCTAAGTGTGGCCTAACCGGGCTGTTGACAGACGGGCATTAAGAGGAGCCTACCAGGTTAGAGTAGTCCATAGGGGTGTAACAACTTTGTCCTGTGAATCTAATGTATTCCACTGATCAACTAGTCTATTGCTTAGCCAATACTAAATGGTTTTGGTGACTGCTGCTTTATAATATAGTTTTAGATCAGGTACAGCTAGGTCACCTTCATTTGATTTTTTTTTTCCCATTAGTTCCCTTGAAATTCTTGACCTTTTGTTCTTCTAAATGAATTTTCTTGTTATTTTTTCTAGGTGATTAAAATAGTTTCTTGTGAGTCTGATTGTTATAGCACTAAATAAATATATTAGTTTAGGTTGTATTGTCATCTTTATTATATTTACTTGACCTATCCAAGAGCGCTTAATATTTTTCCAATTGTTTAGATCTGACTTCATTTTTGTGGAAAGTGTGTTTTCTAGTTTTGCTCATACAGTTCCTGACTTTCCCTTGGCAGATAGATTCCCAAATATTTTATACTATTGACAGTTATTTTAAATGGAATTTTTCTTTGTATCTTGCTGTTGGATTTTGTTAGTGATGTATAAAAATGCTGATGATTTATGTGGATTTATTTTGTATCCTGCAACCTTCCTAAACTTGTGGTTTATTTCTAATAGTTTTTCAGTAGAATCTCTGGGGTTCTCCAAGTATACCATCATTATCATCTGCAAAGAGTGATAATTTGGTTTCCTCATTACGTATTCTAATTCCTTTAATCTCTTTTTCATCTCTTACTGCCGAAACTAGCATTTCCAACACAATATTGAATAGTAATGGTGATAGTGGGCAATCTTTTTTCACTCCTGATTTTATTGGGAATGGTTTCAGTTTATCACCATTACATATGATGCTTACTGATGGTTTTAAATAGATGTTACTTTTTTAAGGAAAAGTCCATTTATTCCTATACTCTCTAGTGTTTTTAATAGGAATGGGTATTGGATTTTATCAAATGCTTTTTTTGCATTTATTGAGATGATCATATCATTTTTGTTAATTTGGTAGTCAATTATGTTAATAGTTTTCCTAATATTGAACCAGCCCTGCATTCCTAGTATAAATCCTACTTGGTCATGGTGTATTATCCTAGGGATGATTTTCTGTAATCTTTTTGCTAATATTTTATTTAAGATTTTATTTTAGCATCAAATGTTGATTAGGGAGATTGGTGTATAATTTTCTTTTTCTGTTTTAGTCCTACCTGGTTTAGGTATCAGTATCATGTCTGTGTCATAAAAGGAATTTGGTAGAACTCCTTCATTCCCTATGTTTTCAAATAGTTTATATAGCATTGGAGTTAATTGTTTTTTAAATGTTTGGTAGTATTCGCATGTAAATCCATCTGGTCCTAGGGATTTTTTTTTAGGGAGTTGTTAATAGCTTGTTCTATTTCTTTTTCTAAAATGGGACTGTTTAACCAATTTACTTCATCCTTTGTTAATCTGGGCAACCTATATTTTTGAAGGTATTTATCCATTTCATTTAAGTTATCAAGTTTATTGGCATAAACTTGGGCAAAGTAACTCCTAATTATTGCTGTAATTTCCTCTTCATTAGTGGAAAGTGCTCTCTTTTCATTTTTAAGACTATCTATTTTGTTAGTTTTTTCATACAATCAACTCTTAGTTTTATTTATTAATTTAATAGTTTTTTACTTTCAATTTTATTCATCTCTCCTTTTATTTTTAGAATTTCAAGTTTAGTTTTTGATTGGGGGTTTTTAATTTGCTCTTTTTCTAGCTTTTTTAGTTGCAAGCCTAATTCATTGGTTTTCTCTTTATTTTGTGCAAGTAGGTCTCTAGAGATATAAATTTTTCCTCATTACCACTTTGGCTGAATCTCACACATTTTGGTATGTCGTCTCATTATTTTCATTCTCTTGTGTGACATTATTAATTGTGTCTATGATTTGCTGTTTCACCCATTCATTCTTTAGGATGAGATTATTTAGTTTCCAATTACTTTTTAGTCTATTTTCCCCTGGCTTTCTATTGAATGTAATTTTTATTGCCTTGTGATCTGAAAAGGATGCATTTACTATTTCTGCCTTTCTGCATTTGAATTTGAGGTATTTATGTCCTAATGTATGGTCAATTTTTGTATAGGTTCCATGGACTGTTGAGAAGAAAGTGTACTCCTTTCTGTCTTCATTTAGTTTTCTCCAAAGATCTATCATACCTAACTTTTTTAGTGTTCTATTTACCTCTCTAAGTTCTTTTTGATTTATCTAGTTCTGAGACTGCAAGGTTGAGATCTAAGTTTGGTCTTCTTACAGGTCTGTCTTAAAGACAACTCTTCCTATAGTTTCTAGTGACAGTGTTCTGGTCCTGAATTGAATAAAATCCTGTTTCCACAAATAAGTCTGCATGACTCAGCCATTTTTTGAGGCCCATTTGTTGACATATTGTTGGCTGAGTTCATGTGGATGACACCAATGGAGGGCCTTTAAATTCCATTTTTATACCTTAGTTCTTTCTAGGTTCTGTCTGTACAGAAACTACTTTTGATCACATTCCACAAATCCAATGGTATGTATCTGTCCTGTAAGCAATATGGCAGTATATCCAAAACTTTTCTCTCTCTCTCTCTCCCTCCGCCTCTTTCTTCCCCTCTCTCTCTTCCCCTCCCCCCTCTCCCCCAATCCTTCCAGATTTCCTTATTAAGCAGTGGATAGAGCACTAGACCCAGAGTTAGGAAGACTGAAATTCAAATCTGGTCTCAGAAACTTACCTGGGTGAGCAAATCACTTGTCTCAGTTTCTTTTCCTTCTTCTTCTCCTTCTCCTCCTCCTCCTCCTCCTCCTCCTATTCCTTCTCCTTCTCCTTCTCCTTCTTATAAATATATGTTAAATCCAATATATGTAGACATATTTATACAGTTTTCTTGCCGCACAAGAAAAATTTAATCAAAAAGGAAAAAAATTAAGAAAACAAAATGCAAGTTAACAGCAACAAAAAGAGTGAAAATACTATGTTGTGATCTATATTTAGTTCCCACAATCCTCTCTCTGGGTGTAGATGGCTCTCTTCATCACAAGATCATTGGTACTGGCCTCAGTCATCTCATTGTTTAAAAGTGTCATGTCCATCAGAATTAATAGTTGTATAATCTTGCTGTTGCTGTATATAATGATCACCTGGTTCTGCTCATTTCAGTTAGCATCAGTTCATGTAAGTCTCTCCAAACCTCGCTGAAATCATCCTGCTGGTCATTTCTCATAGAACAATAATATTCCATAACATCTATATACTATAATTTATTCAGCCATTCTCCAATTGATGGGCATCCATTCAGTTTCTAGTTCCTTGTCACTACAAAAAGGGCTGCCACAAACATTTTTGTATCTGCGGGTCCTTTTCCCTCTTTTATGATTTCTTTGGGATATAGGCCCAGTAGAAACACTTCTGTATCAAATGGTATGGACAGTTTGATAACATTTTGAGCATAGTTGCATGGATAATTTTCAACATTCATCCTTGCAAAGCTTTGTGTTCTAAATTTTTTCCTTGCTTTTCCCCCTCCTCCCCTACACAGCAAGTAATTCAAATATATGTTAGACATGCAGTTCTTCTTTACATATTTCCACAGACGTCATGTTGCACCAGAAAAATCGGATCAGAAAGGAAAAAAATGTTTGTCAGTTTCTTTAATCATTACAGGGGGATGTGAAGATTAAATGAGATGTTTCTAAGGAGCTTAGTACAATGCTGGCATGTAGGAGACATTATATAAATGTTCACTCCTAATTTCTTTCCTTCATCCTTCTTTCCATTTCTTTTCTTTGGTGCCCCTAGGCTTGTTAATCTTGTTGTCATCCTCAATGCCTTGCTGTTTCTCAATCTTCCATATCCAATTTGTTGCCAAACCTTTTGATTTTATCTTTAAAACATTTCTCAAATATGCCCCTTTCCTCCTGAGTTCAAATCTGGCCTCATGCACTAGTTGTGTGATCCTGTGCAAATCAACTTACCCCTATTTGCCTCAGTTCCTCTCCAGGAAAATGAGCTAGAGAAGGAAATGGCAAACCACTCCAGTATCTCTGCCAAGAAAACCCTAATTGGGGTCACAGAGAGCTGGACACTGACAATTTCAGTTGTACTGAAAAATAAGTAGGTATTGTGCTAAAAAAATTTTTTTTAGCAAATATTATTCCATTTGATCTTCACAACAGCTCTAGAACGTAGGTACTCGTATTATACCCATTTTACAATTGAGGAAACTGAGATAGAGAGATTAAGTGTCTTGCCTGGAGTCCCATAACTAGTGGTGGCTAATGGTATTTTTGAACTTGGTATTTCCTGATTCTAGGCCAAAAGCTCTTCTGTACTATACCTAAGGTACCTGTAAATGAAACCATATATGTGTGGTTATCTATAGGACAAGGGAGCAAAGGAGTTGCAAAGTGGGAGAGTCATGTAGAATTCAATTCAGTAGGAAGAGTATAGCCTGTGCTAAGGTGATAGTGTGAGAAAGAACTAAAAAATTGGAAGTCACTGTGAGGATGAACATCAGTTAGGATTATTTGTCATTGTCATTATTATGTGTATTTTTTCTTTTTCTTTTTTTTTTTTTTTCAGTCCTTTATTTTTAGATGTATATTTCTGGCTCCCCCCCCCCCCCCCCCCTTCATTTAATAACATACTACCAGCCTTTCACATGATTCCTTCCTTCAGATTCTCCTAAGTTAAGCAGATTCTCTCTAAAAAACTCTTAGAGAATTGCATTCTTTATCTATAGTCTTAGGTTTGTGAAAATAACAAACAAAACAAAACAAAAGCAAATTTAGAGTAGATTGAAGCAGACATTTATTCACTCTAACTGTTCATATAATCCTGTGAACACAGCTGGAAGCAACCTCAAGAGGTAATGTGTTCTAATCTGTTCATTTTACAAATGAGTTAACTGAACCCCAGGGAAATTTAACTTGAAATACAGAAATTTAGAAAAGCATTTTGCATATTTTAAGTGAAAAATGTGTTGAGAATTAAATTTTCTTATTGCTTCTGTTAACAAGCCTTTAAGTGATAGATTAGGTCATGATCAAACATTATCAGTGTTTTGATTTGCAAATTATTACATTATTATAACCATGATACAAAATAGTATCTTTTGAAAATCAGTGCAGCTGAGTAAGGAAAAAAAAAACAATTTGGATTTATTGATAGTGATGAGGTACTTTGGTCCTTGGAATGTACCCAGGCAAAAAAAAAAAAAAAGCTTATTTCTGATAAAGAACATTTCATTGCCAGGTCATTATGACCCAATATGTTGCAGAAATAGCTACGAGTGTCTTTTTTCCCCCCTAATTTGAGTAACATGCATTTTCTTGGGTGCTCCCAGCAATAACCCATGGTAGTTTTCTGCAGCCTAGAATATGCTTTAATCTGTAGTCGACAGAGTTTTTCAATCCTTTAGGTCCTATACAGTGAACTTAGTACTGGTTGATCACTGTATTCCACCAATACATATTTCACAACCCTTCTAGCAGCTTCACCAGGCTTCTTTCATACAATCACTTTTTGCTTTTTCCAAAATTAACTCCAGGTAGCTCAAAAATATAGCAACCAAATTTAAAGCTAATAATTCCTACTAATCATTCCATTTATAAAACTGGTCTTCTAAAATATAAACTAAGATAGTTCAGTTAGTATATTATAAATAGCCTAATGTATATATGAGATTTATCTGGGGTTTGCAGATTTTAATTGAATTTCATAATAAAAAACTGAACATAATTAGGAACTGTCTTACATCATTCCCTTATAGCATCTAAAATAGTGATTTAAGAAGAAGGCCCTAAATAAATATTTGTTGATGGGTTATTTCATATATTATTTTTTATACACTCATTACATTTCAGACAAACTAGCCTGTTGGCTATTCCCCAAATTTCACATTCCATCTCCAACTTAAGTTCTTTGGCAGAAGCCATCTCCTGTGTCTGATAGACATGTTCTCCTTGTCTTCATTTCTTAGAGATTCCCATTAGGACAGGGTTTCTTAACCTGGACTCATTTAGTGAACCTATGGAATAATGCTTTTAAAGTCATAAAATAAATAGGATTATAAAGAAAACATTGAAATATAATTATCACATTTTTAAAACATATACAAGTTCTCAGACCTGAGGTTAAGATCTTTTGACTTAGTTGAATCATCTTTTGATTCTCTTCTGTTGTTAGTGTTATTTCACTCCTCGTATTATGCTGTCTTTACCTGTATATATATTGTATCCTTTCCTTAAGTTTCTTGAGTGTTAAAATCTGTTTAATTTTTTTGTCTTTGTGAACTCCTAGTTCTGACTTTGTATTTTATATATAGCAGTTCCTTGAGAAAGGTTTGTTAAATTGACTTGAATTAATTGATCAAAAATTAAAGAAACTCCTTCTTCCAAACTCTCACTGTAACATTCTTCACCCCTCTGTATCTTTGATTTAAGGAATGGGCAGGGATAGAGAAGCCGTGAGTAGACTAACAATGAGTGATCTTCAACCTATTAGGAATCGAAGGAAAGAAATTTAAACCACTAAAGGGAACACATTTATTTCCCCATACTGTTTCTCCCCCCACATTCCCTTCTTAATGGGAATGCTTATTTTGTATTGAACTGGAAATGTCTTTGTAGCTAATTAGCACCGTTTTGAAAATTTTTCTTCTTGTCCTAAAATAATGTCAATTATCCCTGGATAATTCTGAGCCTAAGCAATCTGAGCCTAAGAAGCCTGAATGGGTATAAATACAGTCACTTTTCAGCATAGTTGCTCTATACAGTCTATTTAGGCAAAGTGATAGAAAAAATAGGATTAAGGATATTTATACCGGGATTTTGCTTGAGTAGAAGGGAGAAAAAGCTCTTTTTAGCAAATGGCTTCAATCTTTTTAGTGACGTGTGAGGCAAAGTCTTCATCTCTGAGATTGTGGGCAAAGGGTCTCATGAGAAGTTTGAGGAAGAATGAAAAGATTAAAAACTTTAGAATAATGATTTGAAAAGTTAAGGATTGTCTTGTTACATTGAGGACTCATTGGACATTATGCAACCCATTTATAGAGCTCCAAGTTACCACAGCTTCATGAATTCTTCTGGCACTTCTTAGAAGCAAGTTTTTCCAAAGTGATAGAGAGCTTTGTTTTTTTTTTTTTTTCTTATATGTAAAATACTATTATTAAAATAATTTCTTAACAATAGATAATCAAGTAATTACTAAGGTAGTTTGAAAGAAAGATTGCTGTTGGGTCAAGTACAATGGATTCCAAAAACACAAAATTGGGTAGGAAAAGTTATTTTTTTTTTTTTTTTTTAAATAATAACTTTTTATTGACAGAATCCATGCCAGGGTAATTTTTTTTACAACATTATCCCTTGCACTCACTTCTGTTCCGATTTTCCCTCCCACCCTCCACCCCCTCCCCTAGATGGCAAGCAGTCCTATATATGTTGAATATGTCCTAGTATATCCTAGATACAATGTATGTGTGCAGATCCAAACAGTTTTCTTGTTGCACAGGGAGAATTGGATTCAGAAGGTAGAAATAACCCGGGAAGAAAAACAAAAATGCAAACAGTTTACATTCATTTCCCAGTGTTTTTTTTCTTTGGGTGTAGCTGCTTCTGTCCATCATTGATCAATTGAAACTGAATTAGGTCTCTTTGTCAAAGAAATCCACTTCCATCAGATTACATCTTCATACAGTATCGTTGTTGAGGTATATAATGATCTCTTGGTTCTGCTCATTTCACTTAGCATCAGTTCATGTAATTCTCTCCAAGCTTCTCTGTATTCATCTTGCTGGTCATTTCTTACAGAACAATAATATTCCATAACATTCATATACCACAATTTACCCAACCATTCTCCAATTGATGGGCATCCACTCAGTTTCCAGCTTCTAGCCACTACAAACAGGGCTGCCACAAACATTTTGGCACATACTGGTCCCTTTCCCTTCTTTAGTATCTCCTTGGGGTATAAGCCCAGTAGAAACACTGCTGGATCAAAGGGTATGCACAGTTTGATAACTTTTTGGGCATAATTCCAGATTGCTCTCCAGAATGGTTGGATTCGTTCACAGCTCCACCAACAATGTATCAGTGTCCCAGTTTTCCCACATCCCCTCCAGCACTCATCATTATTTTTTCCTGTCATCTTAGCCAATCTGACAGGTGTGTAGTGGTATCTCAAAGTTGTCTTAATTTGCATTTCTCTGATTAATAATGATTTGGAACATTCTTTCATATGAGTGGTAATGATTTCAATTTCATCGTCTGAAAATTGTCTGTTCATATCCTTTGACCTTTTATCAATTGGAGAATGGCTTGGTTTCTTATAAATTAGAGTCAGCTCTCTATATATTTTGGAAATGAGGCCTTTATCAGAGCCTTTAACTGTGAAGATGTTTTCCCAGTTTGTTGCTTCCCTTCTAATCTTGTTTACATTAGTTTTGTTTGTACAGAAGCTTTTTAATTTGATGTGATCAAAATTTTCTATTTTGTGATCAATAAAGGTCTCTAGTTCGTCTTTAGTCACAAATTTCTTCATCTTCCACAAGTCTGAGAGATAAACTATCCTCTGTTCCTCCAATTTGTTTATAATCTCGTTCTTTATGTCTAAATCATGGACCCATTTTGATCTTATCTTGGTATACGGTATTAAGATAGAGAGCTTTGAATGGCAGCTCACAAAATTGGAATTCATGCCACAGATACTGGTGAGTGTAACATCACAGTATTGTATTTAGGGAAGATTAGTCCGACAGCATTATGTACTATAAGTTGAAGGGAGGGGGAGAAAAACTGGAGAAAGAAGAATCACCCTTCTGAGAACAAGAATAGTATAAGTTCTAGTACTTACTAGATTTTTTTCAAACTTCATTTAGCTGTAGGAATTACAGGATCATAGATTTAGAGCTCTTATAGCTGATAATATTCTTTAAGTGATGGAGGAAAATAATAATGAAGGGAAAAAAGCCTTTTTACAAATGTGAAGTATTCTTATATACTTCCTAAATGAAAATTTTAAGGTATAAAAATACTTTATGGAGAATTAGAAAAGTAAATGTAAAAATAAATTCTGCCTCAGACATTTATTAAGCTGTGTGACTTTGGCAAATTGTTTAACTTTTGTTAGCCTCAGCTTCCTCATCTGTAAAATGGGGATAAAAATATCCTATAGTTCTTGTGAGACTCAAATAAGAAAGTATTTGTGAAGTGCTTTACAAACTTTGAAGTATTATGTAAATGCTTAGGGAATCATAATCATATAATGCTGATGATGAAAAAAATTTTAGGAGACATTTAGCTATTTAATTTGATTTAATGTGGAAACTGAAGACTGGAGTTCTGACTTCTTTAAGGCCACATAGCTGGGACTATGTGGAAAGTCAGAACTAGAAAAGTTGCCAGTTTAAAGTTCTTTCCAATACTTCCCTCCTTCTGTAGGATGTTCAGCTGCAAATGTAGTCAATCTCAGGCTAAAGTTTGACAAAAAGGAAAGACAAAGTTTTAAAAAGGAGATGCACCTGAGGCAAAGTGAACATCAAAATTCTAGTAGACATTTCTGAATTTATGAATGCCTAATTTGCCAATGCCCCATGAACATCAATGTCATACTTCCCTTCATCAACTTGGAGACCACTCTCCTTGTTTAAGGTAATAAGGTTACCTTATCTTTAACTATCCCATTTCATTTATGAGTCAGAATAAATGAGGCTAATTATGACTGAAAAATATGAGTAATGATAGTGGTTCACTTTTACTAAAGAAAAAAAGAAAGCTGTAAGGATTGAAGTAAAATTGCATGCTATAAAGATTTAATGCTAACAGTTTCTAAGAACCCTCATTGTGTACCAAAGCCCCCTTCAGAATCTCCATAAAAATCTTACTAAAACCTTTAATCTTTTATTATTGCTTTTTCTCATGAACTTAAACATAATTTAGAATATTGTATCTGTGAGAACTAATCATATTGATACTGAAAACACTTTGTATTTCAATATGCTTTATGTATGGAATTTTGAAATATAACACTTATTAAGTTGGGAATTGTATGTACTACAACAAGGGGACATTATATGAAGCTCAATTATTTAGGTTAGGATAAATGAAAAGAAGCTTACTTTGAATGATGGGTTATAAACTTAGGGAATCAATCGTCCCCTCAAGAAGTGTAGGATAAACATAAAAATGTAAATGAATATAAATGTAAAAAGTTTAGATATCTTCATGAATGACATCCATGATATATTAAGAAAAATTAATATATATTAGACATCCCTTATGTTTGTAAGTCAATGCAGAATATTGGGCTTCATGAATCATATATAGGAATGGAAGTTCACATGTTCTTATTTTCTAGATGTTTTAAAATGAAAGGTATAGAGTAGTGGATAAAGCTTGGATTTGGAGTCAAAAAGACCTCAATTCAAATGCTGACTCTTGATATGTACTAGCTTTCAGGAGCTCATAAATACTTCTTTGAACTTCTGATGGTTCTAAGATGTTAAAAGTTTTAAAGGTTTCTCAAGAAAATTATGAAAATGATGAAATCACAAGTCTTTTACTTATTGATGTACTAATAAGATGCAAAAGGAAAGTAGACAACTGCATTATATTTTGAATGCTATAATAATTGATCTGTAAACCTTTTTTTTTAAAGTTAGATGTATTGAAATACTGCAAGTGACTAAGGCATGTAGCAGGATCCTTCATTTCACAATAGATCATTCTTTGTGCTGCACTTTACAATGGACGTTTCTTTTGTTTGTTTAATAGAAACAAAATAGAATAGCATGAGGAAAGGAATATAAAATGAATCAGATGTGAGGTGAAATATGTGCCACCATTATAGCTAAAAGAACATGTAGTTAATATTACTGTAAATTTGTCCATTTTTACAGAATCATTATTTTGTTCTGATCGTTTTTTACTTCAGGATTATCAACAGTTATGCTTATATTTGTAATTCTCTAACATCTTTGACTGTATAGTCTAGTTGGACAACCATTTTGAGTCTTACATTAACTTTTCATTTTACTTAGGTGTTTAGTATTCAATTAAACATTATTTTATCGAAAAATTTGCAGATGTTTAATAATCACAAGTTCTATTTTGTAATACATATCAACTAATAGAAATCTATCTTAATACTTTGAATTTTCTGATTACAAGGGAGAGAAAAAGCAGTTGTGATTATAACATAAAACAGTATAAAAATAAATCAAGAATTAACTAAATGGTTTAAAATTGTGCTTCTATGTCATATTTCAAAAGTTTACTTTGATATTATTATGTATAAAATCTCTTGGTGTGTTTTTTTCCTTTGTAATACGATTCAAATTAGAATAGTTCTTATCGATTTCTCTGTTTGCTTTTATTGCTGATAACTTAAATACGAAACTTTCAACTTCTGCCATTTCTGCAGTTACTATGGTAACCAGAGTGTGCAAACCCAGCAGTATCGCTTTTCTTTCACAGCTGGCGTTTTGTGTTCACAGTGAGGGGAAGAGTTTTTAATAAAGCAAGTTTGTGTTAATTGGAATGTAACTAGGTCAGAACAGCTTTTGTGCCGTTTTCTCACTCTGAAAGGTAAAGGGGGGCAGATTCCTTTTTCTTTAGAATATAACATCATTTAAATTCACCACTGCTGAAACTAACTCAACCAAAATTATGTAGAGTATGATGATTTAACTATTTCTTTAAATTCAAGCTGTAGAGGCTGAATATAACTTGCTCTGATTGAAACCCCACTTTCGTTTTGATTATGAGGTGATATGAAAATGCTTTTAAGGTTTCAAAGCAATATATACATGTAAATTACTACAGTAATTATTATCAACAAACTATTAATGTTAAGAAATATTCATTCAAATGCAGTTCAAGTCCCTGATGAACTTGAATCGTTTTCCTTTAATTTAGAAAGGAAGAACTATAGTTATGGCTTACCCTTTTGAAAAGATGAGTAGTGGTGAAACAGTAATAATTCTCAGCTTCTTACAGATATAGAGGTGATTTGTTATCATTCAGGATTATACGTTACATAAAAATCTAAATAAAAGAATGGAATGTGAAAGTCTTAGAAAAATGTTTAATTCTAATTTTACTATTTACTAATGGACATTCTTCAAATTTATTCCTCTCTGTGGGCCATCTCTTCTTTTTTTTCTCATGAGTCTAATTATTACTTTTACTGTCATGATATTGTACTTCCTTATCGGCAACCCCAGGTATATTTATTTCAGTTTATTTATGCATGTGTCATATAGGAATAGCTGCTCTTCCTCTTCCTTCTCTTTCACCCTCCTAATAGTAAGTTTTCTAAGCCTTTGATCATTCTTTCTCTCTTAATTTATGCTACTTAGGACTCTCTTCTTCACCATTTCCTAGTCTAGATGGTCACACTTCACCAAAGTCAGAGTTATCAGAAGTAACAGAGTTACAAATCCCTTCTGTGCCATTTACCTTTAAACATGGTCATGGGGAAATTATTTAACTTTTCTGTTTCAGTTCCCTTATTTATAAAATGAAGTGCATATACAAAGTAGTCTCTTTGGCTCTTCAGTGTTCACAGTTCTGTGAAAGAAAGGTAAGGAACAATTTAATCTTTACTAGTATAAAGGGAAACAAATTGATCAAGGGGTCCACCCACCTCTTCCCAATATGAAATGATTGGGAGCCATACAATGTCTCTAAGAGTGTATCCCTATAAATCTTTGCTCCTGTCCCTCAGAATCCTTCCCCTTGTTCCCTTTTCATGTTCCTTGCTTAATATTTGTCCAGTTCTTTCTGTACCCTGTCATCTCAGGCTTTCTAGAGCTGCTGTCCTGGTAAGTGAGCTACTAACAAAAGTCTTGGGTCATATAACCATCACTTATACTTTATGAATGGGGGGAGGGATTAGGGGAAGATTTATTTTCTTATTTGTGGTGGAATTTTTTTTTCAATCTTTTTTTAAAATAACTTTTTATTGACAGTACATATGGATGGGTAATTTTTTTTACAACATTATCCCTTCCCCTCAATAATTTTCCGATTTTTCCCTTCCTTTCCTCCACCCCTTCCCCTAGATGGCAAGCAGTCTTATACATGTTAAATATGTTATAGTATATCCTAGATACAATATATGTGTGCAGAACTGAACAGTTCTCTTGTTGCACAAGAAGAATTGGATTCAGATGGTAAAAATAACCTGGGAAGAAAAACAAAAATGCAAGCAGTTTACACTCATTTCCCAGTGTTCTTCTCTGGGTGTAGCTGATTCTGTTCATCATTGATCAATTAGAACTGAATTAGTTCTCTTTGTTGAAATCCACTTCCATCAGAATACATCCTCATACAGTATTGTTGTTGAAGTATATAATGATCTCCTGGTTCTGCTCATTTCACTCAACATCAGTTTATGTAAGTCTTTTCAAGCCTCTCTGTATTCATTCTGCTGGTCATTTCTTACAGAACAATAATATTCCATAACATTCATATACCACAATTTACCCAATCATTCTCCAGTTGATGGGTATCCATTCATTTTCCAGGTTATAGCCACTACAAACGGCTACCACAAACATTTTGTCACATACAGGTCCCTTTCCCTTCTTTACTATCTCTTTGGGATATAAGCCCAGTAGTAACACTGCTGGATCAAAGGGTATGCACAGTTTGATAACT
The DNA here is from genome assembly GCF_902635505.1 of Sarcophilus harrisii. NCBI lineage: Eukaryota > Metazoa > Chordata > Mammalia > Dasyuromorphia > Dasyuridae > Sarcophilus > Sarcophilus harrisii. Next base: position 190,848,912 of record NC_045429.1, read on the forward strand.
TTTTGTGCATAATTCCAAATTGCTCTCCAGAATGGTTGGATTAGTTCAAAACTATGTGGTGAAATTCTTAAATGTATTTTCTCACAGAAACATTGTTCAATATGGTTACTACATTCGATGATACATGGTATTTATGCTTTAGAGCTCAATTAGAGTTTTTGAACTGTCCTGAAACCCACTACTTGTATTGTTTCTGAATATAAGAATTTTAGAATGCAAAATGTGAATTTAAGATTACTTTTGTCTCCAGTTCTTACCCTCTCACTCCTGTGTGGGATAGCAGTGACCTCTACCCAGTCAGAGAGTAGTCTCTGAAAGCAGAGACTCTCAAGGTAGAAAAGCAAAAAAGATTTATCACTATCTCTCGAGAAAAGGTAACTCCCAATAGACAAGGTGTCCTCTGTGAGGAGTGCAAAGCACAAACTGCAAAATACAGGATTATATAGATCCTAATGCAGAAACCCCCATTTCCTTCTGACCGTTTCTCCCATTGGCTAAGAAATCCTGACTACATCCTAATGTGGAAATCTTCCCAGAGATTAAAATTCTACCCAGAGACTTACTAAAAATCTACCTAGAGACTAAGAACAATAGCCAATGACACACTTTTTACCATATTAAAAATTGGCAAGCCCTCTTCATATGCCCTTCTAGTCCATATTCAAAGCAAGTCAGAATCCTCCCTGAGTAACCTCTCCCTCTGTTCTTAACCATAGGTTGGAATCCAGAATAACTTGTCCCCTGAACTCTGCCGATTTCAAATTATAGATTTAGCTACTCTTTTTGTCACTTGGCCATCTATAATAGACCACCCCTCTTGCTTCTGGAGCTTTTTGTTTATATCTGGCCATAAATTTTTGACTCTCTCTTTATATATATGTATATATATATATATATTTGTTGTTTTTGGTTTTTTTTTTGTTTTTTGCTGAGGCAGTTGGAGTCAAGTGACCTGCCCAGGGTTATACAGCTAAGAAGTGTTAAGTGTCTAAGACCAAATTTGAACTCAAATCCTCTTCAGGGCTGGTGCTCTATCCACTGTACCACTTAGGTGCCCCCTGACAAAATATACTCTTAGCAGGCTCTGGATGGTGACATCATTTTCTCATAATCCTGAATACTTCCTCATACTTTTATGAGTCTGTTTAGAAAGGCTGAGGGTGTCTCTTTTTTTCTTGTCTAATTTGTTTCCAATACCTTGAACAATCATCTGTCTTGGGTCCCTCATACTTTCTCTATGACCTGAAATGTTATAATCCCAATAGGATCCTGAAGGTAAGTCTTTGTTCTCCTCTGGGACCTCCCTGTGCAACTGAATAGGCCTCATCCTAGGCCTGCATTGCAGCTCTGCTAATCTGCCCTTGTTTTTCTCTGTGAAGACAATCCCTAAAATTGACATCAATTCTGGCCAAATGTAGATGTTAGGATCGAGGAATTGTTCTGGTAACCCAGATGGATCATCTAAAAGGGCCTTCATTTCTTTTTTAAGGTTTTCCACTTCCATGCTACACAGGGGAGCATTCACAAATTTGATTCTTCCCTGGGCAAATGGGACTTCCCTAAGTGGGAATTAGTTAGTCTATTTGGGGAGTGGAAAGTTCTCTTGATCCTTTAAGATTTGCTTAATATGAAGGAGGATCCTAAAGAGAGGAAATAGTTGGTAGTTCTAAATCAATCAAGCTCCCTTTATCGGCTTCTCCCCAGCATGGAGGTGAGGAAGGGAGTAATTGAGCCACCACCATAGGAGCAGTGACTGTCTAGGGGTATAGGGAGGTGGCACTGCCATGAGAAGGTTCAGAGAAGAATGGGATTTCTCTAGTTCCTTTTCCTCCTTTATTATACATTTTCCTGCACAAGCCTGCATACTTTCCTCAGAATTAAATGACTCCTTTGAATTTACATATAAATTCAATTCTTGGTACACCCAGTCCTGAGGGGATCCATACTTTCTTCAGAAGACATTGCCTGCCTAAATAAAGTAACAGTATTTAATGATTTTCTTTTTGTTCTTCCCTGTATATTTTGGTACTTCATCTCAATTATTAAGTCTGCTTCCTAAAGAATTATCTTCTAGGACATTAGTTGGTTTTTGGAGCTAGTTACTTTAGATTGTTCCTTTCCCATGGTTCACAATATTTTCTCCCCCTTGATGGAGGATTCACCCAATGGTACCAAAAGGAAATGACAGCACTCTTAAAAACTAAAACCGCTTAGAGTCTCCTGGTTCACCAGTTCTTGCTTGTGCATACAACTTAAGTAACTCATTCCAAACTTTTCTCTGCTGGCTTATCTCCTGAGCTGAATTAATTCTCTATCTTCACTAGCCTGGTCAGAAGCTCCATTTACTTTCCTTTTTGATTTCTCCAAGTATCTCTCTTTGGGAATTTACCTGATCACAGCAGGGGTTCCCCAGTCAAGTTTAAGGACTTCGGGAAAATTCTCCCCAGGGTGTTTGCCCAAGGATTCAGTATGGAAGAGACCCCCCATGAATAGGAAATATACCAGAATGAGCCCTCAAAGCTGTGTAGGCAGCAATGACCCCTACCCAAATTGAAATCAGAATCTCTCAAGGTAAAAAAAAGCAAAAAAAGAATTTATTATGATCTCGTGGGAAAGAGCAATTTCCAACAGATAAGGTATCCCCAATAAAGGAGTGGCAAGCACAAACTGCAATACACAGGACTATAGGGATTCTAATGTGGAAGCCCCCATCCCTTCCTGACTTTTTCTCCCATTGATTGGGAATTCTAGGCTCATCTATTCTACCCAGAGAATAACTTAAAAAAAACTACCCAATGACTAAAAACAGTAGCCAATGACACACTTTTTACCACATTTACCTTGTCTGGGACAGGCCTGGTGCAAGACCCCCTTCCCAATTAACTAATCAGAGATATCAGGTACAAAGAAAAAGCATTTCTTTAATCCCTGCAGGGAAAGGCCCAGACACACACCTGGTAGCCATCTCAATTCCGTCATGTGCTCCTGGAACCTGACCAGCTTCTGGCTTGTCCAGGGCTTAAAAGCAAAAGACTTGACCCTTCTCATTGATAGACTAAAAGGACGTAACCATCCTTGACCAATGGTCATCAATATTGGCTGCCTCCCACAGGTCACGTCACTTCCTGCAACTTCCTGTATCTCAGGGTTCAAAGTTTATCCCTTCAGAGATCAGATGACCTTCCCAAGGTCCCAGTTCTGGGAACAGGGATCATGTGACTCAGTACTGAGAAATACTTCATCCAATCAGTCTCATTCAAACTTTAAATATTAATGTAGCAAAAAAAGTCTTGGGGAACAGGAGGGAAATGTATGTTTATCTAAGATAAGTGAACACCTGTAGCTTTTGGCTATAGCACAACTTGTTTTTGCAAAGTTTCAAGTTATAATTAAGGTATAGGTTGAGGCCACATTCTTATGAGAAATCTTTACCTCAGTTTATCCCATTCATACCCAAATATTTCAAATGCCATCATTAGGGTATTCACTGCTCATCATATCTTTTTTCTTTTTTTTTTTTTTTGTTCTGTTTTTTTTTTTTTTTCAAAACATATGCAAGGATGGTTTTTAAACATTAAGCCTTGCAAAATTTTGTGTTTCAATTTTCCCTCCTCTTCTCCTGATCTATATGTTAAACATGGTCAAAATATATGTAAATCCAATATAGACATACATATTTATACAATTATCTTGCTGCACAAGAAAAATCAGATCAAGCAGGGAAAAGATGAGAAAGAAAATAAAATTCAAGCAAACAACAACAAAAAGAAGTGGAAAATGCTATGTTGTGATCCACATTCAATTCCCACAGTCCTCTTTCTGAGTACAGACCACTCTCACCATCACAAGATCATTAAAACTGGCCTCAGTCATGTCATTGTTGAAAAGATCCATGTCCATCAAAATCAGTCATATAATCCTGTTGTTGCTATGTACAATGATCTTCTGATTCTGCTCATTTCACTTAGCATCAGTTCATGGATCTCTGAAATCATTCTGCTGATTGTTTCTTAAAGAACAATAATATTCTATAACATTCATATTCCATAACTTATTCAGCCATTCTCCAATTGATGGGCATCTACTCAGTTTCCAGTTTCTGGCCACTACAAAGAGGGCTGCCACAAACATTCTTGCACATATAGGTCCTTTTCCCTCCTTTAAGATCTCTTTGGGATATAAGCCCAGTAGTAACACTGCTGGATCAAAGGGTATACAGAGTTTGATAATTCTTTGAGCATAGTTCCAAATTGCTCTCCAGAATGGCTGAATCTATTCACAACTCCACCAACAATATATTGGTGTTCCAGTTTTCCCACATCCCTTCCAACATTCATTATCTTTTCCTGTCATTTTAACCAATTTGAGAGGTGTGCAGTGGTACTTCAGAGTTGTCTTAATTTATATTTCTTAGAGCACCTTTTCATATGACTAGAAATGGTTTTAATTTCTTCATCTGAAAATTGTTCATATTTTTTGAGCATTTTCAATTGGAGAATGGCTTGAATTGTTATAATTTGAGTCAATTCTCTATATATTTTAAAAATGAGGCCTTTATCAGAACCCTGGAGTGTAAGAATGTTTTCCCATTTTATTGCTTCCCTTCTAATCTTGTCTGCATTAGTTTTATTTGTTTAAAAGCCTTTTAATTTAATATAATCTAAATTATCTATTTTGTATTCAATAACGAACTCTGGTTCTTCTTTGATCATGTATTTCTTCCTTCTCCATAGATCTGAGAGGTGAACTATCCTATGTTTTTGTAATTTGCTTGTAATATCATAAAGAGTGATATTCTTTATGTCTAAATACTTTTTATGTCTAAATCATGAGCCCATTTCAATCATGGTATGTGGTGTTTTGGTTAGATATATAGTGTTAGGTGTTAGGTGTGGATCACTGCCTAGTTTCTACCATACTAGTTTCCAATTTTCCCAGCAGTTTTTGTCAAATACTGATTTTTTATCCCAAAAGCTAAGGTCTTTAGGTTTGTCAAATACTAGATTAGTATAGTCATTGGCTATTTTGTCCTGTGAATCTAACCAATTCCACTGATAGACTACTCCATTTCTTAGCCAGTACCAAATGGTTTTGATGATCACTGGTTTGGTCTAGCACAGCTAGACCACCTTTATTGGCTTTTTTTAAAAAATTAATTCCCCTGAATTCTTGATCTTTTGTTCTTCCAGATGAACTTCATTATTTTTTCTACATTTATAAAATAATTTCTTGGGCTCATAAGATCTTAAAAAGAATTCTCTGTACCAGCTTCCTCTCCCCAATCCCAAATTAGTATTAATGGTCTTATGATTTGCGTCACTTATGATTAATGGTCTAATGATTTGCATCACTTGCACACACACACACACGTATATGTGTGTATATGTATATATGTAGTGTGTTACCACCTACATACTCATATGCACATATATGTATGAATATGTATTGTACATATGTATATGTTTGTATCTTGGATGTCATACTGTTCAGAAACATTTGAAAAAAGATGGCATTTTTCCTCTCTCCCATTAATCGTTTTTCTTCACTAGATTTTGTTTGTGCAAAAGTTTTTATCTTTTATTATCTCTTTTGTCTCTTGTTTTGGTTAAGAATTTTTTACTGTCTATAGTTGTTGTGAAAGTTATTTGTTTTTGTGTATTTTTTTTAATTATATAACCTTTCATATTTGAAAGCTTATTGTGATGTGTAATGTAAAGTGTTGGCCTAAGTGGAATTGTTTGCAAACTTAGTAAACTTTTATTTTGTTATAAACTTGGACTCATTAAAAACACCATAAAATTTCCCCAAACCAATGCAAACCAACTCCATCTCCTTGTATTCAGGAACTGGTTTAGTTCATTATTCATTTACAAGCTATCTTCTAAAAGACCAGTTCTATGGTCCATCCTTCAACATGCTTCTTTAGTTAGAAGCATTAGACATTCTTTTCCAGTTCCCCCCCCCCCCCTATTGATTGTTAAGGCCAACTCTTTTGAATGTCAGCCTCTAAAGTGTTCCAGAATTTGATTCAAGAAAGCATTTATATTCTGCAATTGATATCATTGTGATGATGAGAAATAATTTTTGGTGAGCATAAATCTCTCATTTTACAAATAATTATAGGGTCAAAGAAATTATGTGTGTATATATGTGTGTGTGTGTAATCTGTATAAGCAGTTTATTTTAGTGTATACATATAATGATTTTAATATGTAAATGACAGACATGTTGAAAGGTAGTCTTTGGGGTAATAAACTGCTCTCAAGTCAAGTATATATATATATATATATATATATATATATATATATTTTTTTTTTTGGTGTGTGAGGTTTTTTTAATAATAGCTTTTATTTTCAAAATACATGATCGTTGTCAGCATTCACTCTTGCAAAACCTTGCATACCAAATTTTTCTCCCACCCTTCTCCATCCTCACCTCTAGATGGAAAGTAATCCAATATAGATTAAACATGTGCAGTTCTTCTATACATATTACTATATTTATTATACTGCACAAGAAAAATCAGATCAAAGAGGGGAAAAAATGAGAAAAATAAAGCAAGCAACAACAAAAAAAGATGGAAAATACTATTTTGTGATCCACATTCATTCCCTACAGTCTTCTCTCTGGGTGCAGATGGCTCTCTTCATCACAAGTTTATTGGAATTTACCTGGATCACCTCATTGTTTAAAAGAATCAAGTCCATAAGAATTGATCATCACATAATCATGTTGTTGCTTTGTACATTGTTCTTTTGATTCTACTTACATCACTTAGCATCTGTTCATGTAAGTCTCGTTAGGGTTTTCTGAAATCATCTTGCTTATTGTTTCTTATATAGAGTATTGTTTCTTATTCCATAACATTCATTTATCATAATGGCTTATTCAGCCATTCTCTAACTGATGGGCATCAACTCAGTTTCCAGTTCCTTGTCACTACAAAAAAGGCTGCCACAAACATTTTTGCACATGTGGTTCCCTTTCTCTCCTTTAAGATCTCTTTGGGATATAAGCCCAGTAGAAACACTGCTGGATCAAAAGATATGCAGTTTGATACCTCTTTGGGCATAGTTTCAAATTACTCTCCAGAATGATTTCATCAATTTACAACTCGACCAACAATGTATTAGTGTCTCAGTTTTCCTGCATCCATTATCTTTCCTTGTCATCTTAGCCAATCTGAGAAGTATGTAGGGCTACCTCAAAGTTGCCTTAATTTGTATTTCTCTGATCAATAGTGGATTAGAGCACTTTTTTCATGTGACTAGAAATGGTTTTAATTTCTTCATCTAAAACTTATTTTTATATCTTTTGACCATTTGTCAATGGGAGAGTAGCTTATTTTTTTAAAAAAATTTGATTCAATTGGAGAATGGCTTGTATTCTTCAGATTAGGTATTCTGATTTCTAATTGGAGAAAAAAAAATTAGTAACTTTTCAAGTTGAGAGAACTTAAACAGGTTTCATACCTCAAAGTAAGGAAAAAAGTTGTCTCTTGTTGTTTGTGTTCAGTCAAAGGAATTAGGATTCAGTAACTGATTGGCCAATATGGAACCGACTTTCAAACAAGGCATGGTTTTCTTGATTTGTTTAATTGTGTGAAAATTCCTTGCATTAGTTTTTGGATCTGAATGGGTTTCTGGTCAGCATAACCTAAATCCTTACTTAAGAGTCTCTAAGCAACAAGTAAAGGTAGTTCAGCTTCTCAGTCATATAACGCTAGATTCAAACAATGCAATAAAGTTTCTTCATGATTTCCATAATTGAATAGAGTTTTCTCACAAGACAGACATTGGATTAGACTCATAATTGAACAAAAAGGGAGTGAATTTGATCCAAAATTAAGTCACAAGATGGATTCAGTGTGGTTCACTTGATTCTAATGGTGTAAAAACTGAGAGATTTTTGCTAAACTGTTTCCTAGAGTCATGAAGGATTTGTTAGAGAACTCCCTGTTAATGATGAAGTTTTAAAAATGCTCATTTTCTCAGGTGCCAAAGTTTTACCTGTATCAAGCCCAAAGTTCTGCAAATAATTCATTTTTCTTAAATGGCAGTTTTATTTTCATTAATTCCAAGAGTTTTATAAAGCCTCTGCTGTGTAATCCATAATTATTTTAAAGTTTTTTGTTATTCATATTAATAAAATTAAATTAATGATATCTGTGGATTTTATCCACATATTAAGCAGATAGTAATTGAGTTAGTAACTTTATACAATGAATTAATAGCATTGGCATTATGTCTCTCAAGGCAATAATCAACATCATTTTGTGGATCATCTGTTTTTTGTTATTATAAGCTTGAAAAACATTAATACTTTTGAACATTTACTTATGCAAATAAAAAGTGAAAAAGGATTATGCAGTGCCTTTGTAAACTTGATTTCAGTTTTGTGTATATTAAATATTCACTCTTTTTTCTTTTTTTGTTTTTTAAAAATTTTATTACCGTCACTCTCCCCTACTGCCCTGTTGTAACAAATGAGGATAGTTAAGCAAAATAAATCCATATATTGATCATGTCTGAAAATGTGGTTCAGAATGGTTTCATTTTTCAGAGGTTTTCATAGTATAAAATATAGTTGACTAAATAGCTTATAGTTGGCTCATCAATGTATATACAGCTTGGACAAATACAATAGTTCAATAGTGTCCTAGAAAGGTGTCATGTAGACTGGATTGCCTTTAGGAAATTGTGTATTGTACCTAAATTTTCCCTTTAAAATATCATTATCCTTTCAGTGAATTGATGAATGAAAAGTCTTTTTTATGCATTTTTGCCAAGCCCTATGACAATTTTTAGGAATATATAAAAGGGAAATAGTGACCAGGAGGAAAAGTGTTTTGCCTTAAAAAAATTTTTTCTAGAAGGAGTGGTAATGTTTTCTTCATCATAATATCTAGAAACAAGATATGGAAAATTTCAAGAAGAAGAGTGATGTTACTTTCACGAAGCAAAGTAAATGGCAAGAAGATGGTCAGGGCTGGTATCTGAGTGTATGGATTGGTGACTTGAGGCTGGCTAGATAGACTGGGTTTTGTGGATTTCTGCTCCTTGGCTGAATGAAATTATTCTTTGTGCCAATAAGTCATAAAATCATTGCACTCAAATAACTGCAGATTACGCAGATGGCAATGGTAAATTACATGATTAGTTAAGAGGACATTATAGCATGTTATCAATGAAAAATTGCACAGGAATAGCATACATGGAGTGATACTATATGTACAGAAAAGAATGTGAGATAACTGTGTAGTAAGAGCAAAAGGTAAGCAACTGACACTTCAGATATTCCATCCAACACAATGTTAGAGATCTAGAGCATATTTAGCATATTTGATGGACCCAGAGTTTGGATTTATGAAGAGGTATTCGCTGAGTTGCACTGAATGAGTACAGATAACAATCCATTCTTACCTTTCCATCCTGTGCTAGGGTCTCCCTCTAAATCTCTTTAAAATTATAGGGATAACAATCTTGGAACAGATGCAATCAGAATAAAACACATGAAATTATTTTATATTTCTCATGCTTGTGTAAGGGCAGCTTGAGAGAATTGTCAACTATGTCTGTTTAGAAAACTGTTGAATTTCCTCCCCCCTCCCCCCAGCATAGTTTCTTTATGTATTAAAAGTGATAGTATTATATTTATTTTAATGAAAGAAATGTTTAGATTTAAAAATTAGCATAAATATTTTGATGAGAATTTATTCTAAAATTGTTATGATGTATTAGTGATGTATCAATTTTATGATGTGAAAGTATTATAGTAAGAGAATTCATTCTAAAAATGGTAATTTTATGATGTATCACATAAAAATGTAGTCTAAATATTGACTTTATATAAATCAGGTTTACCTCTAAAATACATCTAGTTTTCATAACTCTTACTGACAATAGCTGTTAGTATTCATTTGAAATAAATACAAACGACATATATTAAGGTCTCAGTAAACATTTGCTAATTGGTTTGCCATTTTGAACAAAATACTAATTTGATATTGCCATCCTTTTATGAAAACATTTTTGATAGTTTTTGAGCATGTCAGGAGTATTCATTTAATTGTTTGAATATTTTATTTTATTTTTTAGAAACCAGCAAATATCCTAGTAATGGGAGAAGGCCCAGAAAGGGGGAGAGTCAAAATAGGTAGGTAAATTTATTGTGATTGTTATTGCTTAGAGCATCTGTAATAGTTATTAATTATAAAATTAATACCATATCAAATTTTATGAGAATTATGCAGAAATTTAGTATTGGAAAATCTAGACATAACATTTTTTTGTAAAAATGTATTTTGTGTGTGTAATATTATATATATATCCATAAAATTCTATTCATCTAACTATTTATTTATCCATTTATTTATTTATTTATTTATTTATTTATGCTGAGGCAATTGGGGTTAAGTGACTTGCCCAGGGTCACACAGCTAGGAAGTGTTAAGTGTCTGAGGCCAGATTTGAGTTCAAATCCTCCTGACTTCAGGGCTGGTGTTCTAGATTCCATGAATCTAAAATAGAGCAGCATTGGTAAGTTACTAAAATATTAAATTTCTTGTAGTATCTTACATAGTGCAAGAAAAATCCATACACATAATCACTTAACCTTAAATTCTCAGACTCAACTTTACTAATATTACCTCCTCAGCATAATGATCTTTTAGTATCTAAAACAGATAATTCCATACACATTTGGTGCCTAGTATGCACCATGTTATAAAACTTAGTTGATCATATCATATATATGCCACTGCTGATCTCTAGCATATCCCAGAAATTCATAATCTTTATTCTTTTATTTTATTTATTAAAGCTTTTTATTTACAAAACATAAGCATGAGTAATTTTTCAACACTGACCCTTGCAAAATTTTCTGTTCCAAATTTTCCTCTCCTTCCCTCTTTTCCTCCACCCCCTACCCTAGTTTGGCAGATAGTCCAATATATGTTAAATGTGTTTATATTTTTATACAAACACACACACACACACACACACACACACACACACACACACACATATATATATAAAATTTTAAATTTAAAGCCCCTGTCCATGATTAAGACCAAACAATGCATTTGAAAGAATTCAAACTTTAGTCAAAGATTTCAGTTTAGATATTGCTTGCCAATTTTCCACTTGTATGATGTTGGATGAGTCAACCTTTCAGGGTGGGGTCTCAATTTCTTCACCTGTAAGGCAATTCTGTTTCAAACTTTCTAGTCTCACTTAGATTATTATATTAATATTAGTAACCAGGTAATATACTATAGTAGAGTCCTGAGCTTGGTGTGAAGAATATCTGACTTCAAATTTACCTCAGTCATCTAATAACTGGTCAAGTCACTTAATCCCTATCTGCCTTGGTTTCCTCAATTGTAAAATGAGAATAAGAAGAGCATCTATTTTCCAGGGCTGTTGAGGATAAAATGAGATAATATTTTAGCACAGTTCTTGGCATATAATAGGAGCTTAATTAATGCTTGTTCCTTCTAATCCCCTGATAAGTGCTTTGTAAAATGTATGTTGTATGTATGTATGTATGAAACTACAAAAATCTGGATTCTAGATTTCACATTTTTCTTAAGACCTAAATTCTACTTCTTAACCTGATGTCATCAAACTTGATGGATGTACTTACTTCTTCATCTCAAGTTAGGTCTATCTTTGCTTGAATCATAAGAGATAAGTAATCATTGAAGGCTAACATTTTTACATGGGACCCATCCTTTTCTGACTTACATATGCTTTCACACATATCCTCTTTTCATTGAAGTATCTTTACTTCTCCGCTGTGTTCACTCATTTTCCTTTATTCCATTCATATATAGGTCACTTACCTTTGCTTCACCTTGCTGTACTCAAACCTTTGTTTTCATATTTCCTTCTCCTACTAGATTCCTTGAGTATGTACATACACATTCCCTCTAGTTACTTTATTATGTATTCCTTTTTTAACTCTCCAATATGAAATTATTTATGATCAGTAATTTTCCTATATGACTTTGTAGTATTTACAGTTTTAAGTGTCAGACATTTGTTCTAATTCCTTCATGACTTTTGTGATGTTCCCTATCTTGTTCTCTTTTAGCTCCTTTTTTATTCCTCTCCTCTCCCCAACCTTCCAGTCCCCTGTTCATATTTTAACTGGAAGTTGAAAAGGCTTTTCGTTCTTAACTATTAACTCTTCTTTCTGTTTGTTTATTCAGAAAATTAATCCATGACTATCTCTATTTACCAGTTGGTTTTTTCATTCAGGATCTAGTTCCATATTCTGGTTAAACTTTCAACTTGAATTGTGTCCAATCACTTCAAACACATTATGTCCAAAACTAATGACTAGAATGCTTACCCATTTCTATCAACAGCATTATAATTCTTCTATTCACTCCAAAACCTGAGCATCATCTTTGGCTTTTTTTTTTTTTTGGCCCTCTATACCTAACCAGTCATCAAATCCTAGTGATTTTTCTTTCAAAATTTCTCCTTTTTACAACTACTTCCATTTTCTTACTCAGGCTTATTATTACAGTCACTTGAATTCAACAGATATTTATTAAAAACCTGCTATCTGCAAAGTATTGCACTAGATGCTAGGGATAAAAATGGAGATTGTGGACCTGTAATTGATATACTGATATAGAGAACTCTAGCCTGAGGAAATTCCATTCACTAGTACAAGTTTCATCTAATACTAGACAACTGAGAGATTGTGACTTGTCAGGTCCACACAACCAATTTGGGTCACTGGCAAAATTTAGAACTTAGATCTTCCTGGCTCCCAGGCCAGCTTTTTATTTAATATTGATTCTCTCAGTCACCATGCTTGCAACCTTAATGTCACCCTTGATTTCTCACTTGCACTCACCCCACATATCCAATTTCTTGCTGAGTATTATCATATTTACTTAATAACAACTTTACATGTATCCCCTTTTTCTATCACTCGACTACTATGGGCCTCATCACCATATCTGGATTATTGCTTTTTCTAATAGTTGCCTTCTGGTTTATTATCTTCTTTCCCCAAATATTTCCATTTTAGTCCATTTTCTACTCAGTTGTCAGTCATTTTCTTAAAGCACAGATCTGAATGTTTTACCGTCTTATTCAGTAACTTCTAGTGACTTCCTTCAGCATAAAATATAAAATTTTCTACTTGGCATTTTAAACCCATTAAAACCTGATCCCTTCCTATCTTTCCAGGCTTTTACATATTTCTCTCAACATACTCTACAATCTAGCAGTATGGGACTTCTTCCTAATCTTTGCTAATAATACATAATCTCCTATCTTTGTACTGGACTTTCTTTGTGTCTAGAATGCTCTCCCTCTTTATTTTTGCATCGTGACTTCCTGGGCTTCTTTTTAAGATTTACCTCAAATTCCATCTTCTACAAGAGGCCTTTTTAAATTTCTTACTCTGTTAATGTCTTCCCTCTGAGATTACTTCCCATTTTCACTGTATAGATTTTGTGTGTGTCTATTTGTTTCCATATTGTTTCCCCAACTAGAATGTATGCTTTTTTGTGGACAGAGACTGTATTTTTACCTTTCTTTGTAGCCCCAGTGCTTAGCATAGTACCTGATACATATTAAGCTTTTAATAAATGCTTGTTAATTTGTTTACTAAAAGTAAGCAAAAACCAATTATTCTCCAAACTCAAGGAACTTATATTGTACTTGGAAATATAGTATGTAAACAGAAAATAATTTGAGAATAGGGTGAAAGTTGGGGTTTTACAAAACGTCTTTAGGAAAAGAAATTGATTATTCAGATTAATAATAGCCATCCTGAGTGGGTTTTTTGCCTTTATTTTCCAAGTATGGATTTCGTCCTGTCATTTTCCTGCATAAAAACTTCTAATGGCTTGTTATTAGGAATTAAAGTTGGAAGAGAGCTAGAAACTATCTAACTCAATTCCTAACTTTATAGATAAGGAAATTGGGTTCCAGAGAAGAGAAGTGACTTGCTCTATTATAGTTCAATACTTATTAAACTTAGTTAAACTATTTAACTATTAAATAGTTATTAAACTATTATTAAATAATTATTAAATAGTTATTAGATATTAAATCCCACATGGGATTGAGTAACTGAAAATGAAAAAGAAAGTAACTGAAAGGGCTCATGAAAAAATTTGGTAATAGTAAAAGGTATCAAATATTCTGGGAAGATTTTTATGTCAAAATAAACAAGCATATCCATCTCATAAGTATACAAATTTGGTTCTGTTTTTAATAATTGGTAAACTTATATGTATACCAAAGAATTGTTTAAATCAAATATCTTTATGATTTATTATCAGTAAGTGTTTGATTTGTTTACCCATTTTGTATATCTATATACCTGGAATCACATAAACATTTCTTGGGCAAAAAAGGGGTCGTGAGTGGAAAAAGTTTAAAAATGTACTAGTTTGACAGCTGTTCTGAATCATAAATCTTGTATAGCTAATGCATGACAACCAGAATTAGCACCTGTGTTTTCTAATCCTTAGTCCATTGTACTTTCTAATGTACTATTCATACTCATAGAATAAAGTTCAAATCCCTTAATATACCATTCAGAGGTTAATATAGTTTCAATCTATATCCCATTTATCAAGTTTTTATTTTTCTTTAGTATTCAGTAGGAACCATTCATCCTGGCCCATCTTTACTTTTAAGGTTTTCAAGGTGAGATAGTTTAATTCAGCTCAGCTTAGTGCTTTTATAAAACACTTCTAAAACACTCAGTCTAGTTGCTGGGGTATGTTAATAAATTTGAAAGAGCCCCTGTTCTCTAGAGTCTTCTGTTCTACTTGTACTTCTTCAAAAAACAATCCTTGAATATAATGAAGAATTCATAAATAAGGTAAAATATAACTGTTTACATTTCTTTAAATCTTTTGCTTTTGTGTATATCCTATTTAAATAGATTAGTATTAACATTCATCAGTTCTAAGAGTGCTTCAAGATACTGAAAGCAGTAGGTGAATTTAATAGTTAATCTATTATATAGTCTATTATAGTATTCTGGGAAAAATGTTTTGATTTCTCCTTAAAGTTTTATAATAATGTACAAATTGTTTCTGTAGCTCTCTAAAAGTAAAATACTGTGATAGCTGTCAACAAAGTACCTAGTAGAATAATTATTTCTTGATTTTGTGAGGCGTGGTATCTAAAATAAATACAGTTACATATGAATTTGAAATGGTAGAGACTTAGAGGATATCTAGTTTAAATCTCTTAACTGAAAGATGAAAACATTTTGAAAAAGAGGTAAGACAAGATAAAGGGAGAAATGTTGGTTTAGTTTTTTTTAGTTTAAACAATAATAACAATAAAACTTCTTAGTGAGAAGAATATCATATCAAGGAAGTAAATATTTATTGAACACTATCACTGTACTAAAAGCAGAGCAGCTTTAAGATCAATGAAATGATTTTATCTTTGTGATTAGGAAATTTATTGAGATGAGAGAAAATATCAGCTTAAACTTAATTGTGTGGCTTTTTAAGAGAGTAGGATCATCTCTATTAATCCCTTTCAAATTCTATGAAGAAAAACATAATCATTATTAATTAAATATTTAATTCTTACTATGGTCGTAATATTTTATAGCAGATTTATGATTCAATATAGCTGTTGAATTTTGTGGTTCCTCTTGTAATCTTTATCTACAGTACATTTATGTCTATTTTATAGAACTTGCAACACAATTTTCTTATTTTAAATTCATACTGATCCATGTAATTATTTATTTGGTTTTTATAGCCCATTGGTTGGTTGTATTTGTAACTTATTTGATGGCAACATTTTGGCAAAGAATATAGCTATTAATTATATTTGTCTTATGAGAAGACTTTACAATAAATCTCCAGGGATTAATTATGGAATAAATGGAGGATAGTCTCTACTTTTTTAGTATCCCTATGACTCTTGTATATACAAGACTCTTATATATACACATAATGCATGTGATTAGCTCAGTTATTATTTATGAATAAATGTTTGTTAAATGAAATGCATGTGTGTACATGTGTGCGTAAACACAAAAATAAGCTTAGGGCTGATTTTATGCTTTAGGAAGTTTAGACTTCTAGGCATCATTAATATAAGGATTTATAGAATAAAGTAATTTTTTTTTTAAATTAAAGCTTTTTATTTTTCAAAACATGCATGGACAATTCTTCAACAATAGCCTTTGCAAAACTTCGTGTTCCAATTTTCCCTCCCATCCCCCCACCCTCCCCTAGAATGCAAATAGTACAATATATGTTAAACATGGTAGAAATATATTTGAAATCTAACTATGCATACATATTTATACAATTATAGTGCTGCACAAGAAAAGTAAAATCAAACCAGTAAAAAAAAAAATTGGTCATCGTATAATCTTGTTGCAGAAAGCAGCAAAAGAAAATGCAAAATAAAGAAGCAGCAATAAAATAAAATGTAAACAAGCAGTAGCAAAAAGTGAACATGCTATATTGTGAACCACATTCAGTTCTCACAGCCCTCTTTCTGGGGATAGATGACTCTCTTCATCACTGAACAATTGGATTTGAATCAGCTCATTGTTGAAGAGAGCCATGTCCATCAGAATCGATCATCATGGAACAGCTAGGTGGCACAGTGGATAGAGCACCAGCCCTAAAGTCTGGAAGACCAGAGTTTGAATCTGATCTCAGACACTTAACACTTTCTGGCTGTGTGACCCTGGGCAAGTCATTTAATTCCAATTGTCTCAGGAAAAAAAAAAAGAATTCATCATCGGATAATCTTGTTGCTGCGTACCAGGAGCAGATCTCCTGGTTCTGCTCACTTCACTTAGCATCAGTGCATGTAAGTCTTTCCAGGACTTTCTGAAATCATCCTGTTGGTCATTTCTTACAAAACAATAATATTCCATAACATTCATATATCACATTTTATTCAGCCAGTCCCCACTTGATGAGCATCTGCTCAGTTTCCAGTTTCTGGCCACTACCAAAGGGCTGCCACAAATATTCTTGCACATACAGGTCCTTTTCTCTCCTTTAAGATCTCTTTGGGATATAAGCCCAGTAGTAACACTGCTGGATCAAAGGGTATGCACAGTTTCATAACTTTTTGAGCATAGTTCCAAACTGCTCTCCAGAATGGTTGGATCCGTTCACAACTCCACCAACAATGTATAAGTATCCCACTTTTCCTACATCCCCTCCAACATTCCTCATTATCTTTTCCAGTCATCTTAGCCAGTCTGACAGATGTGTAGTGATATCTCAAGAGTTGTCTTAATTTGCTCTTTTCTGATCAATGGTGATTTGGGATACCCTTTCATATGAGTAGAAATAGTTTCAATTTCTTCATCTGTAATTACCCTTTGACCATTTATCAATTGGAGAATGGCTTGAATTCTTATAAATTTTGGTCAGTTTTCTATGTTTTAGAAATTAGGCCTTCATCAGAACCTTTGAACATAAAAATGTTTTCCCAGTTTGAGTAACATTGTTTTAAAAATAGGAAAATGCTAAAAAGCAATATTTTGTTTTGTATAACATATTAAGTTGATTTATTTTTATTGTTTTATTTTTTAGCTGACATGGGTTTTGCCAGATTATTCAATTCTCCCTTAAAACCCTTAGCAGACTTGGATCCAGTAGTAGTGACATTTTGGTATCGAGCTCCAGAACTGTTGCTTGGTGCAAGGCATTATACAAAGGCCATTGGTAAGTTAGCTTAAAATAATTTACCACCTTGGCAATACTCTTATCTTAAATATTTTAATGTTATGAAGTAGTCTTGTTAGACAAAGCTATTTATTTTAAAAACTTATATTCTAATTTCATGTTGTTTCAAAAAGTTTTTTTGGTAAGCTTAGACTTGGTTCTTGGAAACAGGATATGGTCCCTTTAATGGAAAGAACTCTCTTTCATATAGCAGAAATATGTGATCCTGTTGCTATGGAAATGATTGAATGCAAATTTTATTTTGTACAAAATTATGTGGGTAGAAGATTAGAAGTTTCCCTCAAAAAAAAAAAAAAAAAAGTAGTAAGCCAATAACGTGGGTAGAGGAATTTTTAGGTGGGGGAAAAGATAATCATCTTGACCAGGAGAGGGATTGTAATATTTCTTTTTTAGAAGTATATTTTCTCGGAACAGGAGTCAGGAACAGTTTACTTAAGAAGTAATAATAATAATAATATTGATAGCTGTCATTTGCCTTGGGCTTTTTTTCCTTTGAGATATATAAAGCAATTTTCATAGACAATTTTATCATCAGAGTGCTAAGAATTGATGACTGAATATGGGATCTTATATCAAAAACAAAAACGTAACTGTGGGAGCTGAAATATCTTGAAGAAGAGCTTCAGTTCTGGTAACCTGGTGATATTGCTACACATTCTAGAATTCTGTATAAGTCTAAAAATTAAGGCCTATAAAGGGATGTGAACTAAGATATGGTTTTAGTTCATTCCATTCAAGCCTAAGGATAGTTAAGAATCTGTTACCCTAATAGAAATGGAATACTTTAATAAGAATAATGCTTTTTAATTTTTGAATCCCATAGGTCTACTATAGAATGTTACCTGCAAAAACCTATTTATATCTTTCTACTTACTTTCATCCTGAAGGTGTGTGTGTGTGTGTTTGTGTGTAGTTCATTCTCATAATCATTTTTATATATGGTAACTTAAGCATATAAATAGTCATTGATGTTCCCTTAATAACTTACAACTTATTTTTTTAGGTTGCGTATATTTATTTAAAACTAAATACACAGAAATAACAAAATAGGAAAAGAAAGAAAAGAAAAATAAAATACAAAACATTGTCATGTGCACAGCAGAACATCAGGGAAAATTCAAAATATATAACAAAATTCCATTTCAACAAACCACATATAATAACAGAAGAAATTATATTCATGACATCCATCTTTTCTTTGCTTTCTCGTAAATTATTCTTTTGTTTTCTGCTATGTAGTTTTTCCTTTTTTCCTTACCTCTCCCAAGTAGGCTACAGTTAAATACATGTGTGTATACATACATACATGCATCCACACCAATATCCACGTACATATTTACATACATGGCCATAAGCATACATACATGCATTTACACATGTAGATATGCATCAAAAATAATATTAACATGGCTATTGTATAAATATATTTCCCTCTTGATTGAATCTTTAAGTTTGAATTTGAGTTTAATGATTATTAGTTCTATTTTTTTTCCTAACGAATTATACTCCTGCTTTTTGTTACGGTGTTTTTGTATATCTCTTATTTTCTATCCCTGCTTACTTTTGTACTTTAATTCAGTTCCTTAACCTGCTGTGCCATTATGTCACCTCCCTCAACTCATGGATTTCTCAATTTCTTTCTCCACTTTTCTCCTTCTTCTTTATCCCATTCCCATTAATCTACAGATTGTATCCTATACAATTCTAATTGTAGCTCCAGCATATTTGAATTTTTGTTTTGTTTTGTTTTATTTTTTTTTTCTTGTAGAATTTTCTTTTTGATGTGGGGTAAGAAGGATTTTTCAAAATTTAACAATTATATAGCAGCATTTTCCATGTAGGATATCATTGAGGTTGTGATTGGTGGATTTTTTTTTCTATTTCTACTTTACTCTCTTGTTCTGTCACTCCGGGACAGTTTTCTTCGATTATTTCTTCCATTATTTTGTCAAGATTCTTTTTCTTGGAGCTTTTAGGGAGTCCAATTATTCTTATATTTTCTCCTCTTGATCTGTTCTCCAAATCTGTTGTTTTTCTTACAAAATGTTTCACATTTCCTTTATTTTTTCATTCTTTGTTGTTGTTGTTGTTATTTTTTTGGTTTGCTTTAATTTCACTGGTTTCTCCTTGCCCAATTCTAATTTTTTAGAATTTTTTCCCTTAAGACTTTATTTCCTTTTCTAATTGGTTAGCTCCCTCCCCCCTCTCCCCCCCCCCCCCCCATGATCTTGTTTTTCTTGGATGGTTTTTATTTTTTTCCCCTCATTGTCTTTTATTTCATTTTTGAAGTCTTGTTTGAGTTCCTCTATAAATTACTTGTTCTGCCCCAAGTCTTACTTATTTTTCACTGGTCTATGTTTGTCCTGAGGTACAATTTTATTAGCACCTTGTTTGTGGGGGTAATCTGGAGAGCTTGGAATTTTCTGGCCTATTCCATCATCTTCCCAGAATTCTCCCATTTATAATTATTACTACTACTAATAATAAATTAAAAATAAATCCTCCCCTTCCCTCCTGTCTTAGTGTTCATCCCCTCCTTAAGTTATCTTAAAAATTAATTCCTCAGAGCCGTCACAGTGTTGTCAAGTACAAATCTCCTGTATGTGCCTTTACTCTACTCTACCTGTTCTTCATGTCTCTCTTTTTGTTCTTCCTGTTTTTTCATCTGTCCTTTTCCTACATAAGATTTTCTCCCTTTTACCTTTGCCTCCTGCTTTGGATAGATTACTTTGTTACTCTTACTTCTGTTAAGGATTCCCTGTGGATCATTTTATCAGTTTTATGACTCTCTAAATCAAAAATCCCTTCTCTGGCCTTTGGTCCCCTATATGTATTATTTTTCATATTAGAATATAAGCTCTTTCAAAGCAGAATTATCTCATTTTAAAATTTGTATTTAGGAAGTAAGGTTCAGAACTTGTATGAATTTGTATTCATATTGCCAGCACAGTACTTTGCATATAGTAAGCACTTAATAAGTATTTTTTCATTCATTCATTTTTGCATCTAGGACTATGATGTTAGATTTCCAGTTTTGTTTCCTTGTACTTAGTGTATAGTACTAGCTTAAATTACGTCAGATGCTATTAAGATGAAAAGGCTTTGAAGTTGGATATTGACTGAATCATGGACCAACATAGTAAAGAGATAACCATTAAATCAAATGTTGGCTGTCAAATAATGGATTTTCTGTGGGGGGCACATGAGCTCCTGAAGGATAGTTTAAGAAAGTTTGTGACCCAACTTCATGGAAGAAGTACTTAATATTGATGAAGTCAGGAATCCTTTGAAGTAGTTGAGAAAAAAACATATTCTAGTCCTACTTATATTATCAAGTTAAAATGATCTATTATTTTGTCAGTGTAGATAGAAAAATTACCTTAATGTCCAACATGGTGGTAGGCCTACTACAGCTTAGCTTAGTTGGCCCTTGGCAGATATATATCCATTCTTGAGAGGTCCTTACATTATGAAGATAGAACTAAATAATTCATAGGGTCATCTTTAGTCTTAAGTTCTAGTATGTAATAGAAGAGAAGATATTTTCTAAAAATTTATATAGATATAACCCATAAAGATAGTAGAAAGGCAGAAATGAGGAAGCAGAACATTTAGTGAATTTGGTCCATATTTATTGCATTGCCACATTGTGAACAATCTAGATTTGGCCCATATATTTTTGACAGTATCCCAAAAATGTCTCTCCTTACTTGAAACTTATCTGGTGAATTTTAGTTTTAGATCCAAAAGCACACACAACAAATATTTTTTAGTTGCTTTCAGTATGCAAAGTTTACTACTGTACTTGGCTTTTGGGATGCAAAGACAAACAAAATATTTCCCATCTGCAAAGATGAATCAGCTCTTTTGAAAAGTAAAGGCAAAAATGTGCAGAAGTGGAAAATGGAGTATAATTGTGAGAATAGCTAATAGAAAAACTTGATTGCAATATAGTCAATTGGTAAGCATTTATAGTGCTAGACACTGTGCTAAGTACTAGAGATAGAAAAAAAGTTAAAAAGTAGTCCCAGCCCTCAAAAGGTTATAATACAAAGGAGGAAATCTCATGCAAGAAAATGTAAATACTCTATATACAATATAAAAAATCAACAGAGGAAAAACTTCAGATCCTTTTTAAGTGTTGGGAGATGCTTCTTGTAGAAGGCAGGAATTTAGTTAGACCTTGAAGGAGGTCAGGGAAGCTAGGAGGTGGAGATGAGAAGAGGGAAGACTTTCTAAGTATGCGGGGACAGCAACTGGAAATGCCTAAAGCCAGGAGTTGGAGGTTTTTGTTCTAGGAACAACAAGGAATCCAGTTTCACTATATTGAAGAGTATTTAGGGGTAGGGGTGGAGTGATATAAAGTGGAACAAGATTGAAAAAAGTTTGAGATGGGGAGGGGGAGATTATGTAGGACTTTGTTTTTTTGTTTTTTTTTTTTTAATAGCCTTTTATTTACAGGATATATACATGGGTAACTTTACAGCATTAACAATTGCCAAACCTCTTGTTCCAATTTTCCCTCCCCTCCACCCCTCCCTAGATGGCAGGATGAAGATTTTAAATATATTAAAATATAAATTAAACACAATAAGTATACATGACCAAAACGTTATTTTGCTGTACAAAAGTCAGACTCTGAAATTTTACAATTACGGAAAATCAAAAAATCAGGTGTGCATAAGTATAGGGATTAGAATTCAATGTAATGGTTTTATCATCTCCCAGAGTTCTTTTTCTGGCATGCTAGTTCAGTTCACTGCTCCATTAGAAATGTTTGGTTGATCTCCTTGCAGGAGGTGGTCCATCAGAACTGTCATCATATATATTTTGTTGAATTATATAATTCCTGGTCCTCCATTTCACTCAGCATCAGTTGGTTAAGTCTCTCAGGCCCAAAATTATCCTGTTGGTCATTTCTTACAGCAGTAATATTCCAAATTTTCATATACCACAGTTTATTCAGCCATTCTCAACTGATGGACATCCATTCAGTTTCAGTTTTAAACAAAAAGGGCCCCAAAACATTCGTCATCAGGTCCCTTTCCCTTCTTTATAATCTCGGATATAATCCCTAAGTCTCTGGATCAAAGGGTATGACAGTTTGTCTTTGAGCATAGTTCCAAACTACTCTCCAAAATGGTTGGATTCGTTCACAACTCCACCAACAATGCATCAATGTCCCAGTTTTCCCGCATCCCCTCCAACAATCATCATTATTTTTTCCTGTCATCTTATGTAGGACTTTGAATACCCAACAGAGAATTTTGCATTTGATCCTGGAGACGTAGGATAACCGGTTTTGTTTGTTGGGATAAAGGGAGGTAGTGACAGGGTCAAACCTACACTTTAATAAAATCACTTTGGCTGAATGAAGGATGGATTGGAATGGAGAGAGATCAACTAGCAGACCACTGTAATAATCTAGGTTTGTGGAGATAAAAATCTGTGAAGAGGAGTATATTGAGAGAGATTTTTGCAAAAGTGAAATTGAGAAGCTACATAATTTCTGATAGTATTTTGATCGTCTGTTCATTTTAATGCTGTTCGTTGGCTAATTAGATGTTATCTCTTTTCCTGTGCCCAAACAGAAGCAGACATAAAAATTTCTGTCATTTACCATTGAAGTAGAGAAATTTAGAATGAGTCAACTCCTAATTAAGTGATACCCATCATCAGTTTTAATGGTTAGCTAGAAAATTTTAACAGTGATTTTTCTACAGGCAAAATTTTTCTTCTTTTTTCAAACTTTTTCAAGACTTTTGTTTGTTTATATATTTTTATATATAAATTAAATACATTAAGAGTGCCTTGTCTTTGAATAGTTCTTATAATTGTGCCTGAATTGCATACAAATGTAGTTGTTTCATTTTCATTTACCAAAGAGAAAATTAGAATACAAATGCTAAATGACTTGCCAAGTTACATAATTAGTGAGTGGCCAAATCCTATTAGAACTTTCATTGCTCAGCTTCTACTCTGATCTTTTTTTGCACTGTTCCATGTTGCCTCTAATAAAATTTGCCACTCTGGGATGGTTTCACAGCATACATTAATTTGTGTATTAGTAAAAAAAAGGTGCATATCTATCTTGTCAGGTCTTATCCCAGATAATTGTACTGATCGCTTAATGGCCTTTAATAAAATTCTAGCGCAAGCACTGGGTAAGGAGTAAGGCTTTGTTCTAGTTGTGCTGGGAGGTTCACTCACTAGTTGTGCTGGGAGGGTTCAACAGCAGCCCTCCCTAAAAAAAACAAGGTACTCGTTTTTAATCCTAATTGTAAATTGTCTCTTCCCCAGAGATTGATGGGGATTTTTTCAACTATAAAAGGAACAAAAACTCCTGTTTCGCCTTCATAAGTCCATCTCAGCTGCTATTGATCCTCCTACACCAGACATGTAGGTGTCTGCCTTAATCTTTGGCCAGTGACTGGGCCAGTTGGCACCTCTAATGACTGTACAATTTCCACCTGTGTCTACCAATCCAGCTGTTGTCCAATATATTCCTGGATTTTGTTGCTTGGAGTCAGAATCTGGGCTACTATGACCAGATTGCTTATTAGAGAGTCTGTATCAGTAAACCTGATACTACTACTTCTTTTGGTTGATAAGTCACACATTGTCTACCTGTATTAGTGACTGGGATATTATCTGCACATTCCCCGGTTTCCCACATCAGTGTGGGGATGGACACTGTTTTGTATGTACACTCAGGAGGTGAAATGGTCAAGCCTACTGTGCCTAGAGGCAAGGGATCCATATTCTGGAGAGGAACAGATTTCACCTCTCCAGGGGGTATCTCAGTTGTCCCAGCTGCATGCAGCTCTATTCTCCCCAATTGTAATCCCTTTCTCCCATCAGATGGCTTCCTGGCTGATTGGTCATATCTGGATATTGGACTTCTCGGCACTCTTTGGGTGCAACATTGACTGCCATCATGCCCCAAGTATTTTTGGCCTTGGGCCCCTCATCCCGTTTCCCTGAATCAGTCTACGTTCTGAGGCCCAATGGAAGCCTCTGTTGCATTTTGGACATGGGGTATTGGGTCTTGTTCTCCCACCCTGTTTTCTCACTCTGTCTCTATGCCAACATTGAGCTTTCAGATGCCCTACTTTACCACATTGAAAGCATTGACTAGTTTCTCTGGAAGTCCCTTGCCAAAAGGAACCTTCTCTTCCCATGTTGGGATCTTGGGAAGTCTGCATCATAGCCTGGCTATAAAAGGCATTTGTGCCCACCGTGGCACAGCGTCTTATGATCTCCTCTAAAGGAGCATCCTTGCACAGTCCTAGTGTAATTCTTCTGCAAACCTCATTAGCATTTTCTTTAGCAAGTTGTCTTCTCATAATTTCTGTTGCTGCATTTTTACCAAAGTTCGTACAACAGCTGTTTGCAAATGTCCCACAAAATCAGCAAAGGGTTCATTTGGCCCTTGTGTTAATTTTGTGAAGTCCTTACTCTTGTCGTTTTAACTGGGGAGAAAAATCCATGCTTTGATAGCAGCAGCAGCAATTTGCTTATATGCTACTAAGGGGTAATTAATCTGTACTGAAATTTCTGCATAAGAACCTGTTAGTTGGTCATAGGTGATTGGAGGATTAACTCCACTCTGATTATTTTGTTGGGCTTGTATCCTACAGTGCTCACTATATTCAGAACACCACAAGTTTTGTCCAGGTTCTAAGCATGTCCTTGCTATAGATTTCCAGTCCCTCGGGGTTAAGACTTCATAAGCCAAATTCTGTAATAACATCTTAACATAAGCTGATGTAACCCCACAAATAGTGCGAGCCTTTTTCAGGTCTTTGAGGATGTCTATATCAAAAGGACTGTATCTTCTACTTTCTTGACCTGAAGAGTTAAACTGTTGAATCACAGGATACACACCTTTATTTTCAAATCAGCTAAATCCTGTCCTTCTTCTGTGGCTTTAAGTACTGCTCTTTGCAATCTAGTCATGGGGGGTGATTGCTGGGGAAGGTGCTGGTGGAGTCATTGCCCCTCCCACTACTCTTCCTCCCTCCATCCCGGAAGGTGAAGTTGATGGTGGCAGGTTAAGGATCTGTTCAGTAGGTAGAGTTGAAACTGCCTTGTGAGAATGAGAATCACCACGCCCTTGAACCTGACTTAATTCCTCATGCCCTCTGGTGATAATGTCATTAATCTTTTTTTTCCTCACACTTCCTCATCTGGCCATTCTTAAAATTTTCCTTTTTTCTATAACTTGCAGGATTCTTTAAGGCCAATTGTATTATGTTGTATGTGTAGAATGCTTCCTTGGAAATTGAATGAGAATCTTTATCATTGTAGTATTCACCTAGTTGATCTACCAGCTTCCAATTATCTGGCTCTATCTCTTCTTCCTCTAAGAACCAAGGGAACATGCGCTCTAATGTACCCAAGAGTCTAGAGATCTGCAACCAAGTTACAATTAAGCCTTGTCCCTTGATCAACTTAAATATACTTTCTATAGCGCCCCCTCAGGGCAGGGGTGGGTCTGGGGGAAGAATCTTTTCCCAACATCTGCCCCATTTCAGCTAGAAATGGTTACTAGTTTAGCCCTTAACAAAGTAAGTTCCCTATTTGTGTATTAAAATACTCACCCTGTTTCCTGGTCACAGGAGACTTCTTCAGTGAAATGAGGGTCCTTGGTCCATACATTGGGCACCAAATGTGATGACCGCGTTAGCACCCTGGATAACTTAGAATCAGCCAGAATCAGGATAAGCAAAAGTCCTTGGTCTTTAGGGGTAGAAGTTAAGGGAATGGACACAGGAATCTCCACACCTCTCCTCTTTGTCTCCTGCCCAAAAATTACTTTGGCTTGTCTTACTCCACTCCCTATTCCCTCCTACAATTCTATATATACACCAATCATTGAGCCAGCACAGAATAGTGGGGTGGGCCATTTTCATATACAAATAGAGTATTGTCCAATAAGTAATTAGCCTTAAATGCTTGGTTGTCCAAGTGCACCTACTCAAGAATTTCAGCCCTTTACAATAGCCCTTGACCATAACAGGGTGAAGTTATCATATTAGGATCACATGCTAAATAATAAGAAAATCAAATTAAGCAGGTCCTCAAAGTATTTTATTTCAGAATTATGAAACACATTGCCAAACTTAATATTGTAGAAACTGAATACCACATACTGAAGTGTAATAAGGTATGTGTGTGTACACACACATACACATTCACTGTGAGGTAAATGTTTTTTACTTTTGTCCTTTAGCTTAATGTTTACAATTTATTAGAAGTGAGCTTCTGAACCTTACTACCTAAATGATATAGCTCTTTAGCAAAACACTACCTTTGATAGATTCTTTTCAGTGTGTGCATTAAAAAGATTGAAACCTCTCTCTTTTGAACATATTTATATTTTTTCATTGTTATTAAACCAAAACTATCTTTGCAATGTAATAAGATGCAGTGTCCTTTTCAAGGCCAACCTAAATATACTTTCTCCTTTGCACCAAATAGCATCATGTTAAGGCTCAGAAGAGACTGCAAAAGATTGGGGTCTCAAGAATTTGCAGGCTTGAATCCATATCCAAGTCAAAGGATAAAGTTTATTGTAATTGCAGTTGAAGTGGGCTAAGTTCCAAAAGAATTTTAGGAAAGGACCAGGAGCAAGGATTTTATCCATTTCCATTTATCCAGTTCTTGTCATTGATATGCTAATTTTATGACCTAAAGGTAGAACTGAGTAGTGGTCTTAGGAATTTGGTTATATCTGACCAAAGATCTAGGACTATCCTAAGGCCGGAAGACTTTAGAATCATTGACAGACAAGACTGTTAGAACAATAACACTCTAAGGTAAGAAAGTCTCAGGATCACTAATATATCTTCCCTAATGTCTAAGGGAAGAATTATTATTATAATCCTAGGCCAGAAGACTTTTACAGTCATTGATGGACAGATTATTAGAACAAAAGCACTTTAACGTCAGGGGGATCTCCCTACTACTGTCTCCCCTAGAAACTATATTCCATCAATGGTTCAGGAGGTTGGGGGATATTTTACAAAGGAATTGTGTCTAATCCTATTCTACACATTCATCTAGATTCATAGATTTAAAACTAGAAAGGAACTTTATATCATGTATTTTAGTTCCATAATTTTACAGATGAGCAATCTGAAGTCAAAGAGGTTGAGCAACGTGTTTGTGATTGTATTGGTATTTAAGGTTGATCCTTGAACTGAAGTTTTCTGGTGCCAAACTCATTCCCCATCCTATCTCCTTCAATGGAACCAAATTATAGGCAGTGACCATTTAGATATCAGAATAATGTAATTAATTTTTAAATTCTCCACTCCATTGCCCATAATTTCTGAAATAAAAAATAAATGTTTCCTCACCCATGTCATTTACTCAGTTGCTTTTTATTAAGAAATAAAAGAAACATTTATTTTTCTACAAAACTATTATCACCATAGGAATATAGGCTTTTTGCATCTGACTAGAAGCAGGATAGAGGAGGATACAATGGAGAAAGAATAATTTTGAAAACAGAGTTGCCCAGTAATAGGCTTCAGTAATGTGAGAGGCAAAGAGGGCATGAACTAGGCGTTATATGAGTGAAGAGGGAGAGACATTGTGAAGATTGAAATAAGTTTTGATAACTGATTAGTTAAATATTACAATGAGGAGTCAAAGATGACATTAAGATTGTGAATGTGGGTGACTGACAAAGTGGGGAGTGAAGCACTCTACAAATTGAACAATAGTTCTTTGTATACCAGAACCTGCATCTAAGTAAAGAAAGAGTTCTGTCCAAACTTCTCATTTTCTACCTGACTGCACTACTCTGGGACTTTTTTGATTTCTCCATCATTCCTTAAATACCTTCCCATCTTTTCAGCTTCCTTTTGTCTTTTCTCTTTAGATTATAAACTGCTTGAAGGCAAGGATTTTTTTTTTTTAAACCTATTTGTGTTCCCAGGGCTCAAATAAAGTATCTGCTACGTTATAGATGCTTAGTGATCTTTCTTGACTGACTGACAGATCTTAGTTAAAAGAGGGAGTTGCTTCAGCAAGTTTACACATATTCTCACACCAAGCTAACTCTGTGAGGTGTAAAGTCCCTTTTGCTCTTTTGTGCATAATAGTCCTTGGAGTAAGAGCTCCAATTTTTTATGCTGACTGTTAATTTAACTCTATCAGTTTATCTGATGACTTCTTTCAGAAACTGGGTTAAGACAGGAAATATACTGTACCAAAATGATGTGGGTAAGCCACACCTATAGCCCTTTCTGTAGCATGGTTGCCTGTGTGTCTCAGAAGTCCTGATTTTTAGTATACACAGTGAGACTTATTTTGGGGAATATTTGCTATCTATTAGGTTCCTGGGTCTGTTTGGGACCTTAGTCTGGAGTATCTCCATAGATGGAAAGCATTAGCAGGTCTAAAATTGAAGGATAAACAAAAATACACCATGGAAGACTCTCTTGTCTTGTTTATTTTGCTTAACTATCCAATGATGGATAGTTAAGCAAAATAAACCAACATTTTGTCCATGGCTGAAAAGCTATGAGTAATTCTATGGTCTATTTTCCAAGAGGAGGAGAAGGAGCATGGTTTACCATCTGTCCTCTGAAATTATAATTGGTAATCATATTGCTCAATTCCTTTGGTGTTTTACTTTACATTTTTGTGGTCATTGTGTAAAAATTGCTCTTTTTGCTCTGCTTACTACAATCTTTATCAGTTCACATGATTTTCCCAGGGCTTCTCTGAGTTATTCATGTTTAAGGTGACATAGTGAATAAAATCCTAGGTCATGTTCCTGAGCCTCAGCCACCTATTAGCTGTATGACCCTGGGCAAGTCATTTAACCCTGTTTACCTCAGTTTTCTAATTTGTAAAATTAGCTGAAGAAGGAAAAGACAAACCACTCTTATGCAAGAATCCCCCCTATTGGGGTCATGAAAAGCCAGATACAACTAAAATAACTGAATAACATTTTATTACATGTATCTATTGCAATTTGTTTAACCATTCTCCAGTTAGTGAAAACCTACTTTTCTTCTAGTACTTTACTATCACAAAAGAGGCTACAATGAATATTTTCATAAATGTCATCTTTTTCTTTATCTTTGATCTCCTTGGGGTATGTGCACCATATTCCTGAGTTAAAAATGTTATTTTTCAGTTGTGTCTGATTCTTCATAACCATGTGGACTTGGGGCTTTCTTGAAAGATACTGAAATGGTTGGCTGTTTTCTTCTCCATTAGCAAACAGGTTAAGTAACTTGCCCAAGGTTACACAGGAATTTTCTGTGGCTAGATTTGAATAAGAGTCTTATCCATTGTGCAACTACCTAGCTGTCAAAGAACATGCATAATTTAATAAATTTTTTATTGTAGTCACAAGTTTTTCTGTTTTTTTTAAATAGAATATTGGGATATCACAATATCACAATATGTTCACGTGCCTGTCTTTTCTCTTAGTTCTTCCAGCATTTATTATTTTGTCTTTTGTTACCCTGTTCCATGCTGAGTGTTCTCCAGCTTTTTCCATGCTTATTATGAGAACACAGGTGTGCATCTGGACTATTGTAACAACCTCTTAATAATTTTCTAAGCTTCTAGTCCAACTTTATTAAAATTTTATATCCCCACATATTCCTAAAGCATTGATCTCAAGATTTCACTTCCCTACTCAGGAGGCTTCAGCAGGTTCCTGACAGTGACTTTCAGGATGAGAAAGGAAAATGACTTGGCAAAAAGATGTTTTTAAAGTCCAGAAGTACTACATTACACTTCTAACAGTCTTAGCACTTTAGAGGTGATGCAGTACCTAATTTGCTAAAGGGTTTGGCACAGCTTTATTCTTTTCTTCACCAAAAGTTTTAAAATCAGATATAATCATAAAATGGAAGGATTATTTCCAACCCCAAACCCCTTTTAAGATGTTCCCAATAAGTTATCATCTCATTTATACTTGAAGACTTCTTAATGAGAGAGAACTCACTCACTACCTCCTGGATTGAATTTTTACTTGAGTATAATGACTGGCAACATGCTTTTCCTTACATCAGGACAATATTTGTATTTGCAAATTTGACCCATTGCTCTTAATTCTAAAACCAATGAGAGTAGGATTCATCCCTCTTTTACATGACATTCTTTTAAACATTTGAATATAACCACCATGGCCCTTTTAACTCTTCTTTGGAATGAGCATCTGGCCTCACACATTTATTAGGTGTGTGATCTGGGGCAAGTCAGTTAACTTTATGGTTATCTTAAAAATAAAATGAGCTAGAAAAGGAAATGTCAGATTACTCCTATATCTTTGTCAAGAAAACCCCAAACAGGGTCATGGAGAATTGGACACAATTAAAATGACTAAACAAGCAATGACAAAACCTTCAGATATATTTTAGCTTTGAGTCCTCTCAAATGTAAAGTTTAAAAATTCTATTCTATTCTATATTATTATATTAAAATAATTAATTTTATTAATTATATAATATATTAAATTACATTGTGTTAAAAAAATAAAATTTTTTTCTTGCTTAGAAAAATATTCTGTCTTAATTAGAAAAAAAAAAAAAAACAATAAGCAGCTTGATACCCTGTATTCTGCATTTCCTTTCTTTTCCTAGGCCAGTTCTTTATAAATTCATTAAGAATGGGAGCTTTACTTATTTTCTGGTATTGTTATAGTATCTATTGTACTATTTTACTTATAGCAAGTTCTCAATGAATATTCTTTATTAAAATGATAAACATTTTATTCTTAAGATAGTACCATCATCCCATTTCAAATGAAAAGTTAGACCCTCTTTAAAAATTTTTTTTACACTTTACCTTTGTAATTAGTGGTGATTCTGTTCTAAATGATAATTTCATTCAGCAGCTTCTGTGTTAAAATTTGTATAAATGTATATTCAGATTGTTCATAAATCGCCCATACATATTTTTTATGTAAATTAATTTTATAGAGATCACTCATAAGATTTAATATAGTTATCCTCACTTTAAATGAAGATTAGACTTGTAGCCACTCAACAGGAAAGTTAGCAGAAATAAATACCACAATCCTTTATGCTATAATTGTATACTTCACTCAGAACCTCAGTGATTTTAAGATAAATTATTATTAGCAGAATAGAAATAGCATCCTAGAAGAGTGTTGTTAGAGGGAAAGTTAATAATGGTCTATCCTAGAGGAAGGAAATAAGAAACCCACAAGAAGAAATATAACTGTTCATTCATTAAAGAATATTATAACAAAGAGCCTGAACTATAAGAAACATTTATTATCTTTATTTAAGGAAGAAATATATTAGCAAAAATGGTTCTTTTGCTTGAAATGGTTAGCTTCTGTTATCTGAAAATATGACTTCAATGGGATATACTATTCCTGAGATTCAGTGACTTGAATTTTAAATAATTTTTATACTAATTTTCTAATAAGGTGTTTTTGTTTCATATAACAAATAATAAAATCTGACATGTTTTTTAATAAGAATTTGTTTTTATTTAGTTAGTCTGCTGAACTGTTAAATCACATTTGTTAGACTTGTTTAAACCCTGCTGTCAGTGTTACTTAGCTAGCATTTGGGTCTATACACTGAGAAAGCTAAAGTTGATAGACTTTCATATAAAAGTTGGATCTCTTCTAGGTATTTGTTGTAGTATGTACTGCTTTTTAGATTGAAAAAAGCTTTCATAAATACTACTTTATCACTATGTTTTTGATTATCTTGAAGGAGAATAACAACTATATTTAGAGTTTTTGTTTTATAATATCATTATCTGGAGCATCATGTTCTGCTTTAAGTTATCATTTGAATATCTTGGTGCTTAAGTTGTCATTGGTATTTGGAAAATGGTGTTTTGCTCTAAGTCACTGGAATACATTGCTTACTGAGGACAATAGCTAAAAAGTAACCTTTACCTAGAAATTTACAAATATTTTTTGTTTGGTTTTTGACCTGGAATGTGGCAATACAGCCATCTTAGCAACAACATTAGCATGCAGTTATGTAGGTCATTAAAGTTTGCAGATAATCTCATTTTATCCTCATTAATAACCTTGTGAGAAAGGAACTCACATAAGCCACATTTTATAAGTGAAGAACACGAGAGTCAGAAATGTTTAGTCATGAGGCAGCAGTGACCCTGGAATCAGGAGGATCTGAGTTCAATTCTAGTCTCTTTTTTTTTTTTTTTTAACTAGCTGTGTGACCCTAGACAAGTCACTTAACCACAACTGCCTCCCTTTCTCTCCCCCCCGCCAAAAAAAAGAAAAGAAAAGATTAATTCATTTTCTCTGGAGTCAAATAGCTAGTCTGAGGTAGAAATTGAAACTGAGTCTTCTTGATTTTAAAACCATCATGCTATTTACTATGCAACACTGACTCTCATGTGTATGTACTAACCATATATATGTAAATATCTTTGATGTAGTTCTTTTCAGTTATTTAGTGAACAAACTAAATTATATATGTAGAGTTTAATTTTTCTATGATAAAGAGAATTTAAATCAATGAATGTAATAATACATCCATATGATAAGTTGTCTTTTCCTCCTTCATAGATATATGGGCAATTGGTTGCATATTTGCTGAACTATTGACTTCAGAGCCTATTTTTCATTGTCGTCAAGAAGATATTAAAACAAGCAATCCTTTTCATCATGATCAACTAGATCGTATTTTTAGTGTCATGGGATTCCCAGCAGGTAATTTGTTCTTATTAAAGAAAATGTGTATAATATGTATGTTTTATTTTTAAATATGATGGTGAGCTTTTAAGATAATTATATCTTAGGATCCAGTAACCATTGAAATATTAAGGAAGGATAAACCATAATATCTCTTCTTTATATCAATCTGTGTCCATAATTAGAACTTTTTTTTCTTTTGTAAGATAAAGATTGGGAAGATATTAGAAAAATGCCAGAATATCCCACACTTCAAAAAGACTTCAGAAGAACAACGTAAGTACTTTTTATGTAAAATATAGCCGGAACAAAAACTCCCAATGAGAATGTTTGAAGCTTTTTTTTTTTTAAATCATACTTTTTACTAGGTGTGAATCATTGTTTGTGAAAGTAGGAAATGATTCATGTACAATAGTTATGAAAAAGAAAAAAGACTTTAAATAAAGGACGGATTCTAGATATATAAAAGGTATTATCAATAGATACTTTAAATATTTCTTCTATTCTAGTACAATAAAAGTACTTCAAGGTCACATGATTTTATTACTATATTTAAAATGATAAAATAACATGTATCATTGAATATCAAAGAGTTAGACTGATGAATGGGGGAGAGAAAATAAAAATGATATATTTATTTGATGTATCCTAGAATTGATGAAGAATAAGTAAGTAAAGAATCTATTTGAAGAATAAAGATGCCATCTAAGAGTTTATTAGAAATTCCACACTGGCAGGAAAACATATTAACAAGACTGTGGGTATCTTAGACCATTTTTAAAAAGGAATGCTTTTTTAGGGGGGGAAAAAAGTGTACTCCTTTCTGTCTCCATTCACTTTTCTCCAAAGATCTATCATATTTAACTTTTCTGGTATTCTATTTACCTTCTTAACTTCTTTATTATTTATTTTGTGGTTTGAGTTATCTAGTTCTGAGAATGCAAGGTTGAGATCTCCCACTATTATAGTTTTGTTGTCTATTTCTTTTTGTAACTCTCTTAACTTCTCCTTTAGGAATTTAGATGCGAAACCACCTGGTGCATATATGTTTAGTATTGATATTGCATCACTCTGCTTTAAATATGTTTCTTGTAAACAACATATTGTAGGAGCCTGGCTTTTAATCCAGTCTGCTATCCACTTCCGCTTTATGAGAGAGTTCACCCCATTCACATTTACAGTTAAGATTACTAATTCTGTTTTTCCCGCCATGTTATTTATCTCAAATTATACTTTTCTCTTTCCTTTTCCCCTTTCCCTCTTCCTCAGTATTTTACTTATGAGCACCACTTGCTTTAAAGCCTTCCCTCTTTAGAGCCCCTCCCCCTTTCTTAATGTTTTCCCTTCTATTAGCCTACCCCTCCCTTTTTCCCTTTCCCCTTCCACTCTTCTATAAGGTGAGAGAAGTTACTCTGTGTATCCAAATATGTCTAATATCTCTCCAAATCTGATGAGACTAATATTCACACAATGCTCATCCCTCTTCCTTTTTTCCCTCAATTATAATAGAATTTTTTTTCCTCTTCCATGAGATGTAATTTCCCTCATTTTACCTCCACTTTGCCCATTTTCTGGTATAATCCTCTTTCCACCTTTAGTTTCTTTTTTATATTATATCAGAAAAATCAACTTACACATGCATTCTCTATGTATACCCATAATAGAAATACAGTTCTCAAGAATTCTTTTCTTTATACTTTTTTATTCTTCTCTTGAGTTCTATATTTGGAAGTCACATTTTTTATTCAACTCTGGTCTTTTCATCAGAAATGAATCGAATTCACCTATTTCATTGAATGTCCATCTTCTTTTTTGAAAGAAAATGCTCAGTTTAGCAGTGTAGTTTATTCTTGGATGCATTCCAAGTTCCTTTGCCTTTTGGAATATCAAATTCCAGGCCCTTTGATCCTTTAAGGTGGAAGCTGCAAGATCCTGGGTAATCCTCATTGTGGCTCTTCTGTATTTGAATTTTTTTTTTCTGGCTGCTTGCAATATTCTTATCTTGGTCCATTAGTTCTGAAAGTTAGCCATGATATTCCTTGGAGTTTTAATTTGGGGATCTCTTCCAGGAGGTGTTCAATAAATTCTTTCAGTGCTTATTTTACCTTTTGATCCTATTACATCTGGGCAGTTCTCTTTTATGAGTTCCTGAAAAATAATGTCTAGGCTCTTTTTTTCATCATGGTTTTCAGGAAGTCCAATAATCCTTAAATTGTCTCTCATAGATCTATTTTTTCAGGTCAGTTGTTTTCCCAAGTAGGTATTTTACATTTCCTTCTGTTTTTTCATATTTTTGGTTTTGCTTGACTGATTCTTGATGTCTCATTGAGTCATTCATTTCCATTTGTTCACTTACGATTTTTAGTGAATTATTTTCTTCATTTACTTTTTTTTTTTTGGTCCAATTGAATTTTTAAATGAGTTGTTCTATGGATTTTTTTTCCATTTCACAAATTCAGTCTTTTAAGGTGCTATTTTCTTTTTCCATTTCACAAATTCTGTTTTTTAAGAAGTTATTTTCTTTTTCCATTTTGTCAGATCTATTTTTTAAGGAGTAATATGCTTTTTCCATTTCACTAAGTCTATTTTATAATAAATTTTCTTCAGATAATTTGTTTTCTTTTCCAAACCCTTTTGTAAAGTTCTCATTTCCTTTCCCCATTTTTCTTTTAGCTCTCTTTTGAGATCTGTTTTAATTTTTTCAAGGAGAGCCTTTTGTGATGGGGATCAATTTATATCACCCTTTAGGGCATCATCTGGAAACAACCTGCTTTTACTCTCCTCAGGATTTAAAATCTGTTCTTCTCTTTCACCATAAAAACTGTCTATGGTCCTGCTTCTTTTGCTTTTTTTACTCATTTTTTAAAAGTTAAAATCTATTTTTAGGACAAGGGAGGTTGTCCAAGCTTCCTCTATAAGCAGCCTCAGCCACGCTGGGTCCGTGCTGACTCACTCCCAGTGCTGGGTGAGCGTATCCAGGTCCCATGAGATTCTTGTGTTTCAAGGTTCATTATTTGCCTTTTGTGTTCATGTTGGATGTTTTATAACTTCTCTGCTGATCTACTGGCTTGTAACCAGGGCAGAGTAGCCAGTACTCGTGTAGATTCCTCCCAATAGATTCTTCAGTGTCTTCACTGTCCCAGGTCTGCACTGCCTGCATGCCCCAGTATCTGTGCTTGTGCTGCTTGTGCTTCGCTGCCTGTTTTTTCGATCTTCAAAATTATCTCCTGCTGGTAATTTGCTGCACTTCCAATATTTGTGGATTTTGCTGGTCCAGAGCTAATTCAAAGGCTGAATTTGCTAATTAGTCTGAGGGTTGTAGGAGAAGGTCAGAAAGAAATGCGTGTCCTCTCCGCCATCTTGGCTCCGTCCCCCCATCTCCATTGTTTTTTGATGGATCTATCACTAATTTTTGGCAGCTAATGTTTCCTGCTTTTTAGGCTTACAACAGTGCCAGAAAAATGTTGGTAATAAAAAAAATGAGTCCTTGTTTTAAGAAAAACTTAGGCTCCTTAATAGAACCTAACAGTTTTCTGTGTGATTCAGCATATTCTCCATTCAATTCTGTATCTAACTCATTGTAGTTTTGTGTCAGAGATTATCTTTTTTTTGTCTTTCCTTCTCAAAGAGGAACATGACATCAGGGGAGTGATGCCATGACATACGAGTAAATTGAATTTAAGTGAGACATGGCTTTGCAGAGTCATCAATCTTACTTTGTCCTCCACAGGAGCCTCCACTGGGTCCTGTGACTAGATAATAGATCAGGATGATTGGAAATGTCCCTGGATGCAGTGGGAGACCTTGGCCTTTTAAAGCTAAGGTGTTTTTTTTTGTTGTTTGTTTGTTTGGTTGGTTTTTTTTTATTAACAGATCTCAGTTTGAGGCAAAGCCCAATCAGTGATTAAAGCTAGGTAAGAAATGAGGCAAAGAATGGCCTCTTTTATCTAGTCCAAAGAAAGAAAATCAATCTGAGAGGGGAAGACCCTCATAGATTCCCGGCAAAACAGAAACAATTGCTATTTACATTCACGCCAATCTGGGCCCAAACAATGACCAAGTGGGGCTTTACCTGAGACCTTTTGTTATCAGGGAGATATAGAGTGATTTGGATTTAATGCCTGGTCTTTAAGAAATAAATCTAACCCATAACCCCAAGATATACATTCCTTTAGGCAGAATTCCTGCAGGTAAGAAAACCTTAGCATGTATTTTCTCAGATTAAAGTTTTGTTGTTAGCAAAACTATAATAGTGGGAGATCTCAACCTTGCACTCTCAGAATTAGATAAATCAAACCACAAAATAAATAAGAAAGAAGTCAAAGAGGTAAATAGAATACTAGAAAAGTTAGATATGATACATCTCTGGAGAAAACAAAATGGAGACAGAAAGGAGTACACTTTCTTTTTAGCAGTTCATGGAACCTATACAAAAATAGACTATATATTAGGACATAAAAACCTCAAACTCAAATGCAGTAAGGCAGAAATAATAAATGCATCCTTTTCAGACCACGATGCAATAAAAATTACACTCAACAAAAAGCCAGGGGAAAGTAGACCAAGAAATAACTGGAAACTAAATAATCTCGTACTAAAGAATGATTGGGTGAAACAGCAAATCATAGACATAATTAATAACTTCACCCAAGAAAATGACAATAATGAGACATCATACCACAATGTGTGGGATGCAGCCAAAGCGGTAATAAGGGAAAATTTCATATCTCTAGAGGCCTACTTGCATAAAATAGAAAAGAGAAGGTCAGCAATTGGGCTTGCAACTAAAAATGCTAGAAAAGGAACAAATTAAAAACTCCCAGTCAAACACTAAACTTGAAATTCTAAAAATAAAAGAGATCAATAAAATTGAAAGTAAAAAAACTATTGAATTAATTAATAAAACTAAGAGTTGGTTCTATGAAAAACCAACAAAATAGACAAATCCTTAGTAAATCTGATTAAAAAAAAGGAAAGGAAAATCAAATTTTAGTCTTAAAAATGAAAAGGAGAACCCCAACGAAGAG
The DNA here is from genome assembly GCF_902635505.1 of Sarcophilus harrisii. Taxonomy (NCBI): domain Eukaryota; kingdom Metazoa; phylum Chordata; class Mammalia; order Dasyuromorphia; family Dasyuridae; genus Sarcophilus; species Sarcophilus harrisii. The sequence continues at coordinate 190,887,346 of NC_045429.1, forward strand.
AAATGGCAATAATTAGAATTATCTTGCCCGACTTTATGGCAATAAATTAAACAACAAATAAATGAAAGAAAACCTTCAAAATATGTTTCCCAGATTAACAGAGGAAAAGTAAATATCCTAAACAGTCCCATCTTAGAAAAGAAATAGAACAAGCTATTCCAACTCCCTAAGAAAAAATCCCCAGGACCAGATGGATTTACATGTAATTCTACCAAACATTTAAAGAACAATTAACCCCAATGCTATATAAACTATTTGAAAAAATAAGGGACTAAGGAGTCCTAAAAACTCCTTTTCAAACAAATTTGATACCCTAAACAGGTGGCTGAAAAAGAGAAAGAAAATTATAGACCAATCTCCCTAATGAATAAGTCAAAATCTTAAAACAAAAATTTAGCAAAAATTACGAAAATCATCCCAGGATAATTAATACACTATGGCCAAGTAGTTTATACCAGAATGAACTGTTCAATAAAGGAAAACTATTAGCATAATTGACTATATCAATAACCAAATAACAAAAACATTGATCATCTCAATAGATCAGAAAAAGCATTTGATAAAATCCAACATCCATTCTAATAAAACACTTGAAAGTATAAGGAATAAATGGACTTTTTCTTAAAATAGTCAGGGCATATATTTAAAACCATCAGTAAGCATCATAAACCCGGGGAAAAACTGGAACCTTTCCAGTAAGATCTGCAGTGAAAACAAGTTTGCCCTATCACCAATATTATTTAATATTGTTAAACACTACCTCAACAAAAAATGAGAAAATTAAAATAGAATAAAAAACCAAAAAGGAAAAACTTAAAAATTCACTAAAAAGCTATTAGAAATAATTCATAACATAAAGTTCAGTTTAAAATAAATCCCCTATAAATCCTCACATTTTTTATACATCACCAACCAAATCCAACACAAAGATACAAAAAAATTCCATTCAAAATAACTTTGACAACATAAAATATTTGGGAATCTTCTCCAAAAGGAAATCCAGAAATTATATCAGCAAAATTACAAAAAACTTTCCCACAAAATAAAATCGACTTAAATAATTTGGAAAAAATATTAAGTCTCCTGGATAGGCAAACAAATATAATAAAAGACAATACTCCCTAAACTAATCTATTTATTTATACTATACCATCAGACTTAAAAAAAATATTTTTAATGATCTGAAAAAATAACAACAAAATTTATGGAATAATAAAATTGAAAATCTCAAAGAAATTAAAAAAAAAAAAAAATAAATAAAATGCCTACTTACCTGATTAAAACTATATTATAAAGCAATCACCAAAACCATTTGGTATTGGCTAAAAAAGATTAAATTAATCAGTAAATTTCACAAAACAAATATCCTTACAATCAAGTTTACAAACAAAAATCCTTTTGGGTAAAAATTCATTATTTAAAAAACGGGATAACTAAAAGTAGCAAAATTAAGAACCCACTTAAACCAAAAAAAGTAAAATGGGTCCATATTTAAACTAAAAATAAAATTATAAATAAAATTGGAAAACATGGATATTTATCTCTCAGACTTTAGGGAGGAAGTTTTGACCAAAACAAACAAACCAAGATCACAAAATAAAAAAATTACATCAAATTAAAAACTTCTGTACAAACAAAACTAACAAACAAAATTGAAAAGCAACAAACGGGAAAACATCTTCACAGTTAAATTCTAAAAACCTATTTCCCAAAAAAATTATGAAAACTGACTCTAATTTAAAGAAACAACCATTCTACAATTGAAAATAGTCAAAGGATATGAACAACAATTTTAATGAAAATTCAACTATACCCTCAATGAAAAAGTTTTCCAAATCATTAATCAAATCAAATTAAACAACTCTGAGATACCCTATAACCTTCAGTTGCAAAATACAGAAAAAAAAATATTTTGGAGGGATCGAAAACTGGGACACATGGTATTTGGCAATCCCCATTCTAGAAAACAAATGCCCAAAAATTATCAAACTTCATACTCTTGACCCACATCTACTACCATACCCGGGAATACTAAAAAAAAACCCCCTTATGTACCAAAATTTTTGGCCCTTTCATAGGGCTAAAACTGGAAAAGAATGATCCCACATTTGGGAAATTTTAAATTGTGGTATAAATTTATGGAATATTTTTTAAAAAGACCAAGGATAAACAAAAATTTGGAAACTTAGAAACTGATCTAATGAAATAGCAGAAAGGGAATATTTATTTCAACAACAATACTATTGAAGAACTCTGATGGAAGTATTTTCTTTAAAAAGAGACCTAATTCTTTTCAATTGATCAATGATGGACACCCAAAAAAAAAAACACTGTAAATGAAAAACTTTTGTTTTTTGTTTTTTCTTCCTAGTTATTTTACCTTCAATCCAATTCTCCCTGTGCAACAAGAAAACTGTTTGGTTCTGCACACATATATTGTATCTAGGATATAGTAGGACATATTCAACATATATAGGACTGCTTGCCATCTAGGGGAAGGGGTGGAGGGTGGGAGGGAAAAATCGGAACAGGAAGTGTTCTGTCAATAAAAAGTTATTATAATAAAAAAGTAAAAAAAAAATAAAGTTTTGTTGTTAACAAAATAGTAAACACATTGAAATCTAATACTCTTTTAATCATTTTTTTTGATAATAAAAATATGGTTTGTAGTATATTGGTTATAAAATACTGCCTATTCTCTTCTAATATCCTTATCAAAGGAGTCCCTATAATGAACGTATGGATTTTTTTTTTTTTTTGCTGAAGTGATTGGGCTTAAGTGACTAGGCCAGGATCACACAGCTAGGAGTTAAGCGTCTGAGGTTACATTTAAACTCAGGCCCTCCTGACTTCCAAGCTAGTGCTCTGTCCACTGTACCACCTAGCTGCCCTTGGATTATTTTCTTAATAATATTATTTAGATGGGAATTTAGGCATATGGGCAAATAGTTACTGATTTTCTCAATCCTTTTAATGATGCTGTTCCTCATGATGATGATGATAGACTGTGTAGCATAGTGGGAAAAGAGCCCAGTTTTGGAGTCAGAATAACTTTGGTTCCAGTTCTGCCTTTGACACATGCACTATATGTCTTGTTGACTGTTTTCAAGTCTTTTAACCTTTCAGTGCCCCAATCAACTCTAATATTATAATTTATAAAGAGATTTCTGATTTGCTTTGGTAGAACGAGTTTGATCACTGGGAATTGTATACACCAATGAAATTATAAAGCTAGGGAAGAATAGAAAAAAAAATTTTTTTTCACATGTGCCTTCAGATACTGTGAGAATCAATTCTTCCACATTGTCAAAAAGATGACTTTTTAAACATGTTGTCACCAACATGCAATTATTTAATCCAACTGCTTTCTCCATCTTTATTTTCTTTCTACTTTTCTACTTCTACATTTCTACCTTTTTTAAAAAAGCATATCTAGGATTGTGATGTTAGAGTCTAAGTATTTTAGTTACTCTAACTAATATTTAGTTATTCTAATTTTTGCTGTAAATCTTTGCTGAATTTACCTTACAGTTTCAATCTTAAATGCTCCCTTTGGATAACTTAGGTCTCTCAAAAATCTTTCTTTAAACTGATTTTTCTTTCCACAACTTCTTACTATTTTATAATGAGCTATTGTTCACTTTCACCGCCATTCTAAGGGTTTTTCAAACCTGCCATATCTTTCCATATGGCAAGTAAGCCAAATATTTACTTACAAAGATTATTTTTGAGACTCTTCTATTAATCCTCATTTTCATTAACCTCTTTGTAACTTTTGACACTGTTAATCACTTTCTCCTTTTTAATACTCATTTCTCTCTTGGTTTTTGGGACACTATTCTTTTCTGATTCTCCTACTTTTCTGATAATTCCTCAAGTTCCTTTGCTATGTATTCATCAAGATAATGCCCCCTGGCCATACTGCTCCCATGAGTTGAATTATCTTCCCTGTGTTGTGTTTCTCAAATCTAACTATCCTGCCCCAGTCTCTCAGATGATTTCCAATCTCACATCTCTAGCTGCCTTTCACATATCTTAAATTCATTTTGTTCAAACAAGAACCCATTATCTTTCCTTCTACCTCCCTTACAAATTCCCTGTTAATGTAAAGAGCTATGCTCTAAATCCCCCAGGCTCACTACTTAGGAATCATCCTGGATTCCTTATTATCTTATCTCTCATTTCATAATATCAGGTCCTTTCTCAGGGCCTGCTGACATCACCTTTGAAAATCTTGAAACACCTCCTTCTTTTCTCTGATACTGCCATCACTGTAGTTCTGGCCCTTATCACCTCATACTTGAATTATTTAGTCTTTTGGTCGGTTTGTCTAACTCAAGTCTCTCCCTGTTCCAATCCATTCTCCATTCATCTACTAAAGTCTTTTTTCCTAAACCACACATTGGACCATGTCATTCCCTCCCATCCCCTCATTACCACCTCTTCTCCTTTCTCCTATCTCCCCAAGTAAACTTTAGTGACTTCTTAGTGCCTTCAGGAACAAATACAAAATGTTCCTTTTGTCATTCAGAATTCTCCTCCTCCTCTGCCTCCCATTCTCCTCATCTTCATATTCTACTTCCCTTACACTTTAGCCCAGTGGTACTGGTTTTTTGGCTGTTCCAAAATCCTACCTTTTACAGGAAGTCTTCTTCAACTTTCTTAATTCTAGTGTCTTCTCTCTATTAATTGTTTCCTGTTTATCGTATATATATAGATTGTTTTTACATATTTTGGTTGTCTCCTTGATTGTGAAGTCTTCAAGGCAGGGACTTTCTTTTGCTCCTTTTTGCATACCCAGTCTTGGCATGTTGAGTGTCATATAGAAGTTATTTAATAAATGTTTATTTGATTGAGAAATTTTTTGGTCTTCTTTTTATTGTAATTGGCTAAACTTTCAATACCTTTTTCCTCTTAATTTTCTGATATTTGACATCAGTAATTTGATTAAATTAGGTCAAGTTGACGTTCTTTCAGGTTCATATAATATATTTCCTTCTAGTTTTGTATTCATTTGATATTGACTGTAACAAGTTGGTAATCTAACTATACTCAAATAGCTGATTGAGGGATGGCTCCTACATCAGTAACAAGTTGCTTTCTATCTGTTAAACTATAATACATTTCATTTTTTGTGATGGTGGGCTAAGTACTAGGAATAAGGAAAAAAATGACCAAAAAAAAATTCTTACACTCAAAGAGTTTACATTTTACAAACCAATCTAATAATCCAGTAAATGTTTATTTAGTAGCTACTTTGTGCTAGGTACCATGCTAAGTACTGAGGGATCCAGTTTTAAAGAAGGGAGAGAAGGAAAGAACCAAGGAAGTAAGGAAGGATAGTCTCTGCCTTTATGGAGATTACAATCTAAAATCTTATACATAAAAGAAGGGGACGGCAAAGCAGGAGTGGGAGTTCTAAAGGAGATGAAAATTTTACAGACTTAAAACTAGGCAAGAGAAGAAGATGTAAAGTGGAATAAAGTCCAGTTTCTGTCTTCTCTAAAGGAAGGCATTGGGAAGAATTTGTCACTCTGCCCTCTAGCCCTCCAATCAGATTGAAAAAACTTGGTTGGAATAGAACAATAGGATGCTTCAGTAATCATATTAGCCTACAGATTTCTTTTTTAGGGGTGAAAACATAGGAGCCAAAAATGGTGAAGATTGCCCAAAGAAAGAGGAGGTCTAATATTAAGACCAAGAAAATAGAAATACTTATCACTTTTCCTTTACCCATTGTTACTTCACTCTCAATACCACTTTCAGTCATTACACAGATAAATTTTTTTTTACTGAATGTACATGTACATAAGAAAGACAGCTTTGAAACATCCGCTATTAAAAGGAAAAATTATATGAGGCACGGGTGACAAAATATTTAATACTTTTTTCTGGTGACTGATTTTCTTAATCAGAGATTTTTATAACTATTGAAATATAATTTTTAATGCGTTTTTTTTTTTCAGGTATGCCAATAGTAGCCTCATAAAATATATGGAAAAACACAAAGTGAAGCCTGACAGCAAAGTTTTCCTTTTGGTAAGTTTATTTTTTTAAAGCAATAATTTATCAGGAAAAAATAACTATTCTCTTTTTTAAAATTTCATGAGAATGGGAGAGAACTTTGTGTTATGACATTTAATAATTTATTGAAGAATTTATACTTTTTATTCCCCTCTAAGAAAATTTATGGTTATAAAAAATTACAGTTTTGTAACAATATGGAACTTGCATAGCAAAAGGGGGATCCTTGTTTCATTTCTTTCCTGAAATTTTTTTCCCCTCATCACCACTTCCAACTGTGAATTACTATGGTAATTTTTGAATCTCACTGATATAAAGTTCTAATCAGCATTAAGAGAATTTTTTAAAAAATTTTACTAATCATTGAATCTATTGTATTATTAAAGAACTATTCAAATCTATTACCACATTATCTCCTTAACTGCAGTTGCTTCAGTACTATTGGACTGTAAAATAGGGACAATAATAGCACCTATCTCAAAGGTGCTTTGAGGATCAAATGAAACATATTTGAAAAATGATTAGCCTAGTTTCTGGCACACAGTTTTTGCTTACATAAAAGCAAATTCTCTTTTCTCCCTTCCTTCTCCTTTCTCTCAAATACCTTCCTCTTCACCTCAAAATTTTTCTTTTATCTTTTGTCTGCTCCACCAACATTTTTGATCATTCTTTCCCTGTATATTCTGTTGCCTTCTTTTCCAACAACCCTTCTTCCCTCCCTCCCTCCCCCCCCCCCTCCCTCCCCCCCCCCCCCCCCCCCCCCCCCCCCCCCCCCCCCGCCCAAGTTTGTTGCCTTGTCTATCTTCAAATCTCATATTTTCTTATCTCTTGGAAAATCTTGCTTCATCACTAATCTCCTATTCCTTACATCTTACTTATTTTCTAACTCCTCTTCAGCTTGTGGTTCCCCATTCTAAAATCTTTTTTGATACACCTTCCAATTAGTGTCCTGTCTTCATTCTTTCAATCCTTAAGTCTTTCAGAAAAGCAGTATGTACTCATTGTTTCTGCTTTACCTATTTATGCCTGTTTTCTTTGCAGTTTAATTTCTATCTTCACTACTTTACTGAAACTGTCTTCTTACAGTCTAATTGTTAAATGTAGTATCCTTTTCTTCTCCCATTCCTTATCTTTTCTTGAGCTGGATTCAAATCTCCCCTAGATGCTCTTATAGCTGTGGAACCCATTGGGACTCTCTTGACCTCTCTACTTCAGTTTCCTCATCTGTAAAATGTGAAGTTGACTTGGTGTGTTTTCAAGGATTCTTCCAGTTCTAAAACTGATTCTGTGGTCTATTGCATTTGACTTTGTTGAACACCATTTTCTCTTTGAAATGTTTCTGATAAAAGTATGTTTATATATAAATATATATTTTATATATATTTATATTATATATGTTATACATAAAGGTGGTAATCAGTTGGCCGTAATGAAATGTTTATTGTATACCAGGTACTGGGAATCGATGACAAAAACAAAAATTGCTGTACTCAAAGAGCTTGCATTTTATCAAGGAAGATGGCATATGCACATAAAAGTACATGCAACACATATTCAAAAAATATATAAAGTAACAGAGACACCAGCAGCTTGAGGGTATTATATTAGGAGTGGTTTTGTGTCATAGTGAACATTTAATCTAAGCCTTACAGAATTAGGGATTCACAAAGGTAGAGATCAGAAGAGAATTCATTCTTGGTATGTTGACAGTCTTTGCAAAGGAACAGAGATTAGAGATGAAATGGCATGTGTAAGAAACCACCATGCAATCAGTTTTCATGATAGTGGAATGAGAATGTGCATTCAAATTGTGAAGGACTTACATACTCAACAGAAGCATTTGTATTTGATAGTGGTAGCTATTTTGATAATTCCTTTCTTCTCCCCTCCATTCGTTCTTCTTTCTTCTGCTTCTTAGATATGGCATTGTTTGGTCTTTAGTCTTCTTTCCCTGTACTGTTTACTGATATCACTGATCTCTGTGGCACAAGCTATTACTTCTGTGCAGATGTTTGCCTGCCAATTCTCTCTCTAGCATAGACCTATCTCCTAATAGCATCTCCAACGCCCTCCTAGAGTATCTTCTCCTAGCTATCCCACCACTCCCCAATTTTAAGGAAACTGGCTCCTTTTCTTGGCTTTTCTGTATATTGATTGCATTGGTAATCCTTCCAGTTACCACGAATTCAAACAAGATTGTCATACTCCATTCCTACTTTCCATTTCTTAATGCCACCCTAGTTCAGGCCTGATATCTTGTTTACTTCACATTCATTTCTTGTTTCCTCTCATCAGGCTCTTCCTAAATAATCTTTCTCTAATCCCTAAACTGTCTCCTCATGTATCTTAAACTTGAAACTTGAAAGCTCAATGAGAATAGCAGCTGTATTTTTTACTTTTATTTCCTTGTATGTGTAATACCATCCATTTGAATAGATAGTATGTTCCCAATAAATAATGTTTGAATTTAGTTTTATTCTCAGATCTTTTCTATGATGTTGATGCACAGAAATTCAATATCTGAAACAAAGGATCATATATTGAGAGAAGAGACCTTTAGGGGCATTTAATTCAACTACTTTATTTTTTGGTGTTATTCAGTCTTTTCAGTCATTACTAACTCTTCCACACCCCATTTGGGGTTTTCTTGGCAAAGCTACTACAGGGGTTTGCCATTTCCTTTTCCAATTCATTTTACATTTGAGAAAACTGAAACAAACAGGGCTAAGTGACTTGTCCAGGGTCACATAGCTACATGTCTTAGGGCAGATTTGAACTCAAGACTTCCTGATTACAGGCCTTGTACTCTATCCATTGGGCCATCTAGCTGCCCACTTTATTTAACAGATGAGGAAATTGAATCATAGAGAACTTAAGTAATTTGCCCAAGGTCATACAAATAGTGTTAGAAGATGAATTTGACTCTTTGTCTTCAAATTGCCATTTCTTTTTTTCTCCTGTATCACCTATTTTGACAAAGAAATACTTTTTCTTCTCATTCTGAATTCATTTCTAGTAACTGCCATGAATAGGAAATGATAAAATATTTCAACTGATGATTTCTGCCAGTTATATAACCATATTATATAAGTGAATTCTTCTCATGATTAAGTGAGCCAGAGTATACCTTTGTAAAATGCACATGCATGCATGCACATATACATACATTATATCCACTTCCCCACACATATATACCCTCTACCTATACCTACCAAATTTAATTTTAAATATTCATTCCATGTCTCTGTCATGTCTCTAGCTTCAGAAACTTCTTACAATGGATCCCACAAAGAGAATTACCTCAGAACAAGCTTTGCAGGATCCCTATTTCCAAGAGGACCCTCTACCTACATCAGAGTACGTATCCCACCCCACATCTTTTTACCTTCTTTGTATGTAGTGATAAAAATTTGAACACAGAAAGGACATTTTAAAACAGAATTTGTACTTGAAAATAAAGGGTCGTCTTCTCCTAAGTTTACCTTAGAGAAATTTATAGAGAAAAAGAATTTGGGATTCTGGGTTTCCCTCTGTCCACCCCACTTACCAAACAAAACAAACAAATTTCAATAAGTTGTGAACCAGGTCAGGTATAGAATGAGAAAAACCTTCAACAAGTTATTGAGAGAGAACATTCAGTTTTATGATGCAGAACTACAGTTTAAAGAGGCAAGTGGCCTCTTAAGGTTGCCTTAGTTCTGCAAGGAGCTAATAAACCAGTAAAGGAATACAAAATTGGAAACTTGTGCTGTATGCCCAGTACCTCATCATCATCATCATCTTTGTCATACCCATTAAAGCAATTTTCTGCACTGATTCAGAAATAGAACAAATATCTCTCAGAGAAATTTGTTCCAGTTGTACAGGCAAATTGTGTTCAACTTTAGCTGTTAGAAATCAAAATATTATTATTGTCATAAGGCTTGAGTTTGGAGATGGCAACTCGGCACTAAAATAACATAAATAATTGTATTTGTATTTTTGCTTCTATGGAGAGATATTGTAATGAAAGGCACCCAGATGGTATTGGCAAATTGGGGTTAAACATAGAGAGACATAGATTGAAATGAGGGAAGGGTGAGCAACCACATGACATTATTACACTCGCAAGATTTAAAGATTTATATGTAGTTTTGAGAAATAATTCATAGTCATTTATTTTATGGTGTTTTCCAGTGTATTTGCTGGCTGTCAGATTCCATATCCCAAACGAGAATTTCTTAATGAGGATGAGCCTGAAGAAAAAGGAGACAAGGTACAAATTACATGGTATAATTAAAAGTCCTTTTTTTTGCTCATGTTTCTTGCTATCTCCCTTTGCCCCAGTCACTCCCACAACTTTCTCCAGATAGCAAGTAATAAATGAGCAAGTACAATTATTATGCCCAGAAAAATAGTTAATAGTCTGTTTCCTTCAGTTCTCAGGGAGGTCCAGGTATTGTAAAATATACTTATAAGTCCAAAATATAGTAAACAAAGTTATAGGCTCAAGACTATTTATCATTATTTATAGCTAATTATTATTAGATGCATTTGAGTGACATTACTATCTTTTTTTTAACTTAAAAAAATTATTTTCCCCAGTTATGTTTTTAAAAAACGGGTAGGGTATTTTTTCCCCATATCTCCTTATGAATTATGTTGGGAGAGAAAAAGCAGAAGAAAAGGAAAAAACCACAAGAAGAAAAAAAAAAAGAAGAAAAAAAAATGACCATAGCATGTGTTGACTTACATTCAGTTTACATAATTTTCTTTGGATGTGGATGGCATTTTCCATACAAAGTTTATTGGGATTGTCTTGGATCACTGAACGACTGAGAAAAACTCAAAACCAAGTCTATCGTAATTGTTCATTACCCAATCTTGCTTTTGTTGTGTACAATATTTTCCTGGTTCTGCTTGTTTTACTTAGCATTAAGTCATATAAATCTTTCCAGGCCTTCCTAAAATCAGCCTGTTCATCATTTTTTATAGATCAATACAATTCCATTACTTTCATACCATAACTTATTCATCCATTCCCCAGTTGATGGACATATATTCATTTTCCAGTTCTTTGCCACAAAAAGAGCTGCTACAAACATTTTTGGACATGTGGGTCCTTTCCCCTTTTTTATTATTTCTTTGAAATACGGACCCAATAGTGGCTCTGCTGGATCAATGGGTATGAAATTGTTTTATAACCCTTTGGGCATTATTCCAAATTAGTGTCCCAGTTTTCCCACATTCTCTAACATTTATCATTATCTATTCCTGTCATCTTAACTAATCTTATGTTAGATTTGTTTTCATTTGCATTTCTTTAATCATTAGCGTTTTAGAGCATTTTTTTCATGACTATAGATGGTTATATGACTCTCTTAGATTCTCTAAGTGTATCATCTGCAAAAAGTGATAGTTTTATCTCCTCATTGCCTACTCTAATTCCTTTAATTTTTTTTTTAAAGCCAACATTTCATAATAGTAGTGATAATGGGAATCCTTGTTTTACCCCGATCTTATTGAGAATGCATCTAGTTTCTTCCCATTATAAATAATGCTTGCTGATGGTTTTAGATAGATGCTGCTTAACATTTTAAGGAAAACTCCATTTATTCCTATGCTCTTTTATAGGTGCTGTAATTTGTCAAAAGCTTTTCATGCATTTATTGAAATTAATGATTTCTGTTAGTTTTGTTATTGATATGATTAATGGTAATTTTCCTTAGATTGAATTAGCCCTGCATTACTGATATAAATCCCACTTGATTAGTATATACTATCTTGCTGATAAGTTATTATAATTTCTTTTCTAATATTTTATTTAAAATTTTTGCATCAATATTCATTAGGGAGATCGGTCTGTAATTTTCTTTCTCTGTTTTGGCCCTTCTTACTTTTGTGTTATCACCATTCTATATCACAGAAGGAATTTGGCTATTTTCTCATAGTTTGGCTAATTTCCCCCAAATTAATTTTTCTTTGAGTGTTTGGTAGAATTCTCTTGTAAATCCATCTGACCCTAGAGTTTTTTGTTTGTTTATTTGTTTGTTTTAAGGGAGTTCACTGATGACTTGTTCAGTTTCTTGTTTTAAAATGGGATAACTTTCCTAGTTTCTTTCTGGTTCATTTATGGTTAAATTTATCTAATTCTGAGAGCAGGAGCTTGCGTTACCCCACTAGTATACTTTTGTTGTCTGTATCTTCTTGAACTGACTTAATTTCTTCTCTAAGAATTTGGATGCTGTGCCATTTGATGTGTATAAAATTAGTATCAATAATATTTCAGTGTCTAGTATCCTTTAACAAGATGTAGTTTCCTTTCTTATCTCTTTTGATAAAATCTGTATTTTGCTTTATCTAAATCAGAATTGCTATACCCTTTCTTTCTTTCTTTCTTTCTTTCTTTCTTTCTTTCTTTATTTATTTATTTTTGCTGTGGGTGAAACATAATAAATTCTGCTTCAGCCTTTAAAGCTTATTCTGAATATATCTCTGTGTTTCAAATGTGTTTCTTCTAAACAAAATATTGTAGAATTCTGCTTTAATCCATTCAGCTATCTTCTTCCATTTTAAGAGACAGTTCATCCCATTCACATTCATAGTTATTATTACCATCTGTGTATTTCCCTCCATCCTATATTCTCCCCTGTATATACTTGATTCTTTTCCCCTGAAAGGTGATGCTCAGCCTCATTGAATAGTTGATTTCTGGTTGTAATTTCAGCTCCTTTGCCTATTCCAGAAGGCCCTCCAGTCCTTTATTGTAGAACCTGCCAGATCTTGGATAATCATGCAAAGGATTGAGGGAGGAGATGTGGCTACTTGATACTTGAATTGTTTTTCCGTTTTGTTTTGTTTTGTTTTTTTTCCTGGCAGTTTACAGTATTTTTTTCTTCAGATTATAGTTCTGGAGTTTTGCCACAGTGTTTCTTGGGGTTTTCCTTTCGGGATCTCATTCTGGAGGTGATTGATGGATTTTTTCAATGACTATTTTGTCCTCTGGTTCTAGTTATCAGCATTTTCCCTTGATGATTTCTTGAAGAATACTCTGTAGGACTTTTTTTTTTTTTTTTTTTAAATTTGTGGCTTTCAGGTAGACCAATCATTTTAAAATTTCCTCTCCACAATTTATATTCTAGGTTAGTTGTTTTTCCAATGAAGTATTTTACATTTTCCATTTTTTCATTCTTTTTAGTATGTTTGATTCTTGATGAGATTTCCCATGTGGTCATTTTGTCCTCTTTTGAGTTAGTATTTTGCTTTTTCCTATCACTTTCTAAAGTCAAAGTTCTTTCCTGTTTCTTCCATCTACCCTCCTTCCCTTCCTTTCTTCACTTTTGTGAATTTTAAGGTCAGGTTCTTCCCCTGGGCTTCAGGAGGTGCTGTCCCAATCTTCTTGTGCTCTCTGAGCCTTGGCTTTGAGCACAAGGGCCCCTTGTGTTTGGTATCTTGCTCACAGTAGGAGTAGCCCTGCCTGGTCTCTCAGGCAGCATTCTCATTTCCCTGGACTGACAATGTGCCTTCTGTGCTGGATCTGGAGGCTGCCCCACTGGTCTGCTCTGCTACTGAGATAGGCTCAAGGGTCTCAGTTGTTGATCTGCTGATTAAGATCCTCTCATAGGCTTTCCTGGCCACTGTCTGACTTTCTTGAAGTCCTTCTAATATATCTTGAGCTGGAGACTGGTTTTATTCTATCAGATTCTGTTCAGAGGCTTGGTTTCATGAGGTTTTGGAGGGAAACTGGGAGAGCTTGAGCAGCTTCCTGGCTTCACTTCATCATGTTATTACTATCTTCTTTTAAACCTTTTCTGTCTTTGCCATTCTCTCTGAATAACTTCCAAAGTAAAGATGGAAAAGATTCCCTGTAGCTGTTTTTAATCTGTACAGGATTGATTTCAGAATGTCACCTACTTTGGGGTAGTAGTATTAAAAAATCCTAACCAGTAGAATATGCCAAATTTACCTTGAAACCATTTTCTATAGCCTAAATAGCTCCCTGTTAGGAAATGTATCCAGTTACCTGCTCTTCCTATTTCATTCCACTGTTTTTGAATCACTCCCACTGGATCTGACAAGGGAAATTTAAGTACTCAAGAAATAAAAATAATAACACTCAAAATAGTATTCATGTAACAAAATAATCATACTTGAATTTCATACCTGCCTTTTAATTTTTTTTTAAAGAATCAGCAGCAGCAGAATCAACATCAGCAACAAACAGCACCTCAGCAGCCACAGCAGGCAGCGCCACCACCACCACAACAGCAGCAGCAACAGCAGCAACAGCAAAACAGCACTCAGACAAATGGAACAGGAGCAGGAGCAGGAGCAGGAGCAGGGGGTACTGGGGCAGGGCTCCAGCACAGCCAGGACTCAGGCCTTAATCCAGTGCCTCCAAATAAGAAACCACGGCTAGGACCTTCAGGCACTAACTCAGGCGGGCCTGTCATGCCTTCTGAATATCAGGTATTAGCTTGTGGTTTTGAGACCTTTTGCCAATTATTTATTTTATAAAATGATCAAAATGTTAATAAGTTACTTTAGAGTTTTATTTAATTGGATTTATTCCATAGAATTCCATATTCTATAGAATGATCCCCTAAAGAACTTTTAAAAAAATACATCCAAAAAAAATTGATGTTATATGTAATGTTTTTCATTCATAACTCTCCCATCCTTCTATTTCCCATATACCCTTTTGCTAAGGCAAAGAGCAGAGGTGTCTTTATAGCTATCTCTTCTTTGGGATCAAATTTGTATTTTGTAATTTTATAGCAACCACTTTTGTTTGTTTTGTGGTTTTTTCTTTCCATTTGCATTGATGTAGTCATATTATCTTTTACTCTTTATATTAATTCATATGAATCTTTCTGAGCTTTTCTTTACTCATCATATTTGTCATTTCTTACAGAACAACTAATATTCCATTACATTCATGTAGCACACTTTGTTTAGCCATTCCCCATTTATGGGTACCTACTTTCTTATTCTTTGCTGGGGTGTACTCCCAGCAAGGAAGTCTTTTGAGTCTTAAGTGTATTAGTATTTTAGTCACTTGACTTTGCATAGTTCCAAATTGATTTCTAGAATACTTTTTATTCATTTATAGCTTTACCAACATTACTTGTGTTCCTTTTGTAAAATGAAGTATTATTGAGGTGGGAATTTTACAATCTGATGTGTCCAAAAGCTGGAGCTACTTGATATATTTTTTTACATGGAAATGAAAGTTGTATTATCATATTTAATATAATTCCAAGAGTACCATGAGTTAATTATCTGTTATGGTTTCATTCTTTTTATTCATAGGCATGGAGTGAGACAAAATATTCCCTTGATTGTTTGGGAGCTGCCTATCTACTTTTAATCAGGCAGTAACCTACATAAGCAACTAAGACACAGAAGGGAAGAAAAGTCATCTTTACTTTGAACGAAATTATGTGAACTGATTTTCTTTTAATAGGAGACAGTGGGAGCTAGCCATAATAATGGAAGAGAAAGGAAGTCAGATTTTAAAAGTTCTAAAAAAAATAACTTTTAAGTGAATAAAATTTTGAGACTATAAATCACCTTATAACTAAGAAACTATGACTTAAGGGAAAAAAAGGAAGCTGAAAAAGATCAGTATTTGGAGAAAGAAAAATAAATAATGGAAATTAGTAACAAAAACTTTCAGAGTAGCAGTAAAATAAAAGAAAACAAAGATGGAGCATGAAGGGGGAAAAAAGATGATTAAATTAAAGAACATAATCCTCTAGAAAAAAGAGAAGCAGAAGGACTATAGAAACTTGAAGATATGCTTTTAATGCTAAAGGAATAAAAATCATTAAATAGGAGGTAAGGGTCTAGCATGAAGTGGGAAAGATGTGGCAATCAGAAAAAACGTAATAGATGGTTTGCTTACTTTTTGGCTTTCCATTTTGAACATTTCAACACACTTCTTTTTTCCCCACAATAATCTTCACTGAAAATTGCAAGATTCAATGCAAGTAGAAATGTTATACCTATACTTTGTATCATTAAACCAATCAAGACTTCAAATTTGATTGAGTAAAAATAATTTGCCTTTTTCAGCAACCAGGATAAAAGTATTTTATTGTCTTTATGTGTATTATGTAAATTTAGTCTCCCCTCCCCCTTCCTTCTCCACCCCTCCCATTTAAGGTCTATTTGTTCCCAGTAGATGAGCAAAAGACTTAAATCATATTTTGGGTCACCTTCATGAATTTGCTGCCATTTGTTTGTTTTAGTTAAGCAATTAAATGGTGAGAATACAACTTAAATTCTGTCTTTTCCCGCCAGAATTAAGAATGGTTCTTACTATAAAGCTTAAAATTCCTCAGTCTTCTTCCTTAGAATTACCATGCCATCTGATAAAGCAAATACCTCCTTAACATAATGTTTCTAGGCAGTGGATAATCTATATGCTGATTTTTTTTTTAATTACCAATTTAAAGAAAAAGACTTTCATTGGGATATTCTTTGTTTCTTATACCAGATGATTTGTTTTCTACCACATTACAGAATCTTTTTTTAAACATAGTACCAAAGGCCTGTTGTTTTGACATATCTAATGAATTAACCCAGAAGTTTTCTCTAGAGTTTGAAAAGTAATCGTTGTTAATATTAATCTTATGGTAATTCAATTTCTGTGTTTTGTCATCTTGACCTTTTCAAGAACTTATTTTCACATATATGACACAGTCTACATAATAAGGTTTGAATAACATACTTTAGTAGCCTGAGCTTTAGTTTCCTGGACTTAGAGAGACTTTTTGGAGCAAAAAGGAAATTTAAAATCATTAAGGCCATCTTCTCCATTAAAAGGAAAATAAAGGGAAAAGAACAAGTTTAAGTTATAGTTACATTGTTAAGAAGTACTGGGGCTGGATCTTAAATTCAGGTCTTAAGACTAAGCCCATTTCTTTTTCTGTAATGGGTATTTCAAATGATTGTGAACTTGTTGGCCCTGATTTTATTTAATTGATTTCTTCTCTTCCCCCTCCCTCCCCCCCCATATCATAAATGAAGTCAGAGAGCCTTCTCTTATTTTTTGCAGAGAGGTTATATCTTTATTTTAGTTCATGCCAGTAGTTGTACTGTAGTAAACCTTTTGGGAATGCCTCAGCTATGAGTTGTGGTCTAGTACAATCAGTACTTGTAAACCAAGCACTCTGCGATCTATTTAACTAGAAAGTATCCTTGAAATTCTTGTCTGTAGAACACAGAGGAATATTTTGGAATTGCATATAATGTTAAGTCACATCCTAATATAAATTGTTGTCAGTGTTTTATGAATGGAAATAGTTAAATATATTTAATAGTTAAGAAATTCAACGTTGCTAAAAGTACTTTCTGCATCATAAGTTATTATAATTATATAATTGAAAGGCAGGGAGGTAGAGAGGGATTGTCAAATTGTTTTTTACCATGACTATTTTATTGTACTGTTCTTTTAGTTAATATGTTGCAAATCAAGTTTAACAACTAGTGTTGAACACTAGTAAGAGGACATCTTTACCTATTATTTCTTCTCTCCATCCTCCAAAGACAATTCAAGGTCTTCTACATTTTTAAATTCCTAGTTAAAATTTTTCTGTGCACAGTGTTTTCCTTCCATGTTTCACATAACAGAAATCATCCCAAAGACTCCTTAAAATCAATAATGCCTTCTTTCCTACAGCCATTTAATCCACCCAGTCCTAATCTGTTCTTTATCTAGAAACATTTTTTTCCTTTTTTAAATATTTTCTACTCAGAAAGGTTAGGATTATGAAAGATTAAAAAAAAAACCTTTGAATTCAATAATATGATTGTGTATTATATAGTTATATAAACTTTATATACCTGTATATATGTATTTTACATGTATTTTTTAAGAACTACTTTATTTTGCTTGTTTCCCTCTAAATCAGAAGCCTAATGATGGGGGAAAAAAAAATGTTCTCTCTCTCTCTCTCTCTCTCTGTCTCTTTCCTTCTTCCTCCCTCCCTCCCTCTCTCCCCACCCCTTCCTCTCTCTAGCTTTCTCCCTCTCCCCCCCCACTTCTCCTCAATTGTTATTGTAGTCATCATTGTGAACATTCAGTCCCTCTGACAACAATTTTCCTTGTATTTTTCATAGCACTCCAGTTCACGCCTGAGTTACCAAAGCAATGTTCAGGGATCCTCTCAGTCCCAGAGTACCATGGGCTATTCCTCATCATCTCAGCAGAGCTCCCAGTACCATCCAACTCATCAGGCTCACCGGTACTGAGGAGCCCAGCAGATTCCCCTCAGCATGGAATGAATGAACCAAAAGTCAAAGGCTCTAGCAATATGAAGGTCACAGTGAGAAGAACCAAAAATGCCAACTGTGATACAGATTGAAGATTCTTAAGTTTATGAGAAGAACCTTCTTGACTGAGTATTTTGCAGTGGACTTATCATCCTTCTTTATTAGCTTAAAGAAGGTCCTTGTGAAGTTTCCCAGCTCCCTTCCCCATGCATGTGTTCCATTGTGGTTACTCTGATAAAACGTCTGATCTAAACCCAGCACTTAACTTTTCTAACCTTCAGTATTGTTTTGAAGGATTCCTGGTGCACCTTTCTCATGCTGTAGCAATTGTCATGATTTAATCTTTTCAAAGCTCTTTAATAGAATTTTAATGTTTTAGATTGGAATTTCAGCTGTATATAGTTTTATACTAAGCATATTGGTTCAGCAACACAGATGAAATGCACCTTTTTAAAGCACTACGTTGTTTTCACAGGATGTTACTGTTTTGCTCATGGATGTCACAAACAGAACATTTTAACTATTCCAGAGTATTTACTGATTGTTTTTATTAGTCTAGTTTTCAGGGAAGGTATGTTAAAGGGAGGGGGGAGGGGAGAACCCACAACAGAAAAACATTCTAGGTCCATACAATTAATATGTTTCATACTAGTGAACTGAATACCAATTAAGGGATTGTGATTGATATGTTAATCATCCATAGGGAGCACCATTTTAAGAATCATTGTCTTGTTTCACATAGTTTTCAGTAATTAAGTTTTATGGTTTTATATTTTTCTAGGGCATCCTTTAATGTAGCTAAGACCACCTTAGTTAAGGTTTCAGAACTTTGGTGAAATGTTGTCCTCTGGCCTTTCACACCAGCAGGCAAGAAAAACATTTTAACTACCTTAGACTTTGATTAGAAAGGAGTGAATGTTGATTAAAGAGTGCATTACCTAACCTTTCAAAGGAAAATTTTTCATGCATATTGTATATACAGTTGGCTTCTCTAAAGATTTATCTCTTTTTTCAATTTTGGCCAGCTTGCATAAATAGCTTAAATAATTAAAGTTAATCAAATAGAAGCTTACAAACTAATCTTTTAAAATACAAATTTGATGATTCCCATTCACTTTGCATTAAATATAACTATTTCAAAAGCATGTTAAAACATCTAGATTTTTTCATATTTAAGATAAGTATTATGTATACATAATATTGCTATTGTTGATGCAACTTTCTATTAAGAGGCTTTACATTGCACTGAAATATTTCTTTTGCCCTAGAAGAAAACTTTATGAATGTGCCTAAAATCTATAGGCAGATAATTGTAAGACTATAATAGCTATCATGAATATTCCAATTACCATAGTCCTCAAATCAGACATCCCATCATTGTTTAGTTGTAGGAGCCCCTGCTCAAAAGAAAAGTAATGATTTGGGGAAGGTAAATTTTTTTTATTTTTTTATTTTTTTTTTTTTTAGTGTTTATAAAGTAATATAAAAATGGACAACTCTTATCACAGTAGAAGAGAGAAAATATCTGGGTTCTTCAGAATGCTTTTAACCATGGAAGTGGCTACCAGCCTTATTTCACAAATTGTTTTCCAGAATTAGAAATAACCTTGATTTATTATGTACAATTTTTTACTATTTGTGAACTCATCTACCTGATTTTGATAATCTAGGTCTAGACTCAAATAAAATAAAACTTTAGAGAGAATCCAGTATACATTTTGCACTAATAATGTATTGTTTTGGCCTGCAGAAGGTCTTACTTCTCTCGGCATAAGGTTTATAGTTAATAATTAACCATTTATAAAAACTATGAAGACTAATTATAGACCAGGCCACAGGCTGCATTCAAAGAAATTTTTTGTTCGAAATTTTTTCCCCTTTCGTTCTTTTTGTGAGAAAGCAGCTAAGAGCCGGTGTCTAGTACAGTGCCTTGCACATAGTAGGTATTCAATAAGTGCATGTTGAATTAAATCATTATAGTCATGCCAACATTATAAGTTTATCATATACACTAAATCACAATATAAACCTGTCAGTTAAGTAATTATTGAGCACATACTATGTGCCTAGTGTTGGACTAGATACCCTTTAAAATGCAGAACCCTGGTCCAGGTCCTAAAGGGACTTACATTCTAGTTGGGGAAATAAAACTAAGGTGTCCTTTGTGGTGAAGAGTTCCACATCTTGTGATGATTGCCTTATAGGCAGGCTATAACAAGATCATTAGGTGTTAATAAACCCATTAAGGATGGGTTATTTCAGTTTCTGATCCTATAAGCAAGCAGTGTTCTATTAGAGAGGTTTCATTGTGAATCCAACTTCAGAAGAGAGAAAGCACCAAAGTAAATGCAATGAAAGCAAATTAAATTGTACTTGGGATGCTAATAAAGGTCTTTTCAATATTCTCTATTGTGGCCCAAGCTAAACCAAGTGCTTTAGGAATTTAGAAGGAAAGTATTCCTGTCCTAAAGGAGAGATTACTTTTTTAGGTGGTGATGAGAATAGGTGGAGAGAGAAACAAAGAGAAAGCAAAAGAAACAGAGGCCAAAATGTCATACTCTTTAGTACTTGAGACATTTGCAAACATTTCACAGTACTATGTATGTCATGAATTTTATAGACTGGTACTGAATTTTATTAGAGCCTATTAGTTTTTGGCTTTAGGGTTTTTTGGTTTGGTCAGCATGCTCATTCTCACCTTGTTTTAGAACAATTTTGCTTTTGTTTTAATTTATTTTATTTCACTTCAAAGGGCAGAATTTGAAAACACTGCATTTTTACATTTCAATTTTCCTATACCCAAATGAACATAACTTCATTTGAAATAAGAGAAATATTTTCTCTGTATGCTCAAAGGTAGAGTGTATGGAGACCCCCAAACCAGGGTATTTAAAATTAAAACAGGAAATGAAGTAAAAATAGGCATTGTTTTTTGGCATGTTTGCTGCCATTACTATTGCAAATCATCTTACAACAGCTTTCTCTCTGGTTTTTACAGTGAGATGAATGTATATCTAGAAGAAAGGTGTTCTAAAATTATAAGGTATATAAGAGTAAAGGTTAGACTTCCTCATGTCAGGGCTGATATAATGAGGTTGGAATTACCTTTGTAAAAAGATAATGCAGTAACTTGCAAAGACCAAGGACTAGGAAGTATATTTTTGTATCTTGTGTGATTTTTGAAAAAATACTTAGTACTTGGAATTTTGGCTTTCTGCATAGCTTCTCTGCTCTCACAAAAGCATTTCACATTTTGCAGTTAAACATAGGAAGTAACATTTGCTTATTTATTTGTTTATGGCCTGGTTCCTTTAGTAAAACAACAGATCACTCCCTGTAATGATGTGATTCTGTTAAAGGGATTAAAAAAAAAAAAAAAAAGACAGAAAGGGGAATCAGATAAGCCACTTTGTCTACTTTGAGTAAATGTATGTAGCAAAAAACTATACAATGAAGGAAAAATTTTATGAAAATTGCAAATCCTGCCTGCACTATATCTGCAATACTGTCTTCTTGATGGGTGAGGGTTCAGAAATAGCATTCAGAAAAAGAGTTTCGAAGTATTCAAATACATGTAAATTTTATATAAAACATAGCAGCTTAGGTTCCCTTTATAAAACTTCAGGAATGGTCCACAAATATCATTAAGCAAAGATAATTGTTATAGGATTAAAAAAAATAATGTATTGTACATAAGGCCATACATACTCTTTTATGATATCACTACAAAGGAGTGATATGTATTACTATATGGAAAAAAAAATCCTTAATGCACTGTTATCTCTTAAATATTTAGTAAATTAATACTATTTAATTTTTTTAAAAGATCTGTCTGTGTAGACACTAAAAGTATTACACAAAATGTGGACTGAAGATGTCCTTTTTAATAGCAATTTAAATAACTTTTTATATATGTCATGTAGTATATACTTTCCAAATTGCTCTAGTTTGTATTTTCCCAATGTTTCCTATTTGTGAAAGTGTGCCTGTCTGTTTCCTCTTTCAATAATTACATGCACGCATTCTTCATTTTCTGATTATTACACAGAGTACTATATATGCTTTTCATGCTGCCGCAAAGGTTTGCTACCCTACTGACATGGTAGCCAGACAGCTGTACCCCTTCTGATAGGGGTGCAGGAAGAACCGCTTGCTTACTTTCGAGTTAAGAGTTTACTGCATTTGAGTTGTCTTGACATCGTTCTCGAAATGACTGTTGAAACTAAAAATGAGTTAATTGCATTTATTTTATATTCTTGGTTGTAATAAAATTTAATTGACTTTGTTTCTGTGTGAATTTTTAAAATCTGAAATAATATACATTTATAATAATAATAGAAAAGAAACTAGAGATGAGATTAGTGTACTTGTAAGATTATAAAGATTACACTGGGACTGCGGAGGGTGTAAATGGTCTCCCACAGAGCAGCAGTCTGTAATTTTGTTTAGGATGTTTATGATATCACAAAACCACAGAAATCAAGCTTGCAAAACCTCAAGGATAAAATTAGGGTTTTTTTTAAGTGTTCTTAGGAAAATGACATTTTTTAAATATATGAAAACAAAGCTATTTTCAAGGGAAAAACAAAAACAGACAAAAAAGCCTCTTCTCTAGGAATTTTCTCCCATTTTATGTATTCTATTTTTTACAGGATTTGCATTTTGTGACTAAGCAAGTTAATCTTACAAATATTTTTTGTTAAAAGATATTACTACATGATGAAATAAACCAGAAGTACAAAATCATTAAGTATAACATTTCTACTTCCATTTTACTGATTTTCTTAAGTCTGGGCTGTTGTTTGATTAGCTGGAATATGGTCTTAATGAATATTCAAAACTGTGAATTTTGTTTGATTTCCTACTTAAGGAAGTTTGAAATTACAGGCTGAGCCTCTTCTCCACTCACTTGGGCAAAAGTTCATGAGTGGTTAAGCACTTCTCACTGCTGTTGCAAAAAATTCTGATGACAACAGGCCATTAGCATCATACTACTTTATGAATGCACTGAAAGCATATTATCATGTTCCTATAACTTGCTATGCATACTTTGTGGGAAGAAATGAGCCTTACTTTGGTGGAGGGAACAATTAAACTAGCTATAGTCTCATTTGCTTTTTTCAAAATGGATGCCTTCAATATAAATTTTAGTTTAGTGAATCCCATTTTTCTGTCTGCTTAAAACATAGGATTGCCAATATCTTTCTCAAAAGAAAAAAAATTGCTTTCCTGTAATGTTCAGGCTAGCTTTCTGGAGGTCCTCCAGAAGAGCCTTGGTCTCAGCAGTATAGACACCACGAGAATGGTCAAAAATATCTATAGATTCTTTCTTCTGGCCCAGTCTTGATCTTAGTGCAGGAAGTATGAGAGCCACCAGGAGACTGGTCAAAGATAGAATGTCCCATTTCCAGTCCTTCTCAGCCCTTACATACCTTATTGTAATTACATCTTTACATCATACTGAATATGTGTGAACTTGGAGAACCATTACATCACCATACTAAGTATATATGTGAACTAGAGAACCATTATCAATTCCACTGAATTAATACCTTGTTTTAAGTTTACTTCTCTAGAGTTCCAACCCTCTACACTTTCCCAACACAATTAAGTAGCACCTAATACTTTTTTTTCATTCACATGAATGAAGGAAAATGAAGCAAAATTATGAGAACCTACTAATGCACCCTAGAAATCATATCTTGTTTTGTTTTTTTTTTTACTCTGAAGAATTTTCTGCTTCCAGCACATGATAGTACATATCATTCCATATAATTCATTCATTTGTTTAGGCAAAAGGCAATACAATTTAGGGGAAAGAGGAAATATATGCTAGTTTATGACTAACTATAAATGGACTTAATAAATATTCAGAGAAAAGACAGTTTCTAAAAGGTTTGTGTAGACATCTGTTAGTATGTCAAACTACATGTATTCATATAATTTCTTGTTCATTAAGTTTATTTGTGAGGATATGATTTGTCCTGGCTTTGTGACTTGAACTTGTTGAAGGCAACTAGGTATTCTCTCATCTCCTCATTTACTCCTTAGTAATTATTTTTGTTCAGTCTTTCCCACTCTAAAGACCATTATTCTTGAAAAATTAGACAAAACAGAAGCAAGTTGAATAGTGCTTTTTTCCTGTCACCCTTTGCTTTTAATTCCATTTTTTTTTTCAAGTGGGATGTCCCTCCTTTGATCTTGCTCTTGGTAAAAAACTTAATTCTAAAAGCTCTTTCTAGTGTCTTTTAGTATTCATTGCCAACTACAACTAATTCTGAGTTTTAATATTCCAGTTATATTTTTGTCCTCAGTTCTGCACATTTCCATTTGCCATCCATGTTGTTTTTGTTTTGTTTTGTTTTCATCTATGCTGATTATTGCATTCCTTGGGCATCACCTTTAATCTCTTTAGACAAGCCTCCTTTTATTCATCATCAGAATTATTTTTGTTTATGTGGTAATAATATTGTTCACATCATTTATATGAAATTTTAGGCCCAGGAATAATAATGATGAAGATGATAATGACAATAAATAGTAACTAACAAAGGCTTTAAGCGTTGTAAAAAATTGTACATATATTACTCATTTAAGCTTTATAAGCATTCTGACATTGAGTATTATTATTATTATCATCTCTGTTCTATAGGTGAAGAAACCAAGACTTAAAGACTTATACAGGGTCACACAGCTAATAAATGTTTGAGGCAAGTTTGAAATTCTGGTTATTCCTAACTCTAAGTCTAGCTTTCTGTTAAACTATACCACCAACTTTCTCTCAGTCCTTTGAAATCTTCTCCCCAGAATCTAGGGTGGGCTTTTCCATTTATATTTTATTTTAACTCCATGGTTATTTTCTACCAGATCCTTTCTACCAGATCAGTTCTACATTATTATTCAGAATTAGATTCAAAATTACTATCCATAATTATATCTTCAACTTTTTGAAGAAATGAAGTAATGATCATAAAGGCAAATCATGAGTTTATTGGCTGCTCAATTTACAGTTGGTAAAAGCTTTAGCAGATAATCTAAAGCCCCTATTACTTTCTCCATGCCAGATTTTTGATATTTCAGGACCTTCTCTTGACCCAGTCAGAAACACATCTGAGTGAGTGTGTATATAGAAAAGGGATCTATTTTGTTCAGTTGTTTTTCAGCTATGTCTGTCTCTTCATGACCCCATTTGGGATTTTCTTGGCAAAGAAATAGATGATTTGTCATTTCCTTCTCCGGGAAACAGAGGCGAACAGGGCAAAGTGACTTGCCCACAATCACACAGTTAGTACATGTCTGAGGCAAAATTTGAACTCAAGAAGGTGAGTCTTCTTGACTTCAGGCCTGGTGCTTTATCTACTGTCCCACTTTAACTATTCTGAAATTTTAAACTTAAAACACCAAATAAAATGAATACATAGAACAAAAAGAGAATTATATATAAATCCACAAGTCTCCATTATATGTGGCTTGCTTTTTAGCTGTGCTAAATATCTAATAAGTCTCTAGGGAAAGAAATTTTTTCTAGCCCTTATTATAGCAACTCAGTTTCTGGCAAATAATTCATCTTTTCTGTATCTGGCACAGAAATTCAAATCCCATTCTTAGATACTATCTTCTTAATCGGCAATTAATTCTGCTCCTCTTTTCTAAAACTTGTAGACAGCCATAAAACACTAGAAGACTTTTCTCTCTCCCTGACTGATAGTGCCTAAACTTTTTTCTTGTATTTTTCTTTGTATGTATTCCACACTTTTAAAATATTTATTCTGTATGTATTCATCTATGTATGTATATTCTTTCCTGATACAATACAAGTGTTCTGAGGAGCAGAAACTGTTTCATTTTTTTGTTTTTTATAATCCAAGAACTTCCCATAGTGCCTGGCATATAGAAGACATTTAATAAATTGTTGATTGATTAATACCTAGTGCTGATCCCCCAACCATAAAGTCTGTAGATTATCTACCCTACCACTTTGATTATTTCTTATTATCTGCATTTTATCCATTCTAGTGCCCCCAATTTCAGTACTATAGGAAGTGGGGCAAGGGGGGAAAAGAAATATTCTAATAAAAGTACATAAAAAAGGATGACTCTGTTGTCCAATTATTATCCTGTGAATTACATTACTATTCTAACTTAATTTTTTTGTTATTTGATTTGTGGTTCCTGATTCTGAATAAAGTGAACAGGAGCAGAACACTGTACACAGTAACCACAAGATTATGTGATCATTTTTCTCAGAAATGCAGTGATGCAAGACAATTCCAATAGACTTGAAATAGAAAATGCCATCCATATCCAGAGAACTGTGAAGACAATACCAATTGAAGTATGCTATCTTCACGTTTTTTTGTTTTTCCTTTCTCAATAATTTTAAGATATTTCCATATTAGTCATGTTGAGAAAGAAATCAGAAGAAGAGGGAAAAACAAGAAGAAAGGAAAAACAAAAAATGTGAAGATCTTGATCAAAATCTTACAGAAATGAATGTTGAAAACTATCTTTACATGTAATTGGAAAAATAAAATTCTGTTGTGGATTTATGGTTCCTTTAGACTCTCTGAATACACGTACCAAATGAGCATCCAAGCTGTGCTTTATGTACCTACCTTCCAAATATCCCACACTAAAACTAGAGAAAGCTAGAACTCTTAACAACCAAAGGTAACCCTAGAAGGTGTGCTATATGTTGTGTTTCAGTTAACTGTACTAAATTTGACTTTGGTTGATCTGCATCCATCTGCAGAAATTTATGTAAAGTGTGAAACGTGGACACATACAATCCATGTCGGTGTGAGTCAGGCATTTTTGCCCAGTTCTGTATCATTCGTCCGCAAATCTTTTTTCCCCTTTTTGCACAGCTTTGTCAAAGGGGTGTTAAATATAAGGCACAGTAGAAACTTCATGAGATGGTTTTCATGACAACTAATTTTTCCAACCATGGAAAAGTCCCTCATTAAAGAGGAACAATATGACTTGAAACTATTGCTTTGATGTTTAATAAGCAGAACCAATTCTCATGTTAAAGATCTGTGCACCAGATGCAGTAGTTTGTTAATATTCTCCAGAACATTTGTTTGTTACTGTATAGACATAACCAAGTCAACAAATCAAGTTAACAAGTTAAGTATCCACTTATGGGACAGGCATAATATTAAGCACTGGGGATATAAAAAGAGATTTTAAAGAGTAGACAAACCTCCAAAACATACCCATTCCCTCCTCAAGGAGCTGATGATCTAATGAGGCAACATGCAAGCAAGTGAAAGATAATGACAAAGAGAAAAGCATTACATTAAGGAAGATGGGTAGAAGGTGGAATTTTAGCCAACACTTGAGGAAACTTGGGAAGCTATCTAGGAGGTAGCAATGAAGAGGGTGAGTGCTTCAGGCCTGGAAGACAGCCAGGAGGAATGCAGATGGAGTGTTGAACAGCAAGGAGAAGGCAGTGTCATTTTGAAAAGATAATTTATAAAATTGGGGTTGGCATGCCTGGCTTTTTGGGTGCTCGCCGGGAAAGACCACAATTGGCAGTGGGAAACAGGGCAGCAATCACATTTTAATTAAATACAGAGGATTTGGGGGCAAAAAGCCCAGAAAGGCTGAGACAAGCAGCAAAAGTGATAGAGAGGCAGATGGTGGTATTGGGACAGGGAATGAAATGGTAAAGGAAGGCAGAAGAGAGTAGGGAAAGGGAGAGGCAGAAAATACTACTTACATTGCCATGAATTACAATTAGAAGCAAGGACTCAATGGAAATGGATGAGTATTGGGTGGGTAGGCAGGAGTTTGAAGGTTTGTTTTTTTTTTTTTTTTGGTGGTGGTGATGGTTTTGAAACAGACAATTCCAATCTGTGGTACCTTGGGATTCATTAACATATTGAAATCATCTCAGAATTATCAGTAAAACTGGAAAGTCATCCCAAAATCATCAGTAAATTATTGATATGAAGGTCTGGATTTTGTTCTGGAATTTACATATTGCAGGACCAGAACCTAGACTAACAATGCCTAGATAGTCTCCCCGATTAAGCACATATTACCAGCATGTGAATTTTAGTTAATATATGATACTGTTTTAAGTTATGCCCCTTTGACCTTTGAGACAGTTTGCGACTTCCAGGTTCCCCATTTGCAATCTTTTTTCCTGCTATTACCTTTACATGGACTGTTTATTTTACTGAATAGAAGGAGAAGGTTGGTCAGGGGAAACAGAACAAACTATAATTTTAACTCATGCTGGATTTCAGAGTATGTAGAGAATAAATAAAATATAATAAGACTAAAAGTATGGAGGGGCCAGATTTTGAAAGTCTTTGAAAGCAAAAATAGAAGATTCTATATTTGATCTTAAGAGTAATAGGGAGCTAATGGAATATATTGTATGAAGAGATGTGACCTGCACTTTAGGAAGATCAATTTGACAACTGAGTGGCAGATGCCCTGGAGGCATGAGAAGCACTTTTTCATCTGGGAGACCAAGAAGAAGTCTCTTCTATTAATCCAGGTGTTAAAGGATAAGGACTTAGATCCGGATGGTTACATTGTGTGAGGAGGAAGGAAGAATATACAAGAGACATTACAAGGTAAAATTAACAGATGATGACAGCAACTAATTGAATATGTAAAGTCAGAGAGAGAAGCTGGGAATGACATCTATCATTAAATTTCTCTACCTATTTTCTACCTATTAAATAGAAGGACCTCATCATAGCCCATTAAGATTCCTAATTTGGGATGCCTAATCAAGTCTAAGCAAGGGAATTGATTTAAAGATTAATGAACCAAGAAAAAATGCCATCTTCAACATTTAGGTAGGATAGAGGTTAGAGTTAAGGTGAATGAGAGTTGATATAACAAACCAATATAACGGAAGTGTGCAGGAATGGCAAAGGTATGGTATAGAGAGGGAGCAGAAAAAGATAGTTATATCAGATATAATCACTCATTATGTTATGGAAATTAGACATCCAAAGGATATGAACAGACAATTTTCAGATGATGAAACTGAAACTATTTCTATTCATATGAAAGAGTGTTCCACATCACTAATGATCAGAGAAATGCAAATTAAGACAATTCTGAAATACCACTACACACCTCTCAGATTGGCTAGGATGACAAGAAAAGATAATGACGAATATTGGAGGGGATACGTTGTTGGTGAAATTGTGAATGGATCCAATCATTCTGGAGAGTAATTTGGAACTATGCTCAAAGAGTTATCAAACTGTGCATACCCTTTGATCCAACAGTGTTACTACTGGGCTTATATCCCAAAGAGATCATAAAGAAGGGAAAGGGACCTGTATGTGCAAGAATGTTTGTGGCAGCCCTGTTTGTAGTGGCCAGAAACTGGAAACTGAGTGGATGCCCATCAATTGGAGAATGGCTGAATAAATTGTGGTATATGAATGTTATGGAATATTATTTTTCTATAAAAAATGACCAGCAGGATGATTTCAGAAAGGCCTGGAGAGACTTACATGAACTGATGATGAGTGAAATGAGCAGAACCAGGAGATCATTAAACACTTCAACAACAAGACTTATGATTATCAATTCTGATGGATGTGTCTATCTTTGGCAATGAGAGGATCCAGTTCAATTCCAATTGATCAGTGATGAACAGAACCAGCTACACCCAGTGAAAGAACACTGGGAAATGAGTATGGACCACAGTATAGCATTTACACTCTCTGTTGTTGTTTGGTTGATTTTTGTTTTTCTTCCCAGATTATTTTTACTTTCTTTCTAAATCTGATTTTTCTTGTGCAACAAGATAACTATATAAATATGTACACATATATTATATATGACATACTTTAACATATTTAACATGTATGAGACTACCTGCCATCTAGGGGAGGGAGTGGAGGGAGGGATGGGAACAGTTGGAACAGAAGTGTTTGCAAGGGTCAATGTTGAAAAATTACCCATGCATATGTTCGGTCAATAAAAAGCTATAATAATAATAAAAAAAAGAAAATTAGAGACATCTTTTTAAAATGCTTCATTAATATACAGTCCTATCTTTATATTACTACCACTTCTTTTCCAAATCAATAGAACTCTCCTCTATAACAAGTAAGTAAGTAAATACTCTTAGTAGAGGTATGCTTGAATCACAACCGAACACTTAAGGGTAAGTACCTATTCGATGTGAGACAATACTCTATTAGCATATATTTGGATAAATGGCTTTTCTCACAGTTGGAGTTTGCTGAATGTTTGCTGTGAAAATAATCCTAGTTAAGGATTGGAGGGCGGAGGGAGAGAGGGCAGAGGCACTTGGCTGCAGGACAAAGAGAAGAGAGGCTGGTGACTCTGGACTCCAGAATCTAGGATTTTGTTTGTTTGCCTCCTTCACTTCTTCCCTTAAAATTAAAGTTAAAGTTAAAGGACTTTAATTTATCCTGACTCTGGCTGACCCTGAGGCCCTCCAGTGACTGAGCCCATACTTCACAAAGATTGAATATGTATGCCTCATATTTAGCTGTGGTCTTATCACCTCTCTTCTGAAAAGTAGGAAACATACTTCAACATCTGTCCTCTGAAGTATAGTGCATTAGGCATTGTATTAATCTGGTGTTGACAATGTTAAGTGTTTCTTTGTATATTATATAAATATAAATTAAAATATAAATATAATATAAAGCTTCCTTTAATATTATTGTAATCATTTATATATGTTGTGCTACTGATTCTTTGCTTTGTCTCAGTTAATACAAGTCTTAAACTGTCTCTGACTTCATGTTCTTAGTTTCTTACAGTGCACTAATATTCTATTATTCTACTTATAAATCACAATCTGTCAGCCATTCCTCAACTACAAGCACACAATTTGCTCCCAGCTCTTTGCTACTTAGCAAAATTTTGTACATTTGTGACTTTCCCTGTTTGTCTTTCTTGGGTTATACACTCTAGTAGAGGGATCACTGAATCAAAAGATTGTAAAATTGTTTTACAGAATATATTAAACTACTGTAACTCCACTAACTGTGCTTTAAAGTGGCTCTCTTCCCACTTCCTACATTTACTGTTTTTATCTTTTGTCTTCTTTGCTAATATGATAGATGTATGAATTTGTATGAACTGAGAGAGAACAAAGAATCTGTAGCACAACATATACAATGACCACAATAATATGAAACAAACACTTACAAAGTCAATACTTGGATTAATGCAATGACTAATGCAGGACCCTTCAGAAGACAGATAGTGAAATATGTTTCCCACTTTTCAAAAGAGAAGTGATAGACCTCAGGTAAATATGAGGCATACATATTTAATCATGGTTAACATGATCTGTTTGATTGTACTTACTTGTAAGAGAGAGCTCTATTGGCTTGGAAAAGAAATGATAATGATATAAAAATAGGACTGCATATTAATGAAGCATTTTAAAAAGATGTCTTAATTTGCACAACACAATAAGTGCTTATATCTGACTGATAGGATCTTTTCCTGCTCCTTCTCTATACTATACCTTTAGAAGCATTTCAATTTTTGTTTCTCCTATTTTACGTGATTTGGAGCATTCTTCATGTGGTTGTTTATAACTTTTGAAAATTATCTGGCCATATCCTTTGACCACTTATCTGTCAGAAACAGCATATTTACTAATTTATAACTACTCAAAACCATTTCCCATCCAAACAATTCAGTAAATTCTGTTGCCACCTCTCTAGTCTGTGATCTAGTAAACAGGACAGAAATCTTGAAATTTTTTCTAGTCAACAGAATTAACTTTTGTTTTTCCCTCAAGGTCAAGGAATGAAAACACTGGTTATAGATTTTCTTTTTTGGCCAAATGTTGTTCCAGCAAATAAATTACCAATCTACTATAATTGCACCCTTTCTTTGCATTATGAAAAGGCATGAAAAGTATTCTTATGATATTTGGATGCTTTTTAAAAACTCAAGATGAACATGTCATGTTAAAATATTCATGGTTGAAAGATACTATAGTGTCGTGGAGAAGATATTGCTTTTATAGTCAGAGGACCTTAGTTCAAATCTTTGTTCTTAGCAGATGTGTGATCTCTTAAAAGTCACTTATCCTCTCTATGGCTAAAGCTCTCAGTTTCTTCCTCTGTAAAATCAACATAATAATACTTATGCTAGCTGCTGTCTAGAATAGCAATGAGGAAAATATCACATAAACCTTACATCATGCTTATATATGCAAGCTGTTATTAAAACTTTTATAAATGCCTTTAAATAATAATAGAACCAGCATTTACATTGTGCTCTAAGATTTACAAAGCACTTTATGAATATTATCACATTTTATCCTTACAACAACTTAGGCAGCTAAGTGGTTCAGTGGATAGTGTTCGATCTAAAGTTCAAATCTGGTCTCAGAACAGTTTCTAGGTATTTGACCTTGGCTGTCACTTAACCTTTGTCTCAATTTTTTCAACTGTAAAATGAGTATAATAATAGTGATAAGGTATAGGAGTGTAGAAGCATCGAACCTCCAAAATATGTTGGGATTCTAGGACTCTCCCCTGTATGGGTGTGGAGTTGACTCCCCCCAAATCATTGGGGTTTAGGGCTGATGTCATAAGATGTCTCAAAAGAATTTGCAGCCTTTTACCTCCAAGTCAGGAGGCAAAGATTTTATTATTACACCATTGACTGGTGTGCTAAGTTTTATAAGGGAGTAGTGATTAATAAGGGGAAAGATGTGGACTAAGTTCTAGGGAACTCACCATTACAAGGGGGAAGACACCTTAAGTAAGTTCATTAAATTCCTTAATGAACTTGCCATTGTGACTCTTAATAAGTGGATTAAATTCCTAAAAGAAATTAGCAGGGGATTATGCCATTAACTGGTGGAGTTCCCAAAAAGGTATTAGGGAAGAAGTGGGGTACCAGCAGGTTCTTTTATAGAAGAAAAAGAACTTTCAGGGATTTGACATCTGTAGCTTGGCCTTCTGGTTGGATACAGTAATTGTGAAGTCACAATAATTTTGCCAGTGCAAGGAATTCTACAAGGAATTTAGCTAGGGCCTACTGCAACAGAAGCCCACTTAAATTCAAAAGCCTTTTCCTATCATTAGTCCTTGTCTATGAACCATCTAATTGTCAAGGACCTGTGGTCTTTTTGTCGGGGTTTTATTGTTTTTCCCTAGTGCCTACCTTCTATATTTGTTGTGGGAGTCAATTGAGAGAATATTTTTAAAAGTACTTAGCATAGTAATTGGCACATAAGAGATCCTATATAAATGCTAGCTATAATTATTGATGGTGATGGTTGTAGTGGTGTGGTAGTAGTAGTAATAGAACCCTCTGAGATAGGTGCTATTATAATGTCCATTTTACAGATTAAGAAACTGAAGCAGAAAAAGGTTATGTGACCTCCCCTGGGTCACACAGATAGGAAGTATTCATGGCAAGTTTTCTTTATTCCAAGACCAGCACTCTATCCACTGTGCCACCTAGCTGCCTCATTTCATTTCTCCATGCAATTTTGTTAACAAGTAAATCAGCCTCAACATTAAGAAAGTCAGAGAAATTGGCAAAGTTTTAATCTTTCATTAATTACTTAACAAAGGTATAAAACTGATATCTAAAACTCTCATATAAGGACTTTCACACTGCTAGGGCTTTAGAAATCTTGTCAATAATAAATAGTGACTATTTTTGTCCTTATCTGCAATCATAATGTTAAAAGTTGCAGAGCTCTAATTGTCATTATTTGAATGTTTTTATGTTAGACCACAAATTTTTATTTCCCTAGCAGTTTTGAGAGGTGCCTGGTGCCGTAGGCAGAAAAACAATACCTTACAGCTACATTCTAAAATTCACCTGTTTTTCTCACAATAATTCTGCTGTAGACTAGGCTGAGCTAATATAATAAAAATGACAATTCTACCTAAATTAATCTACTTATTCAATGCCATACCAATCAAATTGCCGAGAAATTACAGAGCTAGAAAAAAATAACAAAGTTCATCTGGAAAAATGAAGATCAAGATTAAGGGAATTAATGAAAAAATGCAAATGAAGGTAGCCTACTTGTACCAGACTTAAAACTATAAGAAAAAAGAAATGTTAAGGTAAATTTAAATTAGTACCACATTAGTAACTATGTGGCCTTGAGAAAATTTTCCCTCTCTCAGGTCCTGTTTCTTCACCTGTAAAATGAAAGAGAATCTCTAAAGTTCCCTTCCTACTCTAAACTCTGGATACTCTGAAGAAAGAAAAAAAGACCATTAAGACAAAAATAGTGAAGTTGACAATTTCCCCTAACCTCCCCTGCCCTGGTTAGGCACAACCAGAGTTATTCATATGTAAATGGTGGTTCTTCAGAGCAGGGGATCAATATATGTATAATATTCCCCACCTCTTGTCCTTCCCTGTGAAGGAAAGGAATTCTTCCCACCAACAGCCAGGAAGTTACTATGGCCCTCTTCTCCATTCAAACAATCAGGGAGGAAATGTTTTCCCCCTCTGCACAATAAGATGGAATAGTCATGGACATGTTCATAAAGGAACCTCATGGAGAAAAATAATTTTGAGTCAGGCCCATGGATATGGACTGGGGAAGCAGTTCATCCCAGTCACAAACTTGACCCTTCACTGAATTTTTCATCCCTAGGATAATTCAAAATTCCCTCCAGATATACAATTATCCCTTCCACAATGTGGGATTTAGGAACATGGGGATTCCTCAATCTGGAAAACCCACATAAAATTTTTTGGTCCTCCCTTCATATCAGAGAAGATTTTTTTTCTTTTTCTTTCGTGAAATGTTTATAGTACCTTTTGTAAATTTTGGGTTAAATATTTTTCTGTGTGATCCTTGTGTGTCATGTGAGGCTTCCACAAACTCCCCCTTCAAAATTCCCGATTAATTTCTTATGTTGACCCATCATATATTAAAAGTATGATAGGGAAAATTGAAATGTGGAAGGGGTAACCGACAGGCTGAACTTGAACTTTCCTTACCAGAGAAGTGAATTGAGTGCATGAGAACTGAAAGCATGAGAAGTCCTATCCACTTAATAGGAAATGGAAAGGAATGGCAATGTGGCTGAGATGGTTTTTGTTAGTTTAATGTTCATTTCCATCTTGATTAAATATTTTCAGTTTCAAAACTGTTCCTTGACTAGGTTTATTAGCGTTGCCCAGAACTGAAAGAGCAGGACAGGCCTGACTTCCAAAATTCTTGTTTTCAGATTAGTGGGAACAAATGAATCAAGGTTGATAAATTAGCATCAAAAGTCTTCACAATTAAAGTCCTTGTGGAGGAAGAGACATAGGACTACTAATAGAAATCAGCTTGCTTCTTTAATTTTTACCTAAGGAGAAAGAATCAATTGTAACCATAGAGTTAGCATGGGATGATAGAAAATTGATTGATAGAAAATTTTTCTTTCTCCTTCCCCTCCATTCCCTTTTCCTAAACAGCAAGCAATCCAATAAAGGTTAAACATATGCAATTCTTCTAAACATATTTCCACAAGAAAAATCAAATCAAAGGGGGAAAAAACATGAGAAAGAAAAAAAAGCAAATAAATAACCACAATAACAAAAGATGAAAACACTATGCTTTGATCCACATTTAGTCTCTGTAGTTCTCCCTCTGGATACAGATGACTCTTTCCAAATCGTCTATTGGAATCGCCTCAAATCAACTAATTGTAGAAAAGAGCCAAGTCCATCACAGTTGATCATCATATAATCCTGTTGCTGTATATAATGTTTTCTTGGTTCTACTCACTTCACTTAGCATCAGGTTGATAGAAGTCTTTCCAGACTTTTCTGATTTCAGCCTGCTTGTCAATTCTTATAGAACAATAATATTCCATTATATTCATATACCATAACAGTCAGCTATTCCCCAAATGATGGATATACACTCAATTTATAATTTATACAATTTATACAAAAGGTCTGCTACAAACATTTTTTTCCTTTCCCCTTTTTAACGATCTCTTTGGGATACAAATCCAATAGAAACAATGTTGGAAATGAAATATTTTTTTAAAAATTAGCTAAAAAAATAAAGTCTCTCTTTCAAGGGCATCATGCAAATAAAGACTTAAAAAACCCAAAGCTATAAAAATAGAAGGCAAAAGTGGATAGGATTAATTTTTCAGTATTTCACTTATTTATTTCCACCTTTTTTTTTTTTTTTTTTGAGTAAAAACTCCAGCATCAAAACCTAAACTATGTATCTTGGGGGCAGCTTCCATTCAATTCTCCTGAGAATCTCTGTAGGTTACTCTAATATTATCCCAACCCTGCTCCTTGAACTGATAGATTGGAAGTCCATAGGTTGGCTGGCTATTCTTATGATGCAGGTACTTGGGATAATATTAAGAGTTTCTAATATTATTACAAGCCCCCAATATCAATCAACCAGTTAGTTTCAGTTTACTTTTACAAAAGAAGGTATAGCAAGGGCAAAAGTACAAAAAACGTCCACCAAAGCTTGGGGTAAGTTTTTCTCCAGAAGAGGGAGGGAGAGACAAGGGAGAGGAAGATCATGCTTAAAGTAGTTGGTAGAAAACATCTTTCTCTCTCTCTTCTTCCTCCCCATACCAGTCATACATAGAAAGTACCTGGGGAGAATGGGCTCAGACTTGAAGCACAAAAATACAGAAGGATATATATAGGGAACACTTGGAAACCAGGGGTACCCCAAAACTCCTGACCCTGAGAGTTGTCTCCTTAAAGTTACTCAATGTAACTTTTATTCAAAGTATACCACTGTGAAATGCAAGCTGAATGAATTGAAAGTCTGAATTAAGGTTGCCAAGAGAAAAATCAATAACCTCAGATATGCAAAAATTCTACTTTGATGGCAGAATATGAAGAAGCCTCTTGATGAGGGTAAAGGGGGAGGGTATAAAAGTTGGCTTGAAGCTTAACATAAAAAAAATTCCCCAAAACTAAGATCTTGGCAACTGGCCCTATCACTTCCTGGCAAATAGAGGGAGAAAAAATGGAAGCAGTATCAGATTTTATATTCTTAGGCTGAAAGATTACTGCAGATGGTGACTGCAGCCATGAAATTAAGATGCTTGCTCCTAGAAAGGAGAACTGTGGCAAATCTGGATAGCATACTAAAAAGCAGAGGTATTATCTAGCTGGCAGAGGCCCAAATAGTCAAAACTATAGTTTTTCACAGCCATATGATTGTGAAAGTTGGACTAAAAGGAAAATTAAGCCTCTCAGACTCAGCATTTTCAAATTATGGTGTTGAAGAACACTTTTGAGAGTCTCGTGGACAGTAAGAAGATCAAATCAGTCAATACTTAAATAAATTATTTCAGGCTATTCAGTGGAAGGTCAGAAATTGAAGTGGAAGGTTAAATACTTTGACCATATAAAGAGAAGACAGGACTCATTGGAAAAGAGTCTGCTGTTGGGAAAGATTGAAGGCAAAAAGACAGGCAGATGGCAAAGAATGAAATGGATAGATCATGTCATGGAAGCAATTAAAATGAAGTTGGACAGACTTTGAGAGATGATGGAGGATACAGGGTCCTGGCATGCTATGGTCCATGGGATCATGAAGAGTCCCATATAACTGAATCTACGTATAACTATGATTTACAATGAAACAGGTAAAACCAAGAAAACACCATATGTCGCAACAGTAAGACTGGTTGATGATCAACTATGACATATTTGTTTCTTCTCAGTGGTTCAGTCTTCATAGTTCTCTTTCTGTATTTGGAGAGCATTTCCCATTCAAAGTTTATTGGGATTGCTTTGGGTCATTGAATGACATGCTATATTCACTTTTTCTTTCTTTTCTTCTGTTTTTTTTTCCTCTTGTGTTTTTTTTCCTTTCATTATGATTTTTCTCCTTCAATATGATTCATAAGGAAATGTTTAAAAAAAGAAAAAAAAAAGAATGCACATATATAACTCCTATAAAATGTTTCTACATGTAATTGGAGAAAGTAAAAAAAAAATTTTGATGAATTTTGAAAACTATCTTTACATGGATTTGGAAAAATAAAATATTATTGGGAAAAATATGGTGAATTAGCACAGTAAGTAGTACCTAAATGTAGCCTCAAAAATAGCTAAGAATTCTAAAACAGTGGAAGTACATTCTAGGGATAGAAAATAGTTTATGCATAGAAACTGAGGCAGCAGATAATATCATAAGCAAGCCAGTTTGTTGGGAACTTAGAGTGCTTGAAGGGATGTGAAATAAGTTTAGAAAAGTAGGCCCAAAACCAGCATTGAAGGTCTGTAAGTGCCGAGCCAAGAAAATTTGTATTTTATCCTAGAGGCATGGGAAGTCATTTTGAGCTGGCAAAAGGACAAATCAGACTAAAGTCTATTTTGGTATCTGTGTAGAGAATGGATTGGAAAGAAAATAGACTAGAAACAGGGAGACCAATTAGAAGGCTATTGCAATAGTCCAGTGGAGAAGTTGGGGAAGCCTGAGCCAGAACTTTTTGGATGAATACAAGAAATATTGTAGAAGTAGAATGAATGAAAGAAGGAATGATACAATTTTTGTTATGTGTTTATTGTTAAGTGTAACACTTAACTGCATTCTGTTAAATGCAGAACACAGAACATTAGGGATACAAGTAGAAAAACAAGAAAGTCTCTTTTCCCAAAGAATTCATCTTCTGATGGGAGAAGGAAAGGTCTAATAGGCCTCTGCAAACGAGATGGCACTACATCTTTGTCATTTCTATTGATAAAATCATCATGATTTCTGATGTTGAACTATTTGACATTGTTACCAAATGATCAGCAGCTGATGTTGGTTAGCAAGGAAGTAGATTAGTCATCTCTCCCAGCGTTGTGTCTTCTGCATATATGATACGCATGCCATTTTTGCCATATTCTAGTTACTAATCAATAGTGTAGGGCCAACTACAGATCCCTAGAGTGCTTTAATGGAGACCTTCCAAGTTGAGATTGAATTGTTAATAACTTTTGGAATCTAGTTATTCAACCAGTTTCAAATCCACCTAACTATTGTCTCTTTGTCTAGCCCATATCTTTCTATAAAAACTGCATGAGAAATTGTCAGGTGCTCCACTAAAATATTGATAAATAATATCTAAATGTTTTCTATAACCAATCTAGTAACTGTCCAAAAAAAGACAAAGAAAAAAATGAGTTTAAACCAACATGACTTATTTTTAATTAAGGCAGGCTAGCTATTTGTAATAGCATTTTTAAAAAGATGTTTATTACCTTTAATTAAAGTGTTCTAGAATTTTACCTGGAATTAAAGTCAAATTCATTGATCTATGATGTACAGTTTCCATTCTCTTGTCTTTTTTTTAAAGTTTATAACAAAATTCTCTGGTACTTTAGTACCTCTCCTATCCTCTATGCACTTTCAAAGACAACTACCAGCAGCACAGTAATCACTTCTCCCAAATCTTTCAGTACTCTACAATACATTTTTTAACAAGGGCAAGTAGATACTTCAGTCTTGATATATATGTAGCTCCCTATTATCCATGTTTTTGTTACATCCTTGACTGTCCAAAGATATTTTCCTTGGCAGAGGTAAATAGAAGCTTATTTAGAGAGGCCCAGTCCACTTTCTCTCCTTTATTAATTAGAATTGTCCCATCCTGTGTTCCCCAAGTAGCTGTCCTTAGTTCTTTTTTGAGCCTTTCTCCCAATATCCCTAAATATAATTCTAGTTTTCCTCAGAACACTTAGCTCATAATGAGTTTTAGCTTTATTGACACTAATCTTATACGCTTATGCTATGCTTTTATAGTCTGTTATCTGTTCTTCTCACCCCCATCTTTTGTTACAACTTTTTAAAATCAAAATTGGTCTGTGAGCTCCCTATGCATTCACATCATATCTTTTTTCTTTCTGCTGGGCATTTTCCCTGGCCTAGAATTAATGCCTAGAATTCTCTCCCTCCACATTTTCATCTCCAGACTTCCTTTAAACTACAGCTAAAAATCTATCTACAAGTCATCTACAAGAAGACTTTCCTCAACTCCCTTAATGCTAGAGCCTTCCTTCTTTTGATTAACTCAAATTTATTCTGTATATATAGCCAGGTCATTTTTTTTGCCTCATTTCTTTTTTTTAATTTAAAAAAAAAACATTTTTATTTAAAGTTTTGAATTCCAAATTCTATCCCTCCCTCCCTTTTTCCCCTTCTTCAAGTCAGTAAGCAATCAGATATAGGTTATTTGTGTGCAATTCTGTAAAACATTTCCATATTAGTCATTTTGTCTCATTCCTTACCTAGTTTTTAATAACTAAATGAGTATTTCTTCAGACAAACTGAGACCTGTGGAAAACCTTAGCTTAAAAAGGCCAAGGTCTTCCAATACATCTTCAGTCATTATGATCTTTATCTTGCCACTGGACTAAGATAACTCTAAAGAAAATAAGCCTGGGACTTTGCACTGTCCTGCTTCACTTAAATCCAATTCACTTGCAAATCATGACCCTTTTCCAGGACACAGGACAAATTACACAAACAACAGCAACAATAATCTTGTTTATACATAATTATTTGCATGTAGTCTCCACCATAGATTCTGAGCACCTTGAGAATAAAGACTATTTTTTGCCTTTTATAGTATCCACAGTGCTTAACACAGTGCCTGGCACGTGGTAGATACTTAATAAATGCATTTATTTGAATTTGAAATCTATTCTCCCAAAAGTTCAGAGACAGTCAGACAATGCTCAACTTTCATGTCCTTCTCTATCACATATTTCAAGTTATGCTTAACTTTCCCAAATCCTCTATCACAAATCTATTTCACCCAAGGTTTACTATCATTTCTATTCTAATAAAGCATCAAGGAGGCAAAGCCAAGATGGCAGAATAAACCAACCACTACCCCACAACCACTACCCCAAACTGCTCCAAATTCTTTTAAATAATGACTCTAAACAAAATTTAAAGCATCAGAAAGACGTCTCTAACCTCAAACAACTTTCATTCAAATGAGGGACAAAGCAGTTCCTTCTTATTAAAGAGGATTAGATCCAGAATAGTAATTCCCCTTGTTAATTCCTCTATTTTTTGAACAATGAAATGATCATTAAGGCAAATCAAGATATAATTAACTACTACTCTGTTTTGGGCTGATAAAGTCAAATCTAGCAGATGCCCAAGTAATCTATAATCTATTCCACTGACAACATAGCTTCTGTTTCTTCTTCCATCTAGGGAGTTGTAAGGAATACTTCTCTCTCTTGGTTCTTTCCTGCTCACAACCTATCTCTCTTTTGTTCTTTTTGTTCTCTTCTGTTATTTTTATGAAGGATAATCATCAAAGATTGGAAAACTGACATATGGAACTTTCCCCCATCCAACTTCTATGAGTTATCCCATAATAGTTGTAACTTACATTTATATCATTTTTTGAGATTTCAAAGAATTTCCATTAAATTCATTCATTCATTCAATGAGTATTTATTAAAGATCTAGTAATAGATACTTGTCCTAGGTATTTAAAACACAAAGGTTAAAAATAAAACATTGCCTTTTAAAGTTACATTCTAATGAATGAAACAACAGGAATAAAGAAAAGTAAACATAAATGATATACAAATACAGACAATGTAATTTTGTGGGGTAGAAAGAGGGTATTAATAATCAGAGGGATTGGGATAGGCCTTCTGTTCAAACTGGTATTTGTGCTGAACTTTGATTTAGAACTGCTCCATGAATCCAATGGATAGAATTTGGAGTCAGGAAAACCTAAATGTAAATCCAGCCTTAGCAAGTCACTTGACCTTGTGTGTCTCAGTTTCCTCATCTGTAAAATGAGCTAGAGAAGGAAATGGTATACCACTCCAAATCTTTGTCAAGAAAACCCCAAATAGGGTCATGGAAGTCAGGTACAATTGAAATGATTCAACACCAACGAAACCATATTTTATACCTTCCATACTTATATGTATATATGTTATTTTCTCACATAGATTGTAAGCTCCTTGAAGGTGGGGGCGTTCATTTTTGCCTTTGTATTCCTAGCATAGTGTTTAGCTCATTTATTGTCTTGCCTTCTGATCTCTTCCTGGACAATGTATTCCTTTCTCTTATTCCATAGCATTTACTTATTTTTAAAATTCATTTTCTAGTCATCTCCAAGTCAGGTTACCTGCCATCCAACCTTCTCCTCCCACTGGACTTCTGATTCCTCTCCATAGAGGCCATGGACTCTGACTGGTAAAATTTCACTTTATCTATCTTTCTTTATCCTAGTTCTACCATGCTACTTCCTAGTTATTTCTAAATCTCAAATCCTCTGTGTAGCCAAGGAAAAGTATTTTGATTTGTAATTATGGGAATGGTAAGTGGAGCTATAGAACAATAGATTGATATGCCCTTTCCTATTGTAATAACAGTATTAATTTGAGTATGATTCTGGAACCGAAAAACAGGATAAGAGTGGGAAACATAGTAGGTATACAAATGGTGTCAAGGACCTGGGGAGAAAAAAAAATTAAGATAGTTAGCCTTTATGAAGTGTTGCAAAGTACTTTACATATGTTATTTCATTTGATTCCTTCAAGGAAGGTGTCTGGGGAGTAACATGAAGCACAGCTGTATGTAGCCTAGATAAAGTGGGCTGTATGAGGTGCTCAACAATCAGGACCATGGGGCCCTGGAGTTCCAGGCCTGGAGCTTTGAGATAAAGGATCAAGACCTCCCAGGTATGGCATAATCATGTAAAGTATATGTAATGTTCATGTAAGGTATATGTAATATAGTTAGTGAGAACTTGACCAAGAATTGTGACTCAGGGATCTGTCCTTTTGCAGATAAGTAGTCTTTTTTGCCACTACTCAGAGAAGAATACACAAGTGCAGCAAACCAGTTAGTGGTCTTAAAAATCAAAGTCTCATTATATTTGGAAAACCCCCTGATTATAACACTGAATAAAAAATATAGAAGAATAAATACAACAGTGGACATGGGTACTTAAAAATGTTTTGTCCCTAAGAAGTTTGCTCTGACAATTTTGAAGAGGAGAGGGTGAGAATTCATTTATTCTTTTTAAGTAAACAGCTAATGGCCCAAATAGTTCAGATTGGTTCTTCCCGACTTGGACAGGACTGGTAAATTTCAGCTTTGCAAATGGTTATATTTCCT
Source organism: Sarcophilus harrisii (assembly GCF_902635505.1). Taxonomy (NCBI): domain Eukaryota; kingdom Metazoa; phylum Chordata; class Mammalia; order Dasyuromorphia; family Dasyuridae; genus Sarcophilus; species Sarcophilus harrisii. Next base: position 190,930,724 of record NC_045429.1, read on the forward strand.
CAAATAAACTTCAATCAGATTTAGAAAAAGTGGTCATCTTGCTTTGAGGTCAGTTTAAAATTCACTCTTCTTTTCACATTTTTGCCAGTAGAAGATGTGGTATTGCCTGACTTTCAGGTGGTAAGATTTCCTAAGGTTCTCTAAGGCTCTCACTGGTCCAGTAAAAGTTGTTTATCCCAAGCCTTTCTAAAGCAGAACTGCCCAGAAATTTCCTCTTGTACCTAATCTGGTCAGTACAATAGCTTGCCATCATCCCTCTGCTCAGGAGAGATGTTTCCAAAATAAATAATCAAATTTCCTGTGTTTCAACAATCCCAGTAACTGGAGTGCCTGTTCTCCCCAGGCTTCCCCTTCTTTGTCTCAAGTCCTAGTTTGGTGGTGAGGGATATTGACTCTTTCCCAAAAAATATAGTGTTCTTTAAAAAAGAAAAAAAAAGTGATATTATCTACAGCCAAAATAAGCATAACCACACCCAGGATTGATTCTATTCATCCAGGAGCAGCCAATCCATAAGGTAAATATAAAATATAATGGATAGAATAGGGAATCACCTGATGATTCCTTTCTTTATGGTGTCCTATGAAAGGAAAGTATATTGTTTCTGATTCTGGTGATTGGGGGCAAAAATGAATAGAGCATCAACCCTAGAGTCAGGAGGATGTGAAAAGATGTGAGTTCAAATACAGTCTCACACTTACTAGCAGTTTGTTCTTGGGCAAATCACTTAACCCCAATTAACTCCCCTACCACCAAAAAAAAAAAAAAAAAAAGGAAGAAGAAGAAGAAAAGGGAAAAAAAAAAAGAAAAGAAAAATAAAAAAGGAGTTGTGAACTGATACTAGAAGCTTTGAAAGATTAGGAGAGCCAGTGACAGGAAGCTGTAAGTGAGAACCCAGTTAATCCAGTGAAAATATGGTAAAAACATAAAATATGGTCAAGTGTAACAAAGATAGAGTTATTAAAAGTTAAAATTTTGAGCTGACCAATTCTCAATCAAAAAGAACTCTGTTGTCTATTTCTAAGATCCTTAAAGTGCTAGTCCACTTCCTGAATGGCTTTGTAATATCCTCAGCAAGATCTACCTTATTTGGTTTATATCAATTTGGAAGTACCAATTTGTTGGGACCAGAGTCTCCTTTATGGAGAGCTAGAATAAACAGCTACCTTCATGGTGTGGCCTCCAAGAAGGTCCTCACTCCAGTTTACTGAATAGTGTTTGACTCATAGCAATCATTTAATGTTTTTCATTTAAAGAATTAACATAGGTGAAGGCTTAAAAACTGACAGAAAATGAAGGAATAAAAGTTATTAATTTGTTTTTGAACATTATTATGGATTATGATTTATGTTGGCCCAAAAAGTTATTATAACAAAATGTATACAAGAAATTATTAATACTATTGGAAATAAGTGGTCAAAGTATACAAATAATATGGAACTCACAGTGAGTAGTGATGTTGAGAAAGGACTAGAAAGATAATAAAAAAGACAATCTCACGTTTATGTAAAACAGTTTCTTTTTTTAAAAAATTCAGTATTTTATTTTTCCAATTTCATGGAAAGCAATCATTTTTGTAAGATTTTAAGTTCTAATTTTTTTTTTTTTGCCTCTTCTTATCTCCCCTTCCTCAAGACAGCAAGCAATCTGATATAGGTTATATATAATTTTAAATATTTCCATATTGTTAATGTTGTAAAAGAAAAATCAGAACAAAAGGGAAAAACCATAAGAAAAAAAAAAGCAAACAAATAAAAAATGTGAAAATATTATGCTTTGATCCCACATTCAGAATCCATGGTTCTTTCTTTGATGCAGATGACATTTTCCATCCCATTGTGTTGGAATTGTCTTGGATCAATATATCGCTGAGAAGCGCTATAATTGATCATTGTCTTAATTGACAGCTTATTTCTAATAGGTATATTTACCTCAGGTAAACATGAATTTTCAGGTTAGAAAAATGTGATGTGGGATCTTATCATATGGAAAATATAAGAATAACAAAAACTTTAAATTTTTTGAAAACTGGTTCACAGGGGCCACTGAAGTACAGTTCATGCAAAGAGAGGGAAGTTTATCAAAACTATGAAGTTTATCAAAATTGGTATCAGACACTTACTAATCTGTGTGATCATGGGCAAATCTCTTCACCCTATTTATCTCAGTTTTTCCATCCGTAAAATGAGCTGGAGAAAGAAATGGCAAACCACTCCAGTGTTGTTGCCAAGAGTTGGCGTGACTGAAAACATTTCAACAACAAAATTCACTTCATAAATGTTTGTTGGTTGATGACTTATTACATTGCCACATGCAGTTACATATTGGTTATTTTTTCTTAGCCGTTTTTCTAGTTAAAAGAACAGGTTCAGCTCTGGGAGTTGAAAAGGAGCTATAAACAGAATTAATTGTAATGTTTAAAAAAGACTTTGATAAAATACTTTAAAAAGAAATTAATAAAATTAAACACATTTATACAAAACACTGCAATCTTTTTAAATCATTCTCTATTTGAATAATTGATACTCAAATACTGTTGGAATTGTGTAGTATTCATTCCATGTTTGTTCTATATTTATATTATCAAGTCTGTCCTAGAGTCTAAAGCCTTCCACAGCCTTCAGTAGATTAAAGCACTGAGCCTAGAGTAAGGAAGACATAAATTCAAATTTAGCCTTTAGATGCTTTCTAGCTTGTGACCCTGGGCACATCATGTTAACCTGTATCTGCCTTGGTTTCCCCAACTGTAAAATGGGAATAATAATATCACATCCCTCAGAGGGTTACTGTGAGGACAATATTTATAAAGCATTTAGGACTTAGTTTGGCACACAGTAAGCACCTAATAAATGCTTATTCTCTTCTCTCCACCCCTCTATGCTGCTTCTTAAATTTTGTTCTTTTTATTTGTGTCTATTTGGAAATGATGACAATAGTTGTCCAAGACTCTAATCCCTAAAGTACACATAGATGGTTCTGAAGCTATTCAGCAGCCTCTTTACCACCTGTCTAAATATTACCCATTGCTTAAGCCATTCCCTTTGGGCCTTGGGTTTCTGAAAGAAGCTGAATATAATAGGAAGATTACATCATGGTTTCTCTGTGCTAAATATAGAGTCCCAACCAACAAAATTGGCTTGTGGTGAAGCCTGATGGCCTGTCCTGATGTGATTGCCAGCTCCAAGAACTCGGCCCCCACGCTGCATATGATTGAAGGCTCAGGAAACATTCTAAATCTGTTGAGGTCCTCATTATACAGCCCATGTCCCTGTCATGGTAAGCTGATCAACCTCTCAGAATGAGCAGGCTATTTCTGTCAGCAGGCTTGGGGCTTCTGAGATAACTACATGACATACACTCTGTCCCTCCTGGACTCTTTTGGTCATACATTCCTCATGCCTCACATTCTATGTCCAAAATGGTCACGATTCAAAGACCCGGGGTCTAATTTCAGGACTGGACTCCTTCAAGTTCTCTGACGTTCTTCTTCAAGTCGTCAGAGTATTTTAAGCACCTGCAATTCTGAGTAGCAAGTGGCCCAGACCCAGCATGTTTTGAGACATTTAATTTCCATGCTCCTGGAATTCTGTTGGCAATGACTGACATTCTTTGTACTGAGAACAAATCTCACTCCCAGCCTCCCTGTCCCTTGCAATACATGGGTATAACTTCATGCTCAGCTCATGCTTTTCAGGCACTATTATCCACAGCCATAGCTGTGGGAAAACCTAAAAATTTCAGCCAAATTTAATATTGAGTTCCAAAAACTTGGATCAGAACTAGGTAAGGTAAATTCACACCAAGTCAATAGTCAACCAGTCACCAAGTATACATAAAACTGTAAAGTTTGGCAAAGTGTATCTTCAGTATCTTTCCACCCCTTCTTCAGAATCAGCATATCTTTTTTTTAAGATGACATTTCATTTTATTGTTTTTATTTAATATTTTTCCCAGTAACAATTAAAATATTTTTTCATTTATTTTTAATGCTTTTGAGCTCCAGATTCTCTCGCTTATCCCCTCTAACCCCCATTAAGAAACCACATGGGAAGTTATACAAAACATTTCCATAAAAGTCATGTTGTGAAAGAAAACGTAGACATCCCACCTAAAAAAAAATCCTCAAGAAAAATAGGCAGAGACAGAGACAAAGAGAGTATGCTTCAATCTTTATTCAGACACAATCAGTTTCATTTCTGGATATGGATAATATTTTTCATCATAAGTCCTTCAAGGTAGCCATGGATCATTGTATTGCTGACAATAGCAAAGTCATTTATAGTTGGTCATCCCAGAACATTGCTATTACTTTGTATATAGTACATTTCACTTGAGTTCATGAAGGACTTTCCTGATTTTTCTCTAAGAACATCCTGTTCATCTTTTCCCACAGAACAATAATATTCCATGGCAATCACATACCACAATTTATCTAGCCATTCCTCAGTTGATAGGCATCCCCTCAATTTCCATTGTTTTGCCCTGAGAAGAGAGCTGCTACAAATTTATTTTTGTACAGATAGATCCTTTTCCTTTTAAAAAAAAATCTTTTTTTTTTGTATTCATGACTAGTAGTAGTATTCTTAGTCAAAGGGCATGCATGAATTTATAGTCCTTTGAACATAGATCATATTTAAATCTTTTATCCATATTATTAAATCTTTTATCAATTTTTTCAATCATTTTGATCATTTATCAATTGGGACATGGCTCTTATTTTTTATAAATTTGACTCAGTTTCCTCTATGTTTTGAAGGCCTTGCTTCAAAATTCTTCTTTTACTTCTATTGCTAATGTTTTCCCTCATTTATTCTATTCTCTCTCTCCTTTCACCCCAGCCTCAAAAGTATTTTGCTACTGACTACTCCCTCTCCTAATATGTCTTCTTTTTTTTATCATCCTTACTCCATCCCATTCCCTTTCTATTTTCCTGCAGGATAAGATAATTTTATATGCCCATATTGAGTATGTATGTTATTTCCTCTTTGAGACTCACTCCCCTTTCCCTCCCCCCTTCCTCTCTACGATAAAAACTTTTTCTTTCCTCTTTTTATAGCAGATAATTTATATCATTTCACTTCTTTCTTTTCCTTTCTCCCAGAATATTCCTCTCTCACCCCTTAATTACATCATTTAGAAAAAGATATTATCCCTTCATATCAACTCATACTTATACCTTCTGTCTATATATACTTCTTCAAACTGCCATAATAATGAGAAAGTTCTAATGAGTTGCAAGAATCATCCTCCCATGGAGGAATGTAAACAGATAAACCTTAAGTCTCCTATATCACTTTCTTATGCTTCTCCTGAGTGCTGTATTTAAAAATCAGATTTTCCATTCAGCTCTGGTTTTTTTCATCATGAATGCTTGAAAAATCCTCTATTTCATTGAATATTCACTTTTCCTCCTGAAGAATTATTTATATTCAGTTTTTCTCAGTAGGTGATTCTTAGTTGTAATCCTGGCTCCATTCCTCTCTGCAATATCATATTACAAGTCCTCCAGTCCTAAAGAAGCTGCTAAATCTTGTGTAATCCTGACTGTGGCTCCATTATACTTAAATTGTTTCTTTCTGACTGCTTGCAATATTTTCTCCTTGACCTTTGAAGTCTAGAATTTGATTATAATATTCCTGGAAATTTTCATTTTGGGATCTCTTTCAGGAGATGATGAGTGGATTCTTTAGATTTCTATTTTTACCCTCTAGTTCTAGAATATCAGGACAGTTTTTCTTGATAATTTCTTGAAAGATGATGTCCAGGCTCTTTTTTTGATCTTGACTTTCAGGTAGACCAATAATTTTAAAATTATCTCTCCTGGATCTATTTTCTAGGTCAGTTGTTTTTCCTATGCAATATTTTTACATTTCCCCCCATTTTTTCATCTTTTTGATTTTGCTTTATTGTATCTTGATTTCTCATCAAGTCATTAGTTTCCATTTGCTCAATTCTAATTTTTAAGGAATTATTTTTCTCACTGAGCTTTTGTACCTCCTTTCCCAATTGGACAATTTTTCTTTTTAAGACATTCTTCTCTTTATCAGCTTTTTGGATTTTCTTTTGTACCACTCTCAATTCTTTTATTGATTTTTCCTCTATCTCTCTTGTTTGATTTTCAAAATCCCCTTTGAACTCTTCTATGGCCTGAGCCTAATTCTTATTTTTCTTGGAGACTTTGGATACTTTGACTTTGTTATCATCTTCTGAGTATGTGTTTTGATCTTCCTTATCACCATAGTAACTTTCTGTGGTCAGAAACGTTTTTTTTGTTGTCTGCTCATTTTCCTAGCTTATTACTTAGCTTTTAATTTTTTGTTAAAGTAGGGCTCTGTTTCCAGGGTGGAGGGTGCCCTGCTCCAAGCTTTAGGTGTTTTGTATAGCTGTTTTCAGAATCCTTCTAGGAATCTGACTATAAGCACTCTTTTCTGTCCTAGAATTATTAGGAGTGTCCCTGCTGCACTTTAGCTGCAAGATCTAGTGTGCTAAAGCAATGGAGTCCCACTTAACCAATGCTGGGGCTGTGCTGGTGTGGCTTGCACTGGGATTGCATGCTGGACTCCCACCCTGGCTCCACAGCCTTTTCTGCTGACCTTCCTAGTCATCTTTGGTGTCTTTGAGCTTAGAGATCTAGAAACCCCCAATACTGATGCTGATTCAGAGAGCCCTAGATCTGTTCCTGCTTTATTGGTGTGGGACTAGGACTGAGATTAACGTCTGGGTGGGGCTGTGCTGGCAGACCTGCACCAGGACTGCATGCTGAACTCCCACTCTGGTGTCCTGACTCAGGCCTGACAATCTACCACAGCACAATCTAACTGCCTGTCCCTAATATGACCCACATATTAACATTATTTATAATCTGTTGTATTTTTGTTTATTTTGTTAAATATTTCCCAATAACATTTTAATCTACTTTGGATTATGGTTGAGACCCCCCATGGGTAACAAATGATAACCAAATGATCCCAGGTTTGACACTTCTGCTTTAGGCAACTCTGTAAGACTATAAATAGAGAGAATTCCCTATACCAATAAAGTCAAAGTTCTCCCTCCCTCTTTCCCTTTTTCCTTCCCTCTCTCCACTTTCTCTCTCTCTTTCTCTGTTCAGTTTGTGTTCAACTTTTTGTGATCCCATTTGAAATTGTCTTGGCAAAAATATGGGAGAGCTTTGCCATTTTTCTTCTTTGCATCACTTTATAATGAGGAAACTGAGGCAAATATGGTGAAGGGACTTACCCAGGGTCACACAGCTAGGCAATGTCTGAGGCCAGGTTTGAACCCTTGACATAGGCCTGGAACTCTATCCACTACACCACAGAAAGTAAGCGATTTACCTAATCTCCAATTTATTTTCCAGGTAATAAAGTTTTTTCCCCTCATGGCTCAAGGTTTATACTCAAAAGACTGTTTGTACCAAGTAGAGGAGACCTTCCTTATTTTAAGTACTCTACTATAACATATTCCTTCCTCCCTTCTCCAATTTTTTTTTCTTGGACCAGATCTGCGATTTTAAACTGAATTTCCATTGAGGAAACTTCCTCTACTAATGCAGATTAATACCTATTATGCAATGTACAGTTACTCTGTGCTTAACCTTTCAGAACATCTCTCTGTCAGATCTATATTTAGGAATTTTACACTTAGTACCAATATCACAAAATGCAACCTCATATTGGGTGAGGAGGAGATGCAGAGCAGGTTGAGGACAAACTCAAGTGGGGTATCTTCACCTGTGCTCCATGTGGTAGGTTCCAGTTTTAACTATCTATATTTACTTGACAAGTGTTGAGCCCAATTGTTATTATTGTCTATATTGTTATACAATATCATATATTGTTGAGCCTGAACTGCCCATCCTGTTAATATATCCTTCCTATATTTCGATATCCTTTCTGTATCGTATATCCCTCCTATACTGATGTTCCCAGGCTCACACTGGAAACCTTGCCAGTTTGGTGTTCCAAAATAGCCTTTGATCACCTCCATGACATGATAAGGCATCAGAATAGGTATTTAATAAAGACCAGTTGAATTAAAAAGATTAGCTAAATATGTGTATGTTTGTGTGTGTACAATGTCTGCAGCTCCATGTTAGGCTTTCTTTAGTGTTTTCCTGTTTTTATTTTTACATGAAAGGTCCCAAGGATCAGGGAAGAGTCTGTGGTTTATGTACCCTCAGAAGATTAATACAAAAGAGTTTGGCAAAAAGTTCTTGTCCTCCTATGGGAAAGGTAGCATAATAAAGTGGAGAGTATGCTAGCCTCAGAGTCAAAAAGACTTTGCTTTATGTACCTCTTCTGACACATTCTGGTTGAGTGACCATCAACAATTCACTTAGTGTATTTGTACCCCAGGCAACCTTCTGAGGCTATTAAAGTGCAGAAAATATACTGACTTGTTAAGAAAGGGAGTTTCCTTACTGGAAGTTCCCTACAACAATAAAATCACAAATCCAGTCCAAAAGGGGAGAGGAAAGGAGGCACATTATATAGCAAAGCACTTCTAACCAGGAGAGTGAATGATATTATAGCAGGAATGTTGAGAGAGGCTTAAATGAGAATACTATATAGCAAGCCAGTTTGAGGTGGAATATGGAGATTGCAATAGAGTTTGTGGGTAATGAAGACTGACAAAGACAGCGTATGGTGATGTCATAAATAACAGAGAACCACCAGGCACAGTGAACCTTCATCTGGCCATTAACTAGGAAACAACAGTTATATCTACAGGAGTCAGAGTGGGGATTGCCAGTTGCCATGTGATGAGATTCTTCCTCTCTCCTCTTTATGACCTTGATATTGGAGGGATGCTTGGTAACTCTTCTGCAAACAGCCTTTGAACACATCTGTTTCCTTGGCAAAATTGAAACTGAGTATTCAGAACTTAATGGAAATGGCTCTGACAGCTGTGAGGTTGTTTCATTAGAAGCAGCAGGTTGTCAACCATTCAGGAATTTCAAGATTGTATGGTTATCTTCAATTCTATTTGGGAAATATATCCTAACTATATAGGTTATGGAAAATATCTATTCTTTTGAACCTCATGATGTCCCTAAAAACATAAAAACTCATTGGAGATAAGGGTATAAGCCAAATATTGTGTGATAAACTGCATATTTTATATTTTAAGATAATAGTTTATTTTCAAAATATATGCAAAGAGTTTTTAGCATTCACCCTTGAAAAACCTTGTGTTTCAGATTTTTCTCTCCGTTTCTCCCCCCCCCCCCCCTTCTAGACAGCAAGGAATCTAATATATATCAAACATGTACAATTCTTCTATACGTTTATCATGTCACACAAGAAAAATCAGATCAAAACGGAAAAAAAAATGAGAAAGAAAGCAAAAAGCAAGCACGCAACAACAAAAAAGGTACAAATACTATGTAGGTTGTGATCCACATTCAGTCCTGAAATCCTCTCTCTGAATGCAGATGACTCTTCATTACACGGCTGTTGGAATTGGCTGGAATCACATCACTGTTGGAAAGATCCACACCCTTCAGAATAGAATATTGAATAATCTTTTTGCTGTGTACAATGATCTCTTGGTTCTGCTCATTTCACTCAGCAGCAGTCCATCTAAGTCTCTCCAGGCCTTTCTGAAATCATCCTGCTGATAGTTTCTTATAGAACAATAATATTCTATAACATTCATATACCATAACTTATTCAGTCATTCTCCAACTGATGGGCATCAGCTTAGTTTCTAGTTCCTTGCCACTACAAAAAGAGCTGCTACAAACATTTTTGCACATATGGGTTCTTTTCCCTTTTTCATGATCTCTTTGGAATACAGATCCAGTAGAGACACTGCTGATCAAAAGGTATGCACAGTTATATAGCCCTTTGGGTATAATTCCAAATTGCTCTCCAGAATGGTTGGATCCATTCACAACTCTACCAATAATGTGTTAGTGTCCCAGTAATAAATTTGTATATTTAAAACCTTAGATTAAAGAAGATGAGATAGAACTCTATTAGTCACTGATAGGAAAGTTGGAAAAGGAGAACATTGAATTATTTATGGGTTGGGCAGAAATTTGGGCAGCCACTCAACCTTCATACATGTATCTATAGGGAAGAGGGAGTAATTTGAATCCAGAGACACTTGAGCAGCTACTCTCCACAGGGGAGAACTGAAGGAAGACATGGAATGAAAAGCACCACATCTCCTTCCACCCTAGTACTCATTACACTAACAAGCTCTTATTTTGAAAAAATGAGCAGGCAAAGGAGAAAGAACCCAACTATAGAAAGTTACTATGGGAATAGAGAAGACCAGGGTTCATTTTCAGAGGATAGTCTAGAAATAAAAAAAAAAAAGTGCCACCCCAAACAGTAATGTTAAGTGGTAATCTGAACAAAAAGAATTCATAGAAGAATTTTTAAAAAGACTTTAAAAATCAAATGTGAGAGACTGAGGGAATTTTTTTTTTTTAAAAAAGAACAATCCAAGAAAAACAAGATAATGGAAAAACAAGTCAACCAACTAGAAAAGGAGATATGTATAATTATAATGAAAAAGACTCCTTGAAAACTGCAGTTGGGCAAGGGAAAGCCAGTGAAGTTATAAGAGATTGAGAAACAAAAGAAAATATAAAGAATGAAAAAAAAAAGAAGAAAATATGAGACATTCATAAGAAAAGCAAAAGATTTGGAGAACTGATCAAAAAGAGATAACATAAAAATAACTGGACTACCTAAAAACTAAGATAAAAAAAAAACTCATGTTACAATAATATAAGATATAATTGAAGAAAATTGTCCTGAAGTTATAGAACAAGAGAAGAAAATAGAAACAGAAAAAATCCATCCATCATCACCTGAAAGAAATCTTACAAGAAAAACATACAGGAATATCATTGCTAAATTCCTAAACTCCTAGATCAAATAGAAACATTTACAAGCAACAATAACAACCAAAAAAACAACTACCACCAATTCAAATATGCTAGAGCTACAATTGAAGAGTTACACAAGTCCTTTCAGTGGCTACAATAAAAGACCACAGGTCCTGGAATACTATATATTGACAATCAAAAGAACTAGAGTTGTGAAAATATTATATCCAGCAAAATTAATATAATGCTGAATTAAAAAAAAGACATTTAATTAATTGTCAGATTTTCAGGTTTTATTGCAAACAAACCTGAACTCAATAAAAAAATTGATATATGAGAGCCAACATCAAAGACTAATTTGAAGGACTCAATAAGATTGTACAAATGTAAATCATATGCCTAAGATTGTCATTAGTAATTGGGTAATCCAAAAGAAAGACTGGACTAGAGCTTAATACAATGGGACTCTAAAAAGCAAAACTGTGTAAGAAAAGGTAAGAATAGTAATTATGCTATATGAATGAGATTGCAAGAGCAAGAACTGACAGAGAGAAATTAGATGGGACTGGAGGACTGGAAGTTCTCAAATTCTACTCATATCAGGAATGAATTAATATATATTTGTGTGTGTTACATATATATGTAAACACACACTATATATATAAGTATTTATATATTTGTATAAGAGTATTTATATATATGTATACACACATAGAAGGATATAACACCCTCCAAAATCTATAAAGAATTAAGGAGGGAATAATATGGGAAGGTATATACATTTTAAAAAATTGAACTAAATACAAAATAAGAAAAAACAGAATAGAAAAAGAAAAAAAAGGGGGGGGGAATCATTATTATGTGTCCATCTTAGAACATCAGGGAGGAATCAAAGTATAAAACAATAAATTTCCTTTTCAAGAAAGAATAGAAGAGATCTATTGGCAAATTTAAAATGTTAAAAATAGCATATGCTACCCTTTGATCCAGCAGTGTTACTACTGGGATTATATCCCAAAGAGATTATAAAGAAGGGAAAGGGACCTGTATGTGCACGAATGTTTGTGGCAGCCCTTTTTGTAGTGGCTAAAAACTGGAAACTGAATGGATGTCCATCAGTTGGAGAATGGCTGAATAAATTGTGGTATATGAAAATTATGGAATATTACTGTTCTGTAAGAAATGACCAACAGGATGATTTCAGAAAGGCCTGGAGAGACTTACACGAACTGATGCTGAGTGAAATGAGCAGGACCAGGAGATCATTATATACTTCAACAACAATACTAGATGATGACCAGTTCTGATGGATCAGGCCATCCTCAGCAACGAGATCAACCAAATCATTTCTAATGGAGCAGTAATGAACTGAACCAGCTATGCCCAGAAAAAGAACTCTGGGAGATGACTAAAAACCATTACATTGAATTCCCAATCCCTATATTTATGCATACCTGCATTTTTGATTTCCTTCACAAGCTAATTGTACAATATTTCAGAGTCTGATTTTTTTTGTACAGCAAAATAACGTTTTGGTCATGTATACTTATTGTGTATCTAATTTATATTTTAATATATTTAACATCTACTGGTCATCCTACCATCTAGGGGAGGTGGTGGGGGGGTAAGAGGTGAAAAATTGGAACAAGAGGTTTGGCAATTTTTAATGCTGTAAAGTTACCCATGTATATATCCTGTAAATAAAAGGCTATTAAATAAAAAAAAAAAAAAGAAAAAAAATAGCATATGCTATTTACTTATTCTTTATTATCTGTAACTCTCATGGAGATTTGAAATTTTAATTTCCATTTTCAGCAGATCTAGTCCATTTTCACTGAGCAAACAGATGATTTTTACTTTGGTTAATGAAGCAGAAATTAGCATACGTTTTTGCTATCAGTGATACTAATACTGGGTGAAAACAGTGTTGTCAGCACATATATGGACATTAATATGACAACTTTTGCTAGGGGAAGTTAAGGAGAAATAAGACAAATAGCAACTTTCTTTGCTGTTACATTTTCCAGCGTTTTTCTTCCTCCCTGTCTTTCTGTTCCAAAGTCCCTTTACCTTTATCACTAGAAAAGAATTCCCTACACCTGGTGCTGGAGTCAATTCATAAGGAATTATGAAGACCAGAGATCTTATCTCATCTCATTCATACATCCTTCTATCATGCCTTTCTCTTAACTTACTTCTCCTTTGAGACAGTTACACACTCACTGTTCTTGCTAATCGAATTTGTTTCTATTTTATGCATCTGTAATTCTCATGGGATTGAAATGTTAACTTCTATTTCCAGCAGATCTGGTCCATTTTCACTGAGCAAACAGATGATTTCCAAAGTGTCTTTCATTTCATTTCCAAATCCTGCGACTCCTACCCGCCTTCAACAAATTAAGGAAAGATTCTGGTAATTTTCTATTGTTTTAGAGCAGTAGTTCTGAAAAGATATGCTGTGATTTTTTCTAGGAGTTCTGTGAAAATTTGAATGTTAAATTCTTTCATGTAAAAGACAATTTACAATTAATTTTGGTTAATAAATGTTATTTAGGACATTTAGGTGGTGAAGTAGATAGAATGCTGGGATTGGAGTTAGGAAAACTCATCTTCTTGAGTTCAAATTTAGTCTCAGACACTTCCTGGGCAAGTCACTCAACTCTGTTTGCCTCAGTTTCCTCCTCTGTAAAATGAGCTGGAGAAGGAAATGGCAAACCATTCCAGGATCTTTGTCAAAAGAAACAAAACAAACAAACAAAAACCAAATGAGATTACAAAGATTCAGACATAATCGAAAGTGATTGAACTATAACCACCAACTATGTGTTTCACAAATATTATTTCCTTTGATCATCACAACAAACTGAAAAATGACTGAACAACAATTTTCTTATTTCCCTACTTTAATGGACTGAGGAACTTCCCTTGAGTATGAATTTCACTTTTCTAACCTTTAACTTGTGATTTTCATTAATTAAAAAATAAACCAATCAACCTCTAGTGAATTGTCAGCATCACTACTAGTTTTCATTCATCAATCTCCCCAATCCCAACTACGAGCCAGAAATACTCAGTTCTGGGCATCATTCATGGTTTAGAGAGGCCATCTATTCATAAAATGAAGAGCAAGAAATATGGTGAAGAACAGGATGATTTCAGAAAGGCCTGGAGAGACTTACACGAACTGATGCTGAGTGAAATGAGCAGGACCAGGAGATCATTATATACTTCAACAACAATACTAGATGACCAGTTCTATGGATCAGGCCATCCTCAGCAACAAGATCAACCAAATCATTTCTAATGGAGCAGTAATGAACTGAACCAGCTATGCCCAGAAAAAGAACTCTGGGAGATGACTAAAAACCATTACATTGAATTCCCAATCCCTATATTTATGCACACCTGCATTTTTGACTTCCTTCACAAGCTAATTGTACAATAATTCAGAGTCTGATTCTTTTTGTACAGCAAAATAATGTTTTGGTCTTGTATACTTATTATGTATCTAAGTTATATTTTAATATATTTAACATCTACTGGTCATCCTGCCATTTAGGGAGGGTGGGGGTAAGAGGTGAAAAATTGGAACAAGAGGTTTGGCAATTGTTAATGCTGTAAAGTTACCCATGTATATATCCTGTAAATAAAAGGCTATTAAATTAAAAAAAAAAAAAAAAAAAAGAAAGAAATATGGTGAAGAAGCATGAGTTTATGCTTTATGAGTTAGTTGGAGAAACCAGATATGTTTAGACTAGAGAAAGGAAGACTCAGATAAGACACTCAGTAGTCTTAAGTATTAAGTACAATCAATTCTGCTGTCACATGTCTTATAAAAATATAAATTTATCCTGATAGGATTGATTTATCAGGGAATATATATATATATATATATATATATATATATATATATCTCCTGCTTATGGAAAATTTTTCCCACAAGAAACTGTGAGAATTCATAAAACCACTTTCATAATAATTCAAAAGCTGCAACCTTTCTGACACCCTCAAGCAAACTTCGAGTATTTATCAAAGATAATTTATTATCTTATATCTGGAACAGTAAAAGCTATTAGTTGAGAAAAACTGGTGAACATTTCACCAATCCCACCCCCCACCTTCTGCTAAGGTTTCTAGTCCCAGGGACTGGAGTTGAGGCCATGTCCAACTTGCCTCTGCAGGGGATAGCCTGGGATGCGGGCCCTAAAACTGTGACTCCACTATGTAGTATTTTTCTCTTTTAACTATCTAACTTGTAGAAAATTGTGCTGCCATATTTAAGTTCTGAGCTTTTTTTTTTATATGACATTGATAAAGTTTTCAGCATTGTACCCCCAGACTCATTTTCCCCTATGTTTTTACTGCCAGAATTTGCACAGTGCAGTGCTTTTGGGGAACCATATGCTATATTATAGTAGAACTTATTGTATTTGGAAGGCTGTCATATGGAAAAGGGATTAGCTGTATTCATCTTGGCTTGAAGGACTGAATGAGAGGTAGTAGATAAGAGACTGGAGATTTTAGATTGATGGCAGGAAAATTAGAAAATTAGAGCTGTCCCAAAGTATAATGGGCTGCCTTGAGATGTAGTTGTTTTCCTCCTGCTTCGGGGTCTTCAAACAGAAACTAACTGCCTACTTTTTTTGGGGAGGGGAGACTTTGATGTTCTTTTGCAGATATGGGTTTAACTAGAAGTAAGGAATTCTTAAATGTGGGTGTGAAAACAGATTTCAGAATTCCACAAATTTGGAAGAGAGGAAAATTATATTTTTGTTTCAATATAAATGGTTTCCTTTGAAATTTTCTGTGTATTTTACATAATGCATTTAAAAACTTTATTCTCAGAAGAGGTCCACAGGCTTCACCAGAATGCCAAAGCAATATTTCATATGAAGAAAGGTTAAGAATCCTTGGATTAGATGGACAACCCAAGTTTTTCTTAAATAAAATAATTTAAACATATAAAGTGTTCTAACCAAAGCATAACCACTGTTTTGTAATAATATAATTTCTGACTCTACATTTATCATTAATAGATAAGGAAGTTGAAATCAAAAGAGTTTTTTTTTTTTTTTTTAAAGATTTGTTCATGGTTACATAGCTACTACTAAATGGTAAAGTTAGAATGAGAATTCAAATCTTTGAACTTGTTATTCCAGCTGGATTTTTTTTTTTGGGGGGCTTGGTTCAGATGTCAGATTTCATTTAAATGGCAACTCATTCCACCAATGCAAATTGACGGCTCTTCTGTAAATTAGAGTTGCATCAGAAGGTTACTTACTGACTTGCCAATGATCAGACGACCAATACATGTCAGTGATAGGATTTGAACTCGAATCTTCCAAGACCAGCCCTCTATCCACTCCCCTATGCTGTCTCTCAAGGCTACTCTAGATCAATGACCAATACACCAATATTTTTGTTAATGGAGGACCCAAAGTGCAGCACACCACAATGTGGACTGATTTACTACTTGGGGGATCTATGATTTCATCACTGTCAGTACTTCCTCTTATAATACAGATAATAAGTTCCCTATCCTTAGTAGACCATATTCATGAATTGCTGTGGTCAACAACTCCATCACCTTTAAGTGACAAACATCTCTGTACTTAGCTAGGCTGAACCCTGTTAAAGATAGTGTTCTATCCTCAGCAACGAGATCAACCAAATCATTTCTAATGGAGCAGTAATGAACTGAACCAGCTATGCCCAGAAAAAGAACTCTGGGAGATGACTAAAACCATTACATTGAATTCCCAATCCCTATATTTTGCCTACCTGCATTTTGATTTCCTTCACAAGCTAATTGTACAATATTTCAGAGTCTGATTCTTTTGTACAGCAAAATAACGTTTTGTCATGTATACTTATTGTGTATCTAATTTATATTTTAATATATTTAACATCTACTGGTCATCCTGCCATCTAGGGAGGGGTGGGGGGTAAGAGGTGAAAAATTGGAACAAGAGGTTTGGCAATTGTTAATGCTGTAAAGTTACCCATGCATACATCCTGTAAATAAAAGGCTATTAAAAAAAAAAAAAAAGATAGTGTTCTTATGACATAGTAATGTTCCTTTGCATTTATTTTCCACAAGTCACTTAGCAATCTGGTAAAGCCAATGGCTTCCTTCTTAGAATAATGTTTTTAAATGTAGTAAGTGAAAAACATAGGAAATTTCAAAAGAAATCTATTGTATTGAAATAAAGATATAATTTTTCCCATCTAAGTTTATGGACAACTACTTTGTTTCTAGTAATTGGCTGCTACCCAAAAAAATTGGTGCTACAAATATTTTAGTGTATATACATCTTTTCTTTCTGTCTTTGATCTCCCTGGTATCTGCCCAGTGGTATGATTTCTGGGTCGCAGGGTTTAAAACTTTCTCTCTTGTTATCGTTGTCCTTTTTCAGCCGTAGACATCTCTCCTTGACCCTATTTGGGCTTTCTTGGCAGACACACTGCAGTGGTTTGCTGTTTTCTTGTTCATTTTATAGATAAGGAACTAAAACCAAGAATTAAGTGACTTGCCCAACTGAAGCCAGATTTGAACTTAGGAAGTTAAGTCTTTCTGACTTCAGACTCTATCTATCCATTTGTCACCTAGTTTCCCTTTCTATCTTAACTGCTTTTAAAACATGAGCAAAAAAACCTTTTAAAACATTCTGAAACACAATTTTAACATAGAGGTCTTTCCCAATACCATCCCTTCCAAGTTGCCATGCATTTATTTTTGTGAATAGTCTGTATATATCACTTAATACAAAATATTTTCCCTGGTAGAATTAAGTTTCCTGAATGCAAGGGTTTGTTTTATTTTGTCTTCTGATTTCTATCACCTAGCACAGTGTCTGGCACAAAAAGTTTAATAAATGTCTGTTAATTGATGAATTGATTGTTAGTTTCAACTAGATATTAGTTTGGTGGTTTAGGTATAGTTCTTTGGAGGTAACTAAAAAGAAATAATTTTCTTTTTCCTTAAAACATGAAATCTTTATTATAAGTTGTAAAATTTTTTAAAATGGAGTTTTTAATTGACATGCGGGATGGTTTCAGAAAAACCTGTAAAGACTTATGTGAACTAATGATCAACTGTGAATGATTTGACTATTCACAACAATGCAATGATCCAAGACAATTTTGAAAGCTTTATGATGAAAAATGCTATCCACCTCTAGAAAAAAAAACTGATGAATCTTAATGCAGATCAAAACATACTTTTTTTTTTTTTTAACTTCCTTTATTTTTTGCAGGGTGGGGGCAAGTCTGTTTTTGGTCTGTGTTTTGCAATGTGGAAATATGTTTTACATGACTTCATGTGTCATAATCTATATCAAATTGCTTGCCTTTTCAAGGAGGGGGATGATGAGTAGGGAAGGAAATATATGGAACTAAAATTTAAAAAATAAATGCAAAAAGCTGTTTTTACAGGTAATTGGGAAAAACATTTTCAAGATAGCATCTTTTTTGTGAAATTGAGGTTGCAGGAAACTTGCATTCTAGTCTAGGTACTACTACTATTTGTGTTACTTTAAATAAGTCATAACCTCACCAAGCCTCAGCTTCCTCATATATAAAATTAAGGGGTAGACTAGATGATCTTTCAGCTTTACTCTATAGTTCCTTGCAATGTATTTCAACAGCTGACTAAAAGTCCTTCCCTGTCCCTAGGTGGAACCATGACTTTAGTCAAGGTTCTCACTGCTAGAATTCTACCTTTCAATGTTATATCTATTTAGCTCAAGTGATAAAGGAGAAACTTGGTCCTGAGACTAAGGAGAAAAGTTTGAGCCCCATGATTCATAGCCATAAATTGGCCCCTAGTCTAAAGTGCAGGCCTGAGAGAAAATTTGGGAGGAGTGGGAAAAGAATTGAAATACCAGAGCTCATCAAGATACATTGGATGAAATGATACCTTTGTAAAACATTTTGTTTGTCCTTCCCGATACACCCTACTATGATGAATTCTTGTTACTAAGTTGTTCCTGATTCCAAGCCAGGAAACTTTCTCAGCCACTGACAAAGCCAACCATGTAAGTTGGTGAATTAGTTGATGCTTCTGTCTAGATCCCTTTTTGGGAAAGATTCAAGGCCCCACCCTAGAAATTCCCAGATCTTAAAATGGGTAGCACCTTCAGTTCTGCAGAAAATTCAAACCCATAAAAGCGATGTAACTTCATTGGTACATAGAGGCTTTCTTTTTTCTGTTTGTCTCATAAAGAAATGACAAACCACTTCAGTATCTTTGGCAGGAAAACCCCAAATGGAATCACAAAGAGTTGGACATGACTAATCAATTAAATAAAAACAAAAAGCAAGCTACATACAGGAGAAATAGAAATCTGGCAACATACTTGATGTGGCAAATTAAGGGTAATAGGGAATCAGAAATTTCTCAACTTTTTACTGAAGGGGTTGCTGATATGATCCTTGTCCAAGTTAGATGAATCTAAAGTCAAAACCTGCCGTATGAAAGTGTATTCTTTGTCACTCATCCATGCAAAAAACAGTCTAAGAAGTGCTTAATGCTTAGGATTAATAAAGATTAATGGAGTTATGTAGATTAATGTGATCACATGCTGCATATTTCCAAAAATAGTATTTAGTGGAAAAAAAGCATTGTACCTAAAGACAGGAGACTGGAATTCAGCTCCTAGCTCAGGTACTTCTATATATAGCCCTATAACCATGAATAAGTCCTTGCAAAGAAAAGAACTTTGGGTCTTAAGGAAAGAATTTGGGTCCAAATCTCTTCTCTGAACCTATCTGGATAACCAGAAGTAAATCATCAAACCATGTTGAGTTTCAATTTTCTCATCTGTAAAATGGGAACAATAATATCACATAGATTGTTATGAAGATCAATTGACGCTATAAAGTGTTACACAATTTAAAATGCTCTATAAAGATTATAGATATAGATATAGATATTATATTATAGATACAATAAAGATATAATCTATAAAGATTAGCTATGGTGATGATGATAATAACCATGATCTCTCTGAGCTTTACAGTCCTCATCTATGAAATATTATTACATAGAAAAAATGTGATTATTATATATTCACTACCTACCTCACAGAGGAAAGTGCTTTTTAAGTGTTAGTGCTATACTGTGTTAGATCCAATTCCTTGAATTGGGGTTCAACTAAGAAATTAGACAAAGTTCTTTCATTTGAACAGAGAATTCCTAGATATATATATATCTGTGTTGAAATTTATAGTCTGAGCTACCAGGGATACTCAGAGTTTAAGTGACTTGCCCAGAATCACACAATTGCTAAGTATCAAAGGCAGAGCTTGAGGATAATTCTTCCAGATTCCAAGACTGTATGCCATGATGCCTATTTTCATTTAAGCATTAGTAGTTAAGTAGATGTTTGAAGATGTCTAAATTCCAGCAGCTTATATTTGCCTTTTCAATCCCTCTATTACCATCAGGACAGAAACAGCATTACATTAATCTGAAGACCATTTTTATCTACTTCAAGGGATTGCCAATGCCAATTAACTAACTAGTCCAGGGATTCTTAATACATATTCTTTTATTAAAAAAAATTATTTTTACTAGTTACCTATAAAAGCAATTTTTAACATTCATTTATTAATTTTTAAAAATGATTTAATTTTGTTAAAGTTATACACATACATTCATTTTTTACATATTTCCATATAAGTCATGTTGGGAGAGATAAATCAGAACAAAATGGGGGGAAAAAAGCGGTGAAAATAGTGTGTATTGATCCACATGGATCCACATCTACTACATCCACATTAATCCTCCATAGGTCTCTCTTTCTGGATACAGATAGCATTTTTTATCCAAAGTTATATATATACACCAAAGTCATCCAAAGTGCCTTGGATCACTAAATTGCTGAGAAGAACCAAGTCTATCGTAGTTTATTCCCATACAATCTTGTTATTGCTTTGTGCAATGTTTTCCTGGTTCTGCTTGCTTCACTTAGCATCAGTTCATGTAAATCTTTCAAGGCCTTTTCTAAAATCATCCTGTTTGACTACTTCAGTTATGTCTCCTATCTTGTTAAACAACTATCCCAAGGCAGAATGGCAATGAAAAGAGAATGGGGTCAGATTGTTCTTGTTATAGAATTTTGTTCTTTCACTCATCTTTGACAATGTTTTAATTAAAAATTCAAAATAATTTTATTTAAACTAAAAAAAAAACCCAAATTATCCTTTTTAACATTCATTTTGAAAAATTTTGAATTTAAAATTCAAATTCTCTTCCTCCCATTTCTTCTCTCCCCTCCCTGAGAAAGCAAGCCATTTAATATAGGTTATACATTTGCAATCATGCAAAACATATTTCCATTAATAGTCATGTTACAAAAGAAAATGCTGATAAAAACTCCACCAAAAAATAAAGAAATTTAAAAATAGTATGCTTTGATCTATATTCAGATTCTATCAGTTTTTTCTCTAGAGGAGGATAGCATGTTTTATGATGAATCCTTTGGAATTTTCTTGGATTGTTGTTTTGCTGAGAATAGCTAAGTTATTCACAGTTCATCTTCACATAATATTGCTGGTACTGTGTACAATGTTCTCCTGGTTCTGTTCACTTCACTTTATATCAGATCATATAAGTTCTTCTGTTTTTCTGAAACCCTGTTTGTAATTTCTTATTGCATCGTAGTATTCTACTTTAATAAGATATTCTTGGTAGATTTCATGGGATCCTTGAAATTTGGTGAGAAAAAAATTACATCTTTATTTTCATTAACCTCTAATTGAAATTTAGCATTTCCTTTAACTAGTTAAAAATCTAATTCTGTAAAACTTCATCATGTTGCCAAAAGAATACATGACAAAGAAAAAGAAATCCTGGTCTAAGCATTTCTTGGGCCTTAGTTCTTTCATCTTTAAAATGAGAGTGCTGATCTTTTTTTTTTTTTTTTTTTTACATTAGTTTGTATTTATTAGTTTAATTTATTATTTAATAGTATTTTTCCAATTACATGTAAAGATAGTTTTCAGCTTTCATCTTGGTAAGATTTTGAGCTCCAAATTTTTCTCTCTCTCTCCCTTTCTCTCCCCCCACAAGATAACAAGCAATGTGATTTAAGTTATATATATATACAATCATGTTAAATATATTTGCATCTTAGTCACATTGTGAAAGAAGACTCAGAACAAAAGGGACAAACCACAATAAAGAAAAAAAGGGGGGGGGGTAAATATTATGCTTTGATTCTGGATTCAGACTCTAGTTCTCATCTAGTGCTGATATGGTCAGTATTTTCTCTCAAGTCCTTTGGAATTATCTTAGATTATTGTATTGCTGAAAGGAATTAAGTCTGTCATAATTGATCATTACATAATCTTGCTGTTATTGTGTACAATGTTCTCCTGATTTTGCTCACTTCACTCAGCAGTTCATGTAAGTCTTTCCAGGCTTTTCTAAAATCTGCCTGGTCATCATTTCCTTTAAAACAATAATATTTTATTACATTCACAACTTATTCAGCCATTCCCTAATTGATGGGTATGAACTTAATTTCTAATATTTCTGCCACCATAAAAAAAGTTGCTATAAATATTTTTGTACATGTGGGTTCTTTTTGAGAAGGCTACTCTTGGGGCAGCTAGTTGGTGCAGTGGATAGAGCACTAACC
This sequence comes from Sarcophilus harrisii, assembly GCF_902635505.1. Lineage (NCBI taxonomy): Eukaryota > Metazoa > Chordata > Mammalia > Dasyuromorphia > Dasyuridae > Sarcophilus > Sarcophilus harrisii. The sequence goes on from NC_045429.1 coordinate 190,953,213, forward strand.
CTGAGGTCAGGAGGATCTGAGTTCAAATCTGGTCTCAGACACTTAAAGCTTCCTAGCTGTGTGACCCTGGGCAGGTCACTTAACCCCAATTGTCTCAGGGAAAAAGAAAGAGAAGGCTGATCTTCTCTAAGATCTCAAGTACAATGCTACAATGTTGGTGATTAGCCTCCTGATACTAAGCTGTTGTTATTTGTTTAACCACAGATACTTAGTATCTATGTGACCTTGGGCAGGTCACTTAACCTAATTTCCTCCAAAATAAATAAAAGAGAGACATATTAGTTGTTTTCAAATATTTGAAAGGCTGACATGTGGAAAAGAAATTAGATTTGTTATGTTTGGCCCTGGAGTAGTAGGTAGAATTGAGGCCGACTTCATGTCAGAAAAAAATCTATCTCCCTGGTGTGTGTGTGTGTGTGTGTGTGTGAGAGAGAGAGACAGAGAGAGAGAGAGAGAGAGACAGAGAGAAACTGTTCCAAAGTGAAATTGAAGAAGAGACCCCGAAACTCTAAAAATCCTTGAAGAAGAAAATCTCCTTCAACTCTGCCTCAGTGAGGGACCCCAACAGAGGGAAACAAGACAAACCTTGTTATTTAGGTGGAGTTGAGTCAGTCCTGAGCAAAAGAATTCCAACCCTATTGAATTAAAGAAACTCATTCACTTCTATTCAAATTTCAGCTCAAGGGGAAATCCAGCTTGTAGATGAGCCAACTCGGGACTCCACCCACTAGCCCCCACTGGGTCTGACTTGCTCAGGCTGTCCCAGCCTCCACCAAGACACCCAGTATAATGGCTTCCTTCAACTAAAGTCCTTTGCAGATGGACTTTGGCAGCTCCCTTTGCTGCCAGGATCTTCTGTCCACTGAGAACTGCATTCTCTCAGTGCAAAATTCCTTTTTCCATAGATCTGCCACTATAGAAATCAGTCTCTTGGTAAACTGATTTCTATCTAACAATAAACTTTCATTTTGCAACTAATAATTCGGGAATGAGTGAATTCTTTCACTCCTAAAACCTGCGGCCGATTTAAAGGGGATTCTTAACACTCTTTTTTTTTTTTTTTTTTTTTATTTAATAGCCTTTTATTTACAGGATATATGCATGGGTAACTTTACAGCATTAACAATTGCCAAACCTCTTGTTCCAATTTTTCACCTCTTACCCCCCACTCCCTCCCCCAGATGGCAGAATGACCAGTAGATGCTTAACACTCTCTTATAGCCAATAATCTAGACCACTCAAACAGCATCAAAATGGGTAATTTTGGAAAATTTTTTCTGCTTTGAGGTCTTCATGCAAAGGCTAGATGCCTCCTAGTTTGTAGTCAGTATTGTTTTGCAGGTATGAATTGCACTAGAATCCAAGAGTACTGAGGGTCTAAACATGGAAATCAGGGATTCCATGAATTTGGATGGGGGGAAAATCATATTTTTATTTCAGTTTAAGTTTCTTCTGTCATCCTATGTATTTTACTTTATGAATATTAAAATGCTCTTCTGAAAAGGGGACATAGTCTTCACTTGACTGCCAAACAAGTCCATGACGCAAAAAAAAAGCTTAATAATTTCTGGACCAGTTGGATACCCCATTCCCTTCGTGCTCTAAAATTCTATGATCCTGTGAAAGTGGATTCTTTTTGTTGTTGTTGTTAACAAAAAATTCTAAGAGGCAACAACAACCAAAAAAATCAATCACTTGACTCATGCCAGATGTCACTAAATTTCAGAGATTTTTCTCTTGATCAAATCACTTCTCTCATTGATATTCAATAGACTAGAGAAGGAAGGGGCTGAAGGTCCAAGCAGTCTATCACTGAAGCCGTTTCTGGAGTTCTTAGTTGCCTCCGAGATACATGGGAAGGGCAAGAGTGCTGAGCAAAAGCAGCATCTAACTTTTAGGATTGTCAAAAAGATCAAGAAGTTTGTTTTATTCCAACATACAGGGATTTTACAGCTGAGCTTCCAAAATGCCTTCTCCTTTCCTTTTGTTGCTGCTTGAAGGGTGAAATTCTTTAAAGGACTCTGATGCTATCTCTTGAGAGAAGGTCAGGGGTTTGGAAAATGCCAGGTAGCCATATGCCAGGAGGAAAGTGCAGGACCCAGCATTTTCTCTGCTGCTATTGGCTATCTCTGAGGACAAAAACAACCCTTCTCCCTAAACCTTCCCCACTCCCTATCTGGGATTCTAGGACTGTTTGGTTGCCTATCCTGAGGCTCTAGGATTTGAAGTCTTCCATTTTTATTACTGCATTGTTCCATTATCTGTAATGGGAGTCTTTTTGACAATTGAAAAGGGGGGAGGGGGAACAAAGAACAATATATCTGATCCTCTTCCTCTTCCAATAGGTGAGTCAGCTGGCAAATGTCCCAGTCCTGGAAGGGGCTATTATTCTCCTGCTTGGAGCCTTCTATGAGAGAATAAAAGCCTGATTCTAATTACAGATGAAATTGAAGCGGGTTGTGGTCCCTTTAAGAAACTGTATTTCCTATTGATTTGTGATTCCTTTCAGACTCCCAGCCCCTCCTGGCTGACGAATTATCAGTTCAGGATGCCAGGGCCTTTGATTCACAAATCCTGGTCAAAAGCATCCCTTTGACTTCCAAAAGGAAGTCCTGGTTTGTCCCAACCCCCATCGGATCTGAGTCAACTTGGGCTCTCCCAGCCTCCATTCTGATGATCTGCTCGGGTTCCCAACCCCCACCAAGACAAGTAATATAATGAGCTTCCATTAACTAAGGTCTTTGCAGATGGACCTTGGCAGTTCCCTTTACTGCCAGGATCTTCTGCCCACTGAGAACTACATTCTCTCAGTGCAAAACTCCATTTTCCAAAGATCTGTCCACTGGAATATGCTTTCCATTGCCATCCTCTCTTTACCCTCACCTATTTCCCTAACCAGACTTTAACTTTACTTCCAATCTCCATAATATTATGGAGATTTTTCTAATCTAGGTTTTCAGGTCTGTAAATTCCTTTACAGAGAACCTCTGCACTGCCAGAAGTTGAGTCCCCAAAACTCCCTATCCTTGCTCCGAATCCCAAGCGGTTGCAGGGGAACTCCATTTGACTCCCTGAACCCCAAACTTGCCACTAGACCTCATTTAATTCCCTGACCACCAGAAACCCTAATTTCATTTGGGTTCCCCAAATCTAAACCTCATCAAAATGAAAATGATCCCTAGTTTATTTCCTGTCCTGAACAGGGAAGAAGAGGTGAATGACTACAAGGTAAGTAATCTGGTTATCTTCTCTCAGGTCAGAATCTCTGGTTTCATGATCTTGGACGATTGATTAAGAAGAAAAGGAACTATTTAATAGGATTTTCATAATTATTTTGGAGCTCAAAGAATGGCAGTCAGACCTCGAACAATTGAAGAAATCCTTTTCTCTGCCCCATTTTAATTTCTGAAAAGATTTTTATTGTTTCAAGATATTTTCCTTTATTTTCCTGTCTCCAACTCCTGTGTTTGTGACCTCCAATTTGTATGTTTGGGCTATCCATGCCAACATTTTATAATATATGTTCACCTCTCTGTTGTCAAGGTGATTTTTCTGAAGAATAGGTCTGACCCCATGTTCAATGAGCTTCCTATTATCTGCTGAAACAAATAGAAATTTCTTTGTTAGGCATTTAAACTCCTTTATAACGTGACCCTTTCCTATCTTTCCAAACTTCCTATACCTTGCTTTCTCCACTGACTCTTCCAGTAGCTCTGATGTCTTTCCAGTTTCTTCAATACAAAACTCCATCTTCTACCTTGGCTGTGTATTTGTATTAGTCCCTCCCAAATAGAATGCTCTTCTCCTTCATTTCTACCCCTGGCTTCTTTCCAGATTCAACTCAAGTCCCACCTATTCCAAGAAGCCTGATCATCTCCATCTGTTCATGTCTTCCTCTCTCAAGAGAGCCTCTCATCAACTTTCTCTCTACATTTGCTATCTGCTGAGTGGTTTACATGTCTGCTTCATTAGAACATAAGCTCTTTTAGGGGAGAGGCTATCTTTGCAGCCTCAAGGCTTCATATCAGAGGCCGGCACATAGGGATCATGTAACAAATACTTGTTGGTTTAACAATCTTGTAAATGAAAACATCATTAAAAGGCATCTGAAAAACTATAGTGCCAATCTTGCCTAGGCAACTAGTAGGCACAATGAATAGTGCAATGGGGTCACCATTTAGGAGCCTGAACAAGTCATGTAACCTCTGTTTGACTACTTTCCTCAAGTGCAAAATAAGGATAATAATAGCAGGTGCTTCCCAAGATTTTTGTGAGGGTCAAACAAATAATGTAAAGTACTTAGCATAGGGCCTGGCACATAGTAGATGCTATTTAAGTGTTAAATGATATTACTGATGTTATTAGAATAGCTAGGAGGTACAGTGAATAGAATTTTTCCTAGAATCAGGAAGACTTGAGTTCAAATACTTACTACCTGTGTGATTCTAGGCAGTTTCTTCATCTGTCAAATGATCTGTAGAAGAAAATGGTAAACCACTCTATTATCTCTACCAAGAAAAGTCCATATCTGGTCATGAAAAGTCTGACATGACTGAAAAACAAAATTATGGTTATTTTTGTTATTATTTATTATTGTTTTATTATGATGAAGTATGCTTCCCTCTTCTTACTAAAGAAGAGGAGCTTTATAGATATGGAACACAGTTGTGTTCATTGGTCTATCAGTCAATCAATAAACATTCACTAAGTCCTTAAAAATGTCAGACATTGATACTCTTTGGGGATACAAAGTAAATCACCAGAAGCCTTTGGTTTCCCTGAATTGTAAGAGAGAAAGAGACAGAGACAGAGAGTAAAAGAAAGAGTCAGAGAAAGAATAAAAAGCAGAAAGTGAGTATAGTGAAAAAGTAACACAAAAGGCATCCAAAAAAGCTTATAAAAAAATCAACATGCTATGACTAATGAGGCATGTCTCAACATCCCTTCCTTTCTCTCCCTTTTCATGACCTAGAAGTGGCAAAAGAAGAGTAGGAAGGTATATTGGGAGAGGAATATAAGTAATTCTGGGTCTTTCATTTCTAAGCACCTGAATCCCTGAGCTGATCTTTCTGCTTAATAATGTTATTACATTTAGAACTTGGTTACCCCCACTTCAAACCTCTACAGCACCAATTACAAATAGGGCCAGATCCCAGATAAACAGGTGCTATGCTTTTCCTCTGGAGTGAGCCTGAAGTTCATAAATCCTCAGCTTTGTCAGCTGACCCTTCAATCTGGTATCATGTTCAGGCATGGGTTTTCAGATAGGATCTTAACCTAACCTTCCAGTACTCATTAATTACCCCTTTTAAATTTTAAGCCAAAAAGGTTCTTGTAGTAAAAATGGCCTCTAGCAAAGGAACAGAAGGTTTGGTCCAACTCACTCTGGAGAGTACTAACAAAACACTAAACTTATTGGTGCTGAATCAGTATATTGAGTAAATCAAACTGCTACCATCTGTCCAAACTCAAATCTAAAATGGGACCTCTCCAAGATTCTTTCCTGGCCCTTTGCTTCTTTCTCAATAGTCAATAAATATTTATTAAGTGCCTACAATGTGTTCTACTTCTTTCTCAACAGTCAATAAGCAATTATTAAGTCCCTACATGTGCTAGGCACTGGATTTGGCCCAAAATAAAAATAAAAAAAAGAAATACAAGCTTGGCCTTCAAGGAGCTCACAACCTAATGGAGAAAGACAATACACAGAAGGAAACAGAAAAAGAAAAGGATGTTGCCAGAGGGTATTCTACTCAAATTTAAGTAGAACGGGTGATGGTCAATGAAGTTAGCTGGAAAAGTCTGTCTTTTATAAAAGGAGATCTTAGAGGAATTCATTGTTCTGTCTTCTAGCCCTTCAATCAGAGAAGAAGCAACTGAGAGTATTAAACAAGCACTGAGTATCATGTACTCTACATATATGTGATGTTACCTATGTCCACAGTTTCAATGATCTCTTCTACTGGAATGACACCTAAATCTGTGCCTCTATAGTCATGACCTTTCCCAAGATTCAGCCTCTTATCTCTCAATGCTGGACATATCGATCTGGATATTGATGCACCATCTCAAATTCAGCATTTCTAAAACCAAATTCATCACCTTCCTCCCCAAACAGTCTCTTCATCCTAACTTCTCTTAATTATGTCAGTTGTACCTCCAGAACATACTGGGTCAAAGCCTTAGGTTGGGATGGGAAACCATTTTTCTGTCAAGAACCATTTGGATATTTATGACATCATTTGTGGGCCATACAAAAGTATCAACTTATAGGACTCAAGCATTGGGAGGCTGTTGTGCCTAACTTTACATATTGACTTTAAGTGTCATAACTAGGGAGTCCAAAAGAATTTCAGAGAAAGGCAAAGTTACCTTGGTAACTTTGGTGTAGCAGGAGTTGCTGTAGCAAGAGAAGCAGAGCTTTGCCTGGACCTTAAAGGTTGAACAGGATTTATGTTGGTAGAAAGGATAAGTATCCCAGGAGAGATAAAGGCAGGGAAGTGGAAAAACACAAGAGAATTCAAGAAATATTAAGTGGACCATTAGCTAAATTAAAAAATCTGTATAGAAGAAAATAAAATTAGAAAGTCAGGTTGGGTTCAGATTTTAGAGAACTTTAATTGTTGGTCTAAGAAGACCTTAGATGGCAGACTAAAGAATTTGGACCATAGCCTATGGAAACTAAGGAGTCACTGAAAGTTAGTGATTGTTAAGTTCATAATAAAATATTTTTTTTTTTAAAGAAAGGAAGAGATTAGTTAGGAGTCATTGTGAAGAGAGAATAATTAGGGTTGTACCAAGATCTGGATATGAATAAGATACTGTGGGTTTTTAAAAAAATGAATTTCTAAAATATTTTAAGCAGCAATTATATAAATAACTGTGTTGGGAGTTGTGAGAAAGTCAAAGAGGTGTGATGCAGAGAC